>NC_139512.1:82300836-83500836 GCF_947247035.1 Vipera ursinii
GACTAGATGCCAAAGACGCACGGAACGCTGTTACCTTCCCACCGCAGTGGTCCCTATTTTTCTACTTGCATTTTTTACGTGATTTCGAACTGCTAGGTTGGCAGAAGCTGGGACGAGTAACAGGCGCTCACTCTGTTACGCGGCACTCAGGATTTGACCCGCCAAACTGCCGACCATCTGATCAAAAAGCTCAGCGTCCTAACCCACTGAGCCACCGCGTCCCTATATCTGTCAGTTTAGAGATCAACAAAAGATTAGTAACAATCAAAGTATTGTGCAGTTCATTATTGTGACCAATAAACTAGAGATTTGTTAAATAAGAATGTGAGTTGGGAGAGGGAAAGAGGAAGAGGAACATGTCCCTTTCTTTGATCCACTCAAGTTTGTTCTCAGGGTCCTACTATATAGATCATAGCAATTGATTTGCAAAACAAGGATCACTGAACTAGCTGTTAGAAGCAAAATATGCATGCATAGACTTTTCCACCCAAGTACAGTTCCATGTTGCAGCAACAACCAAACAAACCTCCCTTTTCATATGACCTAAAGTTCACTAAAAGTTAAAGGAAGAAGAAAGGGAAGGGGAAGAAGGATTAGTGACTTATTAATGTATTCTGTCTATGGAAAGATTTGGAACTATGCTGTTCTCCTTCATTGTGATGACAGACATGAAATCTGCTTCAGGCACTTGGATGTAGCTGAGCTACCATCCATATGGATGGGATCAGAGATCATAACATTACTGAGAGTCAAGGGAAAAGGAGGAAAACAGTGGCAACTTTTGAAAACATCTGCCTCTCCAACTTGGGGAAGCTGAGCCTTTCATAACCAGCCAAACTCTCCTTTTTTATCTACTTTAGACTTCTTAAAATTAATACAATTCTGTTTTTGATTGTTATCTTAAAAGGAAAAATCTACTAGCAGACAACTACATTGAGTCTGATGTCAAGAGAAGAACAATGAGATTTTGCTTCTAGGTTCTGAAGCAGCAAAAGCAACAGAAACATTTTTTTTCCTAGTAAAAAAATGGCAACCACCATCTCAACAACATACCCTTTGAAATGAAAGTGAGAAAGAACCAGAGAAGCAAAAGAAATGGAATAAAATTTTATTTTTCTCTTTCAAAAAAAAGAGATCCTATTACGCAAGGGGGCAACACAGGAAAATATAATGATCCAGTGCTTTAAATTGATTTTATAAGGCAAAATGGATGCTGAGCCTCAAATTAACGACTCTAACAGAATGAAGAATTGCTTTGCTCTACTTCTCTTCTTTCAGGATCTGGATCTGAAGTGCCCTTGAAAAGCCCCAACCTTTTCTCTTTTCCTCTGGCTTGGCACTAACTTTTTGTTTTCTGCTATGCTATTCCAAAGCTTTATTTTTTTTACCAACAAACTACTCAGTTTTTCATTATTATTATTATTATCATCAAGAGTATAAGATTTAATTGTGACTGCTGCTGCTTTATAGCATTCATTAACATGCTTAAATATGAGTTCTTTAGGAACCATTAGTCGGCATTGTGCTACATATTGTTTATGTAATGTTTTCAATTGAGTTTAAAAATTCAGTTAAAAAAATCAGCATCAACTGATTTTTCTGTTGCTAACATGAAACGTGTGCTACAAAAGCAAGCATATTCATAAGTACACAAATCAAAGCACTTGTTTTGATGAATAAACTTAGTGCACTGTGTAATGTATTGGGTTTTGTCTTACTAAAGAGTATCACGTGGGGTTAATTGCTGGAAGGTTGTGTAAGCAGGGAAGCTGGCTAACGGCTTCCAGCTCCTCAGACAACCCATCTCCAGCGCTGCCATTGGCTGCTTCTAGGGCAGCAATAGGTTGCTTTAAACCTATTGGCTGCCACCTAGAGGCCAGGGTATAAATAGCTGTATTCGCAGCTCTGTTTCTCAGTTCAGTTCCTGTAAGCAATAAAAGAATGATTCTTGCTGAATTCACTTGCCTCATCTCTTTGATCAAGCACAGAACCCAGTATACAACACTGGCAACAAGGATGGGATTCTGCTTCTCCAACAGAGCTGAGAGTCACTAGGGGAGAGGCCAGAACACACCTGGCAGGAAAAGCAATTCCCCCCCCCTGTGGTTGGCCTAGCACAGCCACGCTAGCAACCATGCACCCAGAGGACCAGTCCCTGGGCATATGGAGGAGCAGGATAAGAAGACGATGAGCCCCAACTGCGAAGACCAGCAGAAATGGCAAAGGTTGAAAAGCTGGAAGAATTTGATATAGCTCACCCAGAAAGATGGTCTTCATATCTATCTATCCTAGTGTTCATGAAAGCACTAGCCATACAGGGTGGCTAGAAAAATTCCCTGGACCTGAGTTCCAGAGCTACTTCACAAAGAGACACAAGCTTTCAGCTCATAAGAGTTGTATTCTATGGGGGAACAAGGTTATTGTTTCCACCTCATTAAGGGACAGGTTATTGTAATCGCTTCATGAAGGCCATCCAGGTATTTATGGTGAACAGGATTAGATAAAGCCATAGAAGTTCGAGTACATGGGTGTTACACGTGTCAGCAGTCTAGGCCTGAAATGCCACACGCTTCTGTCCATAGATGGGAGGAGACACACACACCCTGGTCGAGGATTCATATAGACTTCACTGGGCCCTTTCAGGGACAACTATTTCTTATAGTGGTCAACAGCCACACTAAATGGCTGGAAGTTATACCAATCACAAATATGACTACTGCTAGGACCATCCAGGTGCTTAGGAAACTGCAATGCACAGGCTACTGGACATCATAGTATCCAATAATGGGGCCTAATTCACTGCGGCACAATTTCAGGCTTTCCTAAGGGCAAATCTCATTAGGCATGTGACTTCGGCTCCATTTCATCCATCTAGTTATGGGTAAGCTGAACAAATGGTGTGCACTACAAAAGAATCACTGAAGCGCATAGTGACTGGGGACTGGCATCACAGACTGAGCGACATTTTGCTCTGCCAACAGGCAAAAGCCCAGCAGAGCTGTGCTGGGAGAGGGGACTAATCACAAAACTGGACAGGTTGCACCCAGACTGGGTGGCAGCAGAGGCCTCTGGCCAAGATCCCCGAGGGAGTTGCAAGTGGGTGACAGGGTGTGGGCCCGGAACTATGGGCATGGGAACTTGTGGGTGCCAGGGAAAATCACCAAAATGTCGGGCCATCTCTCATACAAAGTGGGCCTAGAGTGTGGGCGAGTTGTTCATCGCCATATAAATCAGCTTAGGAAGCGTTTTCCAAAATGGCCACAAAGCAAGGACTTCATCCCAGGTCCCATCCTCAGACTTCAAACTGGCAACCAGGCTGAACAATCCACATGCTTTGAGGTCCCAAGCAGTCAGAGCAACGGGGAGGTGGTCGTAGAGGGGCAAAGCCCGGGAGTGCAACATGCGGCCCCTGACGGAGAAAGTCCACCAGAACACTACAGCCACTGTGCTAACTCTGCAGAAGGATTAGACTCTGGGGTGGGCTGACCTGGAATGGCCAGCCAGAGAATTCCGAGTCAGCCAGACTCACTTGAACTCATGGACCCTGGTCTACCCAGCCTGGTGGGAAAGCTGGTGGACCGGGGACTGCCCGGCTCTCCCAGGCATTCCACGAGGGTTCACAAGTCTCCTGCGTATTTACAGGATTTTGTTCCAAAATAACTGAGCTATAATGTTGTATGTGTCATTGAATCGCTTCTAGCCAGGAGATCCTCTGTATTAGCAAAATACAGAAAGTTGTGTACTTTTTTTGCATACTACTTTTGTATCTTTGTAAACCTTGTAATTGCTGTAATCATTCCTTTTGTTATTATGTTTGTACATTCTAGGGGGGAGGGGTGTAATGTATTGGGTTTTGTCTTACTAAAGAGTATCACGTGGGGTTAATTGCTGGAAGATTATGTAAGCAGGGAAGCTTACAACACACTACTTTCATTATATCTAGTTAAAGTGCAGGTTCGCGTCCCACCAGGCTAAAGGTTGACTCAGCCTTCCATCCTTCCGAGGTAGGTAAAATGAGGACCCAGATTGTTGGGGGCAATTAAGCTGACTTTGTAATAAAGCCGCTTGGGGGGGGCGAAAGCCCTTAATAAGCAGGCATATACATAGAATGAAGGCTATTGCTAAGCACATGGATTTGTGCTTCTTAGATTGTAAGCCGCCCTAAGTCTTCGGAGAAGGGCGGGATATAAATGGGATTTAAAAAAGGGGGGGGGGGCAATTTATTTTTAACATTGTATAATATAAGTACATTTCTTTGGGTGTATTCAAAATCTCACAATTTGGCTGAAAATTTGACTTTTTAAAAAATGTGAATATATCTGAATGTTATGATACAATTTTTCAGTAAAAAGTAAACTACCGGTAAAATGTATCTATTTTGCAGAGCTTGTCACAGATATTTAGATACTAATGAAATATATAAAACTATGTTATATTAAGAATATACACACACATACTTCTCTCCAACTTGTGTCAAGGCAAACTTTCTTTCTTTCTTTCTTTCTTTCTTTCTTTCTTTCTTTCTTTCTTTCTTTCTTTCTTTCTTTCTCTTTCTTTCTTTCCAAATCATTTAGAATAAGTCGTAATATCCTTGAGACTGATACTCCTGAAGCCAATAATGCTCACTCTTTTTCCATTTCACACCATTCCTTGACAAATGGTGCCAAATCTTATTTTTAAGGGAGCAATCCACAGATTGAAAAACATCAATTCTTAAAATTATAGAGTTGATCTTCCAGTCAACTACCTGACAAAAGATGGAATGCTTCTTTCCTTCTTATTTGCATTTCAAAGGAGAACATTACATAACATCCCTTTCATCTTCTTGATTGCCTGTAATAGCCAATGAAAACAGAAGTTTGTAAGAAAAAGAAAAATCCTCTACCCTCATCTGGTTCAAGCCCTATTGAAATCCTGCCTAGTATTCAGTTCTCATGCCTAGCTGTTTTCCTTTGATTTCAAGGATTTTCTTAGCACATTCTGCTGAATATCTCTTTTAGTTTTTAGTGGTTACAGGAGCGTTAAACTAGCCAGATAGCAAGCAAGCTGGAGTTATTAACAATTTCAGGAGACTTCCTTTAAAGGAAGAGATATCATTCCTGCATTTTCTGGCCAGCTTCCAAACTGCTTCATTATGTTCCTCTTTAACACTCCCCCTGCAGCTTCAATTAACAAAGATATTAATTATTTCCTTTCAGAGTACAACCAGCCCAGAGCAATTAATAATAATTCTAATATTTACATCTTTTACAGTATTTGACAGGAAAAAGCATGCAGAGTTTTTGTGTGTGCTATTATGTCAAAGACACTTGGCATGTGTTATCAGAATTGTTGGTTCTTGAACTTTAACAATTGCAATAAAAATGCCACTGAAGATTAATTGAAACTGATTTATTGAAGATTCCAGCACTGTCTAGGCTTGGGAATCAAATATTAATCATGTATTTCTCTATTTTCAAGTGAGAATTTTAGGATAGATAAATGGAATTTCTTCTGCATACTTTGTATATTTGATTGTGAAATGGATCTCCACAAATATAGAGATAGCTTATAATATTATGTTTTGTGTGTGTGTGTGTGTGTGTGTATGTATGTATGTATGTATATGTGTATGTGTATATACACACATATATACACACATACACATAGAGGAGATCAACCCTGACTGCTCTTTAGAAGGTCAGATTCTGAAGCTAAAACTCAAATACTTTGGCCACCTAATGAGAAGGAAGGACTCATGGGAGAAGAGCCTAATGCTGGGAAAGATTGAGGGCAATAGAAGAAGGGGACGACAGAGAATGAGGTGGCTGGATGGAGTCACAGAAACAGTAGGCGTGAGCTTAAATGGACACCAGAAGATGGTAGAGGACAGGAAGGCCTGGAGGAACGTTGTCCATAGGATCGCGATGGGTTGGACATGACTTCGCAGCTAACAACAACAAATGTGTATATTTATCTAAGGGAACACCTGCTGCCGGCATCAACTTCCCATCATCTCGTGCGCTCCCACAGGGAGGGCCTTCTTAGGGTACCGCCGGTCAAGGAATGCCGGCGGGTTATCCCCAGGGGAAGGGCGTTCTCTGTGGGTGCGCCGGCCCTTTGGAACCATCTTCCCACGGAGCTTAGGACTGCCCCTGACCTTCGCTCATTTCGCAGGGATTTGAAAACTTGGCTTTTTGAGCTGTCTGGCCCAGACTGAGGGGTTTTAATTATTTATTAATGGGGTTTTAGTTTAAATTCAGGGACTTAATTTAATTTTAGTTTTAATCGATTTTAACTTTTTATGTATGTATTTTTAATTTTTCCCTGTAAACCGCCCTGAGTCCTACGGGAATAGGGCGGTATACAAGTTTAAATAATAAATAAATATACATATATGTGTGTATGTATATGTGTGTGTGTGTGTGTATGTGTCTGTGTGTGTATCAATATATACAGTATGTACATCTGTCCATATGTGTGTATTCACACACACACACACACACACACACACACACAATACACTTGAAAATAAAGTCTATGGCTAATTCATTATTACAATCTAATTCCATGATTCTGCTGGAAAGTGTAATTGGTTGATTGCAAAGGTGAATTTACAGCTAAATAGTTTATAGTTTATAGTTTTATTTAATTTATATACCGCCCTTCTCCTTGGTAGGGACTCAGGGCGGTTCACAGAGCATATATAAAAAAGACAATACAAAAATTAAAAAAGATTAAACCCATGCCCAGTTAAAAACAGTAATACAAATCTAAAACAACGATTAAAACCCATAATCCCCCGTCAGGCCAGACCAGCTATTTCAAATAGATGGGTCTTCAGGCCACGACGGAAAGTTCGGAGGTCTGATGCCATCCGGAGCTCCACCGGCAGTTGGTTCCATAATGCCGGAGCGCCCACAGAGAAGGCCCTCCCCCTGGGGGCCACCAGTCGGCATTCCCTGACTGGCGGCACCCTGAGGAGGCCCTCTCTGTGGGAACGCACAGGGCGGAGGGGAGTTGATGCCGGCAGCAGGTGGTCCCTGAGGTATCCCGGACCCATGCCATGTAAGGACTTAAAGATCGTAACCAAAACCTTGAACCTGCTTCCAGTAACAAATTAATATTTGTAAAGATACTTAGATCCTAGTTTGGCAAATTGTTTAGTGATAATAATTCATCAAAATGTATATGCAGGAAGACTAATGTTTTGATGGGTTCCTTTGACATGCCAGCTTCTTTTTCCTCTCCTACTTAGAAAATGGCCAAACCAACAATATGTCTTAAAAACATGGGGGAGAATTTTCACCTGTGATCATAATTTTCCTGCCTGAAATTCAATTCTAATAAATATACATGATAGATTTCTGCCTGATTTATGTTGCCCTAATACCTATTGGATTTTCTGATTGATGCATGTGGGTAGAACACAGTGCAGTGAAAATTTACTTCTAACAAGTTTGATATCTTCCTGCAGTTTATTAATAGTGCAGAATCAGAATCAGAAAAAGCAGTCAGATGTTTCCTTGGTATTTCTAGATGATTGACATACCATTGTTAAGAATTTATCTAATTCTCATTTACTATTGTTTGATTGGCAAAGAGCTTTTCAAAATCCTCTGGAATCTGAAGTGCTTATGTGTGAAATCTAATGCTATATCAGCTTCATTGGAAACAATTCCAAAACTGTAACTATTTTAATACTACATGGAAATTTGTCTCATAAAAGGGAATTATACTTTTATCAAGAATATCTCTATGAATTGGGGGTGGAACATACATACAGCTTTTCAGACCACAAGGTCTCTTCTAAGCCAGAAAAGACTTTTCAGCTTCTGTTGCATTATTGTTGTAGTTGCTGAATAAAATACATGTAAATATAAATCCTGATATAATATGGATTCATTAAATTATTCAAATCTAATAGTACAAAAATCTGGAGAAAAGGAATTTATTCACTTGGAACCTAGAAAAAAACCCAGTATCTCAAAAGATCTTTCAGTATCTCAAAAGGAGATATCCTATATGGAAAAGAGCATTACATATAACATGCCCTTTCTTATGGCCATCTTCCAATAAAGGAAGGAAGGAAGGAAGGAAGGATTTGAAGTATGGTAGTTGGAAGGTGATAGGAATGCTACAAAAATATGGTAAGAACAGAGGAATAAGTAGTTTCTAGCCAAAGTATGCTCACTAGTATGGAGAACAATACAGTAGCCAACAGTTTGGAAAATGTCAATATCTATTTCAATATCTCTAAAAAGACACTTAATGGAGCATGGAAACTATTGTACAATACAATAGTCTTAATTTCACATACTATTAAAATAATGCTTAGGAACATCCAATGCATCCAAGGTAGATTAGAGTTCTATATGGAAAAAAAAGTCAGATGCTCAAGCTGGCTTTAGAAAAGATGTAGGAACTTGAGGCATTATTGATGATGCATGTTGGATAATTGAAAAAGCCAAAGGATACCAAAAAGAAGCCATTGATTATAAAAAGGCCTTTTGTCTTGATCATTATGTTGACAAGAAACAACAGATTGAAACTAATCAAGGAGACAAGCAACCTAGAACTAAGGAGAAATTTCCTAATGGTGAGAACAATCAACCAGTGAAATGGCCTGCCTTCAGAAGTTGTGGGTGCTCCATATCTGTAGGCTTTCAAGAAGAGATTGACAGCCATTTGTCTGAAATGATATAGGGCAGTGGTAACAAACCTTTTAGAGACTGTGCCCAACCTGCAACCCAAAATCCACTTATTTATCGCTGGGTGCCAGGTGGTCATGGCCCACTGGGTGGGTGTGGCTGTGGTGGTCATGGAAGATTGGATGAGTATGGCAAAAGTGGGTGTGATCACCTCAATGTTGCTCATGGGGAGGGACACCTGTGGGGGGTGGGCAGGGTTGGGGGAGCTCCAGGAGGTCTCAGTAGGTGGGGCAGGTGGGGCAGTAGGCAGGTGGGGCAGTAGGCAGGAGACTCATCCTGTGGGGTGAGGCAAGACAGGGTGGGAGTGCCATTGCCATGGGGCAAGGCAAGGGCTGGGGCAGCTGCTGCCTGACACCATTGGCCCCTGCACACAGAGGCCAGTGAGCTCATGGGGGCCAACAGTGTCCGTCAGTAGCCACAGCCTGCTGGCCCCTCAACAGGCGCACTCTGGGTCTCCACAGCCCATCACCAGCACTTCAAAGAAGCCTCCTCTGAGATGGATGGTTGGCCAACAGCCGAGGAGGTGATACAGTGGGTCATGCCTGGGAAAAGGAAAGCATGCGAGGCCAGGAGGGATGGGATGGGGGGGAAGGAAACCAGCCATGTTGGGATGTATTTAGCCACATGGGACTTTGGTGAATTAGCAGGTGGCTGGTTGAAGAAGGACAGTTGCCACCTCCTGGGCATGGTGTGGGTGACCACAGAGAGAGCTCTGAGTGCCGCCTCTGGCACCCGTGCCATAGGTTCACCACCATTTTAAAGGGGGTTGGACTAGATGGCCTCCAAGGTCCTTTCCAACTCTGTTATTCTGTCATTCTTGTCAAGCTGTGAAATATTCTTTAACAATTGGGAATCTCAGAACATTTCATTGTCCCGTAGGGTAACATATGTACAGATCCAGAACCATAATATGGATAGAACGTAGGTAAACAGACTGACTCCAAGTTGTAAATGGAGTGAGGTAAAGCTGTATATTATCTCCTTATTTGTTCAACTACAGTATATGCCAAATACATATTAAGAGAAGCTGGACTGGAAGAAAATAAGTGTGGTTTTAAAACTGGAGGAAGAAACATCAATAACTTGCACTATGCTAATGACATTTTTTGATAGCCAAAAATGCAAAGGATCTGCAAGCCCTAGTAATAAAAGTCAATGAGTAAAGTAAAAAAAATGGTCTCAAATAAAATATAAAGATTAGACTAATGAGACCCAAAGCCTTGGAATTTATAGTGAATATATGAAAATGCTGGATAGCTTATCCCTTTTAGCATCAACCATCAACAGAAAAGGGGAAAGCAGTCAAGAAATACATACTTTTGTAGAGTAGCCATCAAAGTCTTGGAAAAATATTCAAATACTGTGATGTGTCTACATTCCCAAAGTTCAGAATTGTGTGAGCCATAGTCGAAGGAAGCAAAACTTGAACTTTGAAGGAGGATCAGGGCAGGACAGGAAGATTATGTATGAGCATGAGCTTTAGTGTACTGAGAATAACTTGGACAGCGATGGTTACAAAAAATGGATCACCAACCAAATCAGTGCAGGGTTCTCACTCAAGGCACAAATGACCAGGTTCAAATTATCTTACTTTGGATACTTTATGCAAAGACCTAGCTCTTTAGAGAAGGCTCTAATACTGGGAAAGATGGAAAGAAAGTGAATTAACTCCTGGAATGAAGGAGAAACTTCCTATCAGTGAGGACAATTAACCAGTGGAACAGCTTGTGGGTGCTTCATCACTCAATGTTTTTAAGAAGAGACTGGACAGCCACTTGTCTGAAATGATACAGGGTCTCCTTCTTGAGCAGGGGGCTGGACTAGAAGATCTCCAAGGTCCCTTCCAGTTCTATTTTGATTGATTAATTGATTGATTGATTGATAAAAACATAATCAACAGCAAGGTAGATAGATTCAATTATACTGGTGATGAGTGCAAGGAAGAGCTGAAGGACCAGGTTAGGGACAGATCATCATGGATAAAATCTATTTATATAGTCACTAAGAATCAACAATGACTTGATGATTTGTACTCAATAAATTAATCAGAATAGAAGCATAAAAAAAGTTGAATACTGTATATATTACTTAATATAAGAAGAGGGAAACCAGGAAGATATATACAGTACAAGCCTTTAGGATCAGAAAGCATATGTAGAAGAGGGGATGTCTAATATTAGAAAATAAAATAAACTACATTTAAGAAAGGTTTTTAAACTCAGCAGTAAGAAAGAACAAATCTTTCAGACTTCATTCATTTCAATAGCTATCATGATACTTAGAATATAAGGCTTCACCGACAATAATTATTCAGATCACTATCCCAGAACACACATAATCACTTTAATGAACTTCTGCCAGATCTGAAAAACTACTTCTTTATGACATTTTTGCTGCAAGATATAAGCTTGTCTGTCTCCAGTGAACTGCTTAGATGAGGAACCACCATCATCTTCCAAAAAAAATAAAATCCTTTCATAATGAGAGGAAAAAAAAAAGAATTAGTTCTGTGGGCCTAAAGCCATTATAATAATCAAATCATATTTCTGTATTTTGAAGGCAAGCATCTATATTTCTGTTACATAAAGGCTTTGAAATTCAACAAAAAGACAGGTAATAAATGAGAAAATATTATAAGGGAATAACTACAATTCTTTTTAAAGGTCATTGACAGATGAGAAAGTACTATGCCCCGTTAATATTAGTTGTCATAGTTTGCCTCAGTTCATTCCTTGTTGAAAATGTAGTCTGGGACTCTATCTTTCAAGACATATGGGTTAACATCAGAGACAAGCTTTGAATAATGCCTTTCCCTTATTTTAGATGGTCAAGGAAACAGAGAACACTAGAGATATTCTTTTCCACAAGCTGAGAAATAATATTTGTTAGTAGATATAGAGCTAGATGATATGGTTGTAGATATAGAAATATGCTAATTGGGAAGGTTGCTGATTTGTGCAGGCTTTGTTACATTAGCTTAATCTGCCAAAGCCAGTTATCTCTGGGCTTTAGTACCTATTAGTGCCTGTAGGTACTTTTCATTAAGGTATTTTTCATTCATTAACAGAAAACCAGAATTGGAAGGGATTTTGGAGGTCTTCTAGTCCACCCCTGCTGAAACAGAGACCCTATACCACAGGGGTCCCCAAACTGCAGTCGGCATCCCACTACCAGGCCATGGGCTGTTGGCCACTGGGCCGTGTGGGTGGCTGGCCAATGCATGTGCATGTGCACACTCGCAACCCCCCCACTTGCGTTAGCATCACAGCGATGTGCTGGTGCTAGTTTAGTTTAGTTTTTAGTTTTATTTGATTTCTATACCACCCTTCTCCCTAGGGACTCAGGGCGGTTCACAGGGCATATATAAATAACGATACAAAAGTTAAAAGGAAATTAAACCAGTGCCCAGTTAAAAAACAATAATAAAATAGTAAAAAACACCAATTTAAAAACCCATAATCCCCCATCAGGCCAGACCAGCTAATTCAAATAAGTGGGTCTTCAGCCCGCGGCGGAAGGTTCGGAGGTCTGATGCAATCCGGAGCTCAACCGGCAGTTGGTTCCATAATGCCGGAGCGCCCACAGAGAAGGCCCTCCCCCTGGCGGCCACCAGTTGGCATTCCCTGACCGGAGGCACCCTGAGGAGGCCCTCTCTGTGGGCACGTACTGGGCGGAGGGAAGTTGACACTGGCAGCAGGTGGTCCCTGAGGTAACCCGGACCCATGCCATGTAAGGACTTAAAGATCATGACCAAGACCTTGAACCTCACCCGGAAGACAACTGGTAACCAATGCAGCTCGCGGAGCAAAGGTGTAACATGGGAGTACCGGGAAACTCCCAAGACAACTCTCGCGGCCGCATTCTGTACCAGTTGGAGCCTCCGAGTGGTCTTCAAGGGAAGCCCCATGTAGAGAGCATTACAGTAGTCAAGGCGAGAGGTCACGAGCGCATGAGTGACCGTACACAGGGCATCCCAGTCCAGATAGGGCCGCAACTGGCGCACCAGGCGAACCTGGGCGAAAGCCCCCCTAGTCACGGCCACTATATGATCTTCCAGAGTAAGCCGTGAATCTAGGAGGACTCCCAAGTTGCAAGCCCTATCCACGGGGGGTAAAAGCTCACCCCCCATAGAAAGAGATGGAACATTTTGAATGTCCCGGGATGCCGGAATGTACAGCCACTCAGTCTTGTCAGAGTTGAGTTGAAGTCTGTTCCTCCCCATCCAGACCCGAACCGCCTCCAGGCAACGGGACATCACAGCGAGGGCATCACTGGTGTGGTTTGGGGTCGAAATGAAAAGTTGGGTATCATCGGCATATTGATGATACCCAGCTCCAAAACCATGAATGATCTCACCCAGCGGTTTCATGTAGATGTTGAACAGGAGAGGCGAGAGGACCGATCCCTGAGGAACTCCACAAGCGAGAGTCCTAGGGGTCGACCTCTGCCCCCCTGCCAACACCGACTGTGAGCGTCCCAGGAGATAGGAGGAGAACCACTGAAAAACTGTGCCTCCCACTCCCAATCCCCTGAGACGCTGCAGCAGGATACCATGGTCGATGGTATCGAAAGCCGCCGAGAGGTCTAATAGGACTAGGACAGAGGAATATCCCCTATCCCGAGCCCTCCAGAGATCATTCACCAGAGCGACCAATGCCGTCTCCGTGCTGTACCCGGGCCTGAAACCCGATTGGTAAGGGTCCAGATAATCCGCTTCATCCAGGACTATGCTTGTGATACCACAAGCATTGTGTGGTCACTAGCATTGCCGCACTCCCTCCACTTGCGCTAGCATCACATCAGGCATTAGCATCACCCATCACCCGAGCATCCCATGGGCACTTGTGGCCCCATTTGCATCATAAAGGCTCCTCAACACCCTCCCCCCTGCCCCATCCTGGGCTGCCAACCCAGAAAGGCTGGGGACCCTTGCTATACCAGACAGATGGCTGTCCAATCTCTTCTTCAAAACCTTCAATGATGGAACAGCCACAACTTCTGAGAGCAAGTTATCAGAAGTTGTGGATGCTCCATCACTGGAGGTAAGCTCTCTCTTGATAGGAAAGAATTAATATTATTTAAGCAAAACCAAACACGGCATCAAATAAAAAAACCCCCAAAAGTCGCAAAGTTTATAATTTGCGAAAGAATAAAATAAAATGCAATGGAATTATAATGTTCCAAAAAAAACCACCCCATAACTCAGACTCCATACATGCAAAATGCCTTCATTTCAGTAACAATCGCAGTTAAAGTCTTGGCTAAATAACTGCCATAGGTTAACACTTTTAATAACAATTCCTTGCCAGAGGCTATTTGATGGAAGAACAAGTAAGTGAAAATGGCTCAATTTACTTTTATTCTGTTACAAGTTTCATTGAGATTAGTTGAGCTGTGAAGATCATTTGCTGAGGAATTTCATTCGGCACAGTTGCAGTTGCTTTGGGGCTCTCCTGAGATCATGTCCAGAGCACTTTTCTGCAGGGAGAGCTGGCAAAGTAAAACAGCACAATATGCCACATGAAATTAATTACATAGATGCAGAAAGTAGCCATAAATGTATTTATGTCCTTCTTTTCCTCCTAAATAAATCAATTATGGCATGCAGAACAAAGTTTTTAATTTTAAAAAAGGACCAGACACACAATATGGACTATAAAAGTGGGATACCAGCACTAGCAAAAGTCTTGCTGCCAGAACTAATAAATGGTAGCTGACATAATATATATACTGCTCAAAAAAATAAAGGGAACACTTAAACAACACAATGTACTGTATTTAATAGTAGGATGTCTTATCTTGTGTTCCCTTTATTTTTATATATATATATGTGTGCGTGTGTGTGAAATGAAAATGTTTAGTTTGTAAATGCTGGGTGAAGAACTATGTCTTGAGTTGCTCTCTAAAACCCAGTGGCACAGAAGTCACCCATATTTTCCTCAGAGACTGAGTTCCACAATCAAATAGAACTTGTAAAAGAGAACATTGGGTTGGTATCAGATATCCAGAAAATAACCTATAGATTACTATTAGCATATTAAGTATATTCTGAATTGTATTTTCTTTGCATGTGTGAGTATGGAGTCCAGCTACAAATCACAAGACCATGAGTTCTAGTCCTGCTTAGGCACAAAGCCTGCTGGTGACCTTGGGTCAGCCACTCTCTTCTAGTCCTAAGAAGTAGCCAAAGGCAATCCACTTCCAAAATCTTGCCCTAAACACCCCCTACATAAACTTGTCAAAAGCCAAAACTGACTTGAAGGCACAAAAACTAGTTCTGGGGAGGCGGGGAAGGGGGGTTTATTGAGATTTTGATATCAGCAGCTCAACTAACTGACCGGTCACAATTTTCCAACTGGAACTTATGGGAAGTTAGATGGGAATTCATTTTTTGTCAGATTCTTTTGTAGATCATCAGTTATCTAGGCTGGTACTAGAACTTTCAGCAGATTCAGTAATGGTAATGAAGCAATAGAGAGATCAGGCATAAATACTCCCTAATGAGTACTATTTATGGGTTAGGACTAGGTACCTTCTTAACTTTGGTGCCATGTTTGGTAATGAACAGCAAAACAATGAGTCTTCTTCATGTACAATCAGAATAGAGAACTACCGGTCTTTGTGCTAGATTTCCATCCTTGGTCAGTAGCAATTAAAGCGAATAACTGCTTCAGTGAAAGAGGTTGAACCTAAATGTGTGCAGTCTTTTTCTTTCCTTCCTACATTTAGTTCCTTCTTGTCTTCAGACTGAGTGCTACAAAAAAGAACAGCCCTAACTGATTGTTCCTGCAACATTTCCCCTTGAACACATACAGTATCACACTGGCTCGGTAGGTATTTCCTACACTATAAAATAGCTTCATTTTAAACTCAAAATTACAAGAATATTTAATTAAATATGCTGCTGGCCTTCAGGTAGCCTGTGAAGGTTATAACCTGACAAGACCTGAAGTGGATTGCTTCACAGCCATCTTTGTTGTTTTCTTTCTTTTATTCTTCCTGTCCTAGGTGGACAAGAAAACAAGGGGAAATAGGTTTAATACTCAAGGGGATTTTAGTCAGAATGGAGGTACTCAAATGCACTAGAGAACAGAGCTTTTTTGTCTTTAATCATTATGAGAGAAAAAACACAAGCCATTTTCAGCTTATGCTAAGCAGCTTCTGCTAAACAAAAAACAAAAAATGAAACTTCTATACTGATATTTATTCTCCTTTGCCTTTGAAAGTAGATGATACACAGGCACTGCAAAGCAAATAAATGAAGATATAAAATGGATCCTATTAGGTTGCAGATATGGATTAAGGTATAATATAATTGGAAAGATCTCCCTTTTACTATTTGGAGTGGCAATGAAAATGCTATAAAAGAAATATTTGGTATGCAAGAAGTTGCTCAAGTAGCAACCAGCATAAAAGGAAGTGTACTGAAGGGAAGAATTAAGCAAAGAATGTGTCCTAGGTTCAACTAAAGATGGGTATGGACCTCTGTCTCAGTTAGAAGAGGAAGTTGGAAAGACTGGAATTTGTTAACCGTTATATCCATCTCCTTTGTGTTATAATAGCTGGGTAGGATTTTAATATAGCAGCCAGAGATCCATACAGAATACTAATTTTGAGGACTTCCGGTTTGCAGTCATAGTGCATGGCTATGTGAGAGCGGACCTCCACACCCCATGGCTAATTTCGCCCTGCCAGGGGGACCCTAGATGGATCCGAAGTCACGCTGCAGAGATGACCACAAAAGAGGGATGCCCCATTGATCACAAAGTGATGGCAATGGCAGGCAAAGTCCAAGAGCACTACCAAGAACAACGGTGAACAGCATGCTTGGAACTGGTGAGAGTATTTGATCTTCTCTCCCTTATTTTACAACTAGTCCCTGGGAAATATCCCCAAAGCAAACAATCTCTGAAAGTGAGGGGAGGGGGCTACATTCCCATTCCCCCATAGACGGAAGTGGCGAATTAACCTTTAAGGAGGAAAGAACCTTATTGAAATTAAATTCAAAATAATACAATCTGATCAAACTTAGAAACTAAAACAAACTACTAAGATTATATTCTAAAGGATTTTGATTGAATTACATTAAAGAAGAAAAAAATAATAAGAACTTTTTGTCTGAAAGAGCTGGAAAATAAATATTTGCTGACATCTAGTGGACAATGGGAATATAGCACATTAAAGACAATGCCTAGAAACAAAGAAAAAAAATCTGTCCCCATGAACTCTAATAACATTTAAGAAGATTGTTGCTAAGGAACAGAGAAGAGATTGCATACTGGGCGGGCTATAAGATTGGAAAGTGTTTGAAGGAAAAGAAATACTTTGATTGTGGTTTAAATTTATGAACTGTTTAAAAACTTTGATCTATGACAAATTATTGAGAAGGGGTGTTACAGGAAGGATTTAAGCTGGCAAAATATATTGAATTAACAATTGATTCCTGAAAGAAAGAATTGTTATAAAACATTGGTTTTACTGAAACCTTGACAACTGAAAATTACATTGGATTACAAAAATTATATATAAAAACAAGAACTATACAAAATTGGACTGTATGGATTTTGAGTTTTGATTATCTTGACAAGGCTAATTACAGTCCTAGAGGAGATCAACCCTGACTGCTCTTTAGAAGGCCAGATCCTGAAGTTGAAACTCAAATACTTTGGCCACCTAATGAGAAGGAAGGACTCACTGGAGAAGAGCCTAATGCTGGGAAAGATTGAGGGTAATAGAAGAAGGGGACGACAGAGAATGAGATGGCTGGATGGAGTCACTGGAGGCAGTAGGCATGAGCTTAAATGGACTCCAGAAGATGGTAGAGGACAGGCAGGCTTGGAGGAACGTTGTCCATGGGGTCACGATGGGTTGGACATGACTTCGCAGCTAACAACAACAAAATGGCATTCATGAAGGACTACTTGAATGGCAGAGACAACATGGATATGACCTACTCATCAAAAAAATGATAGAAAACCACACCTAATATCTACACCTGAAAGATTTAGCCTGAAAGATCAAAGACCTTTAGAAACACTTCAAGACAAGACAAATACTTTCCAAGACGAAATTTATGCAATGCTACGACAGATACAAACTACAATAGACTTAAACCACAAGGAGATTAAACATAACTTTGATACTATAAGTGAATGTACTTCTAACTTAAATCTACAATCAAAAAATATCCAAAGAATGGTGGTAAAGAATGAACAAACAATCTAGACAACAGAATGTGAACTAGAAAAAAATGACTTAACTGGTGAAGTTAAAAATGAAGGGAAATATAACTTAATACAAACAAGAAAAAAACTTACAAGACATGTATACAACAATAAATATGGAAAAGATAACTTATGCATTAGAATGTCAAAATGAACCTGAGAAGAAAGAAGACTTAACAAAATGGACACTGGTAGAAGAATCACTGTTTGGGAGACAAAAAGCATACATCCTCTCTACTATATATCCTCTACTCCTAACAATAACTACAAAAATACAAGAACTGGACAAGCTGAAAATATTAATGTGGAAAACAATTTGGCAAAGGAAGAAGATTAGAGACAGGTTGAAGAGACTGGATTCACCCTACCAGATGGAATATTATATTAGTAAACACTTGTTTAAATATGGCTAAATAAACAAATAGCTTTGGCCATAAAGGAAACTTAGAATATGTGGGATAAGAGATATAAGTAATATAGTATTTTTTGATAAGAAACAAAATGTAAAAATATTAGGATGTTGTAAGTGAAGAAAAAGTTTGAATTTTAAAGACAAATTAAGTTTGAAAAGATTTAGGATTAAGGAATGATTGAAATACTGAGGGGAAATTAGCCTTAATAAGAACTCTGAAAAAAAAGATATATAATGATTTAACTATTTTTTTTACAAATAGAAGTGAAATATAAATTGACTAGAAATATGATGGATAGATGTTATGATAGATAAGTAGTATAGTATCTATAATATATGAAATATGAAAATACTGGGATGATATATTTAAATAGAAAATTTGGATATTTAGATGTTAAATATGGGGAAAATATGATTGACAAGAATTGTTTGAATATTATGGAGAAATGAGCTTAAACAAGATTTATGAAAATAAGATACATGGTGAATCAATAAGATGATTCTTATGAAAAGAACATAAGCTGATAAGAAAAAAATGCTATATATGGACGCTACTATTGTTGGTATATAGAAGAAAATGTTTTTGTTTAATCATTTAAATATGGAAAATATCAACCATTAGAAATTATATTTGTTTAATGTTGTAGAAAGAGAATACTATTGGGTGAAGAGAAGATCAAGGAAATATATTATTAATTGATATACTAATTATGGAAATATAAAAATTAATTATTATTGATTGTTTATTATTATTAATTATATATTCTTTTTAAAAAAATTATGAACCAAGACAACACGCCGTACACCAGGCACTAAGGCTGTTATTGCAAAAAAAAATAAAACTTTTACAAAAAAACCAGAATACTAACTGCGTGCCGTATCCTGAATATAGCAGTGCTTCATGTATGGTTTTTTATTAATGAAAAGTATTATGTTGAACTGCTAATTTCACATAATGAATGTATGTTATGTATGTTACAAACAACATAAAGAACTTTTTGGAAAGCAGATTTAAATATTTAAATATAAAAAGGAGGGAGGGAGGGAGGGATGAAGGGAACTGTAGGAATTAGCTATTAATGCTCCAGCTAAAATGCTTGGCACAATCTGGGGTCTTTGGTTTATAACTTCTAAAAAAAATTCAGAGTTTCTTTCTAATTTATCTAGTGTAATTTTCTTGTTTCTGAATAAATATATCTGTTAATTAATATAACACATATTATAATATTCATATAATTCAACCTGTGAGTCCGCTCAGATGTAAGTTCCATTATGTTCAATGGAATGATTGCTAAAATACACAAAATAGTATCCTTATTCATCAGTAGCTTCAACTAGTTATCTTTCGATTATTGAATCTAAATAGCTGGTCATATTCTATATGTAGGAGTTCAATCATAGCATTAAAAATGGCTGATATCAAATCATTCAGTTTATTTATAACAGCTTTATATTCATGTTTTCCATCCTTTGAACAAACTGCCATATATCAGCATCCTGCCATTTCTATCCATCGCCATACTAATTTGGCTCCTATTTTGCTGGTCCCTTCTTCTGTCTCATTTCTCCTGCCATTAAACCCATACACTTCTTCCTAATAAGCCCCCTAACTATCCAGCCAACTTTAAACAACAGTGATATGATTACAGATCCAGCCCTCAGCTGCTCCTGCCAAATCCAAACTTCTTTCTGCTCCTTTCAGCACTTCCCTGTAGCCCTTCCATTTCAATCTCCCCAGTAGCTATTTTTTTCCCCATTTGCACTCCTTTCATCAAGAGGATACTCCCCAGGGATAGGGTAAGATTCTTCTTTCAACTTCTCTCTGGTTCTTTACTGTAATGGCCTGTGGAAGTGGCCTTGGGAGACAGGAGAAAGAGAGGGGGCGGGAGAGAGAGATGGACCATACAACTGGTGTATAAAAGATACCTCAGCCTACAGAAGGAGGGAAGACATGAAAAATGTTTCAGAAGAGACCCTCTCTAGTTTTCTAGACAGTTAAAGGAAGTGAGAAATACTTTCAGTCTTGCAATATTCTGTTAATGAAACCTTACAATAATGGTAGAGCTAGTGTTAGTTGTGCTTCTTGTCTAGACTATCTTACAGGGTTAACATCTACACAGAAAGCAGGATCTTATCCCCTAAGCTAGGCATATCAAATTGCCAGCCCACGGGCCAGATGCATCATCCGGAAACCGTGCACACCCCATTGCCGCCAATGGGGAAAAACTCACGATACGTCGTGCAACGTCACATGACGTTGCGAGTTTGACATGCCTGCCCTAAGCCAAACCTGTACCAGACAATTCAGCAGTAATTGCCAGCAGAGATTATGAAATGTAGTGATGTGGGAACAGAAGCAGGTCTGCTTCACCACTTGCTGGAAATGAAAACCCTCATCAATCACAGTTTTTCACAGTAACCCATGCATTGATCAGGAAGCAGCAGCAGCAGCTCAATAGGATACCAGTTCAGTAACTGATTTTGAATGGAATGTAAGATTGCTCTTTAGATCCAAACATTGGTTTCTTTTTCAGCATGACATGAAATATTTAATACTCTAGGGGTTGTTTTTTTCTTCAGATAAAATATTACAAATCACAATGTGCCAGTTTGTCAACATTTGTAACCCTGCAGCAGATGTTTACCCCTGAAATAGAGAATGTGCTCCCTGCTCATCATTACATTTGAAGAAAGTGATGTAATTATGAAAGGGAACACACATGATTAAATGTTATGCTTGTCAAAACTTTTTAAGGCTAACCTTTTAAAGTAAGATAGAGAGTGTGTGATGTACAATTTCTATCTGATGTACTGTTTTTCTCCAACTAACTTATGTGGAGCAACTATATTCTCCTTTTTATATGTTTATATGCATGTCCTTTATTCATTTACATCTGCAATATCTGGGGTGGGGGTGGGGAACTGGCAAAAACCAATCAGGCCTTCTCCCCTGTTCCAAGAAAATTAGGTAGACTATGTGAAACAAGTATGATTTGTAAACCAGTTGCTATGTTTCATTATTTGAAGCCTTCTTCCCTAATTAAAAAAAAAATAACAGAACTAAAAGCAATTCTGTCCCCCACTTATAGACAAACCTATTTTTCTGTGCATGTAATAAATCCAGTTGATTCATGATTCCATTTTAATACATTCTTTCTCATGGGCAATTTTATAAACCATGCTGCATAAAAACCTACAATAGAGGTATTCTGAATGCTAGAAACCTATGAGATATCACCCATTATATTAGGAGGGGCATCACTCAGTGGCTCTCTTTATCTGAGTCAGATAGTTCCTTACTTTTTCTTGAAAAGATGAATATATACACAAAAACACACGTATACACACTTTCCTCATAGGATACCATAGTTATTTCAGAATGGCCACTGATTTCCCTTTTTCCAGGAAGAGAACGTTTTCGATTGTGTGTCCCACCCTTTGGAAATCTAGAGATTAGATTTGTCCATACTCTACTGGACTTTTGTAAGATTTTGAAGACAACTTTACCATTGGACTTGGGATCTGGGTATGTAATAAGACCAAAAAAATAATGGCAGCAGATCCTACCCTTCATCCATGAAGAAAGGTTAACAGATTTTACTTACCAAAGAAAATAGGTAAACAGACAATAAAACCTAGTAATGACTAAGGGCAGGAAAACTGAAGAAAGAGATAGAGGGGTTAATTCTGGCTGCACAAGACTAACCCGTAAGAATAAATTCATAGAAAGCCAGAAAAGACAGCAACAGGGAGGAAATGCCACCTCTGCAAAGAAGCTGAAGAAAAAAATGAACCTAGTTAGCTGCTGCAAGAATATCTTACAGACTGACTAGAAACAATGGCATGCAAAGTAGCAGCACTGTTGCATATATCTGCAAGAAATACCATTTGCCTGAAGCAAGAACTAGTAGGATCATAAAATAGACTAAGTCATAGATAATAAAGAAGCTAAAGTGTTCTGGCACATCTGCCACATAACAACCCTTGATTTAACAATTGTTGATAAGAAAAAAAAAGTCTGAATGGTGGGTCATTGCAGTACCTGGAGACAGCAGAATAAAAGAGAAATCACAGGACAACAAGACCTGGCAAACAGAAGTAGAACAACTGTAGCAAAAGAAAACAAACATAGAATAAGTACCTTGGGCTCAATTCTAAAACATCTGGAGCACCACTTGAACGCCATCAACATTGACAAAATCACCTTCAGTCAATTGCAAAAGAGAGCTTTACTTCGAACAGCTTACATCCTGCAACAGTACCTTTAATATTATTCAGCAAGTCCTTGAGAAGGACTCAATAGTGGACAAAAATGCCATATCCAGTCTAAACATCTGGATGACTGTATAACCAACCACAATAATTTATTAAAATTGTATGCTGCTTTACTCTCAATGACTCTGGGAGGCATTCAAGTTTAATAAATTATTCCTTCACTTCCCTGGGCTCTCTTAACCATGGACCCTAGAAGGACATTAGAAGAAGATGCAGGCTTAACAAGTGACTATGTGAAACTTTCCCTGGAGTGGACTCAACCTGGAAGCAGTGCAGCCAATGCTTCAGTGGACAATTTCTTTCTCCTGCAACATGAGTTCTGTGTGGGAACACTTAGTGATTGCTTCGCTTTCCCCAAAACAAAAGGATCAAGTGTCTTGATCATAAAACAGCTTCAAGGAGCTTCTCCATTCAAAACTTCATCAGAGCAAAATACCCGTTTAAACCTTTGCACAGCCTCAGTAATAATCAGAAGCCATGTCTATTTTGAGCCAAGAAATTATAACACTTCCACAACTCACACCCAATCAAAATTATTTCCATGGAAACCAGCCATGAAGCAACTTTGCCAATAGTTAAACAATATTCTGACCATATTTTATGTGCATGATAGTTTCCCCTTACAGATTTTTTTAATTAAAAAAGTGGTGAGCCATTAAGATTAGGTAAAGGTAAGGTAAAGGTTCCCCCATACATGCATGCTAGTCGTTTACAACTCTAGGGAGCGGTGCTCATCTCCATTTCAAAGCCAAAGAGCCAGTGCTTGTCCGAGGACGTCTCCGTGGTCATGTGGCCGGCATGACTAGATGCCAAAGGCGCATGGAACGCTGTTACCTTCCCACCATAGTGGTCCCTATTTTTCTACTTGCATTTTTATATGCTTTTGAACTGCTAGGTTGGCAAAAGCTGGGACGAGCAACAGGAGCTCACTCTGTTACACGGCACTCGGGATTCGACCCGCCAAACTGCCAACCATCTGATCGACAAGCTCAGCGTCCTAACCCACTGAGCCACCGCGTCCCTTATTATTAAGATTATTATTATTATTAAGATTAGGCAGTCCTTTTTATTCAAGGGAGAAGAAAAAGAGTTTTGGGAATGCATAGTGGTATGGATGCATTTTGTTAGCAACCTTCAGACCAAATGTACCCAAAATCATCTTGCAGAAAGCATCCACCTAATCCTGAGGTTTAGGTGGTAGTTTCTTTAAAAGGCTGTCCATACCATGAAACACCATTTGTCCTTCCATTTTTAATGAGCACAACCTAATTAACCATACATAGAAGCATAAATCCAACACTTCACAGCTTCTCTTGAGAATGCAACAAAATGCAATTGAACCTGAGCAGCAAAGTGCCTGTCACGTCAATAAAGTATAGAAGAGCAGACAGTAGAGATGAGCTGAAGTATAGGGGTCCCTTTATGAATTGTAGTGTAATTTTTGCTTTCAGAAAATGATAATTTAAGAGACGGATCACGTAATTATTTAAATATATGAGGAGCAATTCCCATCCAAGTAAAGGAGAAAAAAAATGTAGTGCCATTATAGCTTTACAAATCTTTACTTATGAAAGGAAGACAAACAAATTTATTACCTAAGTTGAGGCTTTATAAAATATTGAGTGGGATTATGTGGTCTCTGGAACCAATATTATTTTAATCTGTCATTAGAAATTCAATCCCTATTTATATGAGAAGATCAATCAAGTCATATCATGACTGACATGTCAAAAAAAGCCTAAAATGTGAAAGCTTGTCTTTATTTCTCAGCTGCTTGTTTTATTGCATTGCAGTCATGACCAAGGAGTAAAGCACATATGGCCTGAGCTACACCAACTTTGCTAGGTTGATGCAAATACTTGAAATACTTGAGATGTTATAGTGCATGTCCATGGAGATTAAGAAATAAGGGAGTAAATGTGCCAATCTGGTTTTCTCACAACATGGGACAGTTCTATTCATTTTATAAAAGGCAGAAATGGTTTGATTGTTGTTCACACAGGAAGTATGTGGTATTTGATTTCTTGGAAGTGCCATGGCAAACTGGAATAGAATAGAGCTGGAAGGGGCCTTGGAGATCTTCCAGTGTAGCCCCCCTACTCAAGCAGGTGAACCTATACCATCTCAGAAAAGTGACTGTCTAGTTTCTTCTTAAAAATCTCCAGTAATGGAGCGCCCATAATTTGTGGAGGCAAGTTGTTCCACTGGTTAATTGTCCTCACTGTGAGGAAGTTTCTCTTTAATTCCAGATTGCTTTTCTCTTTGATCAGTTTCCAACCATTGTTTCTAGTCTTTCCTCTAGTGCTTTGGAGAATAATGTGACCCCCTCTTCTTAGAGGCAGCCCCTCAAATACTTTAATACTGCTATCATGTCTCCCCTATTTCTTCTTTTCTTTAGACTAGCCAAAGCCAAGTCCTGCAGCTGTTCTTCATATGTTTAAGTCTCCAGGCCTTTGATCATCTTAGTTGCTCTTCTCTGAATTTTTCCCAAACTCTCAACATGTTTTTTGTGATATGGTGATCAAAATTGGCTGCAGTATTCCAGGTGTGGTCTCACTAGGCTTTTATAAAGTGGTACTAATACTTCGTGTGATCTTGATTCTATGCCTCTGTTTATACAACCCAGCAGCTTTTTTTGGCTTCTGCTGGACACTGCTGGCTCATAGTCAAGTGATCGTCCACTAGCACTCCAAGGTCCCTCTCACAGTAACTGTTTTTAAGCCAGGTCTCAGGCAATCTGTACTTGTACCTTTAATTTTTCTTGCCTAAATGTAAAACTTTGCTTTTCTCCACAATGAAACTTATTTTGTTGGATAGGGCCCATTGTTCAAGTTTGTCAAGATCTTTTTGGATCCTGAGTTCATCTTCTGGGGTATTGGCTACTCCTGCCAGTTTGGTGTCATCTGCAAATTTGATGAGTTCCTCTTTAATTCCATCATCTAAGTCATTGATGAATATATTGAAGAGTACTGGGCCTAAGACAGAACCTTGTGGTACTCCATGTGGTATTTCTCTCCATGTGGATGTAGTGCCATTGAGAACTACTCATTTAGTATGGTTTGTCAGCCAGCTACAGATTCATCTGCTGGTGATGTTGTCTATTCCATCTTTTTCTAGCTTACCAAGGAGTAGGTTGTGGTCTGCTTTATCAAATGCCTTATTGAAATCTAAGTATACTACGTCCACAGCATTTCACTGGCCTACTACTTTAGTCACTTTATCAAAGAATGAAATAAGATTGGTTTGGCATGATCTGTTTTTAAAAAACCCATGCTGGCTACTAGTTATAATTTTGTTTGCTTCTAGTTGTTCACAGATCTGGTTTTTGATTATCTTTTCTAGGATCTTCCCAGTTATTGATGTTAAACTGATTGGTCTGTAGTTCCCTGGGTCTGTTTTTCCCCCTTTCTTGAAGATGGGAACCACATCAGCCCTTTTCCAATCTTCAGGTACTTCCCCGGTGCTCCAGGATTTATGAAAGATGTGGTGCAATGGTTCTGAGATAACATCTGCCAGCTCCTTCAGAACCCTGGCATGTAATTTGTCAGATCCCGGTGATTTATATTAATCAAGGTTGGATAGGTGTTTGTGTGAAGACTGATGAAAAGTAAGAATTAGGTAGCTCTGCTTTCTCCCTGTTGCCTGTTATTTCCTTGCCATCATCTCTCTTTAGTGGACCTACAATTTCCTTGACTTTTTTCTTGTTGTTAATATGTTGGAAAAAACTTTTTTTTAAATTATCCTTGATTTCTGTTGCAAGTCTTTGTTCATTCTAAGCCTTTGCTTTCCTGACTTCATCTTTGCATGTTCTGGCTGTCTGGTGATAATGGGCCCCTCTTTCCATTTTTTGTATTTGTCCTTTTTGTCTTTCAATTTGTTAGTGACATTTTTGTGTAGCCATGTTGGTTTTTTCTTGAATTTCTTGTTTTTTTTCCTTTTCAGTGGTATTGTGCTGGACTGGGCATTTATGATTGCATTTTTCAGAGTTTCCCATGCTTCTTGGGTTGTTTTCCCCTTTAGGATTTTCATCATTGGGATCTTTCCTAGGTTCTCTCTAAGTTTGTTAAAGTCAGCTCTTTTGAAGTTTAAGACCATGGCTGGATTGTTTTCTATTGCTGGTCTTTGCATTATATTAAATTCCAGTATGACATGGTCACTTTCCTCCAGGGTTCCGGCAACTTCAATGCCCTCTATCACTTTCTTCTCTATTAGTAAGAATTAAGTCTAGTATAGCTTTATGTCTAGTTCCCTCCTCCACCTTTTGGGTGACAAAGTTGTCAGCTAGGTTGGTTAGGAATCTGTTTGATCTCCTGCTTGCTGCATGATGACTGATACCATGCTGGCTTTTGCTGACTAGAAATACAGTTTTTGCAAGAAAAATTGCTTCTGGATGTTGGATCCAAAATGGCATAATCTCTCCAGAACAAAGGAGAGATTGTTGCAATTATTCATATGATTCCGGACACTGCTCCCCATGAGTAGACCATGGAAACTGATGTTTTCACAATTTGCTTATGAGCGAAGTAGATGACAGTCATGATTGTACATCAAGCTCATAGTTACATAGGAGCCTTTACAGACATTAAGCTCAACTGAATTACTTTTTTGGATTGCTTTTTTATTGGAGAGATTAAAACCCTTTGAACTGGCAATGTTTTATTTATTGGGTGAGTTTCCACTCTTTAAAACACAATAGCATAAACATGATTTTAAAAGTTTTAAAAATATATAGTTGGTTTTTGGGAGTTTTTTAGTATGCAGCAAAAGAGTGCTTAGTACATGAATTTTGGAACTTTAATAACAAACTAAGAGTC
The DNA here is from genome assembly GCF_947247035.1 of Vipera ursinii. Lineage (NCBI taxonomy): Eukaryota > Metazoa > Chordata > Lepidosauria > Squamata > Viperidae > Vipera > Vipera ursinii. The sequence goes on from NC_139512.1 coordinate 82,328,252, forward strand.
CAGAGGAATTTAGACTTACACTTTTGAATTATTTAAAAGATATATTCTTATGGGAAAATAGAGATTGTTTTTGGGGTTTTGTTATGATAAGCAGATCTTGAAGGCTGGTCACTATAAACAGAGAATAAAGAAAATGGAGCAGAAATCCTTAGTGCAAACTTTTGAGTATCTCTCGCCAAGGTTTTGGACAGAATAGATAAAAGGCATGATAAAATTGACAGAGCATGTTCTAATGAAGTTGTAAAACAATAGCAAGCTGGAATGGATGCCCATCAAATTTATTTGAAGGGGGATTTAAATGTAATATATAAGAATCTGATGGATGATTCATTCCCTAAAAGAGATGAAAAGATATTAAACAAGAAACTCATTTGGATATTTTTCTTCTTCTTCTGGATATACAAAAGACCACTAGGACCTTGGAGTCCTACTGGTATTTTGTATATCCAGAAGAAGAAGAAAAAATATCCAAATGAGTTTCTTGTTTAATATCTTTTCATCTCTTTTAAGACCTAGGAGTCCTAGTGTATGATCACTTGACTATGAGCCAGCAATGTGCAAAAAAACCCCAACAAAACTGATACAATCCTGGGTTGTATAAACAGAGGCATAGAATCAATATAACATGAAGTATTAGTACCGTTTTATAAAATCTTAATGAGACCACACCTGGAATACTGCAACCAATTTTGGTTAGCATAGTACAGAAAAGATGTTGAGATTTTGGGAAAAGTTCAGAGACTTAAACATATGAAGAATGGCTGCAGGAATTGGGTTTATCTAGTCTAAAGAAAAGAAGAAATAAAGGTGACATAATAGCAGTATTCTAGTATTTGAGAAGCTGCCACAAAGAAGAGGGGGTCAAATTATTCTCCAGAGCACTAGAGGAAAGACTAGAAACAATGGTTGGAAACTGATCAAAGAGAGAAGCAATCTAGAATTAAGGAGAAAGTTCCTTGAGCGGGGGATTGGACTAGAAGACCTCCAAGGTCCTTTTGAGTTCTATTCTATTCATACCTATGGTAAGATGTGGAAGGACTTTCTTTTTGTTGTTAGTTGCGAAGTCATATTCAACCCATCACAACCCCATGGACAACAATCCTCCAGGCCTTCTTGTCCTCTACCATCTTCTGAAATCCATTTAGGCTCATGCCTACTGCTTCAGTGACTCCATCCAGCAACCTCATTCTCTGTCATTCCCTTCTTCTCTTGCCTTCAATCTTTCCCAGCATTAGGCTCTTCTCCAGTGAGTCCTTCCTTCTCATTAGGTGGCCAAAGTATTTGAGTTTCAACTTCAGGATCTGGCCTTCTAAAGAGTAGTCAGGGTTGATCTCCTCTAGGACTGACCAGTTTGATCGCCTTGCAGTCCAAGGGATTCGCAGGAGTCTTCTCCAGCACCATAGTTCAAAGGCTTCAGTTCTTTGGTGCTCAGCCTTTCTTATGGTCCAGCTTTCACAGCCATACATTGCAACTGGGAAGACCATAGCCTTGACTATACACACTTTTTTTGGCAGGGTGATGTCTCTGCTTTTTAGTGTGCTGTATACATTTGCCATGGCTTGCCACCCCAGGAGCAAGTGACTTTTAATTTCTTGGCTACAGTCCCCATCTGCAGTGATCTTGGAGCCCAGGAAAATAAAATCTGTCACTACCTCCATTTCTTCCCCATCTATTTGCCAGGAAATGAGAGGGCCGGATCCCATGATCTTGGTTTTCTCAATGTTTAGTTTCAAGCCAACTTTTGCAGTCTCCTTCACTCACAACTAGAGGCTCTTTAGTTCTTCTTCACTTTCTGCCATTGGAGCGATATCATCTGCTTATCTTAGGTTGTTGATATTTCTCCCGGCAATCTTAATTCCAACTTTTGATTCCTCTAGCCCTGCCTTTCTCATGATGTGCTCTGCATATAAGTTAAACAGGCAGGGTGACAGTATACAGTCTTGCCGGACTCCTTTCCCAATTTTGAACCAATCAGTGGTTTCATGTCACTTTTGTTTCCTGACCCACATATAGGTTTCTCAGGACTTTCTTAGAAACAAGCAAAAATAGAGATAAATTTCTTATTGATACAAAGTAAATTTGTTAAAGTCCTAAAGCATTTTTATTGAAACATAGATAAGCAGTTATCTATGGGAGGTTTTTTTAGGGATTAAGGATTATTTTTTAAAAAAGAAAATAGGGAAGATTTATAAGATTGGCTTATTTGACCAGAATTAAAAGATAAAAATAGTCACAGCTGATTGCCATTATTGGACTTTTGTGGACATATATTTATTGACATAGCATTTGGACTTTATTTTCCATATCTAAGAGATGGAGAGGAGAGAGATTTAGAGAGGATGATAAGCTATTAAAATTGTTTTTACCTGCTGGAATGAAGAGGGAAGTTGCTTCTTTATTTCTTCTTCCTTTTTTTCTTCTTTTCCTGTTTCACACTGCCTTTTTCTTTTTGTATTTTTTTTCTGCATTTTTGTAGTTTGTGTCGACTTTTATTTTCTTCATTTAGTATCTGACTAATGTAATAAAGGCTGGGCATCTCATGTTTAATGGCCAAACATAACCATGACCCTCCCTTTTAACCCTTTTAAAATCTTTTTTTAACCGTTTTTTCCCTCTTTCCCCTTTATGGGATCCCTGGTTCCCAAGATCATACCTCCAAAATCCAGTGGGGAAAAAACCATCAAACAAGTTCAGCACAATTTCCCACTGATTTTGGGTTGTATATGAAGTAATCTATGCAGGTTAAGTCTCCAGTAGGCATAAAACAACTATAAAAAATACCGGTATTTTTTTTAAAAAAATGAAGAAAAATCTTGGCTCATCATTAGAATCTTCTGAGCAGAATAAATGTATTACGTTATTAATCAAAATGTATGCTGTTGCGATGAGCGACCGGTCAGGGTTCTGGCTTCAACTCTTAGAGCCCCTTAACAGGGGTGGGAATTTAGAGGGACCCTCGCAAGGGTGGACACCTTGAATAAGGAAGGATCTTTGCCCTTTACCACCGACCCAGTATGCCGGAAGTTCCAACGGTCATACTTGGGAACTGCGATGATTAGGCAGAGTTAGAGACAGAGTAAGACAAACTGAGGCACCAATACAAGAAGGTGAGGGAGCATGGAGTGCTCAGGGTGGATGGTGTGCCCCCCTTAACAGCTCCACAAACCCTCCTTTTATTATGCTGTTTCATTTGGGAGGGGTGAAGTACACATGAGGAATTAACACAAAGGAAAAACATAACTCATTGCATACATCTGCTAATGAACATATGTGAGGTCAAAGGAAACAATAAAGCATAGTTTATCATATTACAGAGAATACAAGGGTTGTCATAACTTGAAAGTCATGACTTGAAACATAACTTGAAACATAACTTGAAACATAGACAATTATAAAAGACAAGTCTTTGTTATAAATGAAGCAAGGAGCAAAGGTTTATCACAGGAAGGCAGAGGCCCTATCTTGAAGCAAGGACAACTTCAGGAGACAGGAAAACTATATACTGGGCAATTTAAATGAAACAAGTCTTTGTTGTATACACATGTGAATCAGAGACAGGAATGTGGTTGTAAATAAGAAAAGAGTTTTATCACCAGAGGCAGAGATGGAGTGTAGGAATGTGGCCTTACAATTGCAGATTTGGAGAAAAGGCAGAAGTGTTAAACTGAATGCAGGAATGTAACTTTGCAAATGGGGGGGAAGGCAGAAGTGTTAAACTCTTTTAATATGGGAATCAAAAAAGGTCTTTTGCAGGCAGAGGAAAGCAGATTTTACACTGGCAGAAATATTATCACTGGAGACAGGAAGGGAGAACCTTGTAATTTTTAATATAGGAATAAAAAAGGTCTTTTGTAGGTCTGGGATATCTACAGTATGCAATTGATACATTTTTTGCAGTTCATGATAATAATGAACATAGCTTCAGGGCATGGGATATTTGTACTTTTACTGTTCTAGATTGGTGCTAAAACAAAGTGTGTACAGAAACCTTCTTTTCTAGCCATACCATGATTTTGTCCACCATATTGCTCTCAAATGTAAGAAATTTGCAAAACCTTTATCTAATACTCATCTTTTTTCTCTTTCTCTCTCTGTAAATCCATTCTTGGCTTCAAGATTTCTTCTGAAGAACATAATATAGGGTAACTTATTTCCTTTCTAGAGACAGAACTTTATCTACTAATGCTTATGCTGCAATAAGGCAGCTTTGGTGTTACACCATTTTTTGATTGTTCCTTCTGATATAATTGCTCCAAACAAATAGATGTCAAGGGAAGAAACCCTAATCTCACTCAGTTACTTGATAAAAGACTAAGTTCTTATATATGTTAGAAACACTGGGAGAGAGAGGGAGGAAGAGAGAAGATAGAATGATTTGTAGAATGTATTAATATGGTGGCAAAGTCAAAGTATCATGTTAACTTGAATGTTTTAGCCTATTACTAGAGTAAGTTACCAAGTAGCCTTCAGGAAGTTCCTTGGTTTCTTCTTCTTCTTCTTAGTCTGGGTCAGTTTTCTCTTTTGTAAAAAAATGTAATTATAAACATCTGCATAACCACTATGACATTGCACACTTTGAAACTTTAATGCACAGTGTCACAAAGATATTATTATTTTGTTGTTAACAAGGGCATCATTCAGTAAATGGTCTCAGAAAATCTATGGAACTAAAAATACCAAGGAATAAAGTCTTCCAGAACCTTCAAAAGAAGGCACCACCATAGCATACTCAAACATTAAAGATTGTTTGGCAGCACACTTGAAGAACTTATCAGAGGATCTGTACTGCTTGCTCATTACAAATGGCCTCGCATAGGCCAGAGGTCCCCAACCTTTTGGGCACCAGGGACTGGTTCTGTGGAGAGAGGTTTTTTCGCAGACCAGAGGGTGCGTGGTTTTGTGTGCTACCTGCATCCTGCGGATGGGCCTTTGCTTGTTTGTCTGGACCAGTTGCTGGAAAGCCACAGCCAGGAAGTGGTCCATGGACCAGGGGTTGGGGACCCCTGATGTAAGCTATTCATTAAGCTTTCTTTTGAAAAGATAGAAGGTTTTTTCAGAAAGCCTCTATATAAAATAAAACGAATGGAACATTTCTATACAAAGAACACACAAAAGCTTTTCATCTCAAAGCCATTCATACTTTGATCCTTTGCTTGGGCAATCTGTGGTTTACTTCACATTTTTCATGTGTATAATTATTTTAATTTTTCACAATTTCTTATGAAACTGTTCACTTAAAATGATATATATTGATAATTGTAAGAGAAGAAGAAATAAAGTGTACTGGTAACGTGAATGATATGTATATATACTTTCAGATACTTCTGCTGTGAGAGTAGGAAGCTTTTACACTTCACAGTTCTAAGATAATTTTATTTTTTAAGATGCCATATGGGAATGTGTGTGTGTGTTTTTAATAACAAACATTTTTGGAATTCATCCCAGGTACCACTCATCTAATTGGGAGAATACTGCTCCAAAATAAGGTAAGAACAAATTCTATCTACAGGCCTTGGGAAAGAGTCCCAAATCCCAAGACATAGTCCAAGTATGGCCATAATTTTTTAATGTTACCCCATCAGTTTCCACACATCTGGTATTATATTAACTTATATTGTATTATCTACCCAAATAGCCAAAGGGAAACCAACATCAACACCCCTTCATGGGAAAGGGTTGCCTTCAAATTAGGTCCACCTGACAAATGTCCAGCTGGTGTAATTTTTATTAATGATCTTAGATACTATTTCCATATATTCAGATATAAGTTGCTTGGGAAGGTGGTTTCAAGGAGGAAATTGGCAAGGTGAGATGTGCGTTCTTTTGGAACAGAGGAGGATATTTGGGAAATAATTTACAAGAGCATATAACCAAAAAAAAAAGCCTAAGAAAAGGGAATTTCTTTTAAGGCAGGAAAAAGAGGTGAAAAAGATTGAAACTTTGGGAGATTCTTTTTGTTAATTTGTTTTTATAATTTATAGGCTGCCCAACCACACTGGGTGGTTCACAATGAAAAGTATAAAATACCAAACTTTCTGGGTCTTACAAGATGATACTGCTTACTTGATGGGGTCCACTCTGCCCAATCATACCAGATGGATGGAAACAATTGGAAATGAGGCTCCTTCAAATAACCAGGCCCAATGTGCTAAAGGACTATATAAGTAATAATCTGCACCTGGAAACCACAAAGAAGAGGGAGTCAAGCTATTCTCCAAAGCACCTGAAAGCAGGACAAGAAGCAACGGATGGAAACTAGTCAAGGAGAGAAACAACCTAGAACTAAGGAGAAACTTCCTGACAGTTAGAACAATTAACCAGTGGAACAACCTGCCTCCAGAGGTGGTGAATGCTCCAACACTGGAGGTTTTTAAGAAGAGACTGGACAGCCATTTGCCTGAAATGGTATAAGGTTTCCTGCCTGAGCAGGGGGTTGGACTAGATGACCTCCAAGGTCCCTTCCAACTACTTCTCCTCCTCCTCCTCCTCCTCCTCCTCCTCCTCATTATTATTATTATTATTATTATTATTATTATTATTATTATTATTATTATTATTATTGGATAGTGATGTCACAGGAGCATAATTAGGCACACTACCCATACCACTGCATTCTGGGCATTATTATTATTATTATTTAGGGCCTGAATGATTGTCTGATACAGTTCAAGCCGCACACTATATCAGGGGTGTCAAACTGCTGGCCCATGGGCTGGATGCATCATGCTGAAACCCTGCCCACCTCAGCTCCCGCAATGGGAAAAAAGTCACAATATGTTGTGACATGTCACATGATGTGGTGAGTTTGACACCCCTGCCCTATGTGTAGCTATGCAAAACTCACCTTGGCTATAGCTGCTGCTAACACTGCAAGTCCAAGAGGGCCTCCAAACTGTGCAACAGTCTTGAATGGGGAAGTAAAAGACTATCTAAATTCAAAGATGCAATATCTGTCTTGTCAGCAGTGAACCTGAGTCTTTACTTTCTTATCCAGATCTGTTGGCTTGAAACCAACTGAAACAGATTTAGATAATCCATCTCCTCTGGAATCCTATGGAGCTGAAGCCCAACCACCTTTTCAACTATCTACCCTAAAAAGAAAAGTTTTGAGGCTGACTGGAAATTGTCCAGAATTGTTGAGTTCAGTTATGGCCTCTTAAGGATGGGATGCATCTCTTTCAAGGCTATGAGGACAACTTTTATGTGAAAGAAGCAGATATTACTGCACAGATCCCAAGATGTCATCTTTCAAGAAGCCTCGATCAACCAGGAAGGACCTGAATCTAATGAGCAGTTTGGATAACCATGTTTATTTTCTCAAAAGTCACAGGCACAAACTCATTCCAGATAGCTATACAGGACTCTGCTCCAGGCACTTTCGTTGCACCTAGAAGCATATCTGAGAAAATTGACAGATGCAATAATGATAGAGAAATAGCAGTTCTTTGTTTCCGTTATCACCATAATACTATCCTGAATATGGGATTACTGCTGTTGGTCTGTAAAGAATGAGATCTTTAAACTTAATAGAAGTTATTTTTGCTGAAATTAGGACTAATTATATGTGTAACAAGTTTTATTATTCTGTCAAAGTTTCATTCTTAAAGAAAGTTGTACAGATGGGCTTGGTATTCTCTGAAATATATATTGTAGTAATTAATCTAACATATCTCTAAGAAAACAATGAGGAAAATATAATTCTGGTTCATGTTCACTGTTCATATAAACTTCACAAAGTCTGATGGTCACATAAAGCCTTAATGACTCGATCCTGCCAGACATAATTATTTTGATGCTCAACCAATTTCACTGGGAATTAGTACAAGCTTCTTGTTCCTGAATTGTTGATTCATAAATTATCCATGCCTAGATCTTCATAGATTACCCTATGTTGATAATAACAAGGACAATAACATGGATAGATTCCAATCATGACTGCTTCAAAAAGAAGTTACTAAACATATTTTTGAAAACATAATCCTCATATGAAAGATAGCCAGTAGAATTGTTCTTTTCAGATATCTGAAGATAACAATCTTTAAATACCTGAAAGATTACCATACAGAAAGAATAGTTTTCTATTTTCTATTATTCCAAAGAACAGGATCACAACCAATGGGTAAAATTACAAAGAAACAGATTCAGTCTAAGTCAGGCATGCCCAGCCTGGCCCATGGGCCACATGAGACCCTGGACAGCTAGTAATGCACCTCACAAGATTATTTTTAAAAATAAATAAAGGAAGTTTGTTATTTACAAATGTTAACTATGTTATATATTTATATGCATCCGAAGACAATTCGTCTTCACTCAATGCGGCCCAGGCAAGACCAAAGGTTGGACAGCCATGGTGTTGATAGTAGGAGGGACTTCCTGACTACTTGCACTCTGCCAATGAAGCAGGATGTCCACAGGACTCCTTCAGTGGAGTCTTCAATAGAAGATAGATGGTCATCTGTCAGAGATTCAGTATTGGAACCTGAACTGAGCAGGGCTTTGAACTAGGTGACCTCAAATGCATTGTTCAAATTTATGATTCCATGATAACTTCCATGAGCATTATAAAAATCTTGTTATTTGGAAGCTGTTCATTATAGGGCAGAATGTAATCTAATTAAGCTTGCACAATTTCCAGAGCAATTCATTTTTAGAATGTTGCAAACTACACCATTTATAGCAGCTGGCAGCAACTTTAAATTTTCCAGATGTTCTGATCCAGTAGCTAGAGAATGCTAGACTTAGGAAACCTGCTTTGTGACTTTCTCTTTACCTTCCCTTGTTTTTCTCTCCAGGCAGAATCTGAGTGGATGTGTACTATTCTGTACCATTTAAATTAGTTCTCATAAAAGTTGCCTTCTTGATACTTTGGAAATTTAACAATAGACAAACCATAGTTACCTAGGCACTTTCTTTAGCTGTTCACCTGGCATTATTTTTCTACAAACAATTTCGAACAATTCAATGAGCAGGAAACATAAATAAAAAATAATGAGCAAAAGGATAACAGCCATAAGTAGCACCACAAACAACCTGACCTTTTAAAAAATACATTAGAGTCAATGTATGACAGCCGTCCTCCTATGCCTCCAAGCAGGAAAGGGAACAGTACTCTGGCTGGGTTATTAAACTGACAGCAGAATAGCTGGGATGTTGCTATGAAACTTTTATGTCAACTTCAATGTAGAAAACCAATGGGGAAATTTTGATTCCAAGGACACTTTTTAATGGAAATAAGGAGGATGTAGCCTTGATGAATGAATGAAATATCTGAGAAAGCTGTGGAGCAGAGCCACTTCTAGGACAGTGAATATACTATTCTTCTGAGAATGGAGAAAGTCTTTGGAGGAGTATATGCAATTTATCTTCTAAGAAATACTTTTTTTCCCCTCAAGACAAACTAGGGAGGTGGGAGTAAGGGAGGAATCATATCTGTGGTTACTTTTATTCATTTTGGAGCCAAGAAACATTCTGTGTATTACAGGGTGGTGATCATCAACTCTGCTGCGACCCAACTCTCTGAGATCTAATTGAGAAGGAAAATATGCATAAACTGTGTTGCTTAAACTCCCTGCTCTCTGAGGGGGGGGGGAAGGAGAAATATATGTAACTGAATATAAAGCACTCACATCTATAAAAAGAATATATTATTGCATTGCATGATATCACACCTGTGGAGAAATATTTTGACAATTGTTAACAAGAATCTCATAAATGTAAAGAGAACTTAAAGAGTGAGCTCATATCTCCTGATTAAACCAATAGGTGGTTACCCTACATTTGGTTGTCAGCCTTAAGGGATTTGTTCCAGTGAGTATATTTAATAAAACAGACAAATTTGTTTCTCAGGCCAAAACAGTGACAGTGATACCCAGAGTCACCTAAAATTTTCCTGCAGCAATGATGGAAACAGATTCTCCTACTTCCTCAGAATCTCATAAATACAATCAATTTCTTTGGGCATCATCAATCATTTTATGACTTATTTATCTAGTTAATAATAACAAAGAACAATTTAAAGCAAAACAATACGTTGGAAGTGAGAAAGGCATTTCTATTAAGTTTAACAATGGAGAATGTACCAAACAATGTTCCCAAGGTGCTTTTCAAAAGGCAATTGGACTTTCTTGGTTTTTTCCTTGAAAGCATTTTGCTTCTTGTCTACTTCAGTTCTGGCTGTATGGTGGGGAATAGAAGGATTCTATAATAGAAGGAACAGAAGAATATAAATCCTTCTGTTCCCCACCATTCAGTCAGAACTGATGAAACTTCTTGGATGAGAAGTAAAATGTTTTCAAGAAAAAAAAGTCCAGTTGCCTTTTAAAAAACACCTTTGGGACATGACCTGGATGATAGAGAATCTTCATAGATACCTAGCAAACAATGATTTTATGTTTCGTACATGTCTACTTAATAAACGTCGTGAACAAATCAGCCCAGAATTCTCACTCAAAACTCAAATAGCCAGGCTCACATAACCCTACTGCAAAGATGTTATGTGAAGACCCAACTCTCTGCAGAAGGTGCTAATGCTAGGAAAGGTGGGAGGAAAGAGAGAAAGAGGATGATCAGCAGCAAGATAAATGGATTCAGTTATGGTGGTGTTGGGTGCACCACTGGAAGATCTGAAGGATTAAATTAGTGACAGATTGTCACGGGAAAAAATCTGTCTAAGTGGTCACTAAGAGTCTGCACTGACTTGATGGCACAATCAATCCATCAATACCCAGGCAAATGCATATAGAGTTGCAAACATAGTCCAACTCTGTTTTTGGTGAAGAGATTAAAGTGTCACCTTCACAGCACAATAGCTACCTTTGTCACGCTTTCCATCCATCCTGGAATTGGGAAGGACTTGTATTGCCCTAAAACTTGCTATTGTTATGGTGAGTTCAGATGTAGAATTCCACTTCAGAATAACTAAAGCCATCTTTGGCCTGCCTTAGCACACAGATGAGAATGAGATACAGGCAATGTTGTGTGTGCAAATCTTTAACAAAGTGTAAATGTTTGACATTTGAATGCGACCAGAGATCTATAGGGGTGGGCTTAAATAATGAATCTTTTTATCATATCAGAATATAACAGACATTGTATATGGTATCTATGCTTATGGTCACCGAGTCCAATTCTGCCTTGATTCTCCTCTGCCTAATTAATAATTAGCACATATAAAAACCTGCCTTATCAACAATGGCTGGATCAAGATTCTTTTGAACATAAGAGCAGACCATGCCAACAGCTGCTGCTCTGTGCCTAAGAAACTGAAACAGTTTCAGCAGCTAGTTCTATAATTGAGCCCTAATTTGTTCCCTTTTATTCTCCTGCATAAGTAGATGCCAAGAGAGAATCCTGCTGCTTAGGCACTCATGCTCATCCTGTCTTCTTTTCTTATGTTCTTCTCTTTCAGCTCCCAGGTTCCCTTTACAGCTGGATGTCTGTGAAGTTTGATGGGGTGTAACCAGCACATAAGACATTTACTAAGCCAGCCAGAAGTTGCCTAGAATTGCTGTTTCAGCAGCAGATAACAGCATCCATGAGAATAACCAGATCCACTCAAACTTTGAAAACAAACCATCTTCAATCCATAGTTTTACTGGAGAAGTGACATGTTTCTGTCATTACAAGCTTATAACACAAGGATAATTATTAATATTTAAACTATATTATTGCAGTCTACAGTTGTAAAGGGGAGGGGAAAGAGGGGGTTGGTTGGCTAATGCCAGGGGTCTTCAAACTTGGCCCTTTTATGACTTGTGGACTTTAACTCCCAGTATTCCTCAGCCAGCGTGCCTAGCTGAGGAATTCTGGGAGTTGAAGTCCACAAGTCATAAAAGGGCCAAGTTTGAAGACCCCTGGCTTATGCCTTTGAGTCAATGCTCATTCATGGTGACTTCAACATAATTTTCTGGCACTTTTTTGGAAGTGGTTTGCCATAGTCTCTTAGAGCAGAGAGAAAGATCAGGGTCGTGACTAGAGGTGGTTCTAAAACTCGTGGTCTCCTGGTTTCTAATCGGATGCCTTCATCACTCCATCAAACTGGCTCTTTTTATTTTTAGGCAAACATAGAATTATATGAAACACTATTCAATGAACTCAAAGTGTAAATCTGCCCACACAGTTTCTGTTATTAGATTATTTATTCCATTGGCGAATTTCCATTTTCCAACCATTAAGGACAAAATGTGATAGCAAACAATTGTATTTAGCTAATGTTTGGTATGGTTGGTATTAATAAGTTCATAATTTGTACATTCACCCCAAAACAGGAGCACTGCTTTGCAGGTTGACTAGAAGGACAAACTAAAGGTACTGCTACTCTACTTTCCTCCCAGCTCTGTGGCAATATCTCCCCATTCACCAAACATAGGTGATCCCTTTGGTTTTTCTTTCTTTCTTTGTTTTGTTGAGAAGATCAAGAAAATGATCTTTAAAAAAGCAGGATAGACACTTTTGAAACTATAATAATCAATAGAAAAGATTTAGCAGCTGGACGGAGAAAAATGTTAATGGCAACTCATATTAGATGTCAAAAAGTGAGGCCACTTGTTTAGGGAAAAAAGAAGTCATATGCACAAGCATACATAATAAATCATAATCTAAGCATTGGTCCTGCAGATCATAGGCTGTGTATTCAAATATAGACTAGAGTATGAAACTGCTGTATATTTAGCAATCCACTGTCTAGTTAACAGTAGAGATTCACTGTGCACATCTCTTAGTAACCATAAATTCACTCATATAGCTTGATGATGGTCATCAAGGTAGGAAGGTTCTGCATCTGTCACTGAAATATCCTTGGCTCTCCCCAAAGTCTGTAGTCCTCCACCTGCCCCATATTCTCACTTCTCTCTGTATGTGGAAGTTGTGCCAGCCTTTAAAATGAAAAATAGCACAGAATTTAGGCAAGGCAAGGTTTATCTATAGAGGACAAATTAAATTGTTCAGCTATGTCATTGACCTTCATTGCTTCTTTTATTCTGCTCCTGGCCCAAAGATGCCTTTAATAAAGATAGAATGCCATATTGCTTACACACGGCCAGCTTGATTGGAGGACATAGCCTCAGAGCAAACCATTTAGTTTCTTGGTCTTTTCAGGTTCATTTACTTCATGTTTTCCATTAGGGTTCATGCTGCACAGCTAAATTCTTCCTCATGCTTTTCCAATGTCATATTCTCACAATGCTGTGGAGAAATGAAACTATTGCTTGGCTGTTTGGACTCTTCATATCTAGAAACAGTCTGAAGATTTTATGATGTTATCCTCCAAGTTATCATGTTCTCTGAGCTTTATCTGCATGTTTCCAGCATCCATAATTTGGGCCCAGATATTAGTAAAAAATAAAATAAAATAAAATAAAATAAAAGATTCTGCAACTATGGTGACCATAGAAAAGTAAAGGTGCCTCTATTTAGTTGCAAAATGCATTAGATTTGCTTGCTAAAATTACATCAGTGTAAGGGCAAATAATTTAATCTTTAGTCAAACTAAACTGCAATATTTTCTAATGGTTGGAATTCCACAAACGTATAGTATTTCATTGTAGGAAACAGTCTTGCAAAATACCTCATCTCAGTGGGCAAATGCAGTATTTTTTTCCTAAAGCACACAAAAACCATGATGGCAGTTGTGTTTTCTTGGAAGCCTCTGGCCAATTATTAGGACTTTCTTGATTTGATCACATTTTGAGAGCAGAGACATATGTGATATCATATGATGCCATAGTCAAAAGGAAGTTTTATCACAAGAGATGTAATTTTGTTAACCAAATAGAGTGGACCAATATTGATTCAATTTGCATCATTTTGTCATTTCCTTTAGTTACCAGAGCTGCAAAATTCAATGTTGTACCGTTTTTGCAGATTGCTAGGCAATGCACATTCCAGTATATGAAAATAAAGCATTGTTTTTAAATGACTATAGAATTCAGATGTTTATTTCAATTTATTTTGTTCTCAACTAATCAGCTACTTAAAATTTTAAATATTATGAAAATTGTAAACCCGTTACTGGTAATTTATTTTTCATCCACCATGCCTCTCTCCATCCTTTTTTTTTCTTTTTCTGTAATTTTCTACTATGCTTTCAAATATTTTAAACAAATTTGCTAATTAAAAATAGAAATTGAAAAAAAAAGATAATCTTCTCCCACTCCAAGTCAAACTTGATTCCTAGTAATTACATGGAGACAACTTTTTTCCCCCTTGGCAGCAGTTTGTAAGTGCTTTGCCACTGCTGTCTTCTGAGATTTTTTTTTCTTAGTTTTCTGATTAGCCTTTCAATCTGTGATTTCCTAAGGGACTTTAACCAACTATTAACCTTGGCTTGAGTTTTCTGAGTTCAATTCAGGTTGGCTAGCTGCTATCATCTGCTGAAACATTCAACAATATCAATACATGTATTCGTTCATTCATTCATTTGCTATTATGCCTGTCATGTCATGCATCTCCAGAGAGCATACAACATAAAAATACATTGTGTATATTTTAAAAGGCAGCATCTAACAGAATGAAATATAAAAGTTAAAACTATCTACAACATACAGTATGTATTTAAAAAGTATTACCCAGATTTCTTGAACATAAAGATTTTCTTTTTCTTTCAAGTTTTATACCATTAGTTGTACAGTTGCCTAATCTTTTGCAATGAATGTGGACAGTCTGACCAAAAAGAACACTCTGAATTGTGTCTTGTTAAGTTTCATATGTATACTGCTCAAAAAAATAAAGGGAACACAAGATAAGACATCCTACCATTAAATACAGTACATTGTGTTGTTTAAGTGTTCCCTTTATTTTTTTGAGCAGTATATATTCCCAACACTACATCATTCTCATTTTGACTCGGCATAACAAAAAAACATGGCACAGGCTGAGGATTAAACATTTCAAAACATACCAAATCATGGCAAGTTCTCTAATTCTGATTTTTGCAATTTATTTTATTTTAGATTAATTTTCCTGCTATAATCATACCGATAGTAATTGCTCAACAGCTTCAGACTGGGAGATTTAGTCCTATAGGCTTTGCTTTAATTCTGTGATATAAAAAAAATCATTCATGGCTATATAAAGATTTTGAATTGTACAGTGATTTAAATAATAGGAATGTATTTGTGTTAATTGATATACTGTATTTCACTATAATTACAGAAATCTTCCCAAGTAGCATAATTCCTAGGTAAGACATCAATTTTGGCAAGACTGATTTATGTATTTTCCATTTATTTATTATCATTGTTTTTTAAAACTAACTTTCCGTCTCTCATACTAGGCAGTGGTGGGATTCAGCCAGTTTGCACCAGTTCAGCAGAACCAGTAACTAATTTTTTGTTGCCCAGGCCCAGAATGAACTTCCAGAAGTGGCATCCACATAGAGAACTGGTTGTTCACATATTTGAATCCCACCACTGGTAGCAGGTAATGATAGCCTTCTACTCTGACCTATATTAGTTGCTTTTATACAGCAAGAATTCAAGCCTAGAAAAGCGTTTACTCAGAGGGGTGATATGAAGGCAGTTTTATGATCTGAAAGAATATCTTGCCCAGAAATAAAGGACTTTCACAAAAGAAACAAAATGCTTTACAAATCCTTCAGCAAAGATGCATTGGAATGCATGTCAGCACCTATCATTTCCTTAGTTGCCACAACCACTTTGTTTTGTTTCCACACCCCAAACTCTCTCATCCACTGGTGCCCTTTTTCATTAAGTAAAATGCATATGTGTTGTGGCTTTAAGGATTAAATTAAAATTATGCAATATTCAACTGACTCTTTGGATTTCATTTATTCTAAAAAAAGTGTAGAGGATGGCCATATCTCCATGAAAATAATTTATAGTTTACAATTTGGCAAAGGGCAGATCTGCATTTTCTGCTAGTCCATCACCAATACAGGCATCTCTTATCACTTCATAAGTGGAGAACTAAAGAGTGATCTCCATTAGTTTGTTCCATTGTAATAGCAGTCCTGCTTTGATTGGTTATAGTGTCTGACGAGCTCTCCCTTCCAGCAGCTAGACACTGTCCAGTGTAGTCATGTCTTGGACTCCCTGGCTATTCTGTTCTCCCCATTTCTTTTTCATCACCTTGCCATTAATCCAATGATGGTGCAATAACTGAACTGTTCTGAACTTCAGAAACTCTAACTCCATTCATCCCTAACATTTCCCAGAGGGTATCCTTTTGATTTTTGCCTGGATGAACTGTGCTCATTTTGCTTTCCCAACTCCTGCCTGCAGTATTACAAAGCATCCTTTCCCTTCCCTTCCCCTCCCTTCCATTCCATTCCACATTCCATTCCACATTCCATTCCATTCATTTCTTTAATACAATTATTAAGTTTTAGTGCAAATTTCTTGGTGATCTGTTTCTATGAAGCTGAACTATCCATTCTTCCTTGTTAGAAATTTCACTGAACTGCAGAATTAGGTAGGAACTACGAATGTCCTGTTTCTCTTTTGCAACAATGCAACAAGAAAAAGAAATGCTGTGTGTTAGTGTCAAAGAACATAATGGGGGAAGGGATTTGCAGTGTGAAGGGTCTAGCAATGGCCATAATCTGGACTAAGCAGTATCTCCAATCCAAACCTTGATGAGCTGAAAGATCTCATCTGGAAATATGACTGTAGATTTGAGGAACTAGTTGTCATATTACAAATGTGCTCCTTAAATATTCTTTTGATAAGGACTTTTGGTTTTTGTGCTGGGATATCTTCTCAACACAATTTCTTGATTAAAATATGCCTGATATTCTGAGAAAGAGAAGCAACAAATAATATACAATATTTTCTTTCAGTGTCGTGAAAAACATACATCCTGAAAAATTATGAAAATTTGACAGGATGGAGAAAACCTTTATCCTCTTTCTAAATCATTGAAACAATAACTGTATGAAAGTGTTATTCATAGTAGTCAATATTTAATAGTCATACACTCACAATCAAATACAAATTATATTTATACATATGCATGTAGATATACATGGGATGTGTTGGCTTATGAGATGGCCTCTAAATTAGAAATCTGAGCTTAGATAACCTAATGTGGCATTTCAAAAATACAGAACAAAATGTCATCCAAAGTTCTAGTGACAGAGGATGGTTATCAAATTAAAAATGAATGAAATTGAAAATGAACAGATGCAACTAAGGTTATTAACATATTCCTTCCTTCTCTTGCTACAAAGCAATATGTGAATGCTTCAATCAACAAAAAGTATAACTCACTAATGTACTTAATATCTTGGAGTTATCTGTTTCTGACCATTTTTGTAAAAATGGGTGAGAAATAAATAATTTTACTTTTGGGAAAATAGAAGCAATATCTTAAATTAACAGGATCAAAGAAAAAAAGTTTTCTGTTAGATGACATAAACACATGGATTGAAGATGAGTTGAGATAGTATAGGAAGTGACTGGGCCATTGAGACACTCAAGAATGAATGAAATGAAAATTATAATTAACGACTATCTGATTAAGAAAAGGTTTACTCATTTTAAGTACATGATTTCAGTATAGGACTATTCATGAGTACATATAAAAATGGATCTAAAAGCATGATTGCTTGTTTAGGATGACTTTTTTTAAAAATAGTAAAGAATAGAGGGATGTGAGGTTGTGAAATGAGTCAGACCATTTTGCTGGAGTGTCAAAAGTGGATATTAACTAAAAATGGACATGGAAGAAAAGGAAAAGAAATAAGGGTGAAAATATATGACTGCAGGAAATAAAATATTATCACTGTATGAAAATATTGTTAGAATATAACTTCTCAGCATAATGAAAAAATGGAAGTGTCCCTACAAGTGAAAAAATAAATATAAATATAACTGGAATGAAATACACAAATATGATAAAATAAATAAATAAATAAATAAAATGACTAGAAGTATCTTGATTTTCTACATCCTTGTATATTGTTCTTTACATTGTTACATTGTTCCATTCAACTACTAAGATATATAAAATATGAATTGCCATTTCTTTGAAAATTGCTCCCTGTCTTGGGCCTCTATGAATCTTCAATATTATGGCAGAAGAGAATCTTGATGGGGAATCACAGTGATTTCCTATCTTTGCCATCCTTTCTCCCAATATTCAAGACAGCAGTGTTAATAACAAAGATCATGTTTGCAACAATATTTGAGCTCAACATCATTTAGCATAGTGAGGTGGTGGAGATGAGGTTTCAGAAGTTCTTCCTGTCTTGGAGAGTTTGGAGAGACAAGCTGTTGACAATGATTCATGACTCCAAATTCAGAACCATCTGCTATTTTGCAAAGCAACTCCAACCAAGGTGATAAGGTGAAGTGCAGCAGCTGCATCATTATTGCATTCTAAAGCTTAGCTAAATCTGACCACTATAATGAGCAACTGCATCCATGGGCCAAGAAGATGATGGAAAGCAGAATCCTCTATCTATCCCAGTACCAATAAGAGCTCCACTGAAAATGGCCTAGATCTTGACATAGTGTGTCTATTCACCTGAAATGATTATTAGGTTTTCTATTACTTCCAAAAGTATATTATCCCTTATGTCATGTGGCAAAGTCAGCAAAGTCACTTTCATTCATTATCCCCTCTTATACTACTTCATTCAGAATTGAAGCAAACCCTTGCTGGGTATGAGTAGAATTTCCTCAGTGATTTATACCACTCTCCATATTTATTCCCAATCCTCTAGAACCAAGTTCCATTTGGAACTTTATTAGTTCATAGTTTGCATTTTCCACATTTATGTGATTTCCACATAAATGCAAATCAGAAGGTAAGCTTTCCAAATTACACTGTTGTACTTCTTTCCTTATATATCCCTTGGCTTCTCTATCAGCTTTAGGTTTGTGACTTTAGCTGTACCAGGGCTGGTGGGGGGAGCTAAATGTAATATAAAGACAGTCAGCAGCTGATATGTACTCCATTGCTTTCCATTCTCATATTAATTTCATATGTTCTGCTTTTCCTTTCTTTTGGAACCAAGAAAGTCTCCTTAATTCTTTTAATAAGCTGCTCAGGCATCCTCTTAGAAAATGCAAAGCAAAAAACAGAAAAGTGCTATATTCCAGCCATCCCATGGAAGGTTTATAACATACATGGGATTATGTGTTTATTTAAGAACTCTAAAAGAGCCCACTTGCAGCAAAAACTATGTTGTCCAACATCCAGTTTTTAACAGTGACTAGTCAGACTTTTTGGGGAACTCAAGTAGATTCCCTAGTCCTAGTGTAACTCTGCAGCAGCTGAACATATAATTTCTATTTTTTTTTATGTGTACTTGATCATTCCTTCATAAACCTGTAGATCTTTCACAACCATTTAAGATATCGTCAAAGGAAATATGTTGTAAAAAAACAGCCATTTTTCTAATGTTTGTATTTGTTATAAAATTTGAGTTTCCCGCTTTGAAAGAGCAAGGCTCATGGTCTTTCGTGATAAACAATCCCTAGTCCTATACTGAGTATTTCCATTCCAAATGATTTATAGTGTGTTCAAAATATTCCTTCTTCAGATTTCTAGTAGAGATCAGGCTAATTTTCTCTTCCCTCATTTTTAATATTGAAGACCAAAATATTTTGGAGGGTATTCTCTTATGTTTTTACATGGTGCCATTTTTTTTCTTTCTTTTCTTTCTTTTCTGTTTTTTCATTCTTATTTTATTGTGGTTTTGGACAATCCTTATTTTACATTTATTCTATTGTTGTGACTGTGGCTATGATTGCTTTTAATCAGTCTACAGATGTCTTAATTTTTTTGATACTCTATGTACAATAAGCTGCTGAGATTTGATTAAAGGTAAAGGTTCCCCCACACATGCGTGCTAGTCGTTTCCAACTCTAGGGGCCAGTGCTCATCTCTGTTTCAAAGCTGAAGAGCCAGCGCTTGTCCGAGGACGTCTCCGTGGTCATGTGGCCGGCATGACTAGACGCCAAAGACGCACGGAACACTGTTATCTTCCCACAGTAGTGGTCCCTATTTTTCTACTTGCATTTTTATGTGGTTTCGAAATGCTAGGTTGGCAGAAGCTGGGACGAGTAACAGGCACTCACTCTGTTACGCAGCACTCAGGATTCGACCCGCCAAACTGCCGACCTTCTGATCGACAAGCTCAGTGTCCTAACCCACTTAGCCACTGCGTCCTTACTTGATTACATCAGGGTAAATCTTTGATAAATAAACAAGCAATAAACAAATAAATGCCAAGTTGAGCATGTAAGCTACAAGGGCCCCCAAAGCTTTTATAATTAAAAATAGGGGTTTTTTTGTTTCTAACCATTCATATGTGCTCTCTATATCACATGCATGTAGTTCTCACTTAACAACAGTAATGGAGACTGGAATTTGCATTGGTCATAAAGTTAACATCATGTAACAGAATAGCAAAGTTGGAAGGGACCTTGGAGGTTTTCTAGTCCAACTCCTTGCCCAAGCAGAAGACCCTACACCATTTCAGACAAATGACTATCCAATCTCTTCTTAAAAACCTCCAGTGTTGGAGCACCCACAACTTCTGGAGGCAAGCCATTCCTCTAATTAATTGTTCTTACTGGTTTCCAAATGGCTTGGGGGTGGGGAATAGCATGGGTTGGGGGGAAAAATGCAAGGAAGACAAATTGTAATCACTGAAGTAAAGCTGAAAGCCAAGCAAAGTTTAGCCTAGTATGGTATATAAAAGCACCTAGTGGAATTAGTTTATGTTTCAGTGTATTGTCAACTCAAAACAATGGGATCCATTGGATCATACATGTAAATCATGGCTAAATTAACACTGGATATGACCATATTTCTTTGGAGTGTTGGAGCACTCACAACTTCTGGAGGCAAGTCATTCCATTGATTAATTGTTCTAACTCTCAGGAAATTTCTCCTTAGCTCTAGGTTGCTTCTCTCTTTGATTAGTTTCCATCCATTGCTTCTTGTACTGCCTTCAGGTGCTTTTGAGAATAGCTTGACTCCCTCTTCTTTGTGGTAACCCCAAAGATATTGGAACACTTGTTAGTCCTCTTCATTAAACTAGACATACCCAATTCCAGCAAACATTCTTTATATGTTTTAGCCTCCAGTCCCTTCATCATCTTTGTTGCTCTTGTCTGTACTCTTTCTAGAGTCTCAACATCTTTTATTCATCATGGTAACCAAAATTGGATGCAATATTCCAAGTGTGGCCTTACCAAGGCATTTTAAAGTGGTATTAATACTTCACGTGATCTTGATTCTATCCCTCTGTCAATGCAGCCTAGGACTGTGTTGGCTTTTTTGGCAGCTGCAGCACACTGCTGGCTCATACTTAAGTGATTTTCCACTACAGTAAGACTTTGAGAATCCTCTTGCAGTTACTACTATTGAGCCAGTTATCACCTATTGTATACCTGTTTTTTCTTGTCTAAATGTTGAACCTTTTTTTTCTCACCATGGATTCTCGCTTTTTTCACTACTGACCACTTTTCTCATCATGTAACTTAATAACGTAGCACCTAGTAACTTAGATCATTTAGCAATAACAATGCCAGCAGTCCCCATTGTTAAGTGAGAATTGTGGGTCGATAAGAGAAGACCTCTTTACAATTTTCTGCCAACTCCAACAACCAAAGTCAGTGGGAAGCCAAGAGGAATCGTAAGTCCTAGGTAGTTCACAAGAAGACTGGCAGGCTGTTGAATGTTATGAGCATTTTCAGGTTTGGAGGTGTCAGATGGGGGAGATTTACCCAAGGAACTTGTAGTCTTCTCTGCTGGCTTCCCCTTTGATTCTGCTTGTGGGAAGCCAACAGGGAAAGTAAGGAAAATGGTGATTATGTGACCATGGGAAGCTGCAATCATGTAAGTGTGAATCAGATGCCAAGCGCCCAGATCACTATCATGTGACTGTAAGGGGGGTTGCAATGGTAGAAATTTAATATACACTTAGCAAGTTAATGAAACAAGATCTACTATACTATTTTTCTTTTCATTTTAATACCCAGCCAGCGTTCATGGCTTCAGGACACCCATGCCACAGACTTTTTCATTTACTTTTTTTTTTTTTTTTGTTTTCAAGGGATATAATTCTAACATCTTTGTGCCAGCATAAAACTTCTGAGATGATTAATCTGGAAATTGGCATGAACTTGGCTCAGATAGAGGCTGACAGTTGAGAAATACATTCAGTTGACAACTTAATGGTCTCACCTTTCACTGATGTCAGTGTCCTCCTTTGGAAAACGTATTTGTTTTCTGCTGGAGGTAGACTGCAGAGAGCAAGATATCATATTTACACCTAAAACATTTAAACGAAACTTATTACTGGAGAAATGTTTTCAAGACTGAGAGAACAAAACTATGTTCAGTTCTTGAGTGGTTCAACCTAATTGTTCCACAGCAGATGATTATGATTTGTCCCATGTCTGGGACTAAGCAAGTGTATTCTGAATGCTTAACAAACATTTCACACACACACACACACACACACACACACACACACACACACACATGTATATGTATATGTATATGTATATGTATATGTATATGTATATGTATATGTATATGTATATGTATATGTATATGTATATGTATATATATTTTGGATTGCTAACAAAGAATTAAAGGGAAACTGATATGATCATTTCAAACTTATTTGTTCTCATCAGTCAGCCATACCCTTCTGAGATTCGAACCTGGGCCAATTGCACCTTAGGCAATTGTTCTAACCAGTGCTTTTTTTGTAAAAGAAAAAGGTGCCGGAACTCACACATATCATACAATCCACCTTGCCTACCCTACAAGGTTCCATCCAAAAAGGGTGCCGGAACTCCATTCTGAGCATTCTATGAGAAAAAAGCCCTGGTTCTAACCTTTAGGCCACTGGCTCTTTCTTGTTTTGTTAGCTGACAAGCAAG
This sequence comes from Vipera ursinii, assembly GCF_947247035.1. Taxonomy (NCBI): domain Eukaryota; kingdom Metazoa; phylum Chordata; class Lepidosauria; order Squamata; family Viperidae; genus Vipera; species Vipera ursinii. The sequence goes on from NC_139512.1 coordinate 82,351,117, forward strand.
GGAGATATGTGTTAAGTGTTTGTTAAGTATTTAGTATTTGAAATGATCATATCAGTTTCCCTTTAATTCTTTGTTAGCAATCCAAAACAATTTACACAGATATGAGCTGTCACTGCTGTGACTACTGCCTGTGGATGGCCTTGGGCTAGGCTGTAACAGGAATAAGATTTGTCCCATGTTTGAGGCCTAGCAAGGTATTCTAAATACTTAACAAACACTATATATATATATATATATATATATATATATATATATATATATATATATATATATATATATATATATATATATATATATATATATATATATGGCCTAGAGGTTAAAAAAACTGCCTAATGTGCAATCAGCCCAGGTTCGAATCTCAGAAGGGTATGGCTGACTGATGAAAACAAATAAGTTTGAAATGCATATCAGTCTCCCTTTAATTCTTTGTTAGCAATCTAAAATTTACACAAATATGAGCTGTCACTGTTGTGACTACTGCCTGTCGATGGCCTTCGGTTAGGCCGAAACAGGAAATAAAGATTTGTCCCATGTTTGGGGCCTAGCAAGGTAATCTAAATAGTTAACAAGCATTTAACACATATCTCCCTTGCTTCTCAGCTAACAAAGTGAGATAGAGCTTGTGGCCTAGAGGTTAAAAAAACTGCCTAATACACACACACACACACACATATATATATATGTGTGTGTGTGTGTGTGTGTGTTTGTGTGTGTGTTTATTTGCTACTAGTTCTGAAAAAAGATCTTCATCATAACATTTATCAATCTTTCCATTTTTTCACATTTTAGAGGTACATTTAGATGCAGGTAGTCCTTGACTTACGACCACAATAGTGCCCAAAATTTCAGTTGCTAAGCAAGACAATTATTAAGTAAGTTTTGCCCCATTTACCACTTTTCTTGCCATAGTCATTAAGTTAGTATCATGGTTGTTACGTAAATCTGGTTTCCCTATTGACCTTGCTTATTAGAAAGTTGCAAAAGGTGATCTCATGACCCTGGGACACTGCAACCATCATAAGTACATGCCAGTTGCCAAGTGTCCAAATTTTGATCATGTGACCATGGGGATGCTGGAACAGTCGTAAGTGTGAAAAACAGTCAGAAGTCATTTTTTCCAGCGTTGTTGTAACTTTAAACAGTCACTAAACAAATGGTTGTAAGTCAAGGACTAAGTGTATATCACTAGACTAAGACCATGCACATGAACACAAACTAGATAATTCTACACATTTATACCTAATTTTTCAAGTAAGTATTTTCAGCAGTGAAGTACTGTCCTCATATTTTGTCCAGCTTTCACTCCTGCTTCACGAGTAAGCTCCATTATTTCTCTTTACCAAAGAAAAAAAACCCTTATACTTTAGCTACAAACCCTACAGCAATAGAAGTAGTAATTCATATCCTAAAAAGTATAGCAATGTGGGGTTGTAAAGGTGCTGAAAGGGCAACCAGAACTGTCTGGAGGCTGCAAGAAAACTCCAAGTAACAGGGTTTATAAACACATTGCTGAAATAGATAATAAAAATGCAATTTTATATAGAATGTCTTAGAAGCACAAAGAGGGTCACTTCCAGGGTTAATGTCACACTGCAACCTAAGAAGGAATATGGCAGAAGTATACCAAATTGTGGCATGCTGTGGAGAAAGTGGGAAAATAGAATATATACTCTCATAGCATTCTCCTGTTAACCTAGAAGTTCAAAAGCATGTAAATGCGAGTAGATAAATAGGTAGCACTTTGGTGGGAAGGTAAAATGCTTTGTGATGTCATACTGGCCACATGTCTACAGAAACATCTTCATACAGCACTGGCTCAATGGCCTTGAACCAGGGAAGAGCACCTGTCCCTAAAGTTGGCTACGGCTAGCAGAGTAAAAATCCTTTTTTACTCACATATACTCATATACTGATGTAATAGCAGTATATCTTATATCTTCAATATGATGCTGATTTATTAATTTTATATATCAACAACTGGTCATTCACAATACAGATGTCAATATAATAAAAACATAAGTACATATGACAATATTGATATGTAACAGTACTGTATTTTAGAAGCATAGTCTTCATAGTTTTTAAAACTTTGTTGATATACAAAGTGTACCACTAACATAATTCAGTAACATTATTCACCCACCGTAGCTGGATAATTACAGTTTTTATACAATTGTTTTACTTTTAAAAATAAGTTTTAATAGCAGAGAATATATACCGTGGGTATATATTGTTATTTTTTTGCTAATACATCTCGCCCTCTCCCTCTTTTTCTCTCAGAAAAAAAGAAAATATTTTTAAATGGTCATGAATTTGACTGAATTATGATTTATTTACAGTATGTAGCTTAATAATCAGCTTGTTGCATTATCTTTGGTAAGTATTTATGTAACATCAGGGAATTTCTGAAACTTAGGATGTGGGTTTTTTTAAAAAATATATTTAATTTCTTCTATTTACAATGAAACTTCAATATCATTATTAGAAATTTATTGGCTATATAAGCTACTATGGTATATTAAAATTCTGTAGATGTAATCAGACTTTTTTAATTACTTGAGGTGGAGAGAAATGCCACATTCTAAGCATGGTGAATGTTTTTTACTCCTTAATGCAAGATGAACACTCAGTTTAATAAACACTCAGAACATTCTTTTCTGAGGAATTTCAGTCTGGCTCTTTTAAGAAGAAAAAGAAGTCAGCTCTTTTGTTATACAGTGAACCACTGTATACAATATACAAAGTGGCCACTGCTAAGAATTTGCTCTGCATCTATATGGTACAAATTCTCAGATCTGCTTTGAGGTAGATACTAGTTGAGCAAATCCAAAGGAGGTGACTCATGTTATCTCTTATAAGACTACCTGGGGCGAGCATAATCTGTGAGTGGGTGGGGGTTTCTACAGCATTAGCTCAGCTACTTGCAGTCAGGACCCCTGCTCTTCCTGGTTGGTGAAAGCTAACTCAGAGTAGTGATAAACACATGGTATAGGTAAGGCATGCTGTTATCTTCCTTGGGGGAAGCCATTGCTTGACTTGTAGGTAATGCACAATTGTCTCCAACCTTCCTTTTTGTAGGGCTGCAACTAAAGAGATCCCTTTAGGAAACAGCAAGCTTCAGGCCCAGACACAGCACAAAGACAGCATTGGATCAGAACAGGGATTTCCAGTCTTAAGGTGTTGCTTGATTTTTTCAGTGGTTTTCAGCACCATTCTTCTGGACTAGCTCCTAGATGAGGAATGAGTTCATTGCTTTATGGTGGTTCATCTCTTTCCTGGCAAGATGGTTACTTGTGGGGATGAGATTAAGTCCTATACACTTCAGTTGTGGGATGCCATTGGCCTTCCCACTCCTCTTTAATATCTGCATGAAACCACCAAGTTGGCACAAAGTTGGGTACCATCTGTATGCTGAAGATACACAAGTATACATTTTGACCATGGGCTGAACAAGTGATGCTATCAAAGTGGTGTTGAGGATCCTGGAGACTGTTTAGCTGTCAAGGAGAAAAGGGTTAAGCTATAATCCTAGAAAGGATTATAAAGAGGGGCTTTGGGTTCGAAGTAATGCCAATTCTAGAGAATTACTGTTTTCTTCTGAATGGAGTCGCATCTCTTTGAACAGAACTGGTTTGCAACTTGGGTGCCCTCTTGGATTCACAGCTCCTACCCAAGCAGCAGGTAGCATTTATGATCAAGAGGGCCTTTTCATGCCTTTATCAGGGTGCACTAATTACTTATAATGGGAAGCATTAATTATGGCTATTCATGCTTTTGTCATGTCTTAAGAGGATATTGGGATACACTAGAGTGGATAGGACTGGTCTTGAAGAGCATTCAGAAACTATAGCTAATCTAGAATGCAGACGTTTGAATTGTTAAGAGTATTCTCCAAGGTGCCCCTTATTTTAGAACTGGTTATCACTTGGCTTCAAAGCCCTTCATGATTTAGAGTCTAGACCAGGGGTCTTCAAACCTGTCCCTTTTATAACTTGTGAACCAACTCCCAAAATTCCTGAGGAATTCTTGGAGTTGAAGTCCACAAGTCATAAAAGGGCCAAGTTTGAAGACCCCTGGTCTAGACTTCTATAGGATTACCTTGTTGCAGTAATATTTGCCCATTTGATAAATTCTAATCTCTATAGGGATCATAGATGTATAGTTCTTCAATATCTAACCCTCTTGAACAATATCCCCCAAGAAGGTTCAAATGTCCCCTCCCTTCATAACTTTCAAAAAGTCTGTAATAATATTCTTGATCCATCAAGGCTTGGGAACTGTGTCTATTCCCTACATGCTGAGTTGGTTTTTTGTTTTCCAATACTGATATTCTAGGATTATGTACAGATGTATTATGATGTCTATCTATCCTTTTAACATCTATCCCTGTGATTTGGGTCACAGTACACCACTCAGAGTTGGTTTTATTGCAGCAGTTTATCTGATAATATGATATATTATCGTGATTTGAATAGTGATTAAGAGTTATTCTTCATATGTGAAGGAGCTTATTATGCTAGTTTATTTTTATCTGTTTAGCTTGCATTGTTAATTAAATAGTATGTCTGTCTTTCAGTAGCTAATTTTGCATCAGAACTACTGGAAATGTAATAGGAAAAGAAGTTTCCTAAAGAAGATAGGTTTATCATTGCTTAACTATGTTTGGCCTGCTTAGCATAGAATTAATTACATTAATGGCATTCCCTAACCCTTCCCTTTGAATTTTCCTGCCACACCACACAACAGTTTTTGCCGCTGCTAATATTGTATTTACAGAACACTGTTTTGTAATATAGACTGGAAAGGAAAGGAAAAGAAAGAAAAGATTTCAGAAATATTCACCTGTATATGTGCCACCTAACATTAAGTTTCCTTCAGAGATACCTGAAGCTGTTACCTAGCAACCTAAACTGAGCTCCTAATAATAACTTGAGTGGAATTATAGCCACTGTTAATAATAAGCTCCTTTCCTTGCCACATCCAAATGTAATTTCACTCTTTGCACCTTCAAGTTCCTCAGCTCTTATTTCAAGGAGGGCAAGATATGGATTTCCCATGAACATCAAGTTAGGTCAGTTGTTAGAAAGGTGATAGACAGAGTCCAAGTGAAGGGTCATTTGGTCGCTTCTCATTCTCTTTCATTTTTTTGAGCCACTGTCATTTAGAAAAGGAGATCAGAGCTACTGCTGCAGTTTAAGCTACCACTGCCTGTTGCTTCTCATTCAAATCCAGAGGAAGTCAGACTTGACCTCAGCCCAACAGTTAATTAGAGTTACAGAAGAAAGCTGTATTCAAATCACTGGCCTCATGGGGGAAATAAGCCCCTTGGGATTTGCACTAAATGTCTTCAGGAAGAAATTAAAGTTTGAGTGGAAAAGAGAGAGAGAGGCAAGATGGTCCTGCTGTGAAATTAATAGCTTAAAATAAGGCTTGAACTGCTAAAGTAAAGAACGAACCTTTTTTTTTGCGTTGGAAGGAGGAAGAGAAAATGTTAACCAGAAGGATCAGTCACAGAATAATATCCTTCATGTTAAATTAGAAGAGAAGGACTCTACTGAATATGGTACATCAGAATCTATTGAAGCAGTCTGGAGAAGAGGCTCTCTGGATGTCCATCGCATAATAACTTCAGAAAAGCACAATGGTTTTAAAACTTATCTGAATGTCCCATTCAGCTGCAGTTGTAAAGAGTGATATGCTTCCAAAAATTTCCAAAGTTATAGACTAGAACAGACATGTCAAACTCATGACGTCATGTGATGTCACGCAACGTATCGGGACAGTTTTGCCATTGCTGGCAATGGAGTGGGCGTGGCTTCCGTGTGACGCATCTGGCCTGCGGGCTGGCAGTTTGACACCCCTGGACTAGAACATAGATTAACAGAGTTGGAAAAGATCTTGGAGGTCAAGTACAACCCACTGCTCAAGCAAGAGACCTTATACCATTTCTGACAAATGGCTGTCCACTTTCTTCTTGAGAGCCTCCAGTGATGGAACATCCACAACTTCTGAAGGCAACTCATTCTAAATCTGGTTGCCTTCATTTTCTATTCTCTGTCTTTTCTGGATCTGACCCATCCTTTATACTTTACACCAGACATGTCAAACTCGCAACATCACGTGATGTCGTGCAACATATCGGGACAGTTTTGCCATTGCCGGCAATGGGGTGGGCATGGCTTCCACGTAATGCGTCCGGCCTGTGGGCTGGCAGTTTGACACCCATGCTTTACACCATGTATTTTTAATAATATGACCAGTAGTGGGATTCAGCCAGTTCACACCACTTTGGCAGAACGGGTAGCTAATTTTTTGTTGCCCAGGCCCAGAATGGACTTCCAGAAACAGCATCCACACAGAGAACCAGTTATTCACAGATTTGAATTCCACCACTGAATATGACTAATGTTTTAAGCAGAAACAATTCATGAATTATAATTCCTACATTTAATATATGAGCTTTCCCTGCTAAATAAGGATAGAATTCTTAGATCGGATAGCAATTTTTGCAGTTCTTCATTTTGACTGACGATACACAATATACTGGCTATTATAGCTAATTATTGCACATTGATTGGTTTTAATATTTCAACATTCTAAATTATTGAAAGATGTTTTTTAATACACAGTCCTGATCTAATGTTACTTAACATTTCATTTAGTCTTACAATGCTTGCAAATCTCCATTCTACTTTGTTATGTTTTTATTACTCTCTACTTTTGTTTTTAATTGTGGTTTTAACTATTTAAAAAAAAATAAAGTTTAAAGTGCCACTTCAATTTTTGTGTCTCATTCCTATTATCCCAATCCCAAAGCCAGTACATATGTTTTATGCCCTATTGCTGTCAGTCTTAGTCAAGTATCTTTTCTAAAAATGAGTTGCTAAACGTTTTCAACAGCAGTGTCCATAGAGTGTAGTAGATAATTAAAAAGTACAATATTGTGATGTTGAGGCATGTACAATGGGGATGGGGCATGAATCTATCATCTTACCTTTTTTTACCCTCTCCTCTCTAGCACTTCTGGTTTTCAATTTCCTAATTCTGAGATGATGAGTCAGCTACCTCTACTAGTGCTTGGTGATTATTCTGCCTCAATAAATGGATATGTTTTTATACAGATAATCATCTGCTTACAGCCATTCATTTAGTGACTGTTCAAAATTACACCAGCACTGAAAAAAGTGATTTATGACTATTTTTCACATTTACAACTGTTGCAACATCCTATTGTCACATGATCAAAATTTAGGTTCTTGGCAATTGACTCTTATTTATGACGGTTGCAGTGTCCCAGGGAAATGTGATCACCTCTTGCAACCTTTTGACAAGCAAAGTCAATGGGGAAGCCAGATTTATTAACAACTGTATTACTAATTTAACAACTGCAGTGATTCACTTAACAACTGTGGCAAGTATGTTTGTAAAATGAGGCAAAGGACAAGTAACAACTGTCTTGCTTAGCAATAGAAATTTTGGGCTCAATTGTGGTTGTAAGTCAAAGATTACCTGTATACACGAATATTCTATGTAACGTGCAGGCTTTTTAGATAATGCTTCATCTAGAAATTACAGGATCTGGGCTTGAATATGAAGAGCAGCAGTCTGATGACGGTGGAGTGGAGTTATTATCCTTTGATTATGCTAATTATATCTTAGTGTTTCCATCTGTTCTCAAGCCTAACTCACTTGAATCTGTTTCATGACATTCAGTGATTGTGAATGATTTTTTTTTCTGGAATTAGCTACAATTTATTGTATTTGCTACTAAAAGTGATTTTCTTACAAAATATTCAGCCTCAGGATGATATCCCATGATCCAGAGGAGAAATCTGTGAATCTTGTAGGTGCCTGGGCCAAATCATTGCAGTATTTGAGGGAACTAATGGCTCATAGACTTTACATAACTGCAAGAATTCTGTGCATAAAAGTAGTAGGATATTTGTTTCCATGCCCACGTTGCTGCAGAACACTTATTCTCAGTTTGTGTATATCACGTTGCTGGCTCTGTGAGTATCAGGAACAATAGGATATTGGTTCTATGAGTTTGAAGCAATATTCAATGTATTCTTTGGCTTTCAGTATTACACTCCCAACAGTATGGCAGTTGACAGAATGTCAACTCTGAAGCTTTGTTAATAGTTTCTGACACCCATTCAAAAGTCAGCTTCTGTATGTCCCAGCTTGTCAAATGATACTGTTCTGAGCAGATCATTTAAAGGGTGTTGGATCCCTATTGCTTGTGTAAAATCCTAAGAGATATTGTACCATGCCTGGCCCAATAGTCTCCTGAACTTAGCTACAGATCAGATGGGTGGGGGTGGGAATTCTAAAATAATATGCACTTTTTTGCATTTGGCTTCACTTCATGTTCATTTGCTCCATGAAATACGTGGGCTGTTTGCCTTTGTTCCATTTTAGTCTTTATGGTTGCTAGGGCTTTAATCCGAGCTGTGATCATGTACAGCAACATCCCATGTGTTGAATGGGAAAAAAAGTAATACCTTTTGTGAATAACTTGGGGAACAGTAGAAATCTTCAAAAAAATATTTTACAGAAAAATCAGTCAAATAGCATAAGACCATCCAGGTCAGGCAAGTCCTGCTAAAACTCATTATCAGCATTGAGCATTTAAAATACTTGACTAGTTCTAAGTCACATGATGAAGCTATCATCAGTAGGAAATTTTTCTATCTCTTTCATTCATTTTCTAGCTGCTTCAGGTCTATACATATGTGAATTCTGCCATTTTTCTTTTAGTTTGCTTCATCGGTGCATACTAATCTATTGATTTGGGATTTTTTAATAACCATATTTAGCTTTATTTTGAGAATATATAGACTGTCCAGTACTGGATCAGATGAGCTGGATAGAGTAGATCCAAGCCAGTGAAAGGGATCAAATCAGTGGTGGGATTCAAATATGTGAACAACCGGTTCTCTGTGTGGGTGCCATTTCTGGAAGTCTATTCTGGGACTGGGCGACAAAAAATTAGCTACCAATTAATGGCTGAACTGGCTGAATCCTACCACTGGATCAAATGTAGAGACTGGATCAAGTAGATCTAACCCAGGGACATGGATCAAATGAAGAGGTGGGAACAGTGAGTGAGAAAACCAGCTACAAAAGCCTTTTGCTAATCCAGATATTTCCTTGGGCATTTCTGTAAGAGTTGGTTTGCTTAAATATAAACTGTCATTCTGAAACATTCTGTGTCTTTAGGAGGACTTCCTCCTAAAGGGTAAGAGCAGGTAAGAGTGAGAGAGAAAGGATGGACTGTGAATATCTCAGAAGCCCATTGATTTGATTAGCTTAGCTTTGTTTAGAATAGTTCCTGTATCTGTATGATATGAGTTCATCAAAGCCTGGCACTCCACAAGCAATTCTATCAACAGACACATTGATCTATAACTAGCCTACTATCCCCTCAGAATCCAAACCAACTGCACAGCCAACCAGAGACAACATTGACCCTCAACCAACCCACGCAAGACCCCACTCCCACCACCATTCACCTCCCAATGACCCTGACCTGATGTAACCTCCCCATCACAAGACTCAGCGATGACTCACATCTGACCCATCACAGATCCTTACTTGACACACCCACACCTGAAGCCCTTATAAACAGAAGAACACTGAGATCCCTTAAACTCCACTGAAGATGTTACCTAGCCTGATAATAAAACATCCAAAAATTAACCTACAAGCTCAGAGAATGAACCTTCATTCTCAGGTATACTTTTTAACTGTTGTCTTGGATCTTAATAAAATATTTGTTATTTAAAAATATGTTTTCACTCCTCCTCCATGAACGCAAAATCATACCTTTCCTGCAATTAAGCCTATAGAATATTTCTGTTTATATGTGAATAAAGGTAAAGGTAAAGGTTCCCCCGCACATGCGTGCTAGTCATTTCCGACTCTAGGGGCTGGTGCTCATCTCCGTTTCAAAGCCGAAGAGCCAGCGCTTGTCCGAGGACGTCTCCGTGGTCATGTGGCCGGCATGACTAGACGCCAAAGGTGCACGGAACACTGTTACCTTCCCACTATACTGGTCCCTATTTTTCTACTTGCATTTTTACGTGCTTTCAAACTGCTAGGTTGGCAGAAGCTGGGATGAGTAACAGGCACTCACTCTGTTACGCAGCACTCAGGATTCAAACCGCCAAACTGCCGACCTTCTGATCGACAAGCTCAGCGTCCTAACCCACTGAGCCACCGCGTCCCTTTTATATGTGAATGCATTTCCCTAATTAAAATAAAAGGAATGAATACTAGCTGCAATCACTAATTTGTAATATTAACAATATAAGTAAAATATGTGTTATTTTGTTTCAGTATCTAAATATTAGCCTATTATCCCCCAAATGTTCCAAAGTCTTTTTAACATGTGATTCTTTCTTTAAGAAATACATTTTAATTGCTCTAATTTCCTGGGAAAACTTAAACGAGTATCATGAAGTATTATGAGAAATCCCCCAGAGATGAGACAGTCGAATTTGTCATTGGTGTTAAACAATGAAGAAACAAATAAAATGGAGACTAAAGTTTATCCCAACTGACAATTCTGACAGTATTTAAGACTTTTTTTTAATGAAAAGAAGGACTAGGAGTGACTTGATAGCAGTGTTCCAATATCTAAGGGGCTGCCACAAAGAGGGGGTCAATCTATTCTTCAAAGATAACAAGCAATGGATGAAAACTAATCAAGGACAGAAGCAACCTAGAACTAAAGAGAAATTTCTTGACAGTTAGAACAATTAATCAGTGGAACAACCTGCCTCCAGAAGCTGTGAATGCTCCAACACTGGAAGTTTTTAACAAGAGATTGGAAAACTATTTGTCTGAAATAATATAGAGTTTTCTGCTTGAGAAGGGGGTTGGACTAGAAGGCTTCCAAGGTCCCTTCCAAATCTGTTATTCTGTTATTCTAAATGATAACTTGATAGGAATTGTGAGATAAGACTGAAAAAAAGGAACAAACAAGAATGAGGGTGAGTGGGAGAAAATCCACGGTATGTCAGAATGCCACTAAAGTGATCCAGGTCATGAATAAGATTCTTTTTCATATCAATGAAGATTCTTAGTCATCCAGTAAGCTTTTTTTTTCCATGCCACAAAAACAATTCTGCCTGTTATGAGTCACAAATTATGTCCTTCCATACACATTTAATGTGACCTCGTTCTGAAGTATAGGTGACCCCAGAGGCTACATGTAATACCACATATCAGATGTGCAATTTTGTATTGAGAACCAGAATGATGCAGTGATTAAAGGCATTTGATTAAAGCTGGGTGACTAGGTATTCTACTTCTGCTATAGGCATGAAAACTTTGGACTTTGGACCCATCACTCTCCTTCTGGCCTAGAAATAATGCAATGGCAAACTGTGAAAATATTGCCAAGAAAACAGAGGACTTGAAGGTACTTTTTTAAACTACAAATACAGTTTGACTAATAGCTGTTTTTCAATCACTCATGCTATTTCAGATTGGAAATAAAGTCCAGTGAGCATAGCTGATGTGCCTAGCACAGTAGCACATTCTCTTCATTGTTTTATTGCTCTGAGTATGTATTTATATGTACATGTTCATAAACTAATTCCTTCTTATCTTAGCTTTATCTGGATAATCAAATTTCATTTGATTATCAATTTCATTTGATTATTGCATGAGATTCTGGTATGTGTCTGGAAAGAGGCTCACATTTAGATGTCAGTTTTGTTTCACAATTAAATGTCAGCTTTCACCATAATTACTTCTCCAGATGACTATAGTCTTCTTGTATTATTATGCTTCAATTACAGGAAGATGTCAAGAGGGATCTCTTTCCCCATTTTTACCCCAGATTGGGATATCTGGACAGCTAGGAGACATTACAAGTAATGGAAAAAATGCAATAAAAATAGCAGCACCAGCATTGCCTTCTTCGCCCCATCTATTGATAAAGTACACTCAGGAACCCTATTAATTCACATGAAATTATGAAGCATCTCAATAATAAATGAATTAATGCTTTTTTTCTCAGAATAGAATCATTTTAAGAAACTGCAGTGCAACTTTTGGGACAGGATTACATAAATATAAACTATGGCTTGTATTCTTTAGAATTCACATTTTACGTCCTTTATTTTTATTTTGGGTAATGTAAAAACAAGTAGAAAGCCAAGTCCCAATAGCCATATTAAGCATAAGAGATGTGAGTTAGTTTAGCTCCTGCTACAATTCATATGAAGTTCCACCAGTATCAGTGACTGTAATAGCAACCATGATTTGTGTACTATGCACGCTAATGAGTCATAACAGGATAAAAAAGATGCAATATCACAAGTATACAATTTCATATTGCACAAATATTCCAAGTGTATTAAATATTCCTTTTCCATTTTCCAGGTAAAGATTTTAAGATTTTAGAGGAAGGGAATAAATGACCAGCTATTAGTAAACCTACAAAGAAATATAAACTTGACAGAAAAGATACCTTTTCTCCAGAAGATCGGACCTTTAATTTCCATCTGCTTCTGCCAATATGGCCAATGGTAAAAATAATATGGGGTCTTGTCGTCCAAATTTTGGAAGCCAACAAGTTTCTAATTCTTATAATGATCCATCCTCTTTGCTTTTATTTGCCCATTTTTTCTAGCACTTTTATGAGGAGAGAGGTGAAAACCTTTTCTAAATAGGTTTTGTGGGATTTATTTTAGGTGTAGACAATTTATGTTTCAATGAGCTATAGCATACTGTTCTTCCATTTGAAATTATGGAGAAAAATATTTTTGAGAATATTATGCACAATAGACATTCATGTGTGTTTCTTTATATGTATGTATGTATACAGTATGTGTGTGTGTGTATGTGTGTGCGTCTTGAGTATTTTTTTTATGCACCCTGTTGAGCCAAATATGGGGAGAAGAAGTCTTTTGCCTGTATCAGCCCAAACTAGGGCCATCCACCATTTATGAACAGGTGAAGGGCACCCCCATGGGGTCCCCGATCTCCGGAGTCATTGCTAAGGCAGTCCTGCAACAATTGGAGACCCGGGTGATGTCCACATATCGCCCCAAATTTTGGGTGAGATACGTGGACGACACATTTGTGGTCATCAAGAAGCAGGACAAAGATAGGTTTATGGGTGAGCTTAATTCCGTCTACCTTGATATTCGCTTTACAGCAGAGGAAGAAGCCAACAGAGCTCTGGCCTTCCTGAATGTGCTGATTAGCCATCAATCAGACTGCTCCCTTCGCACATCCATCTACTGTAAACCCACCCATATGGACAGGATACTCCATTACAAGAGCAATCACCCAATGATTCACAAAGTTAGCTGCATTAGAACCCTTTTTAAGTGAGTGGATATGCACTGCAGTACACATTAGGTGAAAAAGGAGGAAAGGTGCCATCTTTACCACATCTGCAGAAGCAATGGATATCCACTAAATTTCATCAGGCAATATAGCAAATCATGTGAACCTGTCCGTAACCAACATGAAAACATCTCGATAGCACAGATAACACTGCCTTACATTCATGGTGTATCCAAAGCCACGGCACACATACTGGCCCCCCATAAAGTCAGTGTTGCCCACAAACCTGATCAGACCTTGTGTGCTCGTGTCATGCACCCAAAAGATCCACTCCCCAATGAAGAGAAGTCCTCAGTCTTATATAAGATGGCAAGTGAGCACTGCCACTATAATTATACTGGGGAGACTGCAAAACAGCTGAGGACTAGGATATACGAACACGAGTTTGCAATCAAAAGAGAGGAACAACATTCACAGGTGTGGGCACACACGGACAAATACAATCACACCTTCTATCTGGCGGGGGTTAAGGCAATCACCTGTGACAACACCAAGGGTGGACGATTGTTCAAAGAAGCCTGGTGTCCACCTCTCAATCAACCATCATATAGACCCTCCCTGCATACCAAGTCTTTAGGATTTGGGAAAAGGAACGGCACAGACAACATGAATACAGACAATGTGAACACTTACAGGGCACATCGCCAAACCAGGATCAGGATTGCATAGCTACACAACAACCCCACACCACAGAATGTGAGGAAGAGGAAGAGGAACCATCAAGATCCTTTGGTATGAGAACACATGCAATGACAAGAGCTATGGCTATGACTGATAGAACAGATAGCAATCCCCCTCAGACAGCAAACACTCAGAGACAATCGCAGTCTACAAGAACGAGTGCGAGGTGGCTCGAGAAAATACGGCTGATAGAAATGACCAGACCGGTGATGCATTCCATGAGTGGAACACAAAAATGCCAATGATATAAATGTAGTTTCACCGCTCCAATGATTTTATCCTGACGATGTTGGCAGTTTGGCCAACAAAAGCTCGATTTCATTAAAAACTGCTTTAGTTTTTTTAACCTTGTCCCAGTGTTAGAATTTCTTGCTTCAATATATAAATACGCCCTCCTTGTAAACTACAAATGTGTCCAGATGCCTGTTGTCAGGGGTGGATCGTGAGCTGTTCTTTTAGCCACGATCAGCTCTCCTGTTGTCTCACATGCCTTCATGCTAGATGTTTTAGGGGTTCCCCCCTTCCTTTTCACCCATCGTGATGCATTGGCACCATGCGGTCAAGAGGTCCTGGACCTGCCTTGAAGGCACCCTCCATAAATGCTTGCATTGCTCGTGCTGTTCTTCCCAGTTCCTGAGTGCTTGATAAGCAGGGAGCAGATCTATACGCCAGTTAATTGAAAATTTGTCAGAGAACCAAGCCTCTTTCAGCAGTCAGCCACCCTTGGTACTGTCCTGGGCAATGGCCTCAGCCCCTGCCAAGTCAACAGTATGGTTATGACTGGCCATGTGCGCCCACACCTGTGAGTGGTTGTTTTTTTTTTTTTTTTTGCTGTCTGACAGCAAGTTCATGTTCATGCATCCTGGTTCTCAGTTATTTTGCTGTCTCCCCATCGTAGTTACAATGACAGCCCTGTATAACACTGAGGACCTTTCCTCATTGGGGAGAGGGTCCTTTGGATGCATTACACTAGCGCACAGGGTTTGGTCAGGTTTATGGGCAATACTAACATTATATGGAGCTAATATCTATGCCATGGTTTCGGATACGCCATTGATATAAGGCAGTATTATCCATGCCATCGGCGTGCCCTCCTGCTGGTCCTTAAGGGACTCGTATGGCCTGCTGTACCATCTGATGAAATATAATGGATTCCCATTACTCCTGCAGATAAGGTAAAGGTGGCAGGCAGACCAGTGACATGCTCTATGAGCAGAGCGCAAAAAACGCTGGCAATATAACTGTGTTGCCTCATCTCTGGCAATTTTACTCTGACGACGTTGGCAGTTGGCCAGTGAAAGCTAAGTGCATTAAAACTGTTTTAGTTTTGACTCTATCCCGGTGTTCGAGTATTCTTTTCTAGCACTAACATGTCCGGCATTCATATTTTTAGTCTAATTAAAGAGATATATACATACATATATTTATACATACGTGTTTGTGTGTGTGTGTGTGTGTGTGTGTGTTTGGTTTAGCTTTCTTTTTCTCTACTCCAGTTAGTGTGAATAGATGAAAGAACTTGCATGCTTTTCAGGAAACAATCAGCCTGTAGCCATCAAAAGCAAAATATCAAAAACAATTGCAATAGAATAACATTTTTTTCCACTGGGAATGGACTGGACAAATTTTGAAGGTCTATATAAATCAGATTTATATTTCATGTTTGAGACATTGTGTGTCATATGCTCATAATATATATATATTTCTCCGTGTGGCCAGTGTAACCAGAATTCTCAGCTCTTTCTTTGACCACAGGCAAAACATTTGTAATAAAAATGAAATATTTTCCTCCTCTCCTATTTTTGGTTTGAAACTGACTATCACCCTGTTACAGTTAAAGATATGTACATTTGCAATTAATAATAGTATGAGTAAAATTCAGAGGTTAAAAATGTTGCTTGTATTTTTTTTAACCAAATGCTTGGTCTAATAAGTGATGTTATTTATTGGGTTGAATTTATCACTCCAGGAAATGATTGTTATTTTTTTCAGTTATTTTGCTCTCTAGGGCATTGGAATGTTGTGTGTGCAGCTAGTTATATTAATCTGTTAATCTTTTTCATGGTTCTTGTATCTAAGAAAGGATAAACCGTAGGAGTGTTACAGATGGCTGCATCTATTTGCATCACTTTACAGGAAATAGTTAATATAGTTTGCAATTATAATTAAGCAACTGAAGCAGTGTTGATCTTTTCTGTTGAACATAATTTGACACCTTGTGCTGGTGGTGTTTCCATTCAGTTTGGAATCATACTTACAGAAAAAAAATATAATGTGGTGCATGGTTGCATCTAATATGCTATAACCAACACCTCTGGTTAATTTCTTTGAAGGCATTCTGTTTTGCCTCTTCTTTCTACCCTTGGTTCTTTTCATGAATGAAGGCAAATATATGTGTCCCAGGATAGGGTTGCAGGATCCAATCTGGGTCTGTCACCGAGACCAGAGGTTTTTGCCTTCTGAGCTTTTGGAATTATACTGGAGCCCACCCTCAGGGAATTTTTCTCTAGCCTAGTGTGTGCTTTGGGCTCTTCTCTGTGTGGTATTTATATGGTACCTGGTGGCTTTTTAGTTGCTGCCTGGAGTGTTTAGGGCTGCCTATTTAGTTGTTGGCCATCATTTACTTGTGCTGCCAATCGGGTTGTTCGTCTCAATCCAATTCCTTCTTTTTTTATTTTAATTCCATTTATATCCCGCCCTTCTCCGAAGACTCAGGGCAACTTACAAGCTTAGCAGTAGCCTTCATTCTATGTATATGCCTGCTTATCCAATTCTATGTATATGCCTGCTTATCCAATTCCTTCTCCCCAATCCAGTCCATACAGAATTGCAGGATTGCAGGATTTGCTTGTTTTGGGAGAACTACAGCTGAACTGCTAAATACTTAGATTTCAGGAAATACATTAAAAGTTATTACTAGAATCAGACATTCATCTGTATCTCATATATATGTGTAACCAAGTCATAAGAGATGGAATATGCTCATGTTTGGAAACTGTGTCTTTTGCATTAACAATATGGAATATTATTTGTAACCTGAGCTTCAGAGTTAGATATTAATTGTGTATAAATGGAAATGGCTGTGTGGAAATAAATACCACATTTAAGGATAAAACTACACTATCTGTAACAAGGCAAGCAAAGTGACTGGTAGATTCTCTCCCTGCTTTCAGTCGGAATAATCACTGCTTATATGTGAAAGAGCCAATGCTTTGGGGACCAAATGATAGCGCACAAAATACAATGACATTCCAATTAACATTAAAGTCTGGTTACAATATTTATGTAGAGATGGCCAAAACATTCTGCTGAGAAATAAATCTGGCAGGCCAATGGCATTTTGCAGATTTATCAGTCAACTTTTCTTCCTTCTCTTTAGATTTAATTTTTACAAGGTGTTAATAGCAGTTCAGTTTTTTGGACAGTCTCTGCAAATGATTTTGTCTCAGCAAGTGGCAAGGATATGCATCACTATTTTACTTCTAGTTCTCACTGCCGGCTTCTTACTTCTTTATAATCTCTATCCTTATGAAATTCCAAATTGTGCAAGAGGACTTTGTTAATTTTTTTGCATAAAATAGCCATTTTTCTTTCTTTTTAGTCTTTATAATATGTGTTGAGAGTGATAAACTCTACACAGAGAGAACAGTGCTGTGTTTACCTTTTTAGCTACACAAAAACTATTAGTAATACAACTCTGTGGATGTCTATTCATAAGTATCTCCCACTCAGTTTAATGAGTTTTATCTGAAGAAAGTAAGAACAGAACCTACTGCTATCTTATTCCTTGTGAGAAAACATTGTTGAATGTGTTTTCTGATATATATCTATAGAAACAGATAGTAAAGAAGTGGGGCACTCTTATCTAAAATGCCACTCCTCTGTAAGTGGCAAGATTATTTGTCCTGTTATTTTCATTTAACCGGTGATCTTTAAATAATATATGTATATTGGCAGTAGCTTTGCTCAAGTAACTGTTAATTTGAAGGAGTTGTAATCAGTACAAAATTCAGTAAGTGCTTTTTATAATAGGGCTGAGCATAATGAATCAATTTGGTATTCATGCAGATGTCACATGTAATTTCAGAGCTGTTACACTGTAATTTTGGAGCACTTAATAGAGATTATGGTGGTGGCAATTTTGTCACTCTAGAGAAGGGACTTTTACATCATATATTTCCAGCATCTCTCACTTTGCATTCTTATTCAGAAATTAATGCAACCCTCCAAAAATGTTCTTCTGTTTGGGACCCCTCTAAATGGAGCAGGCAAACACATGAAGAGAAGAGAATAGCTGTAGCTAAGAATTGAACTCTGGGCTCCTTGGTGCTATCTGAGCTTGGTTATTTGCTTGCAGACATTTCATTACCCAGCTAGGTAATATCATCAATGCTAATGAGTGCTAGCACTAATGATGTTACCTGGTTGGGTAATGAAACACTTGCAAACAAATAACCAAACTCAGATAACACCAAGGAGCTCAGATAACAGAGAAATCATCCCAAACTGGCAAAAGATACATGAAAGACATTTCCTTTTGTGTGCTTTTATTTCCACCCTTTGCTCTGTGTACCATGCTGTGTCAGGAAAAATTGACAGGTTCTAAAGAGATACCACAGAGGGAAGTAAACAGAAAAGTCCCATTCAGTTAACCTCTAAGTGCTTCTTAGAAACCAACACTTAATTGAATCATAACAATCCATCTCATTGAGGAAACATTTGCAAGGCATATCAATGCAAATAAAGCTTCACCTTTCTGTCAAAAAGCTCACACTTCTTAATTCTAGGGTCAGAACAAGTTAAGAGGGTCTATTTTAAAGCAATGTCCATGTTTCTTCCTTCAATTAATTTGCTTGGGCTTTAGTGTTTTGAAGAATGGGGCATGCAGATTAAATAGCAAAAGAAGGCAGCACTGTGGAAATGGACATAAATAAGCAATTCCCAAAGATCCTGGGAGGAGAAGAAGGAGGAGGGGGAGGAGGAGGGGGAGGAGGAGGAGGAGGAGGAGGAGGAGGAGGAGGAGGAGGAGGAGGGAGAGGTATTTATAATATTCAGTGTTTCATTTCTTATTTCAGGAGAGCATTAGTACTGATAGGTCTTCAAGGCTTTCAGGGGTGTCATCAATTCTCCAAGCAAGTTTTGTCCTAACCTTAGGCTTGCTTAACTCAATCCTTTCTTTAGCTTTAACTTTACAAATGAAGCTATCTCTGGCCAAGATTATCTGTTGAGATAAGTAGAAAGCTTTTTATTTATTATCTTTTATTCACCAATCTCCAGGACTTCAGCATCACTGAAGTTTTAATACCATCTTCCATTAATTATCTGAAAATTTGGATCCCATGCTGGTTATGAAAATAGAATGGCCTCTATAAGACTATTTAAATAGTCTTGTAACTTGGAGCCAAGGAAGGTATCCCATATGAAATTCAGAAAAGAGACAAAAATTTATTTAAATGGGGATCTGACATGAATATGAAACAATCAGTGCATTACCAAACCACAGCCAACTAATGTAGTCTGAAATTCAGCCATCCATTCCTCTCCGTAAAGCAATAATATCTAATGGGAGAGGAATGGACTTGACAAATGATGGAAAAATAAAATTGCATGGATAAAAGAAAAGGGAGAAATCATGATGGAACAGAATCTTCCCTCATTAATAAACCTTCTTCTAGATACTTGTTTCATCAAAACCCAAAACAAGAGCTAAACAAGCTGTGGCAGAAAAAAATAAGACTAACTAAATGAGGGCAAATATGATATTATTGCCATTAAGGAAACTTGGTGGGATGAAACCCACAAATGGAACATGCAGATAGAGGGGTTTAAATTATTTAAAAGAAACAGACCAAATAAAAGAGGAGGTGGAGTTGCACTGTATATAAGAAGTAACTACATCTCTATAGAAATAGAGCACAACAATGATGAAAACTGTCATGAATCCATTTGGGTCAATATAAAAGGGGAAAAAATGGCATTGCCATAGGTCCATACTATAGGCCACCAAACCAGACAGAGGAAATAGATGAAGTTTTTGCTAGTCAGTTATCTATGTAATGGGGAACTGTATCTACCCTGACATCAACTGGGAGACAAACTCCACACCAAGTGGAAGATCAAACAGGTTTCTGACAAACCTAGCAGACAACTTTGTCTCCCAAAAAGTAGAAAAGGGAACTAGGAGGTTGGCCTTATTGGATTTAAAATAGATTAGAATAGAGCTGGAAGGGACCTTGGAGGTCTCCTAGTCCAGCCTCCTGCTCAAGCAGGAGAACTTATACCAGGGGTGTCAAACTCGCAACATCATGTGACATGTCATGACGTATCATGACTTTTTCACCGTTGCCCAATGGGGTGGGCATTTGCAAAACTAATGCTTTCCAGTGCCAGTTCTGCAGTTCTGTCATAATTGGTCAATTGCTTTATTTTGGATAGATACAGAAGTAACAAGAAATGTTCTATATATTAGGGCTTTTAAATAATTATCTGATTGTATTGCATTTCTTTGGTTTGAGAAGTGATTGACATATATGATCCTGTCTCTTTAAATCTATGTTTAAAACATTCATTCCCCAGCCCCCCCTCCACCCAAAAATAGAATATGATTTTGAAACCCTGAGATTCTGTTATCTCTTTAAGAATAAATTTCTAGCCCTCTGGGAAGCCACTTAAAATGTATCAACAAACATCTACTGAAATTAAGCTTGCCCAGAGGAAAGTACAGGTAAGCCTATGAGAGATTTGTAGCATTGGGGAGGGGCTGGGAGGAATGAGGGCATTTCTCAGCTTTCATTTAAACCAAATAACACCAAAAAAAGAAGAAACTTTAGAATGAGAAGTATAAAGCAAAAACTTACTGGTAGCATTCTGACTACTAAATACTGCAGCCAGTTTTGGTCACCATATCACAAAAAAGACGTTGAAAGTTCCCCAAATCACCAGAGGGCAGGACAAGAAAAAATGGCTGGAAACTGATCAAAGAGAGAAGCAACCTGGAATTAAGGAGAAACTTCCTGACAGTGAGGAAAATTAACCAGTGGAACAGCTTGCCTTCAGAAATCATGAGCGCTCCATCACTGGAGGTTTTTAAGAAGAGGTTAGACCACGGGTAGGCAACCTTGGCTCTTCTATGACTCGTGGACTTCCATCTCCCAGAATTCCTGAGCCAGCATGGTTGCCTATCCCTGAGCCAAGGTTGCCTATCCCTCGGCTAGACAGTCACTTGTCTGAGATCGTATAGGTCAGACATTTCAAATTTGCGATGACACATGACATTGTGCAATGTATCGGAGCTTTTTCACCATTGCCGGCAATGGGCTGGGTGTGATTTCTCGATGATGCATCCAGCCCACGGGCCAGCATTTTGACACCCCTGGTATAGGTCCTCCTGCTTGAGCAGGGGGCTGGACTAGAAGACCTCCAAGGTCCCTTCCAGCTCTATTCTAATCAAAGGGTAATTTAAAAAAAACCGCTCCTTTCAATGCACTTGTTCAATAGTTTCTCAATATTTGGTTTAAACATTTTTAATAGTAAAAAGGGGAGACAATCATTATTTTCTTCTTTTTCTGCAGACATTTGTATCACCTCTGTCACCAAGAACTGACAAAGTTAACCTGTCCTACTGAACTTAAAACTCTGTGCAAATGAAAAGCTCTTTTTGCCCATGGAAGAAGACAAAGGGATCTAAACCATTCCTACTGTTCTTTTATACAGAGAAAAATCAAGATGGGGTGGGGGGGGGCAGCTGGCGAATTTTCAAGCAGTCTGAAGGATTTCTTCCTTGGATGAGCGATACCCAGAGAAACAACATTTTTTTTTAATCCTGAGAATTCTAGTTTAAGTTCAAGCATTTTTTTTCCCTGAAGGAGTCGACAATGAAAATTATAAACTAAGCAAAACTTGAAACAAGGAAGATAGGAACTATTTTATCCATTTTATTTATTTTTAAAAGGTTAGATAAAATGGATGCTTTATTTCATACATTAAGGTAAGATTTTAATTATGGGGGAAAATAGAACTGCTTGCTGCAGAAATGTGATTCCATTATTCAAACTCTTTATCATAAAAATTAAAAAGAGAGTCATTTTGATGAGTTCAAAGGTCATTTGTACTTTGAAATCTTTCTCATGCATGCACAGACACATACAGATATACTATCCCTGATCTGGCAGTGAATGTTGCATTGCCAATCTACAGTACCTCACACAAGCACTTCTATACTATTCATTAAAACAGCCACATCTTTTTCCAGGTTTCCATACAATCTTGAAAAAAAGTTACCGTTATGTAATAGTCCTTCCATGATTTTTTTTATACTAGATCTATCTTTTTTAAGCTGCTATTGAAGTCTGAAAAGGACATCACTGCTTTAATTAGTAGCAGGGTGGTATTATACTTGTGCTCTCATGAAATCTGAAAGACATTTTTGGAAGCATTTTCACTGACCAGTTTATTTCATCTTAATCCTATTTGCTTACATTATTTACTAAGAAATGGTATGGAAATATAGACAGGCTTTTCCTAAGGTCTGACCAGAGAAGAGATTAAAATATCTTCCATATCTTTAGACATTCTTTTTTATGTTCCTTTCAAATACAGAACTGCAATTTTTCTCTTTTGTCAAGGGCATGTCACAAGACAGGAAACATTTAGATTTAGTGATTATGTACCCCTTTACAATCTATCCCAATCTACATTGACACATCTCATTTCATTGCCTTCCAACATCCAAAGAGCTAGAGCATAGGAGTGATGACTTTTGGGGAGGAGATGGACAAGAGTTTGCCAGTTGAAGATCTTTTTTATCCAAAACTAAAACCATGAAGTAGCATCAAAAACAACCCAAATTCTATTTTACCCACTGTCCTATCACTTACCTTTTGTCTAAGCCTAATACTGGTACTTTATTAACATGTTGAAAGTTTGCATTTAAACTTATTGGAATAAATCCTGTTTGTCCGTTAGGTCTGAACATGAGATAACAATATACCGTATGTGGGGACAGAATCATGCAACTCAGTTCTAGCACATGCATGTTTTTCTTTTTCTATTCACAATCTTCCAACATCATGCAAGTAGATCTGAAAAGACTTTGGACTGACTTGAGTAAGTACCTACAAAAGGACATGTCTTTGTTGTGTTGACAGGAGAAAATGTGCATTGCTCTATGCCACCTAAACAAATTGAATTCTCCTGTTCACACACTGGGATATAGGTCAGAATAACTATAAACAAAAAAATTATCAATTTAACTATATTCACTAAGCACAATAGCCTTAATCAGAAAGTAAAGTCTGTATATCAAAATTACTCACATTAAACATTTCAAGCATGATAAAATCCCACATTCACTCCTTTCAGCATTCAGGTCCTACATTAGCAACTTTGTTCTTCCCACTACTGTATCTACCTAGGCCTTTATCAAAGCATTTCATTTTTTGTGTATGTGTAATAATTACAATACAATCAGAGTAATACCTGCAAATGAGTCAGTCTTCTTTCTGATTTATTCCTTGATTATCTAGAAAAAATAACTTTCACAGAACTAAAGTCATTATTATAAGACTTGTGAGCCCTGGACCTTCACAAACATATTTTCATTAAGGTTTTTTGCACATGGAAGGCTTAGAAGTGAGAAGACAAATATTTTATTTAAATAAACAAAAACAATCAACAATTGAACAATTCTATATTTACAGTGGGTTAGGACGCTGAACTTGTCGATCAGATGGTCAGCAGTTTGGCGGGTCAAATCCCGAGTGCCGCGTAACAGAGTGAGCGCTTGTTACTCGTCCCAGCTTCTGCCAACCTAGCAGTTCGAAAGCACATAAAAAAATGCAAGTAGAAAAATAGGGACCACTACGGTGGGAAGGTAACAGTGTTCCGTGCACCTTTGGCGTCTAGTCATGCCGGCCACATGACTACCGAGACGTCCTCGGACAAGCGCTGGCTCTTTGGCTTTGAAACAGAGATGAGCACCGGCCCCTAGAGTTGGAAATGACTAGCACACATGTGCGGGGGAACCTTTACCTTTATATTTTCAGGAGCTCAAATAACAAGCAATTATTTCTTAATGCCACATCACACCCTGAAAAGTTGGTTTGGCTCTTTGAAAACATGAGGAAGATAGAGCCATGTTGCCATTTCTCAGTGCAACCAAATCAAAATTATTTCAGTGATGCAAGCAGAAACTCCAATGCAGGTGTTTTCATATAACTTTTACTGTCTGGCGATGGAGTCACTGAGAGTGAGTGGGGGTGGGGGCATAGAAATCTTCTAAATAAATAAATCTGCAGTGTGACAGTCAGAGATTCTTTGCAGCCTTACCTAAAGACCCCAGAGACTCTTTTCAGCTAGCATGCTGACTGGGGAATTCTGAGACTCGAAGTCCACATATCTTAAAATTGCATTGTTCTATATGGAATTTTCTGCAGCTTCTGAGTTAAAATATATGTTTGGTGTTTTATATTCACCCTGTTGGTAAAATCCGGTGCATGCAACTTCAGTTACAAACTTGCTACAGTCAGAGGTCATTTGATATAAAAGATAAAATTACTGAAGAAAATAAATATCCTGAAAATATTTCAGCTTGCTATGGAGAAAACAAAAAACGCACTGGAAAGCCACAGAACTGATTTTACACAGTCTGTAGGCTGATCGATAAAAAATATTTTGAAAAACACTGGAATAATTGTATCATACATAAATCAACTCTGTTCACTTAGTCATAAGCACAAGCAGTTCTCATTCTGCAATATCACATAGATATTTTTATGTGGATGAAAATATATTTAGCATTAAGCTATTCTCAGATGGAAATGAGCTTTTGAAAATATGCTAACAAATAGAAAGGAATATTATAGAAATAACTATATTACATCAGTGGTTCTGAATGATGTTCTTTCTCACTATTTCAGCTCAGTATGGAACAAAAAAATAATAATTTTCCAGGCTTGATATAAACAGTTTTGACATTTTGAATATCCCTTTCTCAAATCCAAGTCTTTTAAATTAATAAGTCTTCCCTAATTTAAAGGTTTTAATTGATATTTTCTGACTACAGTTTAATATTCCTTAAAAGAAAATTACACATTAATTTTCTTTTCCCATTCTTAAACCTTATTTCTTTAAATAATTCCATAATTTAATAGTCCTCTAATCCATGTTCATTTGCTTTTTTTTTGACATTTATGGCAAAGGATTCACAAAGGTTTAAGTCATATCTTTCTTCATTCCAAGAAGAAAGGAAATTAATTATGAGATAAAGTCTAATTTTAAGGAAACAAAGTCAAATAATTTATTAATACATTTATTTTGGCTTTTAAAACATTAATTAAAGTTATTATTTCTCTTATATAATCTCTCCCACTTAAAATTATGTATCACCAAACATAAAGAGCATAAAATATGAAAATAATATCATATTCTGTATTTATAGATGATATAGATATAAATAAATAATTCTCTTGATCCCAAAGTTTATTCATACAATATTTGGGAAAAAAGTGCTGATTTCTATGGACTATTTCAGATACTATTTTTGCCATTTGTTTTAAAAGTAAACATTAAAATGAAACGTAAGTCAGCAACTTGCTTTTTATGATTTATTGGCAAGTGGTCAACAATTATTGAATTTTTGAACAGAACTAAAAGAGATGAAGGAAGAAAGAGAGGAAAAATAAAGAAAGATTACCACAAAAGCTTCACTATACTTTCAACTCATTTATTGGACTTTGTAAAAAAAATATTTCATTTTTTTAATTGTCACTAAAGGCATAATTCAAACAAGGAATAGGAACCAAGTTTTATTGCCAGGTGACCAACATCTATATGCAAATATCTTTACTTTGTTGCAATAGTTTAACAATAATTTTCAGCACTGACTTCTATGAACAATATTTTTGATTATTCAGAAAAAAGTTTTCTTTGATTAGTATGATGAACATATTTGTTAAGCTTGAGAATTTTTTTTAAAAAAAGAGTGTTCTCTAGATACACACATTATTCAAAACTAGATTATGGGTCTTTTTATTGAAACACTTGACATATCTTCACTGACATTTGTTTAGACAGTGATTACTGCTCTGAACAAAATTGAATAACACTTCTATCAGTTGTCGTAGCCCAAGATTTCAATTTATATATTAATGTGACTTTGACAGGTACATCAATATTCTGTGCTTAGTATAATATAGCTCTCATTTGAAGAAGGAATAATATAGACTTTGGAAAGAAGATTGAAATCAGCAATACTTTTTCTCATGGATTTTTTTCATGTATTGCTCCAACAGATTAAATGAAATGTTGAAAACAGGATGGTATGCACCACACGACACACTCACAGACAACAGTAATACAAACAAAAAATAATAATGGAGGTAAGATAGTGTCCTTTGATATAACAATAACAATAATAGAGTTAAAAAGGACCTTGGAGGTCATCTAGTCCAACCCTCTGCTCAGGCAGAAAACCCTATGCCATTTCAGACAAATTGTTGTCCAGTCTCTTCTTAAAAACATCCAGTGTTGGAGCACCCACAACTTCTGGAGGAAGGTTGTTCCACTGATTAATTGTTCTAACTGTCAGGAAGTTTCTCCTTAGTTCTAGGTTGCTTCTCTCTTTGATTAGTTTCCATCCATTGCTTCTTCTTTTTTTAATTGAAAAGTTTTACAATACATTTTTAAATACAAAAAACTCCCTCCTGCCCCTCCCCTCTCCTCAACCCTCCCCTCTCCTACCCTCCTCCCTCCCCGACTTCCCAGAGCTGAATACAGGGTATAGTAATACAAACATAAGCTAAAATATGCTAACAACAAAAATAAGACATTAAATTCTATCGCACTTTAACTCTCCATAGTCATAATTATATTACTAACAAATAACTAATAATATAAATATACATCATATAAAACCACTACTTATTCAAATGCTAAATGAAACTTTTTAGTCCCATATTTATTCTGAATATATTCAATCCATCTTCTCTATTCCACAATATATCTCTGTTGTGATTGTTCTTTCAAATATGCTGAGATCTTTGCCATTTCCGCCAAGTTAGAAACTTTCAAAGTCCACTCTTCTATAGTCGGCAGTTCCTCCTTCTTCCAATAATTCCAATCAATGCTTTGCAAGAGTTCAATTACCTTCCAGTGTTCTAAAGAAATCCTGCAAATTGGTATTGTTATTATTATTGTTATTTGCATGCCACCCAATTCTCAATGACTGTGGGCTTTACAGATAAGGAAATATATGTTTGAATATTAGCATTATGTTGGCATCATTTAAAAATCAATTTTCATTCACATTTCTTTTGATACGTCCCCTTTTCCTCAGTGAAATCTCAGAATCTGGTACCAATGGTAGTTTCTCTTGCAGATATCCCAAGATTTAAAGGGCCAATGGGAACTTTTTGCAAAGTGTGATTATTTTACAAGGAAGGTTAAATATTTTGCTGAGAAATACAGATTTGCCCTACCCATAATAACTGCCTCTTAAAATGCCTTTCCTAGTAATGCAATTATACTTTTTAAAAATCCATTGATGCTACTAGAAGCTTAATTCTATTTGCCGTATGAAAAGTACTTTTAGGAAGGAGTCGTGCATTACTCAAACTTTCTTTTTTGCAGTGTCAATTATACTTAAAAACTTCAATTGGTACCAACATAATTGCCATGAAATAACCTAAGTTTTGAATAAGAGAAAGGAATGGAGGTCTTATATCTGATGAAAGGACTCTGGAGTGCTTCAGGTTAGAGGGTTACTAGTTCTTCATCCTTTATTTAAACAAGTCATTCAGGAGGCATAACAAAATATCACAAAACAAGATCAAATCAATATTACCCCATCAAAATATATTATGGAGAGCTCATTGAAAACTAGAATTTTTAAAACTTAATTCTAGCTAGTCTATTTTCAGCAACAGTCAATTTAAGAAATTCAAAGCAATGAAGAAGGACATTTGATATCTGGTGCTTGATCATTTAGAAAAAGAGAAAACAGAGAAAAATATGTATCATACAAATATATATATATATCTACTGTCTAATAATACAAGCAAAATATTGTATAAGCATTAGTAAAAAAAAAGCCACTTGATACAAAAACAAGTAACTCAAACTTGTGGTTCATAAAAGCAGAAACCAAATTTGACAAATTTGTCTAGGTCTATTCTGGGGATCCTTCCTTATTTAGCCTAACATATAAATAAAAATTCTAGAGATTTTGTGTATGTGTGTTACACATACAGCAACTATGTATTTAAAAAATTCAATGAACAAACTGAAATTACTGTGTAATGCATGCTGGGAAAATGGCTTAAGTATATAGTTACTGTGAACCCCAAAATAAATCAGTTTAATGATACTATAATTCTTTTGGGGTGGAGCAGTCTTTGGGACATAAAAAGCGTAATGATGATCATTAAGTGTTGTTGCAAAAAGAATATTCAGCCAAGTTAACATTTAAAAGTTCTTCTCTTCAAAAAAGAGAACAAATAAAATGCCTGATATAAAATATTATGGATTTCGTAAAGGCATCTATTGTATACTTGCTTTATTTTCCTGTTTCCCATGAAAAAAAATGTGATGATGTAATATGCAAACAAGAATTTGATTCAGGAAAAGTTTAGCTGAACTTCTAAAATTCAGAAGAGCAAATGTACAGTATAATCCCATGACTCTAACAACATGCACTTATTCTTGTCTGCAAAAGGAATACTAAAATATTGTAAAATCTCCTACTGTCAATAAATATAAACGTTGGTATCATCAGACATATTATTAAGGGTAGATTGTGTGTGTGTGGCAAAATGAAAAGAGTAGAGGAAGGTATTTTCAATGCCATCCTAAATGCATCCAAACCATAATCTTGTTTGTTTTATCAGCATAGACTCAGAAAACTAAGATACTCCTAATAACCAATTAAAGGTGCCATGATTGAACTAGAATAAAAATTAGTTGGGTATGTCACAACTGTTCTGCTGAATGCTGTGGTTAACTGTTAACACTTAATATTTTACTGTTGGGCATGTACAAACCAGACCTGTCCATGGCGATCTTGCAAAATATGCCTCTCTCTCTCTATCATTCTCACAAACACAGACTGCCCACTAGGAAATTACAGTGCTTGTTATTCTGAACAAGTAGTGAGCATTACTTTCCTGAGATCCTTTGTGTACTTCCTATCAAGCACTAAAGAAAAGATGGAGATCGATCAGTGTTAGCTAGAAAAAATATACCTGAAGATAAACTATGCCCTGATTCAACTGATGAGCTATTGAACGAGCATCCATACAGAAAAAAATAAAAACATGGTCCAGTTTCCTTTTGAAAAAGCATCGTTGAGACAACCATGACCTCCGTAGACATTTAGTTATTTTCTAAGAACTTTTGTGTGATTAGGCTACATCAATCAAGAATTCAAATTAAAATGTACCATAAGAACAGAGACTCTACCATCCTCTTTTGCATTCTCCAAGTTCCCAATTCTCATAATATCTCTATATTTCACTTATCAGCTCCTGCAGGTGTAACTCTGCATTTCCTCTTGCTCTTCTTGCTGCAGCTAACATCCACAAGGTAAGTGGTCTTTCATATTTATTAAGACATAAACTCTGCAGGTGACATTTATAACATAGGCATTTAGATGAATGATAGCATTTTTATTATGATAGGAATGCAGATTAAACGGAAAAGGAAAAGACATGTTCTGTCTGAAAAGTCATAGAACAGCCATGGGCTTTGTGTCTGTTAGCCAATGGATGACTGGGTTCATAAAAGACAAATGTTACTATAATGAGCTAGAAAAAGCAAACCTTAAGGGTTTGCATAAGGAGCATCAGCAATCGTCCAGCAAGCCAAACTTTGTGTCATGTTAGAATTCTCAGTGTCATATCAAATGTAATATCATTTTTGCAATAGTACAGTAGATTTAATGCCAATGGAACATTAATAGGGCCAGTATTTAAGTTTTGATCAAGAACAATAGTGAAGGGGAAAAAACTAATCATTTCCCCTGTGGCTGGTATTAAATAATTCTTCCATCTGGATCAAACGTAAAACATGTGGAAAATGTAAAAGGCTTAATACTCTTGCCCAAAGTTACCCTATGATAAGGTGGACAGCCAATAATTTTTATAAATAAACAAACAAACAAACAAGGATTGGCTGAGGAACAAATAGACAATTTCACACTTGATTTGATTAAAAAGAACGTCATGCTGGAACTTTAATATGAAATTGCCTTGTAGTTTAATTATTTCTTGAATCACTTACCATGGGTTTCTGAGAGAAACATATTCATAAAACAATATGTATCAATGTAATTAACATAAATTTAATAAATCGTAATTCCGATACATTCTTTAATCTCTTGTATAAAAAGTGCTTCACAAGTAAACTGTCTTTTCAAATGTCTATCAGCGTTACAGGTAAAAGTTCTACATTTATATTTGAAAACTTGATTCTTTAAAGTATGGCACACAAACAACATGCGAATAAGCTATTGCTCTTACTGTTTGGGGAACAGCTATTTCTGACTTTACATAAACACAGTCAAAATTCTAAAACAGTGGAAAAGCAGGTCAATCAACATACACATATGCAATAATGAAGAACCAATCCTTAAAGATATTAAAGTTTGTGAGGTTGTCTATTTTTATTTGACCTACAGCCAATAACAAATGTTCATAAAGAGAAAAGCCATTCAGTTTTTATAGGAAAAGCCAGGATGGTTAGCATGGCAACTATCTAACACATAGAAGCAGCATTTTAATTGAGAAAGAGAAGGGCACATAAATTATTAGTTCTGAAAGGAATTATAGTTGAAATGAAATACCAGAATTGGTAAGAGGATGGAACAAGGGGAATTCTGCTGATGGCGAATCTGAAATGTGCAGGTGCAGTTGATTGTCTCAGAAAGGTATGGTTTCTAATTATAACTAAGAGAAAAAGAACTGCATGCCTACATAAAACTTGGATAGCTGAAAAATATTTCTAAGAAAATACCAGCAAAATAAAAGTCTTAATTTTAGGCAAAAAGAATAGAATAGAATAGAATAGAATAGAATAGAATAGAATAGAATAGAATAGAATAGAATAGAATAGAGTAGAGTAGAGTAGAGTAGAGTAGAGTAGAGTAGAGTAGAGTAGAGTAGAGTAGAGTAGAGTAGAGTAGAATAGAATAGAATAGAATAGAATAGAATAGAATAGAATAGAATAGAATAGAATAGAATAGAATAGAATAGAATAGAATAGAATAGAATAGAATAGAACTGGAAGGGATCTTGGAGATCTTCTACTCCAGCCCCGCTCAAGCAGGAGAACCTATACTATCTCAGACAAGTGATTGTCTAGCTTCTACTTAAAAATCTCCAGTGATGGAGCGCCCATGATTTCTAGAGGCAAGCTGTTTGACTGGCTATTTGCCCTCACTGTTAGGAAGTTTCTCCTTAATTCCAGGTTGTTTCTCTCTTTGATCAGTTTCCAACCATTGTGTCTTGTCCTGCCCTCTGACCCCCTCTTCTGTGTGGCAGCCCCTCAAATACTGGAATACTGCTATCATGTCACCCCTGTTTTTTCTTTTCTTTAGAATAGCCAAACCCAAGTCCTGCAGCCCTTTTTCATACGTTTTAGTCTCCAGGCCTTTGATCATCTTAGTTCTTCTTCTCTGAACTTTTTCCAAGGTCTCAATATCTTTTTTGCAGTATGGTGACCAAAATTGGTTGCAGTATTCCAGGTGTGGTCTCACTAGGGTTTTATAAAGCGGTACTAATACTTCACGTGATCTTGATTCTGTGCCTGTTTATACAACCCAGGATTGTATTAGCTTTTTTGGCTGCTGCTGCACACTACTGAGTCATAATCAAGTGATCGTCCACTAGGACTCCAAGGTCCCTCTCACAATTACTCTTTTTGTGCCAGGTTGAAACTAATATGTACTTATTTCTTTGATTTTTCCTGCCTAAATGTAAAATTTTGCTTTTCTCCATATTAAAACTCATTTTGTTGGATAAGGCCCTTTGTTCAAGTTTGACAAGATATTTTTGAATCCTGAGCTTGTCTTCTGGGGTGTTGGCTATTCCTGCCAGTTTAGTGTTACCTGAAAATTTGATGAGTTCCTCTTCAATTCCATCATCTAAGTCATTAATGAAGATATTGAAGAGTACTGGGCTGAAGACGAAGCCTTGTGGTACCCCACTGCTTACTTCTTTCCATGTGGATGCAGTACCATTGGGGAATACCCATTGAGTACAGTTTGTCAGCCATCTACAAATCCATCTGGTGGTGATGTTGTCTATTCCACCTTTGTCTATATTACCAAGCAGTAGATTGTGGTCTACTTTGTTGAATGCCTTACTAAAATCTGGGTATACTATGACCAGAGCATTTAGCTGGTCTACTAGTTTAGTCACTTTATCAAAGAATGAAATGAGATTGGTTTGGCATGATCTGTTTTTAACAAACCCATCCTGGCTACCAGTTATAACTTTGTTTGCTTCTAGTTGTTTGCAGATCTGTTATTTGATTAACTTTTCTAAAATCTTCCCAGGTATTGATGTTAAGCTGATTGGTCGATAGTTTCCTGGGTCTCTTTTTTTTCTTCTTTTTTTGAATATAGGAACCACATCAGCCCTTTTCCAATCCTCACGTACTTCCCTGGTGCTCCAGGATTTATGAAAGATATGGTGCAGTGGTTCTGAGATAACATCTGCCAGCTCCTTCAGAACTGTGGGATGTAATCTGTCAGGTCCCAGTCAGATAGGTGTTCTCTTACCATTTTCTTGCTTATTTTAATTTTTGTTTCTAGTTTGTCTTTTGCAATAGTTTTTTTGGTATGTTGTGCTATAATTTCTTTTTATATAAAGACCGATGCAAAGAATGAGTTAAGCAGCTCTGCTTTTTCCCTATTGCTTGTTACTTCCTTTCCATCTTCTCTCCTTAGTGGACCTTCCTTGATTTTTTTTCTTGTTATTAATATGTTGAAAGAATTTTTTTAAAATTATCCTTGATTTCTGTTGCAAGTCTTTATTCATTCTGAGCCTTTGCTTTCCTGACTTTGTCTTTAAATAAGCTAAGCCAAATTTTTCAAACTCATGATGCCTAGAAATAGTCAAGAAAGAAAATTTTATTTTTACACAGTAAATTGAATAACAATGATAGAATGATCTCATGGAAGTTAAAGCTGTTATGTGGGAAACACCAGACATTTTCTAAATATGAAATCCCACAGACTAATATTTTTGAATCAATGATTCACTAATTTTACTTCCATGATTGCTCACTGCGATCTAGATCTTTGAGTATAGTTATTCATATTCTAGTTTAGGCAATCAGTGGAGCCAAGTAACTAAGTTAGTTACGATTGAATGAAGCATAAAACCAGACTGTACATTCACCAGAGAATAATAGGAGAAAAGGATTTTTCTGGGTATCAAATCAATGAAACCAACTCAAAGAAGGGAGCAAGATTCTGTTCTTGACAACAGGGATTGTTCCTTAAAATCAAGTGTACTTAATACTGGTTAGGATAAGAATAAAGTGTAAAGATACAATTGACTGACAGGAAACAGTTCATTGGTTTTTCATTCCTAATCAAAATAGGAAACTTGATATTCAAACTTAGTGCACTGAAGAAGGGGAAGAATTAAGAACTCTTCATTTGGTCTTTCTCTTTCTCTCTCTCTCTCTCTCTCTCAATCTCTCTCTCTCTCTCTCTCTCTCTCTCTCTCCATCCATCCACCACACATCTATATGAAGCATATTATTAGTGCTTTGTTGGATCCATCTATTTATAGTTCATTAATATAGAAACCTAACAGGTACATGCAAACTTCTGAGAAAAGTACATTAACTCCTTTTTAATAAAGCCTTGACCTAACATTGTTATTGTGCATTCAATTTAGGTCTTTTGGTATATTAACAGAAATGATAGTACTAGAATTCTATCTCTATCCCATCTTTATTTCAGAGCACATAATCAGTAAAATATAACATCAAAGGCACATAGGCTAACACAATAGTTTTTAGCAATAAAGGTATTTAATATTTTAAAAACTTAATAATTTAAAAGGAGTATTTTACGATACGGTTGTTTCTGAATACTAAGTTTTAAAGCAGGGAAGAGCCCACGCTGACAAGCATTTTTTGCTAGCTGCCAATTAATAGAGTACATAGGCATTATTTATTTATACATTTATTTATTTATCACATTTATATGGCCTCCCATCTCAGAAGAAGTGATTGTCAAGCAGTATACATCAATCAATAAAAACAAGTATTAAAAACAATTGTTACAGAAATATAAAAAGTCTGGAATGTGTAGAATAATGTGTAGGCATTCAGTAAGGTCAGATAACCCTTAATGTACTGCACCTATTTAGCCATATAATGGGATATTTTTCTTCCAAACCTCTCTTATAATGTAAAGTAATTTAATGTGAAGTAATTGATCAGTAACAAAGTGGTTGGCTGCATATTCATACATCCTTGTCATTGTATAAACTGCTCTGATTACCGGTCTGAGATGAGGGAATGGAGGAAAGAATCAATAGAAAGTGAAACTGGTCCACACAAACAAATGAAGCCCATCAGTAGGATGCAGGCAGTATATGGAGCCATGTTCCCTCTAGTCTGTGGAATAACCTCTCTCCATGGAACTGGCCCCTGGTGCCCAAAAGGTTGGGGGACACCTAGCGGGTGGTTCTTCATTAGATATGCAGTATAAAATTCCATGTTCCAGAAAGGTTTCTGTCAAATGTGTCTTTCCTTAATTTAATTATGGAAAAAATAAATACAAGGAACACAGTATTAAAAATACTTTTAGCAGCCTCGTTTTTTCAGCTATGCTACTTTTTTTTTGCAAAAAAATGATCCTGAAAGTCTAGGTCTCTGGCTAATTTCAAGTAAAAACAAGGCATTATTATACATATCTCAGCTGCTCTATAACAATTTCCTCTCATCACATTGAGCACGGAGAGTATGCTGAGAAATAGTTAGTGATAGGAGCTGGGCTAGCGATAGACTCTGATATATAGCTGTGTCATAGTTCAAATGCAAAACTACCATTGGCAAACAAGTTAAATTCTAGCTAGCAATTAAACATGAAATGGAAGATGGTTGATTATCAACCACCTTTTTATCTAAATGAGATTCTGACTATGTTGGCATGTTTTATCAGCTTCATGCCAACACTTGAAGTTCAGAAAGACTTCAACCTCTTCCTTCTTCTGGGCTTTTGGAAAATCAAAATGAATGCTTCTCTCCTTTGAATAAAACAAAGTGTTTTTCCTTTATAAAGGGGGTGGTGGTGGAACAAATTAGATTTTAAAGATTTGTCTTTGTTAGCTGGGTATCTCAGATCTTCCCACTCTATGTTTTGCCTGGCCAGTTGAATAGTAGGAGTTGGAAATGAGGAAGTGACTGTGTATATATGTTTGTATACATGTGTGTGTGTGTGTGTGTGTTTGTGTGTTGAGCCAAAATACGGTGGGAAGGTAACAGCGTTCCGTGTGCCTTTGGCGTCTAGTCATGCCGGCCACATGACTACGGAGACGTCCTCAGACAAGTGCTGGCTCTTCGGCTTTGAAACGGAGATGAGCACCGGCCCCTAGAGTTGGAAACGACTAGCACGCATGTGCGGGGGAACCTTTACCTTTACCTTTATACATAGACTGATCTATCTCAAAATTTTGTTCTGAGAAACTGCTATTGAAAAAATAATAACATTCATGTAAGGTAGAAAATGAAATATGGGTAATAACATAGCCTTATTCATTTTTCCATCACCTGAACTGAATCTGGAATCAATAATAGTTTCAATAGGGGAATGACAAAGTGAAGACTAACCCAGTCAAAATTATGGTAGGTATGTGATTCAGTTGTTTGGAATCAGTGTCAGCCAAAAAGGGGAGGGGGAGCCTAAAGCATTAGAAAGAAACTATGTTTATCATCATCTATTCAGCAATCTGTGACCTGCTTATGTTGGTTAAAGAGTAATAGTAACAGAAAAGTTAACACACTAATATGCATTCTTCAGTAAAACCACT
Organism: Vipera ursinii; assembly: GCF_947247035.1. Classification (NCBI taxonomy): domain Eukaryota; kingdom Metazoa; phylum Chordata; class Lepidosauria; order Squamata; family Viperidae; genus Vipera; species Vipera ursinii. The sequence goes on from NC_139512.1 coordinate 82,387,212, forward strand.
CTGAATTTGACCTAAACTATGAATTTTCATTATCATAAATTCTGACTTTCAAACTGATAACAGTGTCACTTTAGTACTTAGAGATTAAAAGCAAGAAAGTGGCCAATTCTCTGTTCTAGCCTTCTTCAAGACTTTAGGACCAGCGTCATACAAGGTGGATGATTTGTTGGTTTCAACTTTCTTTAACTTATTTAGTATCTCTGCCTCACTAGCCTGGAAGTCATCCATGAGAGTGGGTACAACAGTCAGCTTCCAATGGCATGTTTTTAGTGTTCTTTTTTCTGTAAAACATTCATTTAATGCTTCAGTTCATTTGTCATCCTCTGTGACTTCATTCCCCATTCATTCTGGTAATGTTACTACCTACTTCCTCTCTCACTGATTCCACAAGGAACTAATCATTCTTTTAAACTTTTCTGTCTATCAGTCAACTTTCTTCCCATCTCAGCAACCACAGTTCTTTGAACTTGCTGCAGTGCAAACCTTATTAAATGTGTATCTCATAATTAATAATAGTAATAATAAACCCTTTATTGTCAAAGTACAACATGTGTACATTGAGATTAGCTGAGCCTTCCCCCGTGCTCTCTCCCCCCAACACACAGTGACAACAATTAGGAGTGTTCTCAGCAAGATGTTATATATAAGAACACATGAAGCATTATGGAATAGTTTATACATTAAACAGCTAAGCTGTTTCAGCTATAAAGCTTTTTTAACATTAGGTTAAAAATTATTTTCTTTGTCTAGTACCACGTAAACATCGCTGGTATTAGAAAGTTAATAAAAATCTCTCTATTAACATACATAGAAAATTTTGGTCATACACTGAAAATAGTTCAGTTGTTGGATTTCTTGTAACCCACACCTCAGTACAATTTATTTAAGCAATTTATTCAAGGGTTAGGGTTAACTTATATGCAGAGCACATCATGAGAAAGGCAGGGCTAGATGAATCAAAAGTTGGAATTAAGATTGCCGGAAGAAACATCAACAATCTAAGATATGCAGATGATACCACTCTAATGGCAGAAAGTGAAGAAGAACTAAAGAGCCTCTTGTTGCGGGTGAAGAAGAAGAGTGCAAAACTTGGGTTGAAACTAAACATTAAGAAAACCAATATCATGGCATCTGGCCCTCTCAATTCCTGGCAAATAGATGGGGAAGAAATGGAGGTAGTGACAGATTTTATTTTCCTGGGCTCCAAGATCACTGCAGATGGGGACTGTAGCCAAGAAATTAAAAGACGCTTGCTCCTTGGGAGGAAAGCCATGGCAAATCTAGACAGCACACTAAAAAGCAGAGACATCACCCTGTCAACAAAAGTGCGTATAGTCAAGGCTATGGTCTTCCCAGTTGAAATGTATGGCAGTGAAAGCTGGACCATAAGAAAGGCTGAGCGCCAAAGAATTAAAGCCTTTGAACTATGGTGCTGGAGAAGACTCCTGCGAGTTCCTTGGACTGCAAGGCGATCAAACCGGTCAGTCCTAGAGGAGATCAACCCTGACTGCTCTTTAGAAGGCCAGATCCTGAAGCTAAAACTCAAATACTTTGGCCACCTAATGAGAAGGAAGGACTCACTGGAGAAGAGCCTAATGCTGGGAAAGATTGAGGGCAAGAGAAGAAGGGGACGACAGAGAATGAGGTGGCTGGATGGAGTCACTCAAGCTGTAGGCGTGAGCTTAGATGGACTCCAGAAGATGGTAGAGGACAGGAAGGCCTGGAGGAACATTGTCCATAGGGTTGCGATGGGTCGGACATGACTTCGCAACTAACAACAACAAATTTAAGGATTTGGACTCTTAATTCATGGTGTAAATTATTGCCAATTATTGCAACAATAATTAACCTATTATTGCTGTCAATAATATATTAAAAGGAAACCATCTTCCATTAAAGTAAAGAGACTGATTGCTGAAATTTCCTCTAGGAATCTAGTAGTCAGGTCTATGGGTATTTATTTTTTTTAAAGAGTAACAGAAATAGAGAAGATAGTTGGAGTTAATAAGATGGGCGTATTCATAAGGAGATATTATAGCTGCATAATGGTAATTTGATGCAGAAAAGTCCAGGGGTGGGCAATCTATGGCAGGGCTTTTCAACCAGTGGGACGCGTACCACCGGTGGTACATTGGCACCGTTCAGATGGTACACAGCCCTGCCCAGACCAGCCAAATGTAGCGGGGGAGGGAACGAGCCAAAGCAGCACAGCACAGGACTTGCTGTGAGAGACTCCTTGGGAACTGCAGCTGTTTGGGGCAAGACAAAGGCCCCAGGATTGGCACTTCCGGCACACCCAGAGGAGAAAGGAAGATGGGGGGTGAAGACAAGAGAGGCTATAAAAGGAAAAAGTTTTGGCAGGAGAGGGAGAGAAAAAAAGACTCTAGAGAAAGAGGCAGAAAAAGCTTTTGTCAGAGAAGCGGTGTATGTGTGAGAGAGAGAGAAGGGGGGAGGGGAGAAGGAGAGAGGAGAAAGGCTTTTGGAGAGGTGTGTTTTACACCTTTTCTTGCCACATTTCTTAAGCGAATCACTGCAGTTGTTAAATCTGTAACATGGTTGTTAAGTGGATCTGATTTCCCATTGACTTTGCTTGTCAAAAGGTTGCAAAAGGGAATCACATGACCCTGGGACACTGTGACCTTCATAAATATGAATTAGTTGCCAAGCATGCAAATGCAAATCACATGACCCTGGGGATGCTGCAATGGTCATAAGTGTGACAAATGGTCATAAGTCCATTTTTAGTGCCATTGTAACTTCGAACAGTCACTAAGCGAACTGTTATAAGTTGAGGACTACCTGTACTTTATCACTTTTTTCCTTTTTTTGGGTCCTCAAGATTTTGACACCTTACTAGGCGACTGGTGGTACTCGGATATTGCCATATCCTAAAAGTGGTACAATGGGTGAAAAAGTCAAAAAGCCCTGATCTATGGCATTTGAGATGTTGAACTATAGCTCACATTTTCCATCATCATTGGACATACTGATTAGGGCTCATAGCTGATGGAGTTGAACAATATCTTGAAGTCGTATGATGACCTCCTCTGCACAAAAAGTGGATTAAAAATGAATCAGAGCATGGGCACTAGATAGGTTAATAACAAAATAACTGAATAACAGAGCTGACAGGGACCTCGGAGGGCTTCTAGTCCAACACCCTGCTCAAGCAGGAGACCCTATACCAAACCAAACAAGTGGTTGTCCAGTCTCTTCTTAAAAGCCTCCAGTAATGAAGCACCCACAGCTTCTGAAGGTAAGCCACTCCACTGGTTAATTGTTCCCAATGTTAGGAAATTTCTCCTTAATTTGAGGTTGCTTTTCTCCTTGATTATATTAGGAACCCACTAAGCCAGGAAACACCTCCACAGAAAGTCTATAACTACTTTGACTTAGATTGGCTATAATAATAGAATCTTGCAAGACTGATTGTACTCTTGCTCTTCTCCTTCTTATTCTTAATTAGGCGGGCATCTACCTGCACTGCTTCCAAATGTTAGCTTGTGTTGGATCTTAACAATGCCTCTACTTTTTTGCCTAGGAAACAGTTCTTGCACATCTTCTTCAAGGCCAACTTCCTTATTATCTACAGAACCACACAATTCATATTCCAACCCCAACATTTGCTGATGCCATCAGCATAATTAGAAGGCCATCTATTACTTGGGCCAAACTAGGCTACTTAACGTTGAAAGTGATGTATGGAGAGTTTGAATATTTGCACTCCTTAGTAACTCTCTCTAATAGGGACGTGGTGGCTCAGTGGGTTAGGATGCTGAGCTTGTCGATCAGAAGGTCGGCAGTTTGGTGGGTCGAATCCCGAGTGCCACGTAACAGAGTGAGCACCTATTACTTGTCCCAGCTTCTGCCAACCTAGCAGTTCGAAAGCACGTAAAAATGCAAGTAGAAAAATAGGGACCACTATGGTGGGAAGGTAACAGCATTCCATGCGCCTTTGGCATCTAGTCATGCCGGCCACATGACCACGGAGATGTCCTCGGACAAGCGCTGGCTCTTTGGCTTTGAAACGGAGATGAGCACCGGCCCCTAGAGTCGGAAACGACTAGCACGCATGTGCGGGGGAACCTTTACCTTTACCTTTAGCAACTCTCTCTAACACCCAGGCCCAGAACTGTTACTTTGTTTGTGCTTCCTAGAGCAAACCACCTGCAACCCAGTATACTTGGACAGAAAATATAATTTCACAGCCCTGGATAATCTGGCATTTGGTGCTTCTATCCATCCCATCAAGTACTCCTTACTGGAATTACTTTTTCACTCAAACATATCGATAAAACCTTGCCAAGTTTAATTTATAGGTTAGGCAATGAAAGCATAGAAATAGCTTTGACAAATAACAAAAGAGACTGATAATAGTGATGTTTTTTTAAAAGATGAGATAGGGTGGGGGGAGGAAGAATAAGAGCACTGCTCCAAGCAAGAAGACCAGCTGTCATTTGAATGGGTAATTCAAAAAAGTGTTTAGTGGCAGAGAACAATAACAAAAATGTTGATGAAGATATTCAAAGAACATTTTGCTTTGCTTTCAGGTATTTCAAATATTCAAGCTTGTCCGAGGGGATTCAAAGGACAGCTTGTATTTAACTCATGAATTGGCAATGATTATTTCTTTTTTCTTCTAGACATAAAATAACTGCCGTACTGATTTGTTGTCTGTACCTATTCTGTCTTTTAACATTTGTTGAGCATACAGCTCATTTAGTCTACCTACAACTGAGAATGACAGAAATCAGAATCTCCATTGTAGCATTAAAACTATTTTCTATTTTTTTAAAAGCATGATTCTCTGATCTATTCAGATGCAAATGCCATTGTATTCCATTGGATGTACTTTCCAGAAAGCATGTTGCAGCCTAAAATATGCATTAAAATTTTACAAAAATACATTCTTATCCAAGAGCATTATGCTACCAATACGACAGAATATTTGTAGCTCGGGGTTGAACTGTGTGGGTCCTTGGTGCTCTCTGAGATTGGTTGTTTTCTTACAGACATTTCGTTACACATCTAGGTAACATCATCAGTGCTAGAAGAGAATTCCAGCCTAATCAAGGAATTACCAAGAATACTTCCACCAATGCAGCCACTTTTATATAAACAGAGAGCAAACTCCACTCCCTCCTAGCACTGATGATGTAAATATAAGCAATATTAGTAGTATAATCATAATCATAATAGTAAAGTTGGAAGGGACCTTGGAGATCATTTAGTCCAACCCCCTGCTCAGGCAGGAAAGTAAATATTAAAGTAAGTAAATAGTAAATATAGTAAATAGTAAATATTTACAATATTGGTTGCATTTGTAACTCTCTTCCCTTTAAAATACCGCAGTTTAAAATAAATTTAAAACATAAATATTTTGAAGGTGCATGCATCAATAACCTAAACAATTCACTGACAGATCAGTAAATATATGGGACTGTGGTACACCATATACACTCTAAACTACACACTTTCATTCCCATATTCACCCTAAAATCTGTCTCTACCCCCTGAAAAATAAAGTGAGCTTATTTTTGTGACCTACAAAAAGAGAGCTATTTCGTAGCAGAACTTCTATTAATTTTTAACTAAATGGTTGGAAATCATGATTTGCTATAAAAAAGTCATGGATTAAAGCATTTATTAATTTCTGGTTTGGAGTGAAAGATGGAATGAAGGAACTTAGATAATTTATTGGGACTGAAAATGTTTATGCGTATACTTATTCTATCATTGAATCTGTTTTAAGAACCATGATGAATTATGATCTTGTTTTTGAGATACATAAATTTCCAAGTTTGAATCTCTGCTTGTTTTGTATCTCTTTAAACATCTCTTCTGACCTGCTTTATACCAAGCTGCCATTTTTAAATTCATTCATAAAAAACATTCATAAAGATGTTTGATTAAATTGTTTGTATGTTTCTTTAAACTTGCAACTAAATGTAAAGAGAAAACAAAATTTTAGAGAATTTGTATTCATATTTACTATAAAGTTGAACTCAGAATAAAGAAACTTTTAAATAGAAATTAGTTATTCATGGTGGAAGAAAAACAAAATAATGACCTAGATTCTAGTGCCACAGTAGTCCTATGCAACACAGAGAATTTCAGCTTAATTTGTTCAGTATTCTAAATAATCAAAATTGCATTTCACTCAAAGTAAAATCCAATCCTAATAAATAATGGGATGAAAATATAGCAACAAAATACAAAGACCAAATACTTTGGGGGAATTTAGAAAGCAGATTATGCTCAACCATTTCATCTTGTGTGAAGCATAATACTTAGTAACAAAAGTGAGTCTCAGAAACCAAAGTGTTTTTTGAATTGATGATCCAATTACACCAAAATAGAATATCTGTAAAGAAGGATTATGGAAAATGAGAATCTTACATTTTTCTTTATCATAAATGAAAAAGGTAAGCTAGTTTTTATTCATAACAAAGAGGGGGAAAACACCTAAGCATCTGCAGTGTTTATTAAATAACTGTTTTATAATTCTTCTCACAAGAAAAGTATTTGGCAGTCTGTATTAGGACAGAAAAGCCAATTATAAGTACTATGAAATCTATTTTATTTCCATGGAACAAATGTGCACATACCTAGGTACAAATGAATGAATGGCAGAATGAATGAGATTTCTAAGATGCTTGAACCTGGATGCCACTTCTCGAGAATAATAGAAGTTAATGGGAAAATGAGGTGTAAACCAGGACATTGCAGGGAAAACCAAAAAAAAATGGACATCCATAACTTTAAAGATTATTACTATAGATACAAATCTAAACAGTTTCCTAATCCAAAATATCTGCCTATCTATCTATCTATCTATCTATCTATCTATCTATCTATCTATCTATCTATCATCTATCTATCTATCTATCTATCTATCTATCTATCTATCTATCTATCTATCTATCTATCATCTATCTATGTTCCATTTACCCATCCATCTCTATCACTTTGTATATGTATTAAGGAAAATGGCCCGATTTCATAGGCAAGTCATTGAGTTACAGAAGTAAAAACTTTCTTCCATTTTTTTTAATTAAACAAGGAGGCAAAATTTACTGGAACAGGTTTATAATTAAATAGTTGAGAATCAGATATGACTTAAATGCCTATTTTATATATTGCAAATTTAGATACGCACAACCTTTTTATCTAGATAGTTGAATCTGTAACTAATATTTTCTCCCACATTTTTAAATGTTATTTTTTAAAATTATAAACAAGAAATTGTTTATGGAAAAATGAAATAATTAACAGAACAGTTTTTACGAACATCCATAGTATAAAGTGCCAATTCTGCTTTAATTTGCCTATTTCCTTTTTCTTACCCTTCTCAGAGTTGCAGATTCAGATGGAATATAAATTTCATTAGACTATTTTCAATGAAAAGTTATAATTTAAGGGTTGCTTGGTATATCTATGTGAATTCTGTTATGAACCAGGATTATTTTCAGTTCTGTGAGAGTGAACCGGAAATTATTGAGTTATTTTAAAAAGTAAAAAGTAAAGGTAAAGGTTTCCCCGCACATGCGTGCTAGTCGTTTCCGACTCTAGGGGCCGGTGCTCATCTCCGTTTCAAAGCCGAAGAGCCAGCGCTTGTCCGAGGACGTCTCCGTGGTCATGTGGCTGGCATGACTAGATGCCAAAGGTGCACGGAGCGCTGTTACCTTCCCACCGTAGTGGTCCCTATTTTTCTACTTGCATTTTTACGTGCTTTCGAACTGCTAGGTTGGCAGAAGCTGGGACAAGTAACAGGCGCTCACTCTGTTACGCGGCACTCAGGATTCGACCCACCAAACTGCCGACCATCTGATCGACAAGCTCAACATCCTAACCCACTGAGCCACCGCGTCCCTATTTTAAAAAGTATTAGTCTTTAATTAGGATTATTAAAATCAGGAATTTATTGGGGAAAATTGTTCAAGAATATATAGATAAATATATTTGTGTGTGGTGTTTGTAATCTCATGCACTTAACTACATGATTTTTTTTCTCTTTTTTAAAAATATCATTGATTGAAAAATAATACAAAAGAGATTATGTCAAAATAACAGAGTATCTATTCCTACACAAACTAGTTTTTGGAATTCAAGGTACCAGTCATAAATTATACAATCAATGGCTGTATTCAGCAATATAACTGTGGGAATGTATTATATGATCCTTTTTATGAGAAATGATGGCAACGAGGCAGAGATCAGGCTTCTATTTCAAAAGTGTTTTATTATATAAATATGTACAAAATAATCTGGGTGGCTTTTAAACCTTATCTCTTTAGAGTCCTAAGGATTTGTCTTTTTAACTCTATTTTAACTCAGTTCCTTTTAGTTAGACTTCTGTTTTTAACCTTGAAACTCTCTCTCTCTCAACTTAACACCTTTCTCTATCCAAACAGCCTGTTCTCACTGTTCCCTGATTAACTTAATTAACACTTTTTTAAAAAAAATATTGTACTGTTTTATAATTCAAATCTATCTTTTTATCACTTTTACTGTTTGTTCTCTCTCTTCTGCCTCCCCCCCTTATTCCCTAGAATGACCTGTCTGGCTTCTTCCAGTTTTTTTTTCCTACAATCAACTGTGTGTGAGGTGATTGGACAACAATTACTCTTTGTATGTTGACACAGCACTGTTCTATTGTCTGTTTCAGTTTTCACTCCTTTCCCAATGGCAAAGGGTCCCTATGGGAATTGCCTTCTAGATTAATTCAAGTATTAATTCAAGTGTGCAGCAGCAATCAAAAAAGCTAATATAATCCTGGGTTGTATAAACAGAGGCATAGAATCAAGATCACATGAAATATTACTAGTATGGTCTTACTAGTAAAACCCTAGTAAGACCACACCTGGAATACTGCAGCCAATTTTGGTCACCATATCACAAAAAAGATGTTGAGAGTCTGGACAAAATTCAGAGAAGAGCAACTAAGATGATCAAAGGCCTGGAGACTAAAACATACAAGGAATGGCTGCAGGACATGGGTTTGGCTAGTCTATTGAAAAGAAGAAATAGGGGAGTCATGATAGCAGTATTGCAGTATTTGAGGGGCTGCCACCAAGAAGAGGGAGTCACATTATTCTCCAAAGCACCAGAGGGCAGGACAAGAAACAATGGTTGGAAATTGATCAAAGAGAGAAGCGACCTGGAAATAAGGAGAAACTTCCTGACAGTGAGGACAATTAACCAGTGGAACAGCTTGCCTCCAGAAATCGTGGGTGCTCCATCACTGTAGATTTTTAAGAAGAGGCTAGACCAGGGGTGTCAAACTGCCAGCCCTTGGGCTGGATGCATCATGCCGAAACCGCTCCCATCCCGTTGCTGGCAATGGGAAAAAAAGTCACAATGCATCATGACATGTCACGTGACATTACAAGTTTGACACCCCTGGGCTAGGCAGTCACTTGTCTGAGATGGTATAGGTTCTCCTGCTTGAGTAGGGGGCTGAACTAGAAGACCTCCAAGGTCCCTTCCAGCTCTCTTCTATTCAATATTCAATATTCTATTCAAAGTATTCCATTTGTGCCACCTTTCTACTTCTTATTCTACGCCCTTAAAATCCATAGAAATCCCACTTTTCCTGGGATGAACACCCATCACCATAATTAATGGCCTCTACATACCAAAAGGATGGTGAAAATGAGGGGAAAATAGGATTTCCTACCACCCTTCCTGTCCTTCCACAGCACCCCAGAGACAGTAGAGCTTGCTGCATTACTGATTACAGCTTTCCCAATCCCATTTTAACTACAATCTCTTTTCCAACAGATACAGACCACTACTCAGTCCTCTCTCTCTCTCTCTCTCTCTCTCTTTGGACTTTCTTCTAATATTTGACGTGCTTGCTTTCTGTCACCTTTTTTTGGAAGGGGGTTAATTGGAATTATATATTTTTTCCCAATTTCATTTCTTTCTTTTCTGAATCACCTCTAAGTTTTGTCATTTGAGAGCTGTCATGCAGAGCATCCTCTTCTCTGATTAGCAGCTGTCATCTAACTAGTTCTCAACTGTCCCTTTTTTAATACCTCCAAGCTCCTGTTCCTCTCTGAGTTTATCTTTGTGCTGCAGGACATGCACCATGTGGGAGATAGTAAAAAGTGGCTTATCACCTCGAGAGGCAGTCAGAGAATGCCCTTTCATAGATTATAAATTCCAAAAATGTAGGTGCATAATCCTTAAATGCCACTGAGATTAGTTTATAAATTCTTCTTTTTCTCCTATACACATGGAGCACAGATTGATTTGATTTGATCTGATTTGATTTGAGTTGCCTAAGTGTTTCCGGGCAGCTCACATTGGTTAAAATGAAACCCATAAAAGTGAATATACAAGCATATGAAAACATCAGTAATCGCTTTAAAATATTTGTAGCCAGTGCTTTTTTTGTAAAAGAAAAAGGTGCCGGAACTCACACATGTCATACAACCCACCTTGCCTATGCTACAAGGTTCCATCCAAAAAAGGTGCCGGAACTCCATTCTGAGCGTTCTATGACAAAAAAAAGCCCTGTTTGTAGCCCTTATAATACTGATACAGTGTTGATGAGGTGGAATCTCCAGCTAGAGTGGCGGGAGGAATGAAAGGACTGGTGAGCTTGGAGTCCTTACAAGGAAGGAAGCAAAGGAGGCCAAACTGTTCCCCCCACCCTTGCCCAGAATTCCTGAAGCCATTATCTGGCTGTTCCAAAGAGAATGTACTCAGTTTGGCAACATTCTTCTAAATAGGCAGGCAAAAATAAGAAACAACTCTGATCAGCTTATGACGCTGTTCCTGACAGTTGATGCTTTTTAAAATAATTCACATAGTCATTAAGTATGAAAATAAATACATGTATTCCATTGTGACTGTAACTGGAAATAGCCAGTTGTTTCCAGCTCCTTACTACTTTTTTATGCAGAAACCATAAGGGATGACCTCTACCATACATGTTCTGTACCAGCCTGCTACCGGCCCTGCAGAAAAGGCAGGGACAACCCCTTTACAAACGGCAAGAGGCTGGAATTACGCCTGCCAAATTTATAGCTACAAAAACAAACAAGACACGAACCAAGAAATAGGAGCTTTAAGAAACACGAACTATCCAAGCGGTTGCCTTCAGCAAACCAGCCCTCCCCATACATTCCAGGGCGTGGCTTCTATCTGCCTCCTTCCGAGAAGCCCCATTGCCTTCCTCTGTTTACTCCTAATTGACTGCCTCCTGCGTCGGGCGTCCTTGAACAGGGCCAGCTGTGGGTCATCTTCATCCACGCTGCCAGGCTCACACAGCTGGGTCTCCGTGGTGACCAAGTGGAAGGGGCCTGGCTGAGGGCTCTCATCAGCAAGATCTTCAACCCCCTCAGCAAGGTCTTCAACACCCCCCTCCTCCTCCTCTGAGTCGTCCGACCCAACTGCCGAACCCACAGGCTGACCCTGAATCACAACAATACACTCCCAGTTTGTGAGATTAACGTCATGCCTTGTTCAAATTCTAATAATAGATTTACAGTTAAAAATTTACATTGATTTCCTTCTAGGTTTTCTTGGAGGTTGTTGAATGCGCTGAAAAATTTACTATAGGTCTCACATCTCATAAAAAAATAACTGCTTTCAATATTTTCAGTGATCTGGATCATAATGGGATTGTGTTCTAAGATCACAGTGGAATTGATAAGCATCCTGGTCAATATTGGCTTGCAAAAGAATTAAAAGAAGAGGTGAAAGAAGAGATAATTATCCAACCTAAGTACAACCATGCTAACTAATTATTTCAACAAGTACATCCTGAAACTCCATTATTCAGAAATGATGAAATGAAGATGGAACTCAATTTTCATAATTTCCAATGACCAATGAGATGCTTGGGCTCTGAGTTTCCCAGATGGTATTATAATCTGAGAAATATTGGCTAAACTCAGAATCTAAATTGTGATGTATTACATTCTATACAGCAGTTTGGAAGGTATAACTAGGGCCTTCAGCTACTTGTCTCTTGTGTGTGAATTGGCTAGAATGGAACCTAGCTTAAGAAACCTTTGTCTGGATTTTGTGAGGACAGTGTTGAGAATATGGCTGCCAAATAGCTGACAAGTCCTCCAACTGCATCTGTACTTTCCCTTCTGTGGGAAAGACTTGTATCTTGGTCTACAAGTGGGAAATTGCCAGAACACTTATCAATTTCAGCTAATTAAAAATAAACAAAGACAAAAAATGGCCAGCAATTCAGGGTTCTTCTGTTGCTTAGAAAATATTAAATAGAATACAATCAATATTTCACTATTTTATAATATTTTATGCCTTCAGGTTAGTGTTGACTCTTGGAAACTGCCTGGACTTGTCTATGCAATTTTCTTGGCAAGGTATTTTTAACTTGTTTGCCATTGCCTTCTTCCTAGAGATAGGAAGATAGAGTGACTTGCCCAAGGTCACCCAATGGGTTTTGTGCCTAAGACAGGACTAGAACTCCCAGTTTCTAGTGCCTTAAGCACTACACCGAACTAGTTCTCTCACCATTTCTCTAATGTAACTAAACCTAAAACATCCAGGGCTTCATGACAGGTAATCCAACAGCTCAGATCAAAATGGTTGTAGAAGTCTGAACAGAATAGAAATAATTCTTTTAGGCAAAATGAAACACAGCAGGCAGACCAGATTGTCCTTGCAGCAGCAGGGCATAAAAACACAACTTTTGATGTGGAGCGAAACAGCTCAGGTCCATGTTGCCTTTCAAGCAGGCTAAGAGCAGGCTTAGGATGAAGTCATTTGTTTATTCTCTCTCAAAACAATCAGTTACCTATCTTCAGCTGAGAGTAATCGGGAACTGCAGGTCAACCCAAGATTTCTATGGTTTCCAAATGAATGCTATTGCATCTCTAACTTTGCATATACAGCAAGCATGGAGTTAGGCATGTAACGTCACTCATTTCTTCATAAATTGGGTTGGAAGAAGTTGAGAATAAATCTGCACATACTTCAAAGGGAAAGTGACAAAATGTTCCCTATACTATTCTAATCTGCAGCTAAGAAGTGGGAGAGGAAGGTGGGGAAAATCCCTCTGCGCTCTAAGCCTATAAACAATATTTTGTTTAGACATTATGAAAGAAATATGACAAACACTAAGGAAATAATATGTTCTGTACTGTAAAATGTTAATTCAAGGAAGTGTCCATCCAAAGTTTCCAATTTATAAATGAAGGTGCTCATTCAAACAATGACTGTTTTTCAAGTAAATGTTATGACTTTCAAACTTGGCAAAAGGCAATAAAACACTGTTTAGCACTGCTGTCTAAACTAGAGGAAAGTAATCAGATGTTTAACAGTCCATCACAACACTACATAACCATTTAGGATAGTGAGCCAATAACAAAGTGTCTGATTCATCACTATCCTATGCCAATTTTGTGCCAGCACTGCTCTAAAGATTAGCCTGAAGTTACAATTGCAAAGAATTGCTGCAACAGGGCTTTCCCCTCATTTAGAGACATAAAAATCATTGGGACTAAAAGGAGAACTTGGAAACAATACAAGAACCCATTTTCATTTTTATAACCCTAATAATTACATGAGTCAGAGTTCAAATTCTATGTGAGTTGCCACCTTGGAGAAGCAGCCTCTGCTGAGTTGGATTTCAAAGTCTGGAAGAAGCACAGAGATGTTTGATGATCTGGATAAATTACATCCGTGCCAACTATTTGAACTGGACAGAGTTCCCAGCTTCAAGAGGACTGTGATTTCAGGAAGCCAAGTTGTGTGCTGAGCTGACCGATCCAAAACACTCTGGTGAACAGCTATTGATGAAGTTTGCTTCCCTTCTTCCCTTCCTCCTCCTCTTTTCTGGAAGTTGGATATACCAACTAAATATATGGAAGAGTCCAATCATACTTCTTACCCTTCCCCCCTCTCTAAGTGATGTTTACATACAGATTGATTTTGCTTCTTTGCCCATAGCAATAAATTACATGTAGATTGTCAGTCCTCTTTTTTTCCTTTCCTCTCTTCTTTCATTGAACTCTTGACTCCACAGTGTAAAACTAATGCACCTCTCCTTTCTTTTTTCCCCTTCTCTTTTTATTTCTCTCTCTCCCTCTTTTACACATGTACACATGCATGAAAGGCTTTGTCTACTAAGTTTTCTCTATTGATTAGGATAAAAATAAGGATAGCTGGTCTCGGATTGCTTCCTTTACTCCGAATAATTTTTCAACAAGACTGATCAGGAATTTCCTTGAAGAATCATGTTTGCCAGTATATTCCAAAGAGGATATTATCTAGGATGTAACTATTAGTAGGCATTCTTGCATTTATTTTAATTTCTCAACTTCTCAAGTACTCAGATACTGGATGCTCTCAAGCCTTGAGCTAGTCCTGTTAAGGTTTCAATTCTCACAAATAATACTTTCACCAGGATTCAGCTAACCTAATTGCCCCCCGAAACCCCAATGTACTAGTAGGTTATCTTTTACTGTGAACAGTATGGAAATATCTAGACACCATGTGTGGGGAGACCATTTGAGTCTGAAACCTCCTAAAGACATATACTGATAGGCCATTTTTCCTTTCCTATCTATAATTTGCCAGAATGTCAAGATTGTCATCTATATGAAAGACATTTTATGGCTACATATCAATCAGCACCGCATAAGAATGGCATATTTACTGTAGTACAGTGTATCCCTGAGATCATTGTGATATTTCTGATATGATGACTTCACAGTACCCTCATTCTGTCTTAAAAAAACGTGATGGGAAATTGGTTAAAAATGTAAAATGCAGAGATTTGGTTGTAGCACAATTGGATATAATCCCCTAACTTCTGTTGGGCAGAGATAGTTATAGTTATAGTTATAGTTATAGTTTATTTGATTTATATACCGCCCTTCTCCTTGGTAGGGACTCAGGGCGGTTCACAGGGCATATATAAAAAGAAAGACAATACAAAAATTAAAAAAGGATTAAACCCATGCCCAATTAAAACAGTAATACAAATTTAAAAAACAATTAAAAACCCATAATCCCCCATCAGGCCAGACCAGCTAATTCGAACAGGTGGGTCTTCAGGCCCCGACGGAAAGTTCGGAGGTCTGGTGCCATCCGGAGCTCCACCGGCAGTTGATTCCATAATGCCGGAGCACCCACAGAGAAGGCCCTCCCCCTGGGGGCCACCAGTCGACATTCCCTGACTGGCGGCACCCTGAGGAGGCCCTCTCTGTGGGAACGCACAGGGCGGAGGGGAGTCGATGCCGGCAGCAGGTGGGGGGAGGATAACGGGAGGGGGGAGGAAGGATAGCATTCAGCTTCCCAATTTTCTAGGAAAGGTGTTTGAATCAAAGTTAAAAAAAAGGATCCCATTCCAAATTAAAATGACAAACTTTCAAAAACTGTATTCAAAAATAAGTCCTTATCTTTTCACTGGCTTTTCTAAAATGCCATAGCCTTCCCCTTATTGACTTTTAAGGGAAACAGAAAAAATTATATTATGATATATGAGGATTACAATAAAAATAATAGATTATAGAAAAATGTAAATAAAGTTGTAATCATAGAGTAAGAAGTTTTCCTATTTATGCTTGTATCTGCTATAAAAGAAAGTCGTAAGTCACTTTATATATATTTTTCTTTTCTTTGATGTCTGCACCTTTGTCTGCTGTTTCTTTCTTTCATTATTCTTCTTTTTCCATTCTAAATATTAGTTCTTGTTAGTTTTTATATTATAATTATAACAAAAGTTTATAAAAAAATAAAAATAATGTCATAGCCTTGTGCTTTGCTGCCACTGAACATTGCTTTTCAGAAGTGCCAAGAGGTCTGGAATACAGTTGGCAAGCTTAATTCCTCCCAAAGAGAACTGTCCCATTACTGGCAAGAATTGTTTGTCCAGTTTAATGGATAAGATTATATATAAAATTATATCCTATCCAAATACCTCTAAATTACATAGGTAGAGTATAAGTCCCTCAATCAAATATACATTTATCCAGAATAAAAGGGTATTATAACACGGCAAATCATTCTTACAATAATGTTTTACAGAGACAACATCAAATTCCACTTGTAGATTTTGGATACAGAAACAATGAGAGCCAAATATATTTGCTGATTCAAGTTCTTGAACGGGACAAGGCATCTCACCCAGGGCATATTGAGAATTTTTTTGTTTTGTTTTGTATTACCTGAGATGCAACCAATTAATAATTGACTATTCCACCCACAAGCCAAAACAGCACAGTTAATTTTATCTCTTTAGGATTCTACCATCTCCTTTACCTATCTATATAGACTTTATAGAATTTCAAATGGATTATGTTTAATCTTTTAAATCCTCCATCTATTCCTCAAAGCCCCATTGTTATGATAAGATTTTGCTAGAACTAAAAAAGAAATGTGCAGCTGGATTTAAATTTAATCATGCTCGGAATGGACCCATTGAAAGCAGTGAGACAACTTAATTCTGTCTAACAGAATTGTCAGTAACTTCAATAGGAATTCTCTGAGCATAATTTAAATTTGAATTTTATACTATCAGAACAGGAAGCCAGGAGTTTAGGTGAGCCATTTTTAAAAGATGATGAATTGTTTGTTATGAATACATGGGCTGCCTTGGACACAATATGCTTTAATTGCTGTTACCTTATTTTGTTCATGGTTTTAGCTGGTTGCTTGCCACACAGAGTCATATAAACAGGTAGCCATTTTTTTTAAAAAAGTCTTCTTTAATTCTAAACTTTGCCTGGAAGATTTGTTTGTTTGTTTGTATCTTGCCTTTATTATTTTAACAAACAACTCAAGGTGTAAAACATATACAACACACACTGCCTTAATGGGATCTGTACCAAGCGGTAGAAGCTTTCTGCAGTGTTCAGAAGCTTCTGCACCACTGTGCAGACCTTGTTAAGGCAAAAAAATGAAGCAGTTTATATGTCAGCCACCATTGTGGTCCAGCCCATAAGAGGTAGGACAAAATGGCGGCAGCCCTTGGGTCATCTCCGCACAGTCCAGAGATATGCAGCCTACCTTCCTTCCCCAGTGTTGTGTAGCAGGTTCTTTGGCACAGGAATGAAGACGAGACAACTGAGTACAGGAAAACCCATGGTTTATTTCGTGCAGAGTCAGAACTGGGGAAATGTCTGCAACTAGCTATAATATATAGTCTAGCCTCTAGGGGGCAGCCAATAGGTTTGAAGCAAACATTGCCACCTAGGGATAGCCAATATCAGCACTGGAGACTTGTAGTCTTGGTTGCTGGAGAGCCGTTAGCTGCTCCAGCAACCCACATGGTATTACTAATGAGCCCAGTACATAACACCCCTCCCCTCTTTGATCAGACAATATAACACAAGTTAGTCTTAATGCAATATATGTAACCCATATAGGTTACAATGTTATTAAACAACGTCTGAATGAATAGGTTCGTTGACAGAACACTAGACAGTTAGCACCATAACACCAATTTCTGTAGTACAGTGGCAAGCTGCATGCAACAATATTATAGCTCTTTATTTTACAACGTAATCAGCAAGATAAGATGGAGGCTTGTGTGCCCTCGTGGAACGACTTGGAGTTCCAGTTGCTTTGTGGTCTACCAGCTTACCCAGTGGGCTGAGTAGATCTGTGTCCCTTGGTGCTCCTGAGTCAAGGGGATTAGATGCTCTCTGGCTGACCTCTCCAAGTTGGCCCACCCCAGGGTCAGATGGATCTGCAGAATAGGCACAGCGGTTGCTGAAGTCTGGTTGGCTTGCTCCTTCAGGGGACCCATGTTGCATTCCTGGACTCCCCACTTCTCCCTCTGGTTACTCCTCAGTTATGAAGGAAAAGTCCTGAGAGTCCATGTGAGAACTGGCTTGGCCACAAGTTTGAGGACCTAGGGAGGGACCTATGATGCAGTCCTCACTTAGTGGCCATTCTGGAAACCGTTTTCTGAGTTGATCAATGTGGCGTCTGACAACTCGCCCTCCCTCCAACCCCACTTCATAAGACAGGGGCCTGGATGCTTTGGTAATTTGACCAGGAACCCACAGATTCCCATGGCCATAGTTCCTAGCCCAAACCCAATCACCCATTTGTAGCCCACTAGGGGGTTTTGGTCGAGAGGCTTCTGCTGCCACTCTATCTGGATGCAACCTGTCCAGTTTAGTGATCAAATGCCTCCCCCAATGTAGTTCAGCAGGACTTTTGCCTGTAGCAGTGCAGGGCGTAGAATGCTGGCAGAGTAGAAAATCTGCCAATCTGTGATGCCAGTCACCTGTTAAAATGTGCTTGAGTGATTCCTTCATTGTCCTCACCATGCGTTCAGCTTGACCATTAGAAGATGGATGAAAAGGCGGAAACATTGCATGTCTGATGAGATTAGCTCTAAGGAAGGCCTGAAATTCAGCAGCAGTGAATTGTCTGAAACTAAGACATCAGGCAATCCATGTGTGGCAAAGAGTTTTCTCAGCACCTGGATGGTCCTAGCAGTAGTCATATTAGGAACTGGAATTACTTCCAGCCATTTGGAGTGGCTATCCACTACTATAAGGAAGAGCTGTCCCTGAAAGGGCCCAGCATAGTCTATGTGAACCCTAGACCAGGGAATGTGCATTTCCTCCCACCTGTGATCTGGAGCCTGTGGCATTTCAGGCCTAGATTGCTGGCATGTATAACAACCATGGACTTGAGCCTCAATGTTCTTATCAAGGCCAGGCCACCAAAGATAGCTTCTTGCCAAAGCTTTCATTCTGACAATGCCTGAATGGCCTTCATGTAATGACTGTAAAACCCTGTCTCTTAGGGAAGTGGGAATTATGACTCTGTTTCCCCATAATATGCACCCCCTGTAGGCAGATAATTCATGCCTTCTTACAAAATAGTTCTGAAATTCAGAACCTGGGCTTTTGTCCAACCAGCCCGTGTATACCCATGGCAATACTCTACTAAGTATTTTATCTGTGGCAGTTTCAGCAGCAGTGTCCCCCGCATGGAATGGGAATTCAGGTATGTCCTGTATGGACAGTATTCTAGCAGCTGGAGCTGGATCTGGTTCCATTAGTGGCAGTGGTAGTCTGTTGAGGCCATCAGCATGGCCCATTTCTTTGCCCGGTTTGTGAATCAATTTAAAAGTGTATGCAGATAGAAAAATAGACCATCTTAGCATTCTTGGAGAAAGTATGTGGGGGGTTTGTTTGTCTGTTGTGAACAGTCCCAGCAGAGGTTTATGGTCTGTAAAGACCGTGAAGTCCCTGCCATATAAATAGTCATGGAATTTTTTTATTCCAGCAACGATGGCTAGGGCCTCTTTGTCAATCTGAGCATAGTTTCGCTCAGCAGAGGACAATGTCCTTGAGTAAAATGCTATAGGAACCTGTGTACCATTTTTTCTATATGACTTAAAACTGCCCCCACCCCATAGGGAGATGCATCACATGCAAGACATACTGGTTTAGACTCTTTGTGGTGAGTTACAGTGGACTTTTTTGACAATAGTGCTTTCAAGTCTTGGAAACTTTTTTCATGTAAGTTAGTACATTTCCATGGAGCTTTCTTATCTAGAAGCCTGTGGAGGGGCTCTGCTTTTGTGGCCTTATGAGGTAGAAAAGTGTGATAGAAGTTTAGGAGGCCCAAGAATGCTTGTAGCTCTCCTTTGGATTTGGGCCTAGGAGCCATTCTAATGGCCTTCACTTTAGATTGAGCAGGGTGAATGCCATTAGCATCAATTTGGAAACCCAGGAATTCTGTTGAAGGAACCCCAATACTACACTTGCTCTTTTTAATTTGAGACCTGTTTCATGAAGTCTGCAAAACAGCCCTGAGCCTACTGGCTAGCACTTCTGGGGAATCCCCTGTGATAAGAACATCATCAAAATAAGGGCAGACACCGTGAATACCCTTAAGTGTATGCTCCATGATTTCCTGGAAAATGCCAGGTGCAACACTGACTCCAAACTGTAAGTGTTTAACTTTGAAAGCCCCCCTTGTGAGTCACGACCATCTGAGCCGCGGCTGTGGCCTCATCAACCGGCAATTGCTGATAGGCCTGTGCTAAATCAAGTTTAGCAAAAATAGTACCCCCTTGCAAGGAGGCTAAAATGTGGTTGGCCACTGGGACCGGGTAAGTGTGTTGCTTGAGGGGTTTATGTAGTGTGCATTTATAGTCAGAGCAAATGCAAATTTCCCCATTGGCTTTAAGTGGAGTGCCTAAAGGACTTTCCCACTCCCTACCATCAACAGGCTGCAAAATGCCCTGTTCTACAAGCTTATCAATTTCTGAATCAATTTTATGTTTTAAGGCAAAGGGGACCCTACCAGGCTTAGCCCTGATTGGGACTACGTTGGGATCTAGCTTAAATGAGATAGGCGGGCCTGTGTATGTTTTTAGGGTTGAATCAAAAACATCTGCATAGTCTTCGCATACTGACGCGAGGTCTGCAATTTGTGTCCAGTTGATACCAGTAATCTGAATACCTAAGGCATCAAACCAATCAAGTCCAATGAGACTCGTTCTCTGGCCCCCTACTACTATGACATCCAGGTGCCAAAAAAACCCCTTAAATTTTACTTTAACTTGAGCATTTTGAAAGTCAGTTAGGATTTTGTCTGAGGGCCTTAGTTTGGCCCAGTTGTTACTGCGTCTACACACAAAGTTAAAAGTTTCTTGAGAAATAATGGGGACTGCAGAGCCAGAGTCCAATTCCATCTTACATAGTACTCCTTGTAGCTCTACCAAGAGTCTGAGTTTAGGTTTGAGGGGGCGTCGGGCCCCGGTGCAGCACACGCTTCTGCGGCTTCTGAAAAAACCCATGCTAACCAGACCCTGGGCCCCAGTACCTCTTCTAGTCGTTTCTTCTGACTGGAGCTTTGGTGGTTGGTCTCGCTGGTGGGCTCTGCAAACTGCTGCGATGTGGCCTATCCTTCCGCAAGCTCTGCACATGGCTGATCAGAATCTGCAATTTGCATGAAAATGGTTGCCACCACACCCTTTACATCTAGGGAAGAGAACTGCCTTGTAAGTGTTCTCTCACTGCTGGCTGTTGCAGTGTTGCACATTGGTTTGCTTTTGGAATCTGTTGATTTCAGGCTCTTTTTCCTCAGAAGATTCTTCAGAGCATTTGGCGTCCTCATGGTGGATCATTTCTTCCAGCTTTGTAGTTTTGGTGGGCTGTACCATTTGAACTGCACCCCCACAGCTTCATCAGCCATTACTTTGTCTTGTGCTTCTGAAAACGTTAAGTTTTGTCTGGCAAAGAGTCTCTGCTGAAGTGTTCAGTCCCGTAGGCCACAGACGAGCTGGTCTCATAGTCACTCTTCTAAGTTTTAAAATTTGCAAAGGCAAGCAGCCTGCCTCAGGCCCGCTATAAATTCTGAAGCTGATTTGCCAGGTTGCTGCACTCTCTGGTCGAACTTGAACCACCAAGCCATTTCAGACATCTTGGGCTGGAAATGTTCGGTTAGCTTCTTTTTGAGGTCTGTGTAGGAGACTGCTTCTATCCATGTTGGGGCGAATAGGTTCTCGGCCAAATCAAATGTTACTGGGCCACACAGACAGAGTAGCATTGCGGCCTTCAATCCTTCTTCCACGATCTGGTTTGCCCGCAGGTAATTTTCTACCTGTGATAAATAGGATGGCCACTCCTCTGGGTGCTTCAGGTCAAATTGTCTAAGTCTTCCGACCTTCAGCATTCTATCTTTGCTGGTTTCTGCGTTTCTTCCGAATCCTGCTTCCCAGGCTTAGGGAATGAGTCCACTGAGCATGAGGTCACTAGTGTAGCTTGCTAGCTGACCTTGAGAGAGGGGGGGAATGCCTTTTCCCTCCGGCGTGCACTGCCTTTCTCTCATGGACTTCAGCTCTTTTTAGGGAAGAAGGATCCCACCTTCATCGCCAGTGTTGTGTAGCAGGTTCTTTGGCACAGGAATGAAGACGAGACAACTGAGTACAAGAAAACTCATGATTTATTTTGTGCAGAGTCAGAACTGGGGAAATGGCTGCAACTAGCTGCAATATATAGTCTAGCCCCTAGGTGGCAGCCAATAGGTTTGAAGCAACCATTGCCGCCTAGGGATAGCCAATAGCAGCACTGGAGACTTGTAGTCTGGCTTGCTGGAGAGCCATAAGCTGCTCCAGCAACCCACGTGGTATTACTAATGAGCCCAGTACATAACACCCAGCATGAGGTCTGAAGAGCTTCAAAAGAGAAATGAAATGAGTGGTGGGTATGTGGGGAACAGGCCTAAGTATTGCAGAGTCCTGCAAGGTGAGATGGGAGAGAGAGGCAGGGAGTGCTGCAACATCCTGGTGGATATTGTACATGCAAACGACTGCAGGGGCGCTACAACTGTTGTAACTTTGAAACAGGGTCGTATGTAATTTTGGGGTGCCTGTTGTAATTTTGAATGTTTTTAAGTGATCTGTTGTATGTTGAGAACTATCTATATTGTGCCAAAGCTAATTAATTTCCTTGACTACAACTGTAAGGTTGTCAATATTTCAAGTTATGTTAGGAACTGTCTTGTCCAGAATGATACTGCTTGTCCTGTCAATCACATAAATTCTTACCTATTTTTACAGTTTGTAAATCTGTCTACTACTTTTTTTCTTATCTCCATCCACCCTCAGGTCTTTTCTTAACTGTGGAGTGCTCTCTGTACTGAGTTGTTTGTGTGGGAAGTCAGCCCCCAAGAGAAGAAAATATTAAAAGGGCAGAAGAATATATTCCCCTAAAGGATCTTAAAGAGGCAGAAAAGCATGCCCAGTTTTTCTTAATAGCCCCAAGTCTCCCTCCCTCAAGCAGAAACCAGCTCTGTAGAAATGCATATACTCTTGTCAGAAAGACTGGAATCAGGAAACTGGGATTAGGAAGAAAGATCCCTAGAATAAACACCAAAAACCTAAGAGTCATCAGCCAGAGCCCCAGGGAATCAGGATATGACCCTTGGGACATAATAGGATTAGTCCACCACTATCAGAATACCAGAAGGGCACACCCAGAGTCAGGTCAGAATACATGACACAGGAAATGCAAAGCCTCAAACAGGAACAGGAAACAACTCCAAACAAAAGGCTCCAGAGGGCATAAAAACCCACTCCCTACATGTGTTCTCTCTCTTTTCTTCCAGAGCCATCTTTCAATAAACTGCAAACTTCTTTCTAAAGCAGTCGCCATGTTATTTATTCCCGGCTTGGACTGAACCCTGATGAAGACTTTTCCTTCAACAGTTGCTTGCAGTAAGTATGAGCAAAGGTGGAATTTGCTCCCCACTTATACTGTATGCATCTGCTTGCCCTACTGTTGTTAACTATAATGTGAAATAAATAAATAAATACACACATAAATACATAAATAAATATAAAAAGTGTCTGCTCTAGACTTTGCTTTTTATTAGAAGTTGAGCAGCAGGGAGACCTTCTACATGGTTTTCCTGACACCTTGGAACCTGCTACCTTCACTAGTCTTATCATTTAAGAAAACACATTTTAAATGGACCTATGACACTTTTGATGCCTAGATGATAGAGAATAGGCAGACATCTTATTCTAGACTCTTTTTTGGAGGGGTGTGTATCTGGGTCTCTTTCTCTGTGTGTTTGCCTTCAAATCAGAATTTACTCCTGATGACGGCCTGGACAAGTCTTTTTCATTTTCTTGGCAAGATTGCCTTCTTCCTTGGGCTGAGGGAGCTTGAGCTTGACTGGCCCAAGCTCATCCAGGTGGCTTTGTGTGTGAATGGAACTAGAACTCACTGTTTCTTGCTAACCCTCTCTTATTATATCAAACTTGCTCTCTAGTCTTGCAGGATTGTTTTATTGATAGGATGAAAGGTGGATTTGGGGAATATTACTTTTATGCATTGATTTGAATACTACCCAGAATTTTATGATGGCACTGATGTTTAAAAATCTGTAAATTAATCAATTAATCCTCACAAGACCATACACACTGGATACAAGTTGCTTTAAGATCGAAAGAGTTGCCCTGATGATTTATGGGGAGTATATACCAAAGACGTAAACTTGCTGGTGCTCTTCCAATTTTGTTCAGCTTTCACTATCAATGAGTGTGATGTTCCTGTTGCCCACAAAATCTGATGGCATGATTATCTGGTTCAGTTTTTAAGATGCCACAAATATTTTCCTTGTTTTTCTGCCACATTCAGCTACTCCTCTGGAAATTGCTCCTTCGCAAGGTTGTCGAGAGATAGTATTAGATAAGGTTTGCAACACACTTTGCACAGCTAAAAAGATCTATATAAATGGTAAACAGCAGTAATAATGGAGCTGCCAGGCTCTAACTTTCTATAGTAGTGCTCTTTTTTTAATAGCTAAGTTATGCTTGCCCAGCTCTCAAGGTGAATAAGGCACACTGCATTTTTTTAAAAATAAATAAAAAATCTCTCTTTTTATATATATTTTTTTCAGGAGCAAGCTTTCTTTTCTTTTCTTTTTGTTCCATGCTTTTTATCACTAAGTAAGAAAATATTTATGCTAAGCAGTAAAATAGTTCCCAGCCCAGAACAAAATTCAGTACTAGGTAAAAAAATAAAATGTAGTTGCCTGCAATCCTATGCATGGTTGTGTTGTTTAAACCAAAGCATTCATTATCAGATATTCTTCGTGAGATTTAAGATGTCTAAATTAGGGAGCTTGATGGTCCATGGGAAGGGAGTAATGGAAAACCATGGTATTGGAATCCTACCCCATCCACTGAAGATCAGAGGAATGCCTAGGAATATAGCTTTTTTCACATAACTTTCCTAAAATCCTGCTTTCAAGCCTGGTGCCACCAGACCAAACTGGCTGTCTAATGAGTAGATAAGGCTAACAGAATTTTTGAGCAGGATGATCTATTTACTGGGTCATCCCGTTTCATACAACTAAGAGGTAGATCAAACTGACAAGGCTGTTCTCTTAACCTAAATGCACTGTGTGATGAATGGTGTTTTCTGTTTCCAGATCATTCTGTAAGTGTAAAAGATTATTTCCTCTAATACATACTGTATGTCTTTTCCTGGTTCTCCTCCATTTCATTACAAAGGAATCAATTTATTGTAAACTAGAGTCGACTGAGAGTCGGGGAATTGTATTTATTTTGGACCTCCGAATTATTTATGTTAGCCCTGCATGCTGGTCCTGCAATCTGTACTATATATATCCTAGCTTGAACTCTTGAACAAAAATCAGAAAATGCATCTATCAACTAAACAAATCTATGAAATAGTTATTTTAGACTGAAACATTTAGCGTTATGCTGATCATATAATGTCAGGTATAGGCAATGAGGCTCACATGTGTAGAATTCAAGCTTGGTACTTTATTATATTCTGCCTATTATACAGGGATCTCTACAAACTGCCAGCCTCAGCCTGGAAACAGATAGATAAGGGTCTATGGAGTTTAAATAGGGTCAGTTTAGTTTTTTTGCAGCTGTGCAAGCACTTGAGGCTAATTCCATTCTTGAGGTCTCCTCCCTCCTGACTTGGAAAATATAGTGATAGAAAAATGTTTTGTTACCATAACTCTGGTTAAAATTCAGAGGACTGTTAACATGACTTGATGTAAGTTGAGGGTGCATAGTTAAATGATAAATCTGTACCTGATTTGCTGATGTATGTTGCTGATCATCTAATTTAGACTTTTTTTTCTTTAAAAAAGTAGTAACAAGACTTTCAAGCAATTTGGCCAAGTATTTTGAAGATATTTTATTAAATCTTCTTCCTTGTATTTCTTTCTTCAAGGGTAGATGAGGAAAAAACAGGAGAGTTAGCCCATACCAATTCCAGCTGTATATACAGTATTTTCATTACTTAATATGCTATCTCAGTGTATGTATTTGTGTATGCATGTACACATATTTAGAAAGCTGAAAGTCAAAGAGATTTGTCCTTAAGATCTAATTTTCTATGAAAAGGTAATTTTCCAATTGGGAAAGCATTCTTCCAGCTGTAAATTGATATGGATCAATCCATTTTATAATATAATATCCTTCCATCCAAAGAGATTCTGAGAGCTTTGCAATTTATATTAATGGCAGCTACTGTATAAATGCCATTAGACCACACTGGGCTGCTACTTGTCTCACAACCTACCTACCTCTGAATTTGAGTTATTACCTGTGATAACTGGCATGTTAATGTGGGAACTGTTTATGTAGCTTTCTCGTTCTGAAGAATCTCACCCATCATTACAGAAATTCAATGAATGAATTTCTGTCATTCTCTCTCTCAGCCTGTGGTAGGGGAAAAAATTGAGATCTGAGGAAATGTATCCAAAACCTTGGAGGAAAGGCAAGATCTTTCGGAAGAACAGTTACCAAAAAAAATCTTCTAGAATCGTTTAGGAAAAATGACATGGTTGGAAGACTAGAAAGTGAAGTATTGAAATTGTAATCTTCAGGTGACCCCCAACCTGCAGATTACAAGGGCAATTTTTATCATTATCTCTGCTACAGTATCTTGCACACTGAGGAAGATCCTTAGCTTTAACCATTATTCCATTTCATTGTTTTAGAATCCCTTCCCTGAATGATCTGATGTAGCAACCTCATGATTCTATGACAAAGAATCAGGGAAGCAGGCTTCCACAGAAGACTTTTGACCAGTACTTGACAATAAATTCCACTCCTTTTGTGAATGGTCCTTTTTCCTAAACAGCATTCAGTGTATCTGTATGAAAGTTGGTTCCATAACAGGTATAGTTTGTTCACTCACTCACTCACTCACTCACTCATTATTCTATACTGCTACCTCAAAATTGACTCTGAGTATGTTATTAAAAACATTTGGTATAAATCATTTAAAAAATGAGTAATGTAAAGCAGTAGCAACTGTACTGATATCTATGGAATTTAGCATGTTTCTTTAACTCAAAATCCCCAAGCTTTGCTGTGCATTTCATTTCATTAAGCTGGGAAAGAGTTTACTTTTCATGCTAGTCTAAAGAGCAACTGAGCTGGTTTCAAACATATCAAAATCTGAAATGGGTGATTTTTCTCATGCTTCATATTTAGGCAAATATAAACATATGTAGGGAATCATTCTTTAAGCATAAATATATTCCTCCTATTGGCTTCCTTCTTCCTTTCTCTATTCTGCTTCTTCTTTCATCTTTTATCTTTGTGAGAGATTGATTATATTTCCAGCATCCTAATGTATTGTTCAGCAACCTTCACCAGTTCTGTTCAGGTTTATCCTCCACTTAGTATTATGATCACACAATTTCCCTGATGTGTGTTCAAGAAAATCAGCTAATCGGATATAGATAGAAAGATACATTGTATAAACACCAATAATCTTGTGAATCACACATCTAAAGGCTATTTTGCTACCGTTTTCTTGATGAATTGTGTAAATGGCAAGGATATGGTGTGAAATGCCATAAAATCTCAAGGATATCCACTGGGAAATAGGACCATACATCTGTGATGAATTAAAATGTACTTGGGCATGCTATGTTCTACAAAAAGTAAAATGGGTAAAAGAAATAGAGTAGCTATTAATTTGTTGTTATAATAGCACTATTGGTTAGCTTGATTTTATATGAATTTTATTTAATTTGTTTTATGAATGGCAATAGAAAATAAATATTGATAATCCCCAAAAAACATTTATTTCTCCTGGGCAAAGAAGTAGATATGTGTAGCAAGCAATATTAAGAAATGGACAGCACTGCATTGACAAAACTCATGCTGTGTGACAGTGAAGACTGAATAAGTTATTTAAAGTTGATTGCTATCCACAACAGTCCAGTCCATCAGATAATAAAGTAACTGAATTGGATGTTACTGATTAAGGAGGCAGAGACAGGTATTCTCAGTGCATCTATATATTTCTTTTGTATATAATCCTGGGCATATTCTCCCAGCAAACATTGGACTGGCCTGAAAATAAACTTTCCACCAAATTTTTATTTTTAAAGCTCTTTTAAGTTTAACTCTGCTTACTGGAACAGTGCAGCTTGTTTTCTGATGCTCTGAACATGAAAAATTATAGTAAGTATAGAAAATGGATGGTCTTCTCCCAGTATAGGCTTCCATGAAGTATCAAGTCAACACTGCAGCCACAACAGTAGCCAGCAGAGAGAAAGCAATGTGAAAAAGAGACCTCTCAATTTTCACCATGGAAATACATTTTTTTGAAAAGCCAGTAACACTGTAGTAATGAACAATCAATCCATATCCCATGCTTACCTTTTTTTTCTGATCCCTGGGACTTTCCAAGTTTGCAACAGCTGTTTCAGTCATGGATTTTGAGTTATGAATGAAGGAGAGAAAATCTCTTATGTTTTAATTCAACTTGTGAATATACAAAAATCATGTTATGGTGAAAATCCTATTTAGCACATAATAACAAAACTTATCAATGTGTTTCAATTTACTCACATATAGATGTATAGAGACACTATTGATCTGTTTGGATTATCTAAGCTAATTACCTTTTTAAAATTGTTTTTGCTATTCCTACTATTAGATAGTTTTTCCTAACCCTAAAAATGGAATCTGCCTTCTTTTAAGGAATATAAAGAACATGTCTTGGCTTTCTTCATATATTCTGGTACTTCAAAATATTATTATATCTTCACCCCACACCAGTCATCTTTCATAAGGCTAAACAAACCATCTTCTTAGTTACATAAAAACTCAGTTTCCAGACTAGTAAGTGGCCTTATTGCTCTCCTGTTCTGAATCCTTTTTAATTTGTTCTGTTTGGCTTTAGACCTCAATTGGCATCTGTCTAGAAGCATTATCCATTATTCAGCTGGAATATCCAAGAGCCTGGGCCATAATACAGAAACCTGATTTATTACCCAGACTTTTCTCTGCTATAGTAGCAAGTTTTTTTTCTGTATAGTTTAGCTCTGGGGAAAGCAAAGTTTGTGGAGACTGAACATCATTAGTTTTCATTTGAATCATGAACTAAATAAAAGCTCTAGCAATTTTACCAGATAAAGAAATTATTTTCCTAAGCAGGGCCATCATATTGGGATTAAGTGGTAGTGGTTTGATCATTCCAACTGCATTTTTCATGTTTGATGCCACACATGCATACACGTACCTAGAGAAAGGCAAACATAAAGAAAATACTAAAATTCTGATTGCTGCAAGTTTTAGTTTCAGCAATTTCCATTGTAATATTTACATTAGGACACGAGCCCTCGCCATCTGCTTGGCTTCTCCCAGGATGTGCCTGGAAATACATAGAACTCCTAAGGCTATGACAGCAAACACACATTTAAATAATTATCCAGCGCCAATGTAAACCCAAAGGAGGCAGAAAGAGGTGAAAGAGACATATATTAATTGAGAGAGAAAGAGAATATGAGAGATTCCACAGAAAAACTTTGATAGGGAAAAGAAAAAAGAAAAAAAAGAGAGAGAGAGAGAGAGAAAGAGAGAGTGAGCGAGAGAGAGCTCTTAACTTTGCTGTTCAGAAGTGAGCTTAACTTTGCTGTTCAGAAGTGTTGGGAGGCCATGTTGCATTGCAGTGTGGCTTCAAAGACTGTTTCACTCAAAGCATCACCAAAGTACTTTTATTAAACTTTACTTTTATTAAATTTGTATACCGCCCTTCTCCCAAAGGACTCAGGGCAGTTAACAGGGCATATATAAATAACAATACAAAAATTAAAAAGAAATTAAACAAGTGCCCAATTAAAAATTACAATAACAATAAAAGACCCATTAAAAACCCTAATGTTCCCCATCAGGCCAGACCAGCTAGTTCAAATAAGTGGGTCTTCAGACCGCGCCGGAAGGAGCGAAGGTCCGATGCCATCCAGAGCTCAACCGGCAGTTGGTTCCATAGCGCTGGAGCACCCACAGAGAAGGCCCTCCCCCTGGGGGCCACCAGTCGACATTTCCTGACTGGAGGCACCCTGAGGAGGCCCTCTCTGTGGGAACGCACAGGGAGGAGGGGAGTTGACGCTAGCAGCAGGTGGTCCTCGAGGTACCCCGGACCCATGCCATGTAAGGACTTGAAGATCATAACCAAAACCTTGAACCTCACCTGGAAGACAACTGGTAACCAATGTAGCTCGCGGAGCAAAGGTGTAACATGGGAGTACCGGGAAACTCCCAAGACAACTCTCGCAGCCGCATTCTGTACCAGTTGGAGCCTCCGAGTGGTCTTCAAGGGAAGCCCCATGTAAAGAGCATTACAGTAGTCCAGGCGAGAGGTCACGAGCGCATGAGTGACCGTACACAGGGCATCCCGTTCCAGATAGGGCCGCAACTGGCGCACCAGGCGAACCTGGGTGAAAGCCCCCCTAGTCACGGCTACTATATGGTCTTCCAGAGTAAGCCGTGAATCTAGGAGGACTCCCAAGTTGCGAGCCCTATCCATGGGGGGTAAGGACTCACCCCCCATAAGAAGAGGTGGAATATTTTGAATGTCTCGGGATGCCGGAATGCACAGCCACTCAGTCTTGTCAGGGTTGAGCTGAAGTCTGTTCCTCCCCATCCAGGCCCGAACCGTCTCCAGGCAACGGGACATCACATCGAGGGCATCACTGGGGTGGTTTGGGGTCGAAATGAAAAGTTGGGTATCATCGGCATACTGATGATACCCAACTCCAAAACCACGAATGATCTCACCCAGCGGTTTCATGTAGATGTTGAACAGGAGAGGCGAGAGGACCAACCCCTGAGGAACTCCACAAGCGAGAGTCCTAGGGGTCAACCTCTGCCCCCCTGCCAACACCGACTGCGAGCGTCCCAGGAGATAGGAGGAGAACCACTGAAGAACTGTGCCTCCCACTCCCAATCCCCTGAGACGCCGCAGCAGGATACATGGTCGATGGTATCGAAAGCCGCCGAGAGGTCTAATAGGACAAGGACAGAGGAATGTCCTCTGTCCCGAGCCCTCCAGAGATCATTCACCAGAGCGACCAATGCCGTCTCCGTGCTGTACCTGGGCCTGAAACCCGATTGGAACGGGTCTAGATAATCCGCTTCATCCAGGACCAGGGAAAGCTGATGCGCCACCACACTCTCAACAAACTTCGCAAGAAAGTGAAGGTTGGAGACTGGACGAAAGTTAT
Source organism: Vipera ursinii (assembly GCF_947247035.1). Taxonomy (NCBI): domain Eukaryota; kingdom Metazoa; phylum Chordata; class Lepidosauria; order Squamata; family Viperidae; genus Vipera; species Vipera ursinii. The sequence continues at coordinate 82,418,202 of NC_139512.1, forward strand.
TCAAAACAGCTGGGTCCAGAGCAGGCTTCTTGAGGAGAGGTCTCACCACCGCCTCCTTCAAGACAGCGGGGAAATTACCCTCACTCAAGGAAGCAGATATAACTGCCTGGAACCAGCCTCGTGTCCTCTCCCGAGCTGCATAAACCAGCCAAGAAGGGCACGGGTCCAATAAACATGTGGTGGAGCTCAGCCTCCCCATAATCCTGTCCACTTCCTCAGGGGTTACAGAATCAAACTCCTCCCAGATAACATCGACAAGACCGCCCGTGTCCTGATCGTCGGACTCTGCCCAGTTGGAGTTCAGACCGGTCTGAATCTGAGCGATTTTATCCAGCAGATGTTGACCAAACCCCTCGGCACAACCCTGCAAGGGTTCCTCCCTCACCTCCTGATTAAGGAGGGAGCGGGTCACCCTAAACAGGGCGGCCGGGCGATTATCGGCGGACGCGATGAGGGCAGAGAAGTAATTACACCTCGCCGTCCTCATTGCTACGAGATAAGACCTAATAAAGGTTCTTAGTCGCAACCAGTCGGATTCGGACCTCCAACAGCTCTCTAGGCCCCGTTTCCGATGCTTCATCTCCCGGAGCTCCATGGAGAACCATGGAGCTCGTTGGGATCTGTACCAGGTCAGGGGCCGCAAGGGTACAACTCGGTCAAGTGCCCCAGTGGCTGCCCTTTCCCAGGCTTCCACTAGGGCATCCGCCGATTTGTGAGCAACGGAGGTAGGTGGGGACCCCAGCGCTGCCTGGAACCTATCAGGATCCATTAAGCGTCTGGGGCGGTACCATCTAATTGGCTCCATACCCCCACGGCGGGGGGTGGCAAAACGGAAGACCAGCCGCAGGAGGTGATGATCGGTCCATGACAGGGGCATAATGAATGGAGAGCCCCCACCAAGATCATCAAACCACCGTCCAGATAAGAAAACCAGGTCAAGGGTGTGGCCTCCCTCATGAGTTGGTTCAGAAATTACTTGCGTCAGGTCCATGGCCGTCATGGAAGTCATGAACTCCCAAGCTAGCTCAGATGAACCTCCCAGGGATGGTAGATTGAAGTCACCCAAAACTATAAGTTTGGGGAACTCAATCACCAACCCAGAGAGGACATCGAGTAGCTCGGGCAGGGTTGCCACTGCGCGACTAGGCGAAAAGTACACCAGCAGCAAGCCCAACTGCGCCCCCGGACCAAATCTCAAAAAGAGAGACTCACACCCAACTATCTGAGGAACGGTGGTCTTCCGCGGACATAAGGTCTCCCTAATAGCTACCGCCACACCCCCACCCCTACCTTGAGCTCGAGGCCGGTGTAGCACCCAGAAACCTGGTGGGCAGAGGTCAACCAAAGGGACCCCACCCTCTGGGCCCAACCAAGTCTCTGTGATGCAAGCCAGGTCCGCATGCTCACCCTCAACTAAATCCCGAACAAGGGGAGCTTTATTAACCACGGACCTGGCATTCAGGTACACCAGCTGGAGCTCAGGAGGCTGCACATCCTCGCTCCCGGAACCTCGGGGAAGAAACAGAGGGTCGGGGCACCTCACCGCTTGCAAGTAGCGGAGACGACCCCCCGGTAATGATACGGCCCTCTGTTTATGCACCTGCTGCCATTCCCCAACGTCATGGGAATCGGTAGTCCCACGACCCGCTCCAGAGCCCTGGAGGCAACCACACCCTGTTCTCCCCCCGCGCGGCCAGACCCAGGCCTGGCCTGAGCCACGGTTGATTGACCACCCCACAGAGCCAAACAACCCCTTTGCACATTCCTAATGTTAAATATAAGAAAGTTTAAAAGAATTGTATACATCAGATGCTACTCACTGAATTCAAGATACTTTTCCTAACAGAGGAAAAAGAATGTGTCCCTTTCTCTATTGATTTTGGCCATACCAAATAACTTCAAGACAGAGAACAAAAAATAACTTTCTGTACCACTGTACCCACAGGTATTACCACTTTTATTTCTGGCTATGCAATTGCTATGCTGCTTTATCTCACTTAATTTATTTTCAGACCTTTGAAGAGAAGCATATATTAAAGGCCTTGTTAATGATGTGGGACACCTATTTGCTATTTTTTAAAAATCTGTTAAATATTAAAGTCTATTGTATTTATTAGACACAAACTTATCCATATCTAAAGTAGAAACTGTCTATCCATTAGTGTTTTCATGCACTAATTTTGATTTTTAAACTTTTGGTACTCAGCTTTAGTTGCAGTACTGAATATTCTCATTACCTCTGTTTTAACTGATGGTTCCTCCCACAGATGACACTAACACACTAGATGAAACCATGTGTCATAAATGATATAATTTCCATTCATTTAGTTGAGTCTTGCATTTTGAGAGAATGCAATCAAGTTTATGGTACTTTCTCAGAGGTTCAGTTCTTCATTAAAGGGGAAGGAGAAATGGGTAGCAACACAGATTATGCAACCTTAATAACTTCCTTGCAACACAGTCATCTGCTGAAGAACTTTTGCTCTATGGTGCCTGCAATCACATTTTAATTTTACAAGGCGCATCATAATCACCTTCTGTTTCTCAACATCCATTTTCATTCTGTGTTAGACTTTGCTGACAGCCAGTGCTGACCAGAGACTAAAATCCATGACATAGTTTTCTACAGCGACTCAATATATCGTTTTTCCAGTGGTGGGATTCAGCCAGTTCGCACCACTTTGGCAGAACCGGTAGCTAATTTTTGTTGCCCAGGCCCAGAATGGACTTCCGGAAGCGGCATCCACACAGAGAACCGGTTGTTCACATATTTGAATCCCACCACTACGTTTCTCCCTCCGTATAACAGAAGGATATTTCACCATGACAGGCTCAGTGAAATGAGTATGCTTGTGAAGAAAATGTTTCTAGTTTCAGTGTTTAAGAGGAGAATAAACTTAGTTCAAAACAGCTTTGCATATTTACCGCAGAGTTTAGAAACACATTGTGTGGAGTTATATGATTTTCAAATATTCTACAAACACTAAAAGAAGAATTTTCATTTTTATTATAAAATATTTTTAGATGCCCATTATGCATCTATGTGCCTATTTGCACTTTGCGAAAAACCAAATAATATGGGAAAGAAACAACTAGCATGAGTTTAGCATATGTTTTTATCCTGGGATTCAGCTGTATACATACATACATACATACATACATACATACATACATACATACATACATATATACATACATACATGGGATTCAATGTGGATGCTGCTTCCAGAAATCCATTCTGGGCCTGGACAACAAAAAATTAGCCACCGGTTCTGCCGAACTGGTGTGAACCAGTTGAATCCCACCACTGCATACATACTTAAATACATACATACATACATAGTTGTAAGATTGTTCATCCCTTATGAAACAGAAATGTAGCTTCAATTGTATAGTCGCCACCATCCTCCTGACTATTCTACTCTGTAACTGCACCTTTGTGTGCTGGAAAAACTCTATTTCATATTCTCTGAGCCTGGTGCCTTCCAGATTTACTGGGCTATAATTTCCACAAACCCTGAAAAGGAACCTGAAGAACCTGTCAAAACTAATTTCCTTTATATTCCCAGGTTCTTAACATGATATAAAATGTTATATGATCCTTGCTGATACCATATTTACAAGTAGTTTATTTCTAAACAAATGATTGAAACGATAACAATACTACAAACCACTTTGTTCTCTGTGTTTGTGCTGTGACTTTAGATTAAAAAAGCAATCCAGTCTAGGTTTCAAGGGCTATTGGTTCCATCTTAACTGTCACAAAAGCATCCAGTACGTTGGCTCCTTGTGAGTTAAAGTACTCTAAATATTTTTCCATGTCTCCATTTGAGTATGTACAGGAATCTACACACAACATACTCCTTTGAGTTGATTCAGAGTAATATTGACTTTAATTTTCTTTGTTTTTTAAAAAACAGCTTTCTGTTTCTCAATAATTCTCTGTCAGATCCATTTGGCTGATTCCATCATTTGGGATATGTCAGCTGAACTCTTGTACCTTGTCACAGTGAAGAGTTTAGGTTCATCAAATACCTTTATTTTCTTTGTCAGTGATTTTAGCAGCTCATTTCTGCAGTTTATGTTGTCTAGGTCTGTTTTGTTACAGCCAGACAAGGCACCGTACATAGCATTTCTGTAGCCCTCTACATTCATTCTTAATGTGTTTGATGTGAGTATTGCTTTGTAACATATGGTTTAAGGCCTTTTTACATAACTTTCATGCTGATAAATGCTGAAAGTAGCTCAGGGGAGACAATCTGGATAAGCTATGGACTAAGTGCTGTGGTTTGATCCAAATCCTTATGTTTACCCCATGAGCAGTAAGTGGTTTGATTTCCTGTCTATCTAGCATTGCTTAAAGTTATAAGCAGAAAGCAGTGAGAATACTATATTGTGAATAATAATTCCTATCATAAAAGGGAGAGTCATCAAGTGTTTTTCTTGAGGTCTTGTAAAAAATAATCAGCGAATGTTTCTCTCTTATGTTTGGAAGTATATTGGAGGGGGTGGAAATAGTCAATAAGGTGCTCTGTTTCTTTTGGATCAAGATTAGTTTATCATGTGAACCTTCCCAACACACTTTGTAAATCATGGATTATGGATTAGTGAGATGAGTTAACTTGGCTATTGCAGCTTACAGATAGTCCTCAATTTATGACTGGTCACTTAGCAACTGTTTGAAGTTGCAACACACCTACATTCAAATTGACAATAAAGTTATTATTCTTTTCTATTCTATTCTATTCTGTTCCGTTCCATTCCGTTCCATTCCGTTCCGTTCCGTTCCGTTCCGTTCCGTTCCATTCCATTCCATTCCATTCCATTCCATTCCATTCCATTCCATTCCATTCCATTCCATTCTATTCTATTCTATTCTATTCTATTCTATTCTATTCTATTCTATTCTATTCTATTCTATTCTATTCTATTCTATTCTATTCTATTCTATTCTATTCTATTAATTTACATGTATTCGAGGTTCCAATGGTTGCCTCTTCTGTGGGCATATCACCAAATTTCAGACACTTGGCAACCAGGCTTCATTTATGCTCCTTTGCAGCATCCCATGGTCATGTGATCACTTCTTACAAGGTTTTGTCAAAAACTGGCATTTACTTCCAGTTTTTGGCAAAAGTGACCCATACTGGTAATAATGATCCTAGCAGTCACTTAAAGACCATAATGGTTGCTTAACAATTGCTGAAGAAATGGTCATAAAATCAGGGCAATCACATGACTAAACCTGATTTATGATTGTCATGCATTATGACTGTGATGGGTAGGCTCCATTACAGTCATAACTCAAGAACCACCTGTATTCAAGAAAACATGGTTTAGCAAACAGTATAGGGATCAGTTTACTGACAGATTTTTTTTTTAATCCCATTTATATCCCACCCTTCTCCGAAGACTCAGGGCGGCTTACAAAAGGCATCAAGAAAAAGTGCTCTATCAATAACAACATGTTCATCCTTATTCCAGATCCATACATGTATATGCTGCTTTTTCCTGAATATAGAGAGGATTTTTAGGCCTTAAAGAAATACAAATCAAATGTCCCATAGCTTAGTTGATCTTTTTGTTACAGGGGCTCTGCAAACATATGTTTCTGTCCAGAAAGCTGAACTGGCTGCCTGTGCAAAATCCATCAGCTGAATTATGCCCTTGGCTGAATATACTCCATGGAGCAGGAAAAATTGTCAGTGAGCAATACTGGATTCTGCTTTCCCTGCAAATAATGGTTATTGGACAACTGTTCCTGTATTTTAAGGTAACGGTAAAGGTAAAGGTTCCCCCGCACATGCGTGCTAGTAGTTTCCAACTCTAAGGGCCGGTGCTCATCTCCGTTTCAAAGCCAAAGAGCCAGCGCTTGTCCGAGGACGTCTCCGTGGTCATGTAGCCGGCATAACTAGATGCCAAAGGTGCACGGAACGCTGTTACCTTCCCACCGTAGTGGTCCCTATTTTTCTACTTGCATTTTTATGTGCTTTTGAACTGCTAGGTTGGCAGAAGCTGGGACGAGTAACAGGCGCTCACTCTGTTACGCGGCACTCGGGATTCGACCCACCAAACTGCCGACCTTTTGATCGACAAGCTCAGCATCCTAACCCACTGAGCCACCACGTCCTGTATTTTAGGAGCCCTTAAATTTGGGGAAAACAATGGACACATGGAATTTTGAGAATATGTTGTGAGTCTTCTCACAAAATGGATGAAGAGCAAATGCTCATTTATAAAATGGCTGCCAAATAGAGCAGTGCCTGAAATAGAAAACAATTTCCCAAGAATATTGTGTGTGGGGGGGTTCATACTATTGCTCACCCTCTGTTTCCCCTCTCTTCTCCCTGCATTTTTTTAGGGGGCGGATTCTTTCCACAGGCAGGTGGACAGGCATATAAGCAAAGCCCTGGAATACGGTCACTTAACACTGTTTATTTTCTAAGAAAGTTTATGGACTAATTTAAAGCTCAGAGGTATCCTTGAAAACGTTATGCTGGAGGCTGGTTCTTCTTTTAATTAAGAGCCCAAAATGTAAAGAAATGGGTCAGGAAGACAAGACTGCTAATGGAAACATCTGTAGCCAGATTGGTCTCCCTAAGGGTTATGTTGGGGACCTAAGCTATATTACTTCCACTCGAGCAATTTACAGCACAACCCTAAGCATTTTTATGTAGCAATAGTCCCATATGTACAAATGCATAAAATTATATCAGCTCAATCATATGGAGCTTTATTGGAAATCAATCTGACTACATTTATTTATTTATTTTTATAGTTCATATTTGTAGACTGCCCATCTCCCTTCAAGGAATCTAAATCCTAGGGTCTTAGCTCTAAATATGTTAAGATCCTGCCTATCCATTTGTTATTTTTTCAGAATAGAGATGGGGCTTATCCCAAAGCTTGACTGTTTGCAGAAGTATGGATAGTCTTCAATTTATGACCACAGTTGAGTCCAAAATTTCTGTTGCTAAGTGAGACATTTGTTAAGTGTATCTGCCACATTATACAACCTTTCTGACCAAAGTTGTTAAGTGAATCACTTTAGTTGTTAAGTTACTGACATGGTTGTTAAGTGAAATTGGCTTCCCCATTGACTTTGGTTGTCAAACAATTGCAAAAGGTGATCACATGATCCTGGCACAGTACAGCCATCATAAATGTGAGTCAGTTGCCAACCGTCTGAATTTTGATCACATGGCCATGGGGAGGCTGCAACAGTCATAAGGGTGAAAAACAGTCATGTTATTTTTTTTAGTGCCAACTTTGAACAGTCACTAACAAACTGTTGGGTAACAACAAGAACTATGTGCATCAATTTATTTCTTTATTCATTTATACAATTCATAGAGCTGTATTATTTATACAGTTCATAGAGCTGTCCATCTTCCACCAATGTCTCTGAATAGTGTGCCTCTTTAATACAAATTTGTCATCCCAATATTAATTTAATAATAATAATAATAATAATAATAATAATAATAATAATAATAATAATAATAATAATAATAATAATAATAATAATAATAATAATATAACAATATATGCCAATATAATTCCAATCAGTAGATCAAAACAAACCATTATCTTCTTTGTGTGGTTGTTTCATTTTTCCCATTGATTCTACAGAAAATAACTTGTGGCACCTCCAGATTAGCAGGGGAGGCTAATCCTGAAAACTACCAGCTGGGCAAAATAAATAAATAAACTTCCCGAAGGGTGTGGGTGAGAAAATAATTTTTTTTTTTTATTGAAAAGTTTTAAAAATACAATTTTCCTTTAAAAAAACCCCTTCCCCCTCCCTCCTCCCCTCCCTACCTCCCCCCTTCCCCCCCCTCCCCCCCTCCCTCCTCCCCCCCACCTCCCCCCAACCCCCCTCCCCCCCCGGACTTCCCAGAGCTAAATACAAGGTATATATATATAAAAAAGCAATCATAAACAACCATATACTAACAACTATAAATTCTAAAATCCATCACTCTCTAACTTATATAAGATCAAACAAAACTTAGCATTATTAAATATATATAGAAGACAAAATAAAAAAAGAAAAAAGAAAACGAAAGAAGACTTATTCAAATGCTAGATAAAACTTCTTGACCCTATACTTATTCTGGATAAACTCAATCCATTTTCTCCATTCCATAATATAATGTTCTTGCGAGTAATCTTTCAAATAGGCCGAAATCTTCGCCATCTCTGCCAAGTCGGAAACCTTTAAAATCCACTCTTGTATAGTCGGCAGTTCCTCTTTCTTCCAATATTGACCTATCAAAAGTCTTGCTGCCGTAACTAAATTCAACATCAACTTAGAGTCCACAACTGTAGCGTCAACAATTATTCCCAACAAAAAAAATTGCGGACAAAACTTTATCCTCTGTTTAAAAATCTTCTGCATGTTCCACCAGACTTTTATCCAAAAAGCCTTAACCTTTTTACATGTCCACCATATGTGAAAATATGTTGCCTCTTCATCACCACACCTCCAACATTTAGGCTGATAATTCGGATACATACTTGCAAGCTTTTTAGGATCTAGATGCCATCTATAAAACATTTTGTAAAAGTTCTCTCTTAGACTTTGAGCTTGAGTGAATTTTACATTCCTCACCCAGATCTTTTCCCACGTGTCCATTGTAATAACTTCCTGAATGTTTTGGGCCCATTTTATCATACAATCCTTAACAAGCTCTGTTTCTGAATCGATCTCTATCAATGCAAGATATATCCGTTTAATATGTGCTGGTCCTTGATTTCTAATTTGCTTTATCAAATTTTCATCAGTCGTTGCAAATCCATTTTTTTGGTCTTCTTTCCACCTGGCCTGTAACTGAATATATTGAAACCAAGTCTGAACAACCTTCTCTTCTCGCAAGAAACTATATGATTTCAAGCACCAAATATTCCTTTCCAAACTTAAAATTTCCTTGTAAGTAGTCTCATCATGTTTGAAACCAGCATGTATATTTTCTATTGCGTGTTTTGGGATTGCCCACAATGGTATCTTGCTGCTTAACTTATGTCTATACTTCTTCCAAACTCTCAGCAATGCCTGTCTTAAAATATGCATCCTAAACACAGTATCTACCTTCTTATCATACAACAAATATGCATGCCAGCCAAACAACAGATCATGGCCCTCAAGATTTAATAACCTCGATTGTGTCAAATTAATCCAATCACTTATTCCTACTAGTGCAGCAGCTTCATAATATAATTTAAAATTAGGCATTTTAAGGCCACCTCTCTCACGAGTATCCTGCATAATCTTAAGTTTAACTCGTGGCTTTTTCCCTGCCCACACAAATTTATTGATACCACGCTGCCATTCCTCCAAGTTAGAGTCTTTCTTAAGAATCGGTATCATTTGAAATAAGAATAAAAATTTGGGCAGGACATTCATTTTCACTGCTGCAATCCGTCCCAACAAAGACAATTGCAATTTTTCCCAACTCTCCAGTTCTTTTTGAATTTTCCCCCATAACTTTTCATAATTATTTTTATATAGCTTTGTATTAGAGGGCGACAAAATCACCCCCAAATATTTAACCCTTTTAACAATCTCAAATCCAGTTAATCCTTCTAGGAGAGCCTTCTGCGAAACTGTCATATTTCTAGCCAAAATTTTAGTTTTCTGTATATTTACTTTAAATCCAGAAACCTTCCCATATTGTGTTATTATCTCCATCAGGTCCACAACAGAGTTCTCTGGCTGGGTCACTGTAACAACCAGATCATCTGCAAATGCTCTCAATCTGTAATCCTGATCTCCAACTTGTATCCCCTTAATTTTTTCCGAATTCCGAATCTTAACCAATAATATCTCTAATGTTAATATAAATAACAAGGGCGATAGCGGACACCCTTGCCTTGTGCCCTTCTCAATATTACATACTGTTGTCAAACTATTGTTAACTATAATTCGGGCAGTTTGTTTTTGGTATAATGCCCTAATCGGTTGTAAAAAAATTTTCCCCAAAATCCATTTTGTCTAAAACTTTCAACAAAAATTGCCAGTTCAATTGATCAAAAGCCTTTTCAGCATCTAAAAAGATTAGCGCAGCAGAGATCTGGTTGTGCCTTTCCAAAAACTCTAACACATCAACTATATGTCTCACATTAGTTTTCATTTGTCTTCCACTAATAAACCCCGTTTGGTCCCCATGAATCACCTGTTGCAGAACCCTCATCAGTCTATTAGCCAAAACCTTAGCAAATATCTTATAATCTGTATTTAAAAGCGATATCGGTCTGTAATTTTTAACTAAAGTAGCATCCTGGTCTTCCTTCGGAATCAAAGAGATAAAAGCTGTTCTCCAAGACGGGGGCACCTTCCCCCCCCCTCTGGATTGTCTGGAACAGTTCCTTTAACGGTTTTATCATCTCTAATTGTAAGTTTTTATAATAGGCCGCAGTCAAGCCATCAGTGCCTGGTGCTTTATCCACCTTCAGTTCCTTAATAGCTGTAAAAATTTCTTCTTCTGTAATCAGCTGGTTAATCCCCTCTTTTTGTACTTGCGTAAGAACCGGGATGCTAGCCTTCTCCAAATACGTATCAATATCTTTTGCATTAATGTCCTCTTTAGTATATAATTTCGAATAAAAATCCACAAAGGCATCCTTAATAAGATTCTGTTGATACACAACCCTTCCTTTATACTCAATCTTATCTATATTAGATGCCCTTTGTTTTTTCCTCAGTCTATAAGCCAACCATCTGCCTGGCTTATTAGCATTGCAAAAAGTATTATGCCTAGCAAACCGCAGATTGGTCGCCACTTGATCAGCCATTAATTTATCAAATTGTCCTCGTAACAGTCTAATAGCCTCCTTGATCTTCACCTCCTCTGGGTTCAAAATCAAAGCCTTTTCTTTTTCCTTTATTTCATTCTCCAGTTCTTTCCTTCTAGTTTCCACTGCACGTCTATGTCTATTATTCATATATATCAACACCCCTCTCATATAGGCCTTGCTAGCATCCCAAACCATATCCATAGAGGTACCCTTATTCATATTCATCTCAAAAAAATCCTTCATCCGCTGTTTGCATTCTTCCACATTTCTCTGATTTCTAAACAAATTCTCATTTACGCGCCATGAGCGTCTATCTCCTCTTTCCTTATCAATCTCCAACCACACTGGACTGTGATCAGAGATAATTCTTGCGCAGATTTTCACCTTTTTAGTTCTCAAAAGAAGATCATTAGTCAACAAAATAAAATCAATCCTCGAAAAAGATTGGTGTCTATCAGAATAAAATGTATAATCCTTCTCCCGCAAATGTCTCTCACGCCAAATATCTCGCAATTCCAGGTCATCCTTCATTTCAAAAAAAGATTTAGGCAGTCTAGCGTGACTTGGAATGCATTTAAAGGCTCCAGCCTTATCCAACTGTACATCCATAACTCCATTCCAGTCCCCCATAAAAATAAAGGATTTATAATCCAACTGGGTAAGCTTTGTATGAAGTAAACTAAAAAAGTCAGCTTGTTGTTGATTTGGAGCATATAATCCAACTAAAAGCGTCTTTTTACCTTCAAACAACAGCTCGATCATAACATATCTTCCATGCTTATCTGCTTCAATTAGGTCCGCTGTTAAGGCACTTTTAACATAAACAACCACTCCATTTTTCTTATTCTCTGCAGAAGCAACAAATTGCGTACCCAGCCTCGAGTTCAATAAATACTTTTGATCCAAAACTCTAATATGCGTTTCTTGCAGGCATATAACATCTATCTTAAATTGTTTTAAATATTGAAAAACTTTCTTCCTCTTCTGCGGTGAGTTTAGTCCATTAACATTCCAGGTTAAAAATTTAGTTGCCATGTATATCCCCGAAAAGCAGTTGGACCACAGCTTTGATAGGACTGGTTACTTTAGGCCGTGCTCCTCCCACAGCTTCGCTATGAATGCGTTGTGAAATCTGAAGACTTTTGCTGATCATGTTCTTTTATTTTCTTTGCTCGTTTTAAAGCAGCACGCGTCACTCTTTGCTCTCTAGGATCATCCAAAGAGATTGTAGCTTGATCTCCTCCAGCACCATTTTCCTCTGTTTCCTCCTCTTGTTGTTCTTCTTCTCCAGATCCCTTTCCAGCTTCCAGGAGCGTTAATGGGGTTGCTTTTAAGACATTATTGTAGAAATCACGTGCTTGTTTCACAGTAATCAGCCTATACCTTTTACCTTCATACATCACCATCAGCCCCTCTGGAATCTCCCATCTAAACCTTATATCTCTTTGCTTGAGCTCTTGCACAAGAAATGTATAGTCCTTTCTTCCCCTTAAAATCCTTGGAGGAATTTCTTTTAAAACCAAGACTTCTTGTTCAGCAATCACAACCTTAGCATCATAGGCAGCTTGTATAACTTGATCTCTAATTTCTCTTTTTGCAAAATAAACCACCACATCTCTAGGCAACTTTCTCTGTCTGGCAATCCATGAATTCACCCGAAACACTTTATCCATAGCTGCTCTTATTTCAGATGCTGGCTGGTTCAATACCCCTTCGAGAGCCTCAGAGATCAGCTGCTTTAAATCTTCTTTAACATTCTCTTTTAAGCCTCTAATTCTGACAGCAAACTGCATCTGGTAATATTGGGCATGGCTTAACTCCCTTTCCAACTTGCCTCTTTCAATTTCATTCTCCCGTGCTTTTACTTCTAGTATAGCATTCCTTTGAGCCAAATCATCCACTTTTTCATCTAAATCTTCCACACATTCCGCCACTTTATGCACTGAAGTCAAAATGTCTACCTTCATCACGCTGTACTTCTGTTCCATCCTCTCTTCCATTCTTTCCTCAAATTTCTCCAATTTCTCCTCCATCTGTGCAAATTTATCAGCAATTGATTGATTAATTGATTCCAAAAGTACCTGGGCATGTTTATCCAAGGCATCTCGCAAATCCTTCGATGTCAGCACTTCAGGAGGGTGCAATGCCTGTAGTGATGATTGTTGCACCGGCGAGGATCCTCCACTCCGAAGAGTTTTAGAGGGAGGTTTAGCCGCCATCTTTTAATCCTCAATTATGACGCACTTTCAATTAAAGTTTAAAAAGTCCAACAAGTTAGAGAGTACAGTAAAATAGTCCTCTTCACCTTTTCCTCTTGTACCGCTCTGCCTGCTCCTTTAAATCATAGTCCTTTCTTCAGGCAGGGATGGTTCGCAGACGCCTGGCTCTGCTCCAGGAAGTTCGGAGCAGAGACGACGGCCAGCTGGGAGCAACCCAGGCTTCGGGGGAGTTCGATCCTTCAGCCGCCCAAGCTCGAAGCTCAGGCGGCCTCGGAGAACTCTACCCCTACCTGGGGCCTCACCCCCTCCTCTTCTCCCGAGGAGGGGGCTTCAATTTCGCCCGAACAGCTGATCGGCGCTGTTTCGGGCGAAAAAACAAACAGCTGAGCCGCGGGCAGCCAGGGGAGGCTGTCTTCGGCGCCGCGCCGCCAGCGGAAGTCCGAGAAAATAAATATTATAAGGACACTTCTGATTTACTTCAGGTCTATACCCAGAAATGTATAGTAGCAGAGGTACAATTAAAGTACCTTTCCAAAGTTTTCTATAAATATACCTTTGGACAAAAACTCCATTATATCACAGACCTAGGTATGGAAGGGGAGGGAAGGGAAGGAAAGGGAAGGGGAGGGGAGGGGAGGGGAGGGGAGGGGAGGGAAGGAAGGAAGGAAGGAAGGAAGGAAGGAAGGAAGGAAGGAAAGAGAGAGAGAGAGAGAGAAAGAGAAAGAAAGAAAGAAAGAAAGAAAGAAAGAAAGAAAGAAAGAAAGAAAGAAAGAAAGAAAGAAAGAGAAAGAAAGAAAGTAAGAGAAAGAAATGACTTGAAAACTCACTGGGTGATCAGGAGACTTTGGCTCAGTCCTTCTCATCACCTCAGTATCACAGAATATTTATTAGGCAATTAAATGAAATGGGGACTTTATGTAAGTCATCTTGAGCTCCTGTCTTTGAATAATAAACCAATATTTTATATACATTTTATAAAAGTATGAATATTACCAGCCCAAGTCAATCCACTGGAGGGTTAAAGCATCTTTTCTGAAGGTTTTAGAACATTCTTAGTTACTGCACAACACTTCATGCATGTGCCTGTTTGTCTCAAAGGTGCTTTTTCAAGAGGCAACTGGACTTTCTTTGAAGACATTTGGCATCTCATCCAAGAAGCTTCTTCGGTTCTGAATAGATGGTGGAGAATGGAAGGATATATATTCCTTGCAGACAGCTGGTCATTTGCATCCTTTTAGAGAGTCATTGAGACCACTTGGAGGTTTATCTGTGGCTTCAGGGTCACCTGAGCAGTGCAAATGGGTGTTCAGCCTTCTTGGAACTGCTGAAAGGACCGTGTTGTAGACTGGAGATAGATGTCATATCCCTCCCCCTCTGTTGAGAGAGGGCTGTTCAGTTTTGACATAGATGGCCTCTTTTTTGGGATTTGATGAAGGCCCACTTGTTATGAGAAGTCAACAGTCATATGATCTGAGGACTTCCTTGATGTGTTTTAGTTTTTTCTTTCCCATCTTTGCTGGTAGGCAGGCCTTTAGCTTAGTGGTGTAGGGTTCTGATAACTCCCATTTTGTGCTCCAGTGGGTGGTGAATATCAAAATGTAAATATTGATTTGTGTGTCACCCAACAGAACATACATGCACATGACCTGGATGACTGAGAATCTCCTTATTTATTTATTTATTTATTTATTTATTTATTTATTTATTTATTTATTAAACTTCTATACCGCCTTCTCCCGTAGGACCCAGGGTGGTTCACAAGGCAATTAAAACAATATTACAACACAAAAGTTAATAACAAATAAAAATAAATTAAATTATCCTTAATTGAAATCTAAAACCCCTTAACTCTAATTAAAAAACCGAATTACAATAAGTTAAAAATTAAAAGTTCTCAGTCCTGGCTGGAAAGTTCAAAGAGCCAGATCTTCGGGTCCCGGCGGAACGAACGAAAATCAGGGGCAGTCCTGAGCTCTATGGGCAACTGGTTCCAAAGGGCAGGCACACCCACAGAGAAGGCCCTCCCCCTGGGTGTCGCCCGCTGGCAATCCTTTGCCGGCGGCACCCTGAGAAGGCCCTCCCTGTGTGAGCGCACAGGATGAAGGGAACTTGATGCTGGCAGCAGGTGTTCCCTCAGATATCCCAGACCCAAGCCATTTAGGGCTTTATAGGTCATCACCAGCACCTTGAATCTCACCCGGAGGGCAACCGGAAGCCAAAGCAGCTCACGGAGCAAAGGTGTTACATGGGAGGATCGGGGAGCCCCCATCACAACTCGCGCGGCTGCATTCTGCACCAGTTGAAGCCTCCGAGTGGTCCTCAAGGGCAGCCCCATGTAGAGAGCATTACAGTAGTCTAACCAGGAGGTCACGAGCGCATGAGTGA
Organism: Vipera ursinii; assembly: GCF_947247035.1. NCBI lineage: Eukaryota > Metazoa > Chordata > Lepidosauria > Squamata > Viperidae > Vipera > Vipera ursinii. The sequence goes on from NC_139512.1 coordinate 82,433,603, forward strand.
CTGTGCGCAAGGCATCTCAGTCCAGATAGGGCTGCAACTGGCACACCAGGTGAACCTGGGCAAAAGCCCCCCTGGTCACGGCTCCTATATGATCTTCAAAACTGAGCTGCGAATCCAGGAGGACACCCAAGTTGTGAGCCCCATCGACGGGGGATAACACCTCATCCCCCATCATTAAAGGTGGAATACAATGATTCACTCGAGATGCCTGTACGCACAGCCACTCAGTCTTGGCAGGATTGAGTCGGAGCCTGTTTCTCCCCATCCAGACCCGAACCACCTCCAGGCAACGGGACATCACATCGAGGGCATCACTGAGTTGGTTTGGGGTGGAAAGAAAAAGTTGGGTATCATTGGCGTACTGATGATACCCCACCCCGAAACCACGAATGATCTCACCCAGCGGCTTCATATTGAACAGGAGGGGAGAGAGGACCGACCCCTGAGGAACTCCACAAACAACAGACCTTGGGGAGGACCTCTGCCCTCCCGTCAACACTGACTGTGAACAGCCCAAGAGGTAGGAGGAAAACCACCATAGAACAGTGCCCCCTACTCCCAACCCCCTGAGACGTCGCAGTAGGATACCATGGTCGATGGTATCAAAAGCCGCTGAGAGATCTAATAGGACTAGGACAGAGGAACAACCCCTGTCCTGAGCCCGCCAGAGATCATTCATCAGCACGACCAATGCCATCTCCATGCTGTACCCAGGCCTGAAACCCGATTGGTACAGGTCAAGATAATCAGTTTCATCCAGGAACAGAGGAAGCTGATGCGCCACCACACTCTCAACAACCTTTGCTAAAAAGTTGATAGTTATTCAAAATAGTTATTCAAGTTGATAGTTATTCAAAATAGCTGGATCCAGGGCTGCCTGGAACCAGCCTCATGTCTCCTCCCGAGCTGAATAAACCAGCCAGGAAGGGCACAGGTCCAATAAACAGGTGGTATAGCTCAGCCTCCCCATACTCCTGTTCACCTCCTCGGGAGTCACAGGATCAAACTCAGTCCAGATAATACTCTCAAGACCGCTCAATTCCTCCCCATCAGACTCTGGGGATACGTGTGCCTGGTTGACTTTGCCCATACATAAAATGTCTATATAGTCATATATCTATAAGACTATATAGATGTTTATATAGATATTAACTTCTACTCTGTTAACACTGCTAACAATAATGAATTCTTAAGCCACATTTACAGATTGATTTATAGATGTCTACTCTTATTCACTTTCCAAAGATTATTTGTACCATGTTTTTCCATTTCAGATTTTCCACCTGCTCTGGGAATGCTCCTTCTTCATGGGAATCACTAGGGCTTTTTGAGTGCTACAGTATTCAGAGATGTGTGTTACACACAGCAGTAGCCAAACATGAAGTGTTAAATGGTTGTACTGGGGCCAATACTGAGAGTATTTGGTATGCAAATTATTTGCAGGAATGCTGCTGTTTTCCATGAGTTTGATATTTTCTGGACATCCCTGAAGATACTTGTGAGAAACTGAGGTGAAAATTACAGAGCATTTAAGAACTTGAATGTATTTTTACTGCATTCTAGTTTTTTAATAGAATTCATCGCTCAAAAGTAGAGTTGAAAAGCAACTGAAGCTGGTCTTTGTTTTCATTGTTGTTTTTATTTTTGTACTGAATATCCATCTGTGTCTCTATCTCTATGAGAGAGAGAGAGAGGGAGAGAGAGGGAGAGAGAGAGAGAGAGAGAGAGAGAGAGAGAGAGAGTGTTTCTGGCACTCTTAAGATTAAATTATTTTATTATATCATCGTGACATCAGTTTTGTCAGATAATGGAATAAATTATTATGAGAGAGTTTTGTGGGCACTTAAGAGTTACAGGGGTTGTGGGAAAGGAGAAGGCAACCAATGTATTGAGATGAAATGTTGAAAGGGATGTTTTGGCAGTACAAAGCTAGCTAACACTTGTATTATGTCAAAATATTTTGGTCAATTTTCAAATTAGGAGGAAAGGGAGTTAGATCTTCTGATGAATATTAGTCAGTTCTGTCATTTCTTCCATCCAGGGTTCATATTTCCTTTTCTTTAGGTCAAAGAAAATGTCTTATGAATAACTGAAATGTTTCCCTTTGATTTCAGGATGTTGCCACTTCTGATGTCAAATATGTGTCCAGTTATCATTTAAACAGATCTCCAGTGGAGCATAACTAGCAGATTCTGTCATATACAATATTGTAAAACAAGCAAGATTAGTGGCTGGGTGTCCCACAACAATTAACTGAATCATGATTGGGTTTGTACACTGAATCACAAAATAGTAAATACACTTTCAATTTTAAAAAATCACTAGGTAGTAGCTGCCTAAGCTCACATGGCTGCCTGTAAAAAAGTAATTGAAGCCTTTGAACTATGGTGCTGGAGAAGACTCCTGCGAGTCCCTTGGACTGCAAGGCGATCAAACCGGTCAGTCCTAGAGGAGATCAACCCTGAGTGCTCTTTAGAAGGCCAGATCCTGAAGTTGAAACTCAAATACTTTGGCCACCTAATGAGAAGGAAGGACTCACTGGAGAAGAGCCTAATGCTGAGAAAGGTTGAGGGCAAGAGAAGAAGGGGATGACAGAGAATGAGGTGGCTGGATGGAGTCACTGAAGCAGTAGGCATGAGCCTAAATGGACTCCAGAAGATGGTAGAGGACAGGAAGGCCTGGAAGAACTTTGTCCGTGGGGTCGTGATGGGTCGGACACGACTTTGCAACTAACAACAAACCAGTAAATGCCTTTCCAACTTTATCTTGTAATTAATTATACCTCAAAATAGTTCTGTTTTCTGCTTTTATTTTTATCCTTGTTGGTTCTCTATTGTTTTTGGAGAAGTACCTAATTTAAATCTATATTTAAGTGTCCATTAAGATTGTCTAATACAGCTTGGCTATAGATGATGAATGTTGTAGTATTTTATGAGTGGAAGTTGAAAAGTCATAGGTATGTCATGCGCTCTTGACCTCCCGGTTAGACTACTGCAATGCTCTCTACATGGGGCTGCCCTTGAGGACCACTCGGAGGCTTCAGCTGGTATAGAATGCAGCCGCGCGAGTTGGGATGGGAGTCTCCCGATACTCCCATGTAACACCTCTTCTCCGCTAGCTGCATTGGCTTCCAGTTGCCCTCCGGGTGAGATTCAAGGTGCTGGTGATGACCTATAAAGCCCTACATGGCATGGGTCCAGATTATCTTAGGGAGCACCTGCTGCCAGCATCAACTTCCCATCGTCCTGTGCGCTCCCATAGAGAGGGCCTCCTTAGGGTGCCGCCGGTTAGGGAGTGCCGGCAGGTGATCCCCAGAGGGAGGGAATTTCTGTGGGCACGCCTGCCCTTTGGAATGATTTACCTGTGGAACTCCGGACCACCCCCGATCTGCGTTCATTTCGCCGGGACCTGAAAACCTGGCTTTTCGATCTATCAGGCCTGGACTGAAGGGGTTTTAGCTTTTTAACATTGTTTTAATTGTTGGGCTTTAATTAATTTAATTCATTTTAATTTTATATTATCTTTTATATTGTCTTTTATATGCTGCCCTGTAAACCGCCCTGAGTCCTTCGGGAATAGGGAGGTATAGAAAACTAATTAAATAAATAAATAAATAAATGTATATGTCAGTCAATTGGTTTCCTATAAAGAATAGTGATTATATGCCCACTATTCAATTTTACAATAGTATCCAGAAAGTTACATTATGAGGGCTTTCTGCCTGCAACATTTGTCATCACATGACTTCCACAGTAGAATTTAGGGTGGAAATATAAAGCTGAGTGCTTCAATATACTGATAATATCTTACCCCAGACTATCAGATTACCTCATCCAGTAGTCTAATGTAGATGTTAAATAGGAGAAGAGAGAGAAGTGAGCTTTTGGGCACTTCATAAAGTAGGGGCAATCAAGAAGATCTTCGGCTCTTCAGAAGCTTCTTGGATGAGAAGTGAAACGACTTCAAAGAAAAACAAGAAAGTCCAGTTGCCTCATGGGAAAAAAAGCACCTTTGGGATTCTTTGCTTTGCTTGTACTAAGATTTCCATTGTTTTCTAAATGAAGTTATCTATGTAGAGGGATATTAGTAAAGTTTTGTTGCATCTTCTGACAGCTACTTGGTATTACTGGGTGCATTGCACTATTTCCTTTGTCCCTTTGTCCTATGCAAAGGTGAACTTTGGTGTTCACAGTTCTTGCATTTTATTTTGCAGATGACTCCTGTTTGGTATTTCAATGATACTGGATCTCTGGGTTCCTCATGTGTTTTGTAGGACTTTATGGGTTTGTATATGATGGTTGTTCTGAATGGTTGCACTGGTCTACTCCAAGGTCCCTTTAACACAGGGGAAAGACTTGTTTACCAACCTTCAGATAAGTGATACCTGTAGGGTAATTCCCACAAGTCCTTGTCATTGGTTGTGTTACATCAGATCTCAGATTTTTTAAGTCTAAAAAAAACATCTTGAGGGGATTGAGACATAATTATCTAGACACAATCGTCTTATCTGGATCTGAAGTATTCCTCTAAAGAAAGCTTCAACAGACAAGAATAACACTAGAGAGGTCATATAGCCCAAAGTTTTATGTCTTAAAATAATAAATGCTTTGTTCATTTTAAAGTTTTCTCCTTGTTTCTTTTCTTGATGTCACTTCTCTAGCTCCATTGTACTGACTGCAACTGTACACACACAGTTCAACATGAAAATATATTAGGTGTTCCTATAAGAGTATGTATCTGAATTTTTTCCCTGTGGATTTACTGTGAAACAATATTCACATGAAAAGTAACATTAGTCTTTTACTTAGTGCTTCTTCCTCTCTTCCTCTCTATCTCTGAGGGGGAAACAAAAGCTGCTGTAATCACATTACCCTAAAGACCTGACACAATTAGCAAGCATGCTAAAGTGAAAAGAATTCACTTTAGCGTCCCAAGAAGCTTTAGTGCAGTTAGCAAATGATCATTTTCATAATAATATAATTGCCAGAATGGGAAATTACAGGTAATTGCTGTTGTTGTGACCCTGATATGTCAGTAATGAAATTAAAGTAACTGTTATCACCTAGATTACTGCTGGTTCAGGGATTTTTTTTAACAACTTTTTAATTATTTTTTTCTGTAGAACAAACTATACGTTTTCTCTCTAATGAATAAGTCAGACACTTACCTAACAAATATTTCTTGCTGCCTGCTGACAATCTGGAAGTCCTTTGTGAAGATAAAAAAGGAAGAGCAGAAAAAACATTCAAAGAATGTTTCCATTGTATTATACCGCAGGTTCAAGATTTCTTTAAAATGATGCTTAACCAAGAAAATATCCAAAATGAAAGCACCCTTTCAAAATTCTTCATCTTCAGCTGTAGATACAAACTTGAGATGAAAAATTTGACTGTGGTGGCAGAGGAGATAAAGAGACAGAGATTATACCTTCAGGAATTGGGCAAGATTGTATGGGGTAAAATCACTTTTACAATACTGTTTAGAGGCCAGTATTAAGACCTATTATTTAGGGTTTTAAAATTCTGAAACTTTAGTCTAAATTGATATAAAACCAGAACATATCTCATCCCAGACAGTCTTCTTGAGCAGTAAGATCTGTATTTCTTTATGGAAAATAAATTACATGGATAGATTCCTAAAATTATATTAATGAGGTGGAGGAAGGATTAGTGATATGTAAGTGTAAGTACATGGATTACTGCCCCTTCATGGATTACTGCCTTGTCGTGGCAAAGGGGCTTGCGTAATTCAATGAAGCTATGAGCTATGCCGTGCAGGGCCACCCAAGACGGACAGGTCATAGCAGAGAGTTCTGACAAAACGTGATCCACTGGAGAAGGAAATGGCAAACCACTCCAGTATCTTTGCCATGAAAACCCTATGGACAGTACCAAAAGGCAAAACGATATGACGCTGGAAGATGAGCCCCTCAGGTTGGAAGGCGTCCAATATGCTACTGGGGAAGAGCAGAGGGCTAGTACTAGTAGCGCCAGAAAGAATGAAGCGACTGGGCCAAAGCCGAAAGGACGCTCAGCTGTGGATGTGTCTGGTGGTGAAAGGAAAGTCCGATGCTGTAAAGATTTTTTCTCCATAGGAACCTGGAATGTAAGATCCATGAATCAAGGAAAGTTGGACGTGGTCAAACAAGAGATGACAAGACTGAACATCGACATCTTAGGTATCAGCGAACTAAAATGGACAGGAATGGGTGAATTTAATTCAGATGACCATCAGGTATACTACTGCGGGCAAGAATCCCTCAGAAGAAATGGAGTAGCCTTCATAGTCAATAAAAGAGTAGGAAAAGCAATACTGGGATACAATCCTCAAAATGACAGAATGATCTCAGTTCAAATCCAAGGCAAACCATTCAATATCACAGTAGTCCAAGTCTATGCCCCAACCACCAGTGCTGAAGAGGAAGAAATTGACCGGTTCTATGAAGCCCTACAGCACCTTATAGAACTAACACCCAAAAATGATGTCCTTATCATCATGGGGGATTGGAATGCTAAAGTAGGAAGCCAAAAGATAACTGGAATAACAGGCAAGTTTGGCCTTGGAGTACAAAATGAAGCAGGGCACAGGCTGATAGAATTTTGTCAAGAGAATACGATGGTCATAGCAAACACTCTTTTCCAACAACCCAAGAGACGGCTCTACACATGGACATCACCAGACGGTCAACACAGAAATCAGATTGACTATATGCTCTGCAGCCAAAGATGGAGAAGCTCTATACAGTCAGTAAAAACAAGACCAGGAGCTGACTGTGGCTCAGACCATGAGCTTCTCCTTGCAAAGTTTAGGCTTAAACTGAAGAAAGTAGGGAAAAGCACTAGGCCAGTCAGGTATGAATTGAATCATATCCCTGTTGAATATACAGTAGAGGTGACAAATAGATTTAAGGAATTAGATCTGATAGACAGAGTGCCTGAAGAACTATGGACAGAGGTTCGCAACATTGTACAACAGGTAGCAACCAAAACCATCCCAAAGAAAAAGAAATGCAAGAAAGCAAAATGGCTGTCTGAGGAAGCTTTGCAAATAGCTGAGGAAAGGAGGGAAGCGAAAGGCAAGGGAGAAAAACATAGATATGCCCAATTGAATGCAGAATTCCAGAGAATAGCTAGAAGAGATAAGAATGCCTTCTTAAATGAACAGTGCAAAGAAATAGAAGAAAACAATAGAATAGGGAGGACCAGAGATCTTTTCAAGAAAATTGGAGAGATGAAGGGAATGTTTAATGCAAAAATGGGCATGATAAAGGACCAAAATGGCAGGGACCTAACAGAGGCAGAAGAGATTAAGAAGAGGTGGCAAAATTACACAGAAGAACTATACAAGAATGAGCTTAACGTCCCAGATAATCACAATGAGGTGGTCACTGACCTCGAGCCAGACATCCTAGAATGTGAAGTGGGCCTTAGAAAAGCTGAGCAACAACAAAGCTAGTGGAGGTGACAGTATTCCAGCTGAGCTATTCAAAATCTTAAAAGACAATGCAGTAAAAGTGCTACACTCAATTTGCCAGCAAATTTGGAAAACTCAACAGTGGCCACAGGATTGGAAAAGATCAGTTTACATTCCAATTCCAAAGAAAGGCAGTGCCAAAGAATGTTCAAACTATCACACCATTGCACTCATTTCTCATGCTAGTAAAGTCATGCTTAAAATCCTACAAGCTAGACTTCAGCAGTATGTGGATCGAGAACTACCAGAAGTACAGGCAGGATTTCGAAGAGGCAGAGGAACTAGAGATCAAATTGCCAACATACGCTGGATCATGGAGAAAGCTAGGGAGTTCCAGAAAAACATCTACTTCTGCTTCATTGACTATGCTAAAGCCTTTGATTGTGTGGATCATAACAAACTGTGGCAAGTTCTTAAAGAGATGGGTGTACCAGACCATCTTATTTGTCTCTTGAGAAACCTATATGCGGGTCAAGAAGCAACAGTGAGAACTGGACATGGAACCACTGATTGGTTCAAAATTGGGAAAGGAGTCCGGCAAGGCTGTATACTGTCGCCCTGCCTATTTAACTTATATGCAGAGCACATCATGAGAAAGGCAGGGCTAGATGAATCAAAAGTTGGAATTAAGATTGCCGGAAGAAATATCAACAACCTAAGATACGCAGATGATACCACTCTAATGGCAGAAAGTGAAGAAGAACTAAAGAGCCTCTTGTTGCGGGTGAAGAAGGAGAGTGCAAAACTTGGGTTGAAACTTAACATTAAGAAAACCAAGATCATGGCATCTGGCCCTCTCAATTCCTGGCAAATAGATGGGGAAGAAATGGAGGTAGTGACAGATTTTATTTTCCTGGGCTCCAAGATCACTGCAGATGGGGACTGTAGCCAAGAAATTAAAAGACGCTTGCTCCTGGGGAGGAAAGCCATGGCAAATCTAGACAGCACACTAAAAAGCAGAGACATCACCCTGTCAACAAAAGTGCGTATAGTCAAGGCTATGGTCTTCCCAGTTGCAATGTATGGCAGTGAAAGTTGGACCATAAGAAAGGCTGAGCGCCAAAGAATTGAGGCCTTTGAACTATGGTGCTGGAGAAGACTCCTGCGAGTCCCTTGGACTGCAAGGCGATCAAACTGGTCAGTCCTAGAGGAGATCAATCCCGACTGCGCTTTAGAAGGCCAGATCCTGAAGCTAAAACTCAAATACTTTGGCCACCTAATGAGAAGGAAGGACTCACTGGAGAAAAGCCTAATGCTGGGAAAGATCGAGGGCAATAGAAGAAGGGGACGACAGAGAATGAGATGGATGGATGGAGTCACTGAAGCAGTAGGCGTGAGCTTAAATGGACTCCAGAAGATGGTAGAGGACAGGAAGGCCTGGAGGAATGTTGTCCATAGGGTCGCGATGGGTCGTACACGACTTCGCAGCTAACAACAACAACAAAGTGTAAGTAGCAAGAAGGCTGTTCATAGTATAAGCAGAGAGACCTAAGTAATTTCAGATTTTTCCTGCTAATAAACAATTCAACTAATACCAAGGTGACCTTGGTGTATATCTTTTCTCAGGTATGATATTCATTTGATCAAATGAAAAAATAAACACATCCCATTCTGTGCTGTTGGTTTGATCACCGAGCTTGGTGATTTCTTCTCCATTTGGGGAGCACATCATCAGTGTGCTATGAATTGTGCTCATCAGTCAGAGCACTGTCCTTTAAATACCTTTTTGTATGATGTGAATTGTTGCGGGTATTATTTGTCCAGATGTTTCTGTGTCATGGTCTGGTTTCAGGCTGTTTGGATGGATGGCTGTTGTTGTTGACACATGGTCTGGGTTCTTGTGATTTTAGTTGTTGTGTGGTGGGGTACCAGTTTGTTCATTTTAAATGCTGCCTTTGGAATTGAAGTAGTTCCTTGGTTCTCAGTGGTTGGTAGATTGGGTCGATGTCAATGTGTCTGTTTATTATGGGTGGAGAACCAGGCTGCAAGGAATTCTCTTTCTCCCCTTGAATTTACTTGGGTTACAACTGTGGTCCCAGTTCAATCAAACTGGTGCCCTTCTAGTCTTCATGGATGGACATGAGGGATAGTGGGTCATGTCTTTTGACAGCCAGGAAGTGTTTGTGCAGTCTGGTAGATAGCTTTTTTCCTGTTTGGCCCACTTAATTCTTTTCACAGTTACTGCACTGGATTTGGTATATGAAACCTGATCTTTGGTTTGTTTCTGTCTGCCTTAGAGCTGAGGCTGGTTTGTGGGCTACTGCAAGGTCATGTTGGCGTAGTCTTGCTGTCTTCTCTGAAATATTCTGTACGTAGGGGATTGTGTTTCATCTGGTCATTGCTGTTCCTGTTGTAGTTGTTGTGTTGCTTTGGGTGTTTGTATTGTTTGTGTGTACGGATCTCCAGATGAAGTTTCATGGGTATCTGTTTCTCTCAAAGACTTGTATAAGTGTTTTTGCTCTGCTGATCTGGCTTCTATGGAATTGCAATGGGATTCTGCTCTTCTGAACAGTGTTCTGATGCAGCATTCTTTGTGGCATTTGGGGTGGTTGCTCTGGAAGTTGAGGATTATCTTCCTGTACACAGATGTTAGAATTTGGCCATTGGTGGTTCTGGTTACAAGGATGTCCAGGAATGGCCGTTCATTGTCATTCTTGGTTTCTATTATAAATCGAAGAAGATGTTGTTGGTTCTTTGGTAGGTTTGGTCGACCTGATTGCACTTGATTATCATGAGGGTGTTGTCCATGTAATGTACCCATAGATAGAGGTTTATTTGTGAAAGTACAACTTTTTAGATTTTCTGCATGTTGACATCTGCGGTCAGATATAGGAGATCTCATAGGCAATCCCTTTAGTTGTTCATAGATCTCTCCATCAAATTTGAAGTAGGTGGTTAAGCATAGCTGGAGCAGTTTGCATGTGTTTTCTGTTGTGAGTGGTCCTCTTGGTGGTTGTGTATTGTACAGTAGTTCTTTGATTAGGTCAATTGCTAGTTTCAGATCTACCAATGTGAATAATGCAGTAACATTGAATGATATCATTGTTTCATCTTCATTAATGTGTAGGTGTTTGAGCTTGTCCAGGAATTGTGTGGCATTGTTTATGGAATATTGGGAATCGTCAATTAGGTGCTGTAGGCATTTCCAGATTTCTTTCTTTCTTTTACAGGGTTGTAAGTGGGTGTGCCAGGGAGCGAGACAATTGGTCTGAGTGAGGTGTTTTCTTTGTGCAGTTTGTGCAACAACAACAGCCAGCTAGCCAAACAACCCAAAACCAGACCATGACTCAGAGGCAACCAAATGAACAAACACTATTTGCATCAACAGACAGTACTTAAACACCAAAGACTATGGCCAAACAACAACAACCAGCCAATCAAACAGCCTAAAACCAGACAATGACTGTTAGGCATATGGTGATAGCCTACATAGTTGGGTTGAAAATATATAAACCAGACAATGACTCAGAAACATCCGGAGAAATAACACCCACACCAATTTACATCACACAAAAAGATATTTAAAGGCTATTGTTCTGCCAGATGAACTCAATTCATAGTGCACTGAAGATATCTTCCCAAATGGAGACAAAATGTTTGCAGCCAAATTGCCAAGCTTGGAGATCAAAGCAACATCCCAACTATCAACCTGAGCTATTAATATTCAAACATATTTCAACATCCTATTCTTTATTGAGTTGGCAGTATGAAAAAGAAGAGGGTGACAGAATTTTCCTTTGCAGATTGTACATTACATTTATATTTTCGGGATATTCTCCTCAAAGTATATACATGTATCTTTTGCCAAGCTGTATTACTGTAATGTTTCTCCTGTGTCATAATAAATGTCTTTATACACTCTTAGAGCCTATTAAAATGATATAGATAGAATAGACTTTGCTTGGCCTTTGGTGAATGCTACTTTTGAGGAATTATATGGTTGAAAACAAGATTCTGGGCTCAGTAGATGATCATGCTGTTAACATTGAACCTGATAGGTTATTAAACAGAGAACTCAGTCTAATTACTAAATAGAATATTGCATCTAGTAAGATTCGTTGTCTTTCCTTTTTCTTAATTACTTTTAAAGGGTTTTTTCATTTTGTAATTATCAAGGAAGAATCAGATAGCTGGTCTGACTGAAAGAATGCATGCAGAGGTCACTGAGTTTACATTTGAGATATGTGCATGATTTTAACCCAGTCTCAGCCAGTTTGTACCCATCACTACACTGCTCTTTAGTGCTCTTGTAATGATGAGGATATTACCTTCTAAGTTTTAGAAGCCTAAGGAAGGGGAAGGGGAAGGGGAAGGGGAAGGGGAAGGGGAAGGGGAAGGGGAAGGGGAAGGGGAATGAGATGGGATGGGGTGTGGTGGGATGGGATGGGATGGGAATGGGATGGGGTGGGATGGGATGGGATGGGAAGGGATGGATGGGATTGGGTGGGTGTGGTGGAGCAGGGTGGGTGAAGTGGGGGTGCCAGTAATTGGGTATCTTTCCAGGCAGTACAAAAGGAGATAGTAGATTTATGTCATTAGAAATAAAGAAAAGTGCTTCAAAAACTTCAGATACAGAATATTTATTTACTACAATGAATTGTACTAATTCCTTAAAAGATCTCAGTCTGTCCTTGCCCTTAGCATCTTCTTATCATTCTTTCAATTATTTATTTTCCTGCTCTCCTTATCTGGTCCTTCTGTTTGTTTTATGTTCTGTGCACCTCTCTCTTCTGACATTCTTATCCATATCACAGTCGCATGGGCAGTAAGTAACAGGCAGCCACAAAGAAAGACTGATTGTTAGAGGGAGTTTCTACAAGCTATCCAGTTTCTTTAGTAAATTTTATTTATTTATGTAGTAAATTTATAGAATGCCCATTTCATATACGCGACATATTTGATTCTATAATTGTAAGATTACAGCAGTCTCACTGTAATTTACCTTGGTCTAATATATAACTTTCACCATATTTACTCGTTATCATTGCAGCTGATTCTTTCCCTGCACTATGTTTCCTGTCCTTTTAGTTACTATCACCAAATGTGTTTGTTCATTAAATTGTTAAATAAAAGAATAGTTCTATCATATATGCATGTCTACATATTAAGTTCAACTTTTTCTAAATTTTCAGTTTTAGTTCTTTTCAATACTGTCTAGAACAAATGTATGAGCGCAATTCACTTTCTAGGCCAAGAATTTGTATTGTGAGATCCACTTCAGAGGCAGAGCCCAAGATTTCCTGAAAAGATGCCGTTTGTGTTTCTTCCATTCAATCATGTCCAATTCTTAAACACTGTCTGGACATATCCCTGTAGTTTTATTAGCTTGGTTTTTCAGAAGTTATTTGTCATTTCCTCCTTCCTAGGCCTGGGAGAAATTGACTACCCATCTGGCTTTGTGACCAAAGTAGGGCTAGAATTCACAGTTTCCCAGTTTCTACTCAGATGCCTTAACTAAACTGGTTCTGACAAAAATTTTAGTATAAAGTTATTTGTACTGCCTCCATGGAATGGTCACAAATGTTTTTGTTTCTTCAGTTTTAAGTGATAGTAGGGTTCCTCCAGAAATGTAAAACAGTTGCAACAGTTCAGTTGCAAGGAGAACTATAAAGCTGAAATGGGCCACAGATGGTTCAAATAGAATAGAGCTTCAGGAATAGTATACTTTTATGCTTGAAGGGAGCTGAAGCTCAGTCTGGATGGTTAGCTTCTTATAAAAAATAAGTTAAGCAATGATACTGGGAGATTATTTGTTTATTCTGAATTTTGGACAGGATTCATTGGATACCAAATGAAGATGATAAAGTCCATTGCAGAATCATTTACATTTGACCCTAACCCTCACAACAACTCTAACACTATATAGACTACATGAACTTTTCTTCCAAATATGGAGTGTTGATTCTAAGGGCATGACATTTTTCTACTGTGTGCTGCTAATCTTATTCTGCAATCTGGAGTATTGCCAGACTGCATATATGTTGTTCATGCAGTCATCCAGTGCAAGCATTTTTGAAAGCATACCCAGAATCCACAGAAATTCTCATCCCCATTAAGAAAAATGTACAGTGGAAACTAGGAATGGATATGGAATGGTGGATGCCTATTTATTTTAGGAAATATATGGCACTTGCGTCAACTGCCACTTCCTGTTAAGTTTCTACGGGATTATTAAAGCATGGCTGACAGAGTATGTGAGGGTCATTATTCTTTCAAAGGTCATATTATTGGATGTTGTTACTTTTGCTCATTCTGTTATCATTGTACACTGTTCAGAGCAGGTGATTCTATTCTAATTTGTTATAATTATTTTGTCTTCATAGCATTCTTCCTCCCAAAAGACCCTTTCAAACAGATTAACAGGTTGCTTACAGTAGCATATTGAAAATAACATGTACGAAAAAGATAGGCAAGCTACAGCAACTCTGTTAAAGCAGCATTTACTGTATATGTTATGGGAGAACAATGCTCCTGTGTGTAATGTAAGAACCATGCTGGGTCAGACCAAACAGCAGCCACTTTGATGATAACTAATCAGAAAGGGGAATATGACAGCAATAGTTCTTTCCCACTCTTGGTTCCCAGCAACTGGATTTCAAAGGGAAGGAGCTTCTAATTCTGCATGAATGGAACTGTCATTGTAATGCCATTTACAGCTTTAATCTTACTTGAATGTGTCTACTTCATTCTTTAAATTTTCTAAGTTGGAAGCTATAATACCATCTGTATAAAAGCCCTTTTTGTTCATTTTTACTAAATTCCATAGATCCAATTATAAGCTAAACATACAAACAGAATCATTTCTTGTCCATGTTCCATCATTTCATAGATCATTAAGAAGTCCTTCTGTAAGAAGAGGAGGTTTTCTTTTAGCCTCTTGCTCTGCCATTATCTCTTAAACAGGGACTGAAGAAATTTAAAGCAACTCCTGGCAACAAATACTATATTTACTAAGTAGTAGTTCTTCAATTATCTCTCATGTAATAGCTGCAAGGCATAAAGCAAGATGAAAAACAAATAGTTCAGTATTACAAAAAGGTTCCAAACTCTACAATGAAATATATTGCATTATTGCCTCTTCGGAGTTGTACTAAATTGTCATAAAAGTTGGAATGTTTAAAGAATGCCACTGGCATGGTTGAAAAATGAGAGGGAAAGAAAGGAAGACTATTCTAGCTAGAATCAAAGCCTAAGACAAACTGAAACTAAGATGTGAGGAAAGGAGAAATTATTATTATTATTATTTCCATAGAGAAGGTGTTTTTTGAACAGAGATATTATCTGTTCTCCAGGTAATATTATAAGGCCAATTGCATATAAAATCCAAATATCTGTGATGAGGAATGAACCCCACAGGCATGACTGCTTCCTACACAAATGAATATATATGATTTATGTACTTATATAGATATAGATGCAGATTTGACAGTGTGTACAGTAGTCAAATTATTAGACTAGGTCACTAGGAGAAGTGATACCTATGTTCTACTTCCTCCTTAGGTGCAGAAGACAGCTGTTTAATTTTGGGTCAGTCTTTCTCAGCCATAGACTGGAAAGCTGAAAAATAAAAGGGATCAGTTTTAATGAAGAGACCCTCCCCCAATCTAGCAGTCCAATACTGTGAACTTCTTAAAAATAAAAATAAAAAAATCCTTCCTATCTTTAAGAATGAGACTTGTCTGAGGAATTTGGGATGGAGGAAGAAATACATTTAGGGTAACCTTTTTTTCCCCTAGAACTTATACAGTATTTCACACTATAGAAAATTCTTTGACTTTAGAAAGACTTTCCAAATCTTAGATATCTGCAAAAAGAAAATACACCAAAAAATCTGCCTGTCTGTCTATCTGTCTACCATTGCTTACCTACCTACCAAGCTAAATAAATTATTGTATTTCATTAAATTTTTGATTTTCAATGTGTCAAGCTTCAGGACCTGGTTTTGTTTTCAGATACAGAAATCTATTGATAATCAAAAAAAAAAAAAGATGAAGCTCAAGGAAAATAGAAAGGAAAAGAGAACAAAATAAGCAATTAATTAAAATTCAGCCAGAAATGCTCCCCCTATATGCTTGGTTTCTACTAATAGCAAACTACTGTACCGTTACATTTATTTTGATTCCATGCATATTTACTTAGTAGCATGTGCCACTGAGCTGATAGATTCTATGCAGAGTGTTATGTTTTGTTTTCACAAATCAGGATATGATGAGGTGGAGAATTATACCATTTTTTTTTTCATTTGCCTATTAGAGTCAGGTTTTTGTTTGTTTGTTTCAAAGCTCCAAAAAGCAAATTAGCTAAAATAAAATAGGATTTGCCCATCACTAAACCCTACTTTCAACTTCGTTATGTTATTTAAATGGAACGATCTACATTTGGAAAAGTCTGCTGACAGAATTAATAATCACAATAAAAAGCCATGAAAGTCCATATTAATGATAAGATAAAGAACACTACAGTGGAAGATAGTCTTCCCCTATGTCCTGATCTACTGACATCCAGGTTGTGATCTGAAATAAACTCTTTAATAATGAATAACCTGAATGTCTGCTGAACAGAAAATGGAAGACTTAACAAAGAACCTCGGATGTAGAAACCAAACATGGGAAGTAATTGTTCTAGTATTCCACTTCTCTGAATCTTAAGGCATCAAAGTTTTTGATTGTGTCTGACATCGTATGCATGTCTGTTTTTTACTATGCCTTATTTAGTATGTTAATATTTTCTACTCATTTTTAGTGTGTTTATATAAATATATATTTTTATTTATTGACTCTCGAAAAGACAAATAGGAAAGTGACATTTATTCAAACCTTTGTTCTCCTTAACTGAGGAACGTTTGGGAAGCAATAAGATTGCTTATTTTAATATAAGGATATTTACATCTCTGGGAACAGACAGATGCCTGATTACTGTTTTTCCTTTGTCCATTTATGGAGATTATGTATGTGTGCTTGTTTTTAGAAAGCACACTAAGGTAAGGCAGTTAGCAAGGTTATTGAGTTTCCCTGCATGTGTCGGTGTCATAGCTGTGCAAGAATGTCTCATTCATTCTTTACAATATAATTTTCAACAGTCATGACTGACCTTCTGCTGTGGATTCTCAGTCTGCCAAACAATTGCTTAGTGCTTCATACCCTCAGGTATAGGCCCTGATCTTTGCAATATATAAAATGTTGTATATCTATGTGGCATCTCTTGCTATAGCCATGTATCTATCTGTATATTGCTGTCTATACTTCTACCATTTATATGCCTTGGAAGTTCAGGGATAGTTCTGAATGTGTGTATGTTTGAATGTGTGTGTTGTATGCATATGTTTGGATGCATATATATCCTTGAGGTTTATATAGCTTATACAAGACTGACTCTCTTTTTTTCTTTTTCAAGTGAATGTTTGGAAAAAAGAGAAGAGATGCTGAGTGTTATGTATCCAGGTGAAGAGAACACATACACACTTACATAGCAGTCATCACCAGAGGGCGTTGAACTGTAACTGTTTTGGCGGGAACCCAGTTTCGGCGGGAAACAGAGGTTCAAACCCATTGGCCGGCTGCTCACCTGGCCGGGTATAAAAGGAGCGCAGGTAACCCCTATTCCCCAGTACAGTCACTTCCACCTAATAAAGATCTGCCATGCTGTACTCATCGTCTCGGCGTCCTTCCTGCACTCCAGAACCCACTACACAACACTGAGCACCAGCTTCTGTCTTCATATGCTGACTTTCTGGCAAGTGTAAACTATTTCTATGGACAGATGCTGAGTGGCTGAAGTTGACCTTTTCCTGCTCTTTACATGTGTCTGATTGACTGGTGTTGCCCTTGTGGTATCCTGTCCACATGCTGACTCTCCAAATAAAAGTCCAGTGGTGCTTCTTCCTGTGATTTCTATGTGGTTAGAATACCGTATATCATCCAAAGATTAATCCTTTCCCTCTTGAGCCACAGTCTGTAAACATAAAGCTTCATTTCTCTTCTGACAAATTCTTATTATATCCCTGCCTTTAAGTGGCTTGACAGTGTAAAATATCTTCTTAATAACAGGCTTAGTGGCAGAATACAGCAGCTTATTGTTATTTCTTTTGGAAAAAAGTGCATACGTATAAATTAAATTACCTTCAAGTGCAAGATATTTGATATACACTGTAGGTAAATGGGAATCACAAGACTTGAGGGGAATTACTTGAAGTTTTCCTGGATAACTGTAATGATTTTTGCCTTCTTTTGATATATCTTCACAACACAAAATGCAATAAGGATGGAAAAGTATAATTTCATTAATTTTGTCTGTTTGGGATTGCAATCATCTTCCCTCCTGGATCAAATGCCTTTTGGAGAAAAAAAATAGTGGATCACAGTGAAAAATATTCTACTTCAAACAATTATGTGAAGTCCTAGCTCTCTGGAGAAACCTCCAATGCTGGGAATGATAGAGGAAGGAGAAGAGGAAGACAACCAGCAGTAAAGTGAATGGACTTAATTGGTCCCAGTGGTGATGGGTGCACTGTTGGGAGACCTGAAAGACCAGGTTAGGGACAGAACATCATGGAGAAAATCCAGCAATATGGTTGCTAGGAGTTATAAACAACTTGATGGCACATAATCAATCAATGGATTCTATTCATGTCTTGTCAGAAACGGGCTCTATTAAATTCAGTGGTATGTATGGCAAGCATGGGCATTTTCAGCATTTTACATAGCAATATTAGAACACTTCCTCCAGAAGTCAAACTTATATTTCAGTAGAAATTTAACATTTCTAATTGTGCTGCTTTTTATAGATGCTTGAGTGAAATTCTATGTTGTTTTATCCTGTAATATGCCTTTGAAAAACTTTTTCTAGTTGAAAATGCATGTATTTTAAACTTAATTTGTCATATTCTTCAAGCTTCATTAGCTTCTTCCTATATTTTACTGATGGATCAAATATTTTACTGATGGATCAAAAATCAAAGTAATATTCCATATATGCACAATCATTTTTTAAAATCCCATTTATATCCCGTCCTTCTCCGAAGACTCAGGGCGGCTTACAATCTAAGAAGCACAAATCAATGTGCTTAGCAATAGCCTTCATTCTATGTATATGCCTGCTTATTAGGGCTTTCGCCCCCCCCCCAAGTGGCATTTTTACAAAGTCAGCTTATTGCCCCCAACAATCTGGGTCCTCATTTTACCTACCTCGGAAGGATGGAAGGCTGAGTCAACCTTGAGCCTGGTGGGACTCAAACCTGCACTAATTGCAGGCAGCTGGTGTTTTCAAGGAAAGGTCATATTATTATTATTTAACAATGAAATAAACATGTGGCATGTTCAATATTTCCTTTCTTAACAAACATTGAACATGCCACCCTTGAATATAATTTTACATTGCTTTCTTACTGTTATGTATTTTGTTAATTTAGGTATTACTATGTTGGAAATTTTTCTCAACCATGCCATTTGCTAACCAGATGAGATAAACTACATGAACAGAGATCTGGGACCTGGGGACTGTCAAACTATTCAACACTGTGCACTGTACAAATATTCAGTAATTTGGTTATATTGCTCTGATCGTTTATTCTTTTTTAATATTACTTTCTTCAGAAGAACTTAGTATGAAAAAAGAAAAGTGAATAAAATGAAAACAATTTGATAATTTTACCAACAAGTTAAAGTGCATCAACTAGGCCAATAAAGGAAATAGAAGCAAAATAAAAAATAAATAAAAAATCCATTTAAAAAGGCAATCTGCTCCCCAAGCAATTGTTAATTACATCAGATTAGTCAGACAGCTAAAAGCTCACAACTGTAACATTATTGGTGATTAAAGTAAAGCTTTCTTTAATTCAAGCTGAACTCCTGGTGACTTACATTAAAACTTCTATACAGGGTTTTTTTTGGCATGATATTGAAATGGTCCTCTATGGCCTTCTTCTAGCAAATATTTTCAACTTCCCATTCTGTCCATATATAAGACTATGCATCATTTTATTTTTTCTGATTTTTGAATAAGCAACAAGTTTTATTATTTATTTATTTATTTGATTTTTATCATTTTTATTTGTATTTATCATTTGCAACTCAAGGCGGCAAACATGCCCATATTCCTTTCTCCTTATATTTTCCTCACAACAACCACCCTGTAAGGTGGGTTGGGCTAGAGATAGTGATCGGTCCAAAATCACCCAGCTGGCTTTCATACATAAGGTGGAACTAGAACTCACAATCTCCTGGTTTCTCAGCCAGCACCTTAACTGCTACATCAAACTGGCTCTTCAGTCCTTTTCCTCATTGAATCAGATTAGGTGATATGAAAATACTGCTTTTAGAAGAAATAAAGAATGTAATCAGAAAGAAGATTATGCTGAATTGTTTGCCTGCCTGTGTAGTTTTTTAACACAATCAGAGTTAAAGATTTCATGACAATAGATGGACTGCAGTTAAAGTTCATGCTGCTCAATAACAGAATAACGGAGCTGGAAGGGACCTGTACTGTATTGTGTATCACACAATGCATTGTTGTATGATAACAATATGTTCCATTGAAAGTCAAGAAAGCAAATGGAAAATACAAGTGTTGACTGATTAAACAATTACTCATTGCTTCTAAAAAAAATCCATATTTTCCAGTGCCTTGACCGCATTTGGCTTACAACAGAATTTTTATTTCAATGTGAATTGCACATTTATGCATCAATTGATCTAAATGGAGCACTTTTTTAATATGAAATAATGGAAAATTATCTTTACTAGAAAAGGCAAGTGATTGCTTTGATACCGTAACTTCCTTTTTCCTGGTGGTTGGATGCAACCTCAAGCTCCATGTTCACACAAAGCCTGCAGCATAAATTTAAGTCTTTTTTTAAAAAAAATCTATTCCAGCTTAATTTCTAAATGTCTTTTACAGGCTGCTGATTTTCAATAGCTGTTTGTATGAGAGGTGGAAAAAATTTGGATATGTAGGAGGAGATTCCTGAGAGCATTGATCTGACTTGAGCAATGGTTAGTGAAACAGACTTTATAGATTTTATAACCAGAAGGAAATGTATAGTACAAGTAAGCAAAACCATCTAGCTAACTATATGCTTCTAAGAGGAGAGTCAGAAAGCAAATGCCTGGGAACAAAGACAAAAAGATCAGCAATCTCTTACACAAAGAGGCATACAGAGTAAATTCTTAACTATATATTTACAGTCTCATACTCCATTGTGGTCAATAGGTCATAAAAAATAGGTGCGATTGGGTTTGGTTGTCCCAAAGTGCTTGTCAGAAAAGGCCTAAGTTTATTGCAAAATAGTATTGACTGCTATAAATATTGGTGTAGGTCACAGAATGTAGTGTAATTGTAGTTTTCTAATCATGCTTAAGGGAGAAGTCACCTTGAAATGTGTTGGGAGTCTCCAGTTGTCCTGAGTCCATTGTTAATTACCAACATACTGAAATTGTGGGAATAGCACCTGTATTTATTAACATGTGAATTATTTAATTCAATGTTGACTATTTAATTTTACACAGCTTAATTGATTTCATATTTGAAAGGAGATGCAACATTTGGAGGTGATATAATTCTAATTACCTTGAAATGCAACACAACAATTTAAGAAATATCTTTTATTTAGACAATGCAAGGCACAACAGCCTGTCATGTTGAGCAGAATTCTATACCAATAAACTATTTAGTTTCAAATTTTTAAAAAATAATATTCAGAACAAATAGAGCCTTACACAAATCTACATATCATTAATCATTGCATTGCTGAACAAAAAGTGTCCAAGCAAGTTAAATGCTTAATCTGAAAGGAAAAATAGCAATGCAATATTTAGCCATCCATTAATTGGATTAAAATATTAATCCAATATTTAGCCACCATTTAAATGTGCAAATAGATGGCTAATATTGTTCATTTATTTCATCTTATGGCCTTATAATTAAATGATGGCTTTTCCAATTAATCTTGAGGTAAGACAACATTTTTTTTTAAAATGCAGTGTGTGCTTAAATAAATTACATTATTTTTCTTTTGTGTCTTTGAGTCAGTCTTTAGTCTTGAAAGTACATGGACAAATGCATTCAGATTTTTTTTAATCAATGCTTTCAGATGTGATTTGCCATTACTTTCTTCTTTCTTAGAGTTGAAAGAAAGGGACTTCCCCAAAGTAATAAACTGTCTTCCATGTCTAAGACAGGACTAGAACTCCCAGTCTCCCAATTTCTAGCCATGTCTATCTAACTCAATTTTCTACCCATCTCAACTAGCTATTATAACTGACCCTAGGCAGGAAATTCCAGAGATATTTTCTGTTTGCATAATATGTATATTATTGATTTAACATGCATTTTGTTAATGCAAAGTGATGTGGCAAGAACTCATATGACACAACAAGAAACAAAGATTGTTTGTACCTAGTTTGCCCATCTACTGTAGAGAGCAACATTTAGCTAATGTTCTCGGACTGCAAAAACAACTTGCATATGGGCTAGTACTTTGATTGAAGACTATTAAAAATACCAGACGGTGGGCTCAGCTGGAAAGTTGAAAATATATCATGGAAGAAAGCAGTGACAAGTCACTTACATAATGTTGCCATAAAAACTACATAAGACTGCTGCTGAAATTATTAGAAAATGAACTTGGCTTAGAAAAGTATTTGTCTTATTTATTTATTATATTTGTATAGCTGGCCCTCTTAGTCAGTGACTTATCCTGTGATTTTCCTTTTCATTTATTTATTAAAGATGTTATCCTGTCATTTATGATTCATCTGCTACCATAATTCCTCTATATTCCTTATGCAACTAGAAAGCACTAAAGGCTTTCTTCAAGTCTATGTTGTGGTTCAGTCAAGTTGTGTCTGACTCTTTGCTACATTATGGACCACAGCACTTCAGGCCTCCTGTCTTCCATTGTCTCCTAGAATTTCCCCAAATTCACATTCATTGTGTCAATAACACTATCTAACTATCAGTCCCCTGTGGCAACATGCAGAGTTTTGTTTGAAACATGAAGCTCAGGGCTGTCTTTAGATTTGATTAACTGTCAGTTCCTTTATAATGGACCCGGAACGGTTCCAGATGGCGCTTGGGTCTATACCAATCCCCCTCACTCACAGCCCGGTCAACGCCTTGGTGGATGCCTGGGAAAGGGCTGCCACTGAGGCGCTCGACCGTGCTGTACCCTTGTGACCCCTGACCCGGCGCAGATCCCGATGGGCTCCATGGTTTTCTGTGGAGCTCCGGGAGATGAAGTGTAGGATACGGGGTCTAGAGAGCTGTTGGAGATCCAGCCAATCCGAACCTGACCAATTGCAGTTAAGAATCTTTATAAGGTCTTATCTTGCAGCGATGAGGACGGCAAAGGCTAATTACTTTGCTGACCTCTTCGCGTCCGCAGATAATCACCCGTCCACCCTGTTTAGGGTGACTCGCTCCCTTCTCAACCAGGAGGTGAGGGAGGATCCCTTACAGGGGCGGGCTGAGGAATTTAGTCATCATCTGATGGATAAAATCGCTCAGATTCGGAACGGTTTGGACTCTGACTGGGCAGAGTCTGATGTGGAGGAATCAGACGGTCTTGAGCGTGTTATCTGGACTGAGTTCGATCCTGTTTCCCCTGATGATGTGGACAGGATGAGGAGGAGGCTGAGCTCCACCACCTGTTTGTTGGACCCGTGCCCCTCCTGGCTGGTTTATGCAGCTCGGGAGGAGACACAAGGCTGGTTCCAGGCAGTAATAACTGCTTCCTTGAAAGAGGGTATCTTCCCTGCCGCCCTGAAGGAGGCGGTGGTGAGACCCCTCCTCAAGAAGCCTGCCCTGGACCCGGCTGTTTTAAATAACTATCATCCGGTCTCCAACCTTCACTTTTTGGCGAAGGTTGTTGAGAATGTGGTGGCGCATCAGCTTCCTCTGTTCCTGGATGAAGCTGATTATCTGGACTAGTACCAATCGGGTTTCAGGCCCGGGCACAGCATGGAGACAGCATTAGTCGTGCTGGTGAATGAACTCTGGCAGGCTCAGGACAGGGGTTGTTCCTCTGTCCTAGTCCTATTAGATCTCTCAGCGGCTTTCGATACCATCAACCATGGTATCCTACTGCAGCATCTCAGGAGGTTGGGAGTGGGAGGCACTGTTTTGCGGTGGTTCTCCTCCTATCTCCTGGGCCGCTCGCAGTCGGTGTTGATGGGAGGGCAGAGGTCCGCCCCGAGCCCTCTCGTTTGTGGAGTTCCTCAGGGGTCGGTTCTCTCTCCCATTCATTCTAGTGATCACCATGAGTCATGATCATGAATTTTGTTTTAATAATGCTTAGTGAGAATTCGCCTGGTATGCCAGTTGTGACCCTATCTGGACCGAGATGCCCTATGCACACTCATGCGCTCGTGACCTCCTGTTTAGACTACTCCAAATCTCTCTACATGGGGCTGCCCTTGAGGACCACTCGGAGGCTTCAACTGGTGCAGAATGCAGCTGCCCAGTGACGAGGGGTGGCAAAGCGGAAGGCCAGCTGCAGGAGATGATGATTGGTCCATGACAGGGGTATAATGGCTGGAAAACCCCCTCCCAGATCATCTAGCCACCGACCAGATAAGAAGACAAGGTCGAGTGTGTGACCCCCCCCATGAGTTGGGCCCTGAATTACTTGGGTCAGGTCCATGGCCATCATGGAGGCCATGAACTCCCGAGCCAGTTCTGATAAACCCCCCAGGGATGGCAGGTTAAAGTCCCCCAGAACCATAAGTCTGGGGAACTCAACTGCCAACCCCGAGAGGATGTCGAGGAGCTCGGGCAGGGCTGCTGCTACACAGCTGGGTGAGAGGTATGCCAGTAACAAACCCAACTGAGCCCCAGGGCCGCATCTCAGGAGGAGTGACTCACACCCAAGTATCTGGACAACGGTGGCCTCCTGCGGACATAAGTTCTCCCTCACAACTACCGCCACACCCATACCCCTACCCTGAGCCCAGGGCTGGTGAAGCACATGGAAACCTGGTGGGCAAAGTTCAGTCAGAGGGACACCTCCCTCTGGGCCCAACCAGGTCTCCGTAATGCAAGCCAGGTCCGCACGCTCCTCTTCTACCAAATCTTGAATGAGAGGAGCCTTGGGAACTACGGACCTAGCACTAAAATACACCAGTCTGAGCTCAGGGGCCTGCTCACCCGTGCTCCCAGAAACATGGGTCAAATCCGGAGGGTCAGAGCACACCAGTTGTCTTCCGGGTGAGGTTCAAGGTCTTGGTTATGATCTTTAAGTCCTTACATGGCATGGGTCCGGGTTACCTCAGGGACCACCTGCTGCCGGCGTCAACTCCCCTCCACCCTGTGCGTTCCCACAGAGAGGGCCTCCTCAGGGTGCCTCCGGTCAGGGAATGCCGACTGGTGGCCCCCAGGGGGAGGGCCTTCTCTGTGGGCGCTCCGGCATTATGGAATCAACTGCCGGTGGAGCTCCGGATGTCATCAGACCTCCGAACCTTCCGTCGCGGCCTGAAGACCCACTTATTTGAATTAGCTGGTCTGGCCTGATGGGGGAATATGGGTTTTTAAATTGTTGTTCTTAGTATTGTATTATTGTTTTTTAACTGGGCATTGGTTTAATCTTTTTTTAACTTTTGTATCGTTATTTATATATGCCCTGTGAACCGCCCTGAGTCCCTAGGGAGAAGGGCGGTATACAAATTAAATAAAACCTAAACCTAAACCACCGCTTGAATACAGCAGGGGAGCGCTCCCCTGATGTTGATATGGCCCTCCGTATGGCCACCTGCTGCCATTCTCAATCGTTGTTGGGATCCGCAACCCCACCCCCCCGCTCTGGAGACCCGGAGGCACCCAACCCAAGCCCCACCCCACCGTGACCTGTCCCGAGCCTGGATTGAACATTGGTTGGTGGAAGCCCCCCAAATTCCAACCCAAACCGCGATCCAACCCTCCTCCCTAACCTATTAAAATATTTTGATAAAAAACAAACCAGGGGCCTCTTCCTAGATTTAAACCAGAGGCCCCTGTCCATGCCCAACCATCCCTCAGGGTCCCAACAATTGGGCCCATCATCAAGAGGAGAAGTAGAAAGAAAAGCGGGTTGCACCCCTGAGGGCGCACAGGTCAATGCATGTATAGTGTAGGCAAGCCATAGATTATCCATGTGGGTCCAGCAAGAGGCAGTCAGATGGTAAATAAAGATGGAATAAATCAGAAGGAACATTGAAGTCCAACAACACCAGTCCAGCTCCATTCTCACTCGAGCTGGATACCTCCAAAATAGGTCAGCAACCATCCTCTCACCACGGCCACAGGCCTGATCTGGGAAGTGGAATGGAGTCCAAGCCCAGGGGGAAAAAAGCATACCCTTGCAGATCTCTCACCTCCGAAGAGAGTAGCAGATGGTAAATCTAAGCCGCCCTCTCACAGCAACTCATCACCCTGGGTCCTTCTGAGTCCTTGGGGTCACAAGAGACAGGATGCACTAAGCAGTAAAAATATGTCCAACAGGCACAAAGGCCATTTGAAGACACGGTTGGAGAGATGTCCCAGCTGCAAACAAAGTCCTTCTCCATACAGGTGAAAGGGGCCAAGCGACAAGCAGGCATGACCCTGGGCAATGCCATGCTGACAGTCCTGTGTCCGGAACACCCCACCACGAAGGGGAGGGCCATGGAAGCCACAACTCCAGGGCGTGGTTGGCAGGCCAATGCTAGCCAAAGACAGGCCAGCACACTGCCCCCCAGCCACGAACCTGGCAGACAGCCAAAACCATCTAAAGTCCCTCGAAGGCAGCAAATCTTGACCAGCATAGGAGTACCCCACCCGGGTCTCCTCCTCGCCGGCCTCCGATAGTTGCCTTAGGACAGGCAGGGGGACAGGCTGAAGTCCCCCGCCGATCTTCCGCCAGGCCCTGAACTTGGCCTGGCTGGCCTCTCGGGACACGGGCAACGTGAAGATGGCGCACGCCGCCTGGCAGCCAGCAGTAAAGTCCGTCATGCACACACACTCCAGGCCACCAGGTATCCACACCGGAACGAGCCGCAGCACTCCAACTCACCCCCCTTGCCACAGTTCTTCCAGCCACTCCAAGCCGCGGCTTTATCAGCCCCGAAAATCAGCTGATTGGGGCATTTCAAGCCACGGCTCTTCAGGCCTCAACCGTGGCCTCTCAGCAGGCCACTGTGGTTTCCAGGCCCCATTACGCCAATACAGAGGGCAACGGCACCACAAAAAAAGTGGCGGTGAGGCAATCTGTCTGTCTCAGCCCTAGCACGGAGGCTAAAGAAATGCCTCCCTAGGGCTCCCCAGACTGCAACTAGAGCTGAAACTCCTCATGGAGCTCAGCCCAGAAATGACTCTAAATCAATTATTTTCTTTTAAAAAATGGATGGGAACAGTTTAAGTATTAGCAGCATGAAATATATCACAGTTTCCATCACATTGCATTTGTATAAACCAGCTTTTTTATTTTGTAACAAAAGGCTATGACAGCATTAAACATATTGTTTCTTTAAAAACAGCATATGTTTTTTTATATATAATTAGTTGTTGTGGTGGCTTCCATTAAAATCCTACCCTCCCACTAAACCTGGCCTTTGGAGATGTTTTTTAATCATGCTAATTGTAAATGTGCTTGAAAAACAAATCTGGATGCCCAAGTGCTTTGCATATGGAATCTATTAATCAGCAAGTAGGGAGGGACAAACTGAGCTATAATTCAGGCAAAGTTAAGAACCATGAACCACCTATTGATTTTGGTCAGAAAGCCCCACTGAGATTGCTGAGATCTTTTCTTGTCCTGGTCTTCGCTGTCTTCTGATCTAGATTTGAGAACCCAGCTGCCTCTAAGCAAGGACTTCTTTCAGTACCTCTTAAATCTCTTTAAATATTCTTTTCTGATTATCAAGGTAACTTTATGATTGCATTATTTATTTATTTATTTATTTATTAGTTTTTATAAACCGCCCTTCTCCCGAGGGACTCGGGGCGGTGTACAGAGGAAGGAAGGTATACAGACCGAACAATAAAATAATAAGAAACACTAATGAACACAAACTGGGACCCCAATTAACGCTATCATGCCAGGCCAGCCTGCTGGAACAGGAAAGTTTTTAAGTCGCGACGGAAGGTACGGAGGTCAGGGGCCATCCGGATTTCGGTAGGTAAGGTGTTCCAGAGGGCTGGCGCACCCACTGAGAATGCCCTCCCCCTGGGGGCCACCAGCCGACATTCCTTGAGCGGTGGCACCCTGAGGAGGCCCTCTCTGTGGGAGCGCACAGGACGGTGGGGTGCTGACATCAGCAGAAGGTGCTGTTGTGACTCAGGGCCAGCCTGTGGGCCCGACAGCCGGGTCCGATGTATCGGAGGACTCAGATGTGGGGGAGGAGGGAAACGAACCGGCTGATGATGATTTGGAGACTTTGCAGAGTCCTCAGCCGGGAACCTCTTCTCAGCTGTGTGAGCCCGAGAGTGCGGAGGATGATGACCCACAGCTGGTCCTGTTCAAGGACGCCCGACGCAGGAGGCAGACGAGCAGGGACAAACAAAGGAAGGCTATGGGACTCCTCGGGAGGAGGCACAGGGAGACCACGCCCTGAGCTCTCTATAAAAGAAGTGTTTGGGGAGGGGCTAGTTGCTGAAAGCAACTTTTTCTTTGAGAAGTCAAGCTCTTGTATTTTTGTAACAGTGTAATTAAAACTTGGCAGAAGCCTTTTGATCTTGGACGCTTTCCAGACTCTTCCTTTGATTAGGGGTGCGAGAAGAGGGCTGGTTTAGAACAGTTTGCTTTCAGCCACCCACCCCTTAATACTACGATGGAGCAGCTTCTTGCCGAGAATGTCCAGCTCAACCAGCAACTCACCTTGCTGGCCACTCAGGTGGCACAACTGCAGGCTCAGGTACATGCTGCCCCCCCACCCAGGAGGAAATGTCAGATAGCTATGCCGGATAAATTCGCTGGTAATCCAGAACTGTTTCCTGCCTTCCTGGGACAATGCCAGCTTTATATCAGCGTGAAAGCAGCTGATTTCCCCACTGACCGAGATAAGGTGGGATTCGTGTTGAGCCTTCTGTCGGGAGATGCAGCTCGTTGGGGCACGCCTCTGTTGGCACAGCCTAGCCCTTTGTTGGATAACTTTGGGGGGTTTTGTGACCATATGCGCCTCATGTACGAGGACCCGATTAAGGCACAGACGGCCACCCGACGCCTGAAAGCTTTGAGGCAGGGTCAGCGCCCTCTACAGGCCTATATCAGCGATTTCCGGCTGCTTAGCCAGGATTCCGCCTGGAATGAGGCTGCGCTCGTGGATGCCTTTCAGGATGGCTTGTCAGAGGAGATGTTGGATGAGCTGGCCCGCGTGGACATTCCCTCAGACCTGAATGGGCTGATCCATCTTTGTCTGCGGATCGATGCCCGGCTGCAGCAGCGTAAGAGTCGCCGTGCCACCCCACAGACCCCTGCCGCCCCTGTTGTGCGTGAGCCCCCGGTCCAGAGGGAGGAGCCAATGGAGCTGGGTGCCGCCAGGTCCCGTCTATCGGTGACGGAAATGGACAGACGACGATCGGAGGGGTTGTGTTTTTACTGTGGGGACCCTGGACATTTGGCTGCTTCTTGCCCGAAGAAGCGTCAGCGGGCGTCAGTGACCAAGCCTGCCCCGAGAAAGTCCCCTGCTTTGCTATCGGGAAACGGCCCGAGCCCGATCTAGACGGTGTGAAAGATCGGGCGACCCACAACATCCACACCGAGCGACGCCGTTCCAACGGTGCCTGTGAACCTCCACGGCATTTGATTTTGGAGGCACGTCTGATCCTCCCTGGCAAGTCAGAGGGGATTCCAGTCCATGCCTTAATTGACTCTGGGGCTACCACTAACTTTATGGATTCGGCCTTTGTGGCCAAATGGGCTGTTCCCCAGTGTCCAGTGGATCCGCCCATGCTTGTGGAGACCATCGATGGTCGAGTGCTCCTGTCCGGGCCTATCACGGCCGCCACGCAACCCGTGTGTATGGCCATCAGTACCCATGTGGAGGCCATTCAGTTCTACGTCACTTCGGATCTGCACTTCCCCGTGGTCTTGGGACTGGCGTGGCTCCGGGCGCATGATCCACAGATCTATTGGTCTCAGAACTTGGTCACCTTCCCAAGTTTGCAGTGCGTGGACCACACCCGCCATATCTGTGCCGGCCAGGTGGAGGGTTCCTCAGGGGTTTCCTTGCCTCCCGAACTGTCCGACTTTGCTGACGTGTTCAGCGAGTCAGAGGCGGACCAATTACCCCCGCACAGGCCCTACGACTGCTCCATTGACCTAGTCCCTGATGCGCCTCTCCCAGTGGGGCGTTTGTACTCCATGTCGGAGCCCGAGTTGGCTGCATTGCGGGACTTCCTGACGAAGAACTTGGCTCGTGGTTTCATCCGGCCCTCGTCCTCGCCAGTGTCTGCGCCCGTGCTCTTCGTCAAAAAGAAGTCGGGCGAGTTACGGCTTTGCTGTGACTACCGGAAACTCAACGCTATCACGGTGCGTAACCGCTACCCGCTGCCCCTCATCCCCGAGCTCTTGGACCGACTCCGGGAGGCTAAGATCTTCACGAAACTGGACCTGCGTGGAGCTTACAACCTCGTCAGGGTTCGGCCGGGTGATGAGTGGAAGACGGCGTTTGGTACTCGCTATGGACATTTCGAGTACACGGTGATGCCGTTTGGCCTGACCAACGCCCCCGCTGTGTTTCAGCATTTTATGAATGACGTCTTTCGGGATCTGTTGGACCAGTTTGTTGTGATTTACCTGGACGACATCCTGATTTACTCCCCGTCGTGTGAAGCGCATCATCAGCATCTCCGTCAGGTCCTGCAGCGCCTCCGGAAACATCGGCTGTTTGCCAAGTTGGAGAAGTGCCAGTTCTACCAGGTAACCATTGATTTCCTGGGTCACCGCATTTCTCCTGAGGGCATCGCCATGGAACCGAGTAAAGTTGAGTCGTTGCAGAGTTGGCAACCCCCGCGTCGCGTGAAGGATATTCAGCGACTTCTTGGATTTGCCAACTACTATCGGACATTCATCCCTGGCTTTGCTGCCTTGACAGCCCCCCTCACCCGGCTCCTGCAGAAGAAGACTCGGTTCCAGTGGAACGCCCCCGAACAACAGGCGTTCCAAGCTTTGAAGGACGCCTTCATGAAGGAGCCCATCTTGAAGCATCCTGACCCGCAACGGCCGTTTGTCGTGGAGGCGGACGCCTCCGACATTGCCATTGGGGCCGTGTTACTTCAGGCAGCGACGCCCAACGGTACCCTTTTCCCTTGCGCGTATCACTCACGGAAATTGAATCCCTCGGAGCGCAACTATACCATCTGGGAGAAGGAGCTGCTGGCCATCAAGGCGGCGTTCGAGGCTTGGAGGCATCATCTGGAGGGGGCGCGGCATCAAATCGAGGTCCGGACGGACCACAAGAATCTGGAAAGCCTGCAGACCGCTCGGAATTTGAACCAACGCCAGATCCGGTGGTCCCTCTTCTTTGCGAGGTTTGACTTCCGGGTGCGGTACATACCAAGCGGGCACAACCAGAGAGCGGATGCTCTGTCCAGGAAGCCCGAGTACACCCGAGTGGAAGACAAGCTTCCGCCCAGGACCGTGATCCCCGTCGAGTCTTTTGCTGCGGTGCGGGAGCCGGTGGATATACGGGCTCGGATCCGGGAGGCGCAGCAGCAGGAGGCGTGGGTGGCTCAGCGGAAGGAAGAGGTGGGGCCAGATTCGCCTTGGTCGGTCACGGATGGACTCCTGTATTATCGTGACCGGCTCTATGTTCCAGGAGGGCCACTCAGGGGACTCGTCCTCAGCCAATGTCATGATAACCCGGCTGCGGGGCATTTTGGCCTGTTCAAGACTCTGAACCTGGTCTCCCGTACATTCTGGTGGCCCCGAGTCCGACACGATGTCCAGTCTTATGTCACCTCCTGCGTCCCATGCAGGCAGGCCAAGTCAGCGACAGGGGCCCCGCCTGGTTTACTGCAGCCTTTGCCAACGCCCAAGAGACCCTGGGGGGCTGTGTCCATGGACTTTCTGACGGATCTACCCCCATCCTCCGGCTTCACGACAGTGTTTGTGGTGGTGGACATGTTGACCAAGATGGCGCACTTCATCCCCTGTCGCGGCTTACCGTCAGCTCGCGCCACTAGTCGCATGTTCATCCAACAGGTGTTCCGGCTGCACGGCCTTCCCGATAGAGTCGTCTCCGATAGGGGGGCCCAGTTTACAGCCCGCTTCTGGCAGGAGTTGATGCGGGCGTTGGACATTAAGGTTTGCCTCTCGTCCGCGCATCATCCTCAGACCGACGGGGGTACCGAGAAGGTCATCGGCATTTTGGAGCAGTATCTGCGCTGCTACGTTAACCTGCAGCAGGACAATTGGGTGGACTATTTGGCCATAGCCGAGTTTGCCTTTAACAACTCGCAGCACACCTCCACGCAGATGACACCGTTCTTGGCCAATGTGGGTTATCACCCTCGGTTTTTCCCCCATTCTCCCGTGGACTCACCGGAGCCGGCAGCGAACGAATTCATGGCGGAGTTACAGGCGATCCATCGGTTGGTGCGACGGCAGCTGGAGAAGGCCAAGGCCGACTACAAGAGGTTCGCCGATCGGTCGAGAAGGGATACGCCTCCATTATCGGTGGGGGATCGGGTCTGGCTGTCCACCAGGAACCTACCATCCACTCGGCCGGCGAGGAAGCTGGACCACCGTTACCTTGGACCGTTCCCAGTCGAGGCCGTCATCAACCCGGTCGCCTATCGTTTAACTCTGCCACGTTCCCTGCGCGTGCACCCCGTCTTCCATCGGTCCTTGTTGGTCCCCGAACAACCGGCTTGTCCACTTCGCCAAGCGGAACCTCCCCCATCAGGACCTCGTGATGGCGACAGCACCCCCGAGTACGAGGTCGCCAGCATCAGGGATTCCCGCTGGCTGAAAGGTCGCTTCCAGTACCTGATCGAGTGGAAAGGGTACGGGCCGGAGGACTTCACATGGGAAGACGCGACCGCCGTTCATGCCCCTGCGTTGGTGACTGCTTTTCACGAACAGTTCCCATCCCGACCGCATCCGGATCGGCAGACCCGGGGGAAGGGCCCTGCGGTGCGGGATAGTGTTGTGACTCAGGGCCAGCCTGTGGGCCCGACAGCCGGGTCCGATGTATCGGAGGACTCAGATGTGGGGGAGGAGGGAAACGAACCGGCTGATGATGATTTGGAGACTTTGCAGAGTCCTCAGCCGGGAACCTCTTCTCAGCTGTGTGAGCCCGAGAGTGCGGAGGATGATGACCCACAGCTGGTCCTGTTCAAGGACGCCCGACGCAGGAGGCAGACGAGCAGGGACAAACAAAGGAAGGCTATGGGACTCCTCGGGAGGAGGCACAGGGAGACCACGCCCTGAGCTCTCTATAAAAGAAGTGTTTGGGGAGGGGCTAGTTGCTGAAAGCAACTTTTTCTTTGAGAAGTCAAGCTCTTGTATTTTTGTAACAGTGTAATTAAAACTTGGCAGAAGCCTTTTGATCTTGGACGCTTTCCAGACTCTTCCTTTGATTAGGGGTGCGAGAAGAGGGCTGGTTTAGAACAGGTGCTCCCGTAGGTAGTCCGGACCCATGCCATGTAGGGCTTTGAATGTCATTGTTAGCACCTTGAACTTCACACGGAAGGCAACCGGAAGCCAGTGCAGCGCACGGAGGAGAGGTGTGATATGGGAGTATCGGGAGGCTCCCAAGAGTGTCCGTGCCGCCGCACTTTGCACCAGTTGAAGCTTCCGAGTGGATCTCAAGGGCAGCCCCATGTAGAGAGCGTTACAATAGTCTAGGCGAGATGTCACAAGGGCATGGGTGACTGTACGTAAGGAATCCAGGTCCAGATAAGGCCGTAGTTGGCGAACTAGTCGAACCCGGGAGAAGGCCCCCTTGGTCACAGCTCCAATGTGGTCTTCCAGGGAGAGCTGCGAGTCCAGGAGGACACCCAGGTTGCGGGCCCTATCAGCAGGGGGAAGTAACTTGTCCCCAATGTTAAGCAGTGGGACGTTCTGAATCTCCTGGCCATTCAGTCTTGTCCGGGTTCAGTTGAAGCCTGTTTCTCCCCATCCATTCCCGGACCGCTTTCAGGCAGCGGGACATCACGTCTAGGGCATCACTGATATTGTTAGGAGTTGAGATAAAAAGCTGGGTGTCATCAGCATACTGATGGTACCCTACTCCAAAACTGCGAATGATCTCACCCAGCGGTTTCATGTAGATGTTGAACAGGAGAGGCGAGAGGACCGACCCCTGAGGGACTCCGCAAGCGAGAGGCCTCGGGGTCGACCTCTGTCCCCCTGTCAGCACCGACTGCGAGCGACCCTGGAGAAAGGAGGAGAACCAACGCAGAACCGTGCCTCCCACTCCCAGTCCCCTGAGGCGTCGCAGCAAGATACCATGGTCGATGGTATCGAAAGCCGCCGAGAGGTCTAATAAGACTAGGACAGAGGAATGGCCCCTGTCCCGGGCTCTCCAGAGATCATTCATCAGAGCGACCAATGCCGTCTCCGTGCTGTAGCCTGGCCTGAAACCCGATTGGTACGGGTCTAGATAAACCGCTTCATCCAGGATCTGAGGAAGTTGGTGCGCCACCACGCTCTCAACAACCTTCGCAAGGAAGCGAAGATTGGAGACTGGACGAAAGTTATTCAAAGAGGATGGGTCCAAGGTGGGCTTCTTGAGGAGAGGTCTCACCACCGCCTCCTTCAAGGCGGTGGGGAAGTGACCCTCACTCAGAGAAGCAGAGATGACCGCTAGGAACCAGCCTCGTGTCGCCTCTCGAGCTGCATAGGCCAGCCAGGAAGGGCACGGGTCCAGTAAGCATGTGGAGGAGCTCAACCTTCTCATAATCCTGTCCACTTCCTTAGGAGTTACAGGATCAAATTCTTCCCAGATGACGTCGACAAGACTGTCCATGTCTTGTTCTTCCATCTCAGCCCAGTTGGAGTCCAGACCAGTTCGAATCCGAGCAATTTTATCCAGCAGATATTGACCAAATTCCTCGGCTCGACCCTGCAAGGGTTCCTCCCTCACCTCTTGGTTTAATAGGGAGCGAGTCACCCTGAACAAGGCAGCCGGGCGATTATCTGCGGACGCGATGAGGGTGGAAAAGTAGTTGGATTTTGCCACCCTTATCGCAGCGAGATAAGACCTGGTGAGGATTCTTAGTCGCAATCGGTCGGATTTGGATCGACTGGACCTCCAACGGCTCTCTAGGCCCCGTCTCCGACGCTTCATCTCCCGGAGCTCCTCGGTGAACCATGGGGCTCGCTGGGATCTGCGCCGGGTCAGAGGCCGCAAGGGTACAACTCGGTCCAGAGCCTCCGTGGCTGCCTTTTCCCAGGCTTCCACTAAGGCTTCCGCCGAGCTGTGAGCAGGGGGTGCATGCGAGTCCCTAAGCGCTGCCTGGAACTTATCAGGGTCCATTAGGCGCCTAGGGCGGTACCATCTGACTGGCACTGTGCACCCACGGTGGGGGGTGGCAAGGGGGAAGTCTAGCCGCAGGAGGTGGTGATCGGTCCATGACAGGGGCGTAATAGTTGTGGCACCCCCACCGACATCATCACGCCACCGTCCAGACAAGAACACCAAGTCTGGATTGTGGCCTCTCTCATGAGTCGGCCCAGAAATTATTTGCAACAGGTCCATGGCCGTCATGGAAGCCATGAACTCCCGAGCCAGTTCGGACGATCCTCCCAGGGACGGTAGATTAAAGTCGCCCAAGACCATGAGTCTTGGGAATTCAACCACCAACCCTGAGAGGACATCGAGTAGCTCGGGTAGGGCCGCCGCTGCACGATTAGGTGGTAGGTATGCCAGCAGCAGACCCAACTGCGCCCCTGGGCCGAATCTCAGTAGGAGAGACTCACACCCGACCATCTGAGGGACGGTGGTCTCTCGCGGGCTAAGGGATTCCCTGATGATAACTGCCACTCCCCCGCCCCTCCCATGAGCCCGGGGCTGGTGCAGTACCTGGAAACCTGGCGGGCAGAGGTCAACCAGAGGAACACCCCCCTCTGGGCCCAGCCAGGTTTCCGTGATGCAGGCCAGGTCCGCATGCTCACTCTCCACTAGGTCACGAATGAGGTGAGCTTTGTTAGCTGCGGACCTTGCATTCAGGTAGACCAGCCTTAGCATGGGAGGGTGCGCACCTTTGCTCCCGGGTCCTCCGGGGGAGAACAGAGGGTCGGAACGTCTCACCGCCTGTACAGAGCGGAGATGACACTCCCGGTGACGATACGGCCCTCTGTCTGTGCACCTTCTGCCATTTCCCACCATCCTAGGGATGGGACGTTTGTCAGTACGCCACTGGGTGTTATCGGCGACTGGTCCTCGTTGTA
The DNA here is from genome assembly GCF_947247035.1 of Vipera ursinii. NCBI lineage: Eukaryota > Metazoa > Chordata > Lepidosauria > Squamata > Viperidae > Vipera > Vipera ursinii. Next base: position 82,469,418 of record NC_139512.1, read on the forward strand.
CGCCGTCGCGAACGGCCGTGGGCCTGGCATGTGTTATGGTGGCTGGAAGGCGTGCCTTTCCCGCGCAACCATAGTCTCCTCCCTCCCCCCTCCCTAACCCCACAAAAAACTTAACTAAGAACTTAATCAGGGGCCTCTTGTTGGGCTTATGCTGGAGGCCCCTGACCCTGCCTGGCCATCTCTCAGAGACCCAGTGGTTGGGCCCGTCATCAAGATTGGATGTGATGCAGGCGGGTCGCACCCAGGAGAGTGGGGAACCCCTGAGGGCGTGCAGTGCTATGCTAGAGTATTGAACGAGCATAGTCACAGGTGGTTCCGGGAAGGCTGTCCCCTGGATGGTGAATTTGCAGGAGGGTCGAGTCGGGTAGGTGCGTATCTGGATCGTCGCCCTGCCACTGCCACTTGGCCGGGCGAACCCCCAGAAGCAGGCCACTCCTCATCCTCTCACGATGGGTTGTGTCTCTGCTTCCGGAGGTAGTCCAGAACGTACTCTGGGTGAGGCATACCCCATAGAGCTCTCACCTCTATGGGGTAGCAGGTGTAAGGCCCAGCCACTCTGCCACTGTGGCTAGCACCCAGGCCCGTTATGTCCTGTGGGGAGAGAATGGGCAAAGATGGGTGAGAGTGGGCAGAAGGCAGGATGGAGGGATCCATTAATTGGCGTCAGCTCCGGTGGTTCAGCCGCCCCAAACAGTTCCCTCCCTGATCCTCTGGGCGTTGTTCCCGGCCGCAGTTCCATGGCCCCTATTGGTTGAGGACCGTCCAGAGCGTGGCCTCCCAGAGGTACGGGAGTCCCTGGTGTCATGCCCCTGGTGTTGCCGTCTCCGATCAAGGTGTCTCGAGGAGGTGGCTCGGGCCGTCGCCTCCATTGTCCAGCGTCTCCTTTGGTGTGAATCTTTCGGAGGCACCGCCGTCCAGGGGCAGCCCACGGTGGTCGAGACGCCGCACCGCTGTTACTAGCGTCTCTGTCAGGGCCTCTGTCAAGGCCCCTCGGAGGACGGTCGACCAGGGCCCAGAGCAGCTGCCTCACCGCCCATGTCTTCGTTGCTGCCGCTACCGTTGTAAAGCTGGTCTGCGGCGTCTCCTTGAGGATTGTTGCAACGGCCGTAGCGGTACAGGGGGCGGGTCGAAGATGCCACGCCGTCAGTGCTACCGCCGCTGTCAAGGCCCCTGGGTGGCGAACGACTAGGCCTGGAGAAGCAGTCCCGGCCGTGGTCGTCTTCGCTGCCGCCTCTTCCACCGCCCAGCTGATCCGCGGCGCCTCCTCTGATCCTCGGAGACGCCGCCGCTGCCCGTTGCTGCTGCTGTTGGTTTCGTTGCCGGCGCCTCCGCCGCACAGCTGATCTGCGGAGACGCCGCCCTTGCCCGGTGATCGGCATCGGAGGAGACCGCAGACCAGGGCTCGCTGGGCTCTCACCGCCGAAGATGCCGCCACCACCCGGGAGCCGGTCAGGGGCAGAGCAGAGCCTTCGGCCCCTCCTGTATGGCTGCGAGGGCTGCCATGGTCCAGGGCTGTCGTGGTCCAGGGGCGGGCCTCTCGACGCCGATGCCGCCGCCTCCGCCACCCAGCTGGTCCAGCTGGTCCGCGGCGTCTCCGTCGATAGTCCGGAGACGCCGCCGTCCCCGGGAGCCGGTCAGGGGGCCGGGGCAGAGCAGAGCCTCCGGCCCCTCCTGGATGGCTGCGACGGCTGTCGTGGTCCAGGGGCGGGTCTCTCACCTCCGGCGCCGCCGATGCCTCCACCTCCGCCACCCAGCTGGTCCAGCTGGTCCGCGGCGTCTCCGCTGATAACCTGGAGACGCCGCCGTCACCCGGGAGCCGGTGGGGGGGCCGGGGCAGAGCAGAGCCTCCGGCCCCTCCTGGATGGCCAGGGGGGGCCTGGAGACGCCCCGCCGCCACCGCCATCGCCGTTGCCAGGCTCCCTGGATCAACGACCAGCCTGGGGGCTTGAAAATCGTCGCCGCAGCCGCTGCCATCCTTTCCGCTGGGGCCTCCGCCGCACAGCTGATCGGCGGAGGCGCCGCCCTTGCTCGGCAGTTGACAAGCGGCAGAGGCAGGGCGGAGGGTGCTGGCTCCGTTTATAACGGTCGCCAGCGGCCCAGGCGGCGGGGCAGGGATGTCCTGGCACCCCTGCAGTTGTTTCGGGAGGCAGCGGGCGGCATAATTACCCAGCTCATTTGCCCGAAATTCTTGCCCCACCCCAGGGGTCCATTGACGTCCCTGGGGGGCTCCTGGGGGGACGCCTTACTGTTGGGGGCTACGGAGCTCTCCCCAGCGCGTCCGCCATCTTCGGAGCCGCCAAAAAAAAAAAAAAATGGCCACACATATAAATAGGCACTATTACACAGGTACAAAACAACTTTAAAGACAATAAGCTATTTGAAGTCAGTGGATGAATTTCCCTGTCACTTTGTTTGCAGCTGATGGGACAATCTCCTTATTCACAAAAATGTTCAAAGGAACAGTTTTTGTCCATGTCAAAGGCTCAAATAGCAGTTTTTCTTTCTCTCCTTTGTCTGGTTGCTTGATCTCTCCTACTGGATTGGACCTTATTCAACTTGGCTTGTCTCAATCAGTCCATTTTTATTCTTGGTTCTTTACATCTCAATCCTCCTCCAGTTGAACCACTGGGTAGTTACTTTAGTGAAACTGCCCATCTCTTTTCCCCTCTGGCTTGCAAAAGAATGTTTCTGAATCCTTTGTATCTTCACCCTGAAACCAAGTCTCTCCTCTTGTTAGTTGCAGGGAGTAGAATCCCTGCTGAGCAGAGCCACAGAGGGGGGAAAAACTTTTATGCTTTCTCCCTTTTACCTCTTGCTTATTCGTGTGTAGACTTCCTTGCATGCTTTACAGATTTGTGTCTTATTCCCTTTATCTTTTCATATTGCCTCTTGCTAAGATACCCTTTTTATTTACTTTGGCCTAGCCATAACATCAGGCTATCTTGTGCTTTCTGTTCCCTCATTCCTCAGTGTGTATTTTAGTCTTTGTGTGCATGCACAACTCCACAGCTTTTTATGTCTTTCCTGCTTCTCTGTTCCTTGCAATAAACTTTCTCCCTTGCTGGAGATCTCTCTGATTTTCTTCCCAGACACTCAACTATCTGCCAGCTGATTATTACTTCCCTTAATCTCTACCTTAGTTTTCCTTAACATCACTGGCAATCCTATTTCCTCCAGTTCTGACTCAGGTTATAGACATTGTGTATGAGAACCTTTACACCCAAGTGAACTTCCTTGCTTCTCCTAGTGAAGTTTGCACCAGACTTTAATTCCCTTATCTATTCTGAAACTTTACTGAACTCTCTGGGTTGCATGTATAAACAACTGAGATTTACAGATTTTTCCCTCTTAAGGAATTGTCAACTTTACCTGATAAATAAATGCCATCTGGTACCAAAGATGTCTGAATGGTTTCTGGGGCTATAGTCCATTATGAAAACAATGGATTTTGATGAGAATGGATGCACCTGGCTACAACAACAACCTCAGTTAAGAGCTTGTCGTGCTCAGACAGAAAATATGTCATAACTTTGTGTGCAAACTTTTTCAAAGTAAAATGAAAAAGTCAACTGTCATCTCACCGAGAAAGTCAAGGGAAGTAGGAATTGTGATAGATCATGATATTCTGTTGATTCTCTGACAAGTTTATAAAAGGAGACTACTACTTCTCTTCTGTTGTCTGATTTGCTATATAGTCAGAAAATATATCTTCAATGATGAGATTCTTGTTTGAATTTAAGGAGCTTGTCCCAATGCAAACAGATCTAAAATTAGATAAATTGCAAGGAGGAAAATGTAAATTCCACTGAAACTATTCAAACAGGTTTAAGGTATGCTTTCTTGACAAAGCTATAAATTACTTTATGTCCTTAATAAAACCTAAAAGAAAGAAATAATACCAGGCAAATGGCAAAAAGAATGCCTTATATGTGCACTAAAATAATGAATTCATGAGTGCTTTAAATTAAACTTAAATTCATACACTATTAATTTTAAATAAGAGGGAGAAAGATTTGAAAAACAGCCTTAATCTGGACTCCAGATTAAGATCTTCTGTTTTATAGTTTCTCCTTTTAATTAATAATTGTATATTTGTTTAAGCAATCAATAAAATTCACATGCATACCCTTATTTTTTATCTTATTTTTTTAATTCTTAAGAAGGATTCTCATGGTGTAGGCATAGAGTGCCTTTCGTCTAGGTCATATCTGTATTGTAACAATGATTGCTCTTGTATCTCTTAAGGATTCTAACACTCATCTGGGAATTAAATATATGTACAATTGGAATGGAAGTTTATCACCTTGTTATTGTGCACCTTTACTGTTTGTATTTCATCCAAGTCATATTGTTTACAGTATATTGACAAAAGCTGGCTTTCATTGCTGTCAATTTTTCAGATACTGTATTTGTCAGGACCCACCTCAATCCACATCTTAGGAAATAAGAACTCTTGGATGCAAGTTTAGTCCAAAAGGAAAATGTTTACTAGGATGGAATCGATTGTGGGAATACAAGACGGAATCTGAGAAAAGTTACATTTCAATCCTATATAAACCATTCCCATTTCAGCCCCTCCCCTCATCCATTTGGTCAGGCTGTCGTCAGTTGCTAGGTGTCAGGTCCTTCCATGGGAAAGGGAACTCTCCTTGGTTTTATGGTTATTGCTTTCCTTTTCAGTTGTAAATGAAGATACAAACCAGACCTGTCTGTCCCCCTCCCTTCCCCCGTTAAAACATCCCCTGTTGTTTGAAAATCGCTTTAGTAACCATCCTCCCCCCCCCTCGGAGAGATGGCAGAATCCCCAGTAATAGCACGTTGTTCTACCTATACAATTATGAAATGAGATATAAATGGATTCTGACATTCGGCTCTCCTTTCAGAAAAAAGATGAGTTCATCTGTGGGGAAAGAAAACATATAAATGTTAGCCTGTTTGTTTGGATATTCTGTATGAAACCTCTTAAGCAACTTAGGTGCTTTAACATGGAGTTTGTTAACCCACTCATTTTCTGAGGAGGGGAGGTGTTTCCATGCCACTAAATATTGTATCGTTCCATGGTGTTTTCTGGAATCTAAGATTTCTTTCACTTCAAAATGTTGTTCTCCTTCCACCATGATGGGGGGGGTGGTGGTGGGATTTTTTCTCGTAGTGGAGATTGTTGTTCTCTCTTTAATGGACTGCAGTGGAAGGTTGGGTGTATTCGTCTAAGATTTTTGGGTAGTTCTAATTCAACTGTTACTGGGTTTATGATTCTTTTAATTGGAAAGGGTCCAATATATTTTGGTCCTAGTTTTTTACAGGGTTGGAGTGATTTCAGGTATTTTGTGAATAAATATACCATCTCTCCTACCCTAAATGGTGTGGGATCGGTTCTTTTTTTGTCTGCCTGTGTCTTGTATGCTTTTCTGGCATCTTCCAACGCTTTCTTAACGATTGGCCATGTATTTTGTAATTGAGCAATCCATTCCTTCAGATCAGGGATAACCGGTTCTTTTGGGGTTAGTTCTGGTATTGGGTTGAAACTCTGGCCTGTAGCTACTTGAAAAGGAGTGTAACCTGTGCTTGAGTGGACTGCATTATTATATGCTACTTCTGCAAAAGGCAGTAGGTCCATCCAGTCGGACTGCTGAAAATTAATATAGTATCTCAGATATTGTTCAAGTATATTATTAAGTCTTTCAGAAGCTCCGTCTGTCTGAGGATGGTGACTAGATGACAGTCCTTGGGTGGTTCCTAAGAGGGATAAAAATTCTTTCCAAAATGCCAACGTAAATTGCACCCCTCTGTCAGATATGATGCGTTGTAGTACCCCGTGCAATCTGTAAATATGCTGTACAAAAAGTTTTGCTAATGCTTTTGCAGTCGGGATTTTTTGGCAAGGTATGAAGTGTACTTGCTTAGAGAACAGATCTGTGACAGTCCAGACTACGGTGTTTCCATTACTTTCTGGCAGTTCTACGATAAAATCCATGGCTATTTCTTTCCATGGGGCTGAGGGGTTGCCACCGGTTGTAACAGACCTGGCGGTTTCCCTTGCAGTCTTTTGGCCATCGCACAAATTTGACAGCTACCCACATAGCTTTCTATGTCCTTTTTCATAGATGGCCACCAAAATTGCCTTTTAGTTAAGTGTAAAAATGCAAGTAGAAAAATAGGCACCACTACGGTGGGAAGGTAACAGCGTTCCGTGCGCCTTTGGCGTCTAGTCATGCTGGCCACATGACCACGGAGACGTCCTCGGACAAGCGCTGGCTCTTCAGCTTTGAAATGGAGATGAGCACCGGCCCCTAGAGTCGGAAACGATTAGCACGCATGTGCGGGGGAACCTTTACCTTTACCTTTACCTAAGGTTTTTACAAAGCCAAAGTGTCCTGCTGATTTTATATCATGGCACAGTTGCATGAAATTGATTCTCTGTGTGGCAGGTATATATAGCTTCTCCCCCACCCACGGCAGTCCATCTTTAATTGTGCACACATGTTTATTTTTCTGGAACCATTCATCACTTTCCAAAGATTTCCTGAATTCTATTCCAGTTTGGCTATCTACCTTCGGCTTCATTTTTTCTTGTGCCCTGGTGGTGACTGGTGCTGCCAGTTGTTGTTCCGGTACAAGTGGTTTAAAGTCAGTAACTCTTGTGCTGTTATATTGGGGCATGCGGGATAATGCATCTGCAAGGAAGTTCTTTCCCCCCGGTAAGTGTTTGAGAGTGAAATTGAATCGGTGAAAATGTTGGGACCAGCGGGCTTGCTTAGGACTGAGCTTCCTGGGCATTTTTAGTGCTTCCAAATTTTTGTGGTCTGTCCAGACCTGGAAAGGTATTTTATTTCCTTCTAAAAATTGGCGCCATGTTAGTAATGCCCACCTCAACGAGAATGCCTCTTTTTCCCATATTGGCCAGCGTTGTTCTGTTTCTGTGAGTTTTCTGGATGTGTATGCGCATGGTTGCAATGTCCCCCCATCATTTTCTTGTAATAGTACGGCTCCTACCACTACATCACTCGCATCTGCCTGTATTACAAAAGGTTTGTCGGGATCTGGGTGTTTTAGGACAGGTTCAGCAGAAAAAAGTCTCTTTAGCCTCTCAAATGCTGCTTGACATTCCATTGACCATTTCAGAGGCTGGCTGGATTTCACGGGTGACCCCCCCCCCTTCGTTTTCAACAAATTTGTGAGGGGCATGGCTATTTGGCCAAATGCGGGGATGAATTGGCGGTAGAGGTTTGCAAACCCCAGGAAACTTTGCAATTGCTTCCGTGTGCGGGGGGGTTCCCACTCTAGTACTGCCCTGACCTTCTCAGGGTCCATTTCGATGCCCTCTGGAGATATGCGATATCCCAGGTAGTCGATTTTTTCCTGATGGAATTCACACTTCGATAATTTAGCATATAAGTGGGCAGCTTGCAACTTCTTCAGGACTGCTCTGACTAGTTTGATATGTTCCTCTTTGGTTTCTGTGAAGATAAGGATGTCATCGAGGTAAACCAGGACCCCCTTATATAGGTGCTCTCTCAGCACGTCATTAATTAATTGCATAAAGACTGCGGGGGCCCCTTGCAGTCCGAATGGCAATACTTTGAATTGATAGCACCCCATTGGGCAGTTGAATGCAGTCTTCCATTCGTCTCCTTCCTTAATCCTAATACGGTAGTATGCTTCCCTCAGGTCTAGTTTGGTAAAAATCTTTCCTTTCGATAGGTGGGATAACATATCCTTCATTAGGGGAAGGGGGTACAGATTACATTCACTAATTTTGTTCAAATTTCTATAGTCCACAACCAAACGAAAGGACCCGTCCTTCTTCTCCCTGAACAGAACCGGGACGGCCACTTTGGGTTTGGCAGGCTCAATAAATCCTCTTTCTAAGTTTTTCTTTATGAATCTCTCCAATTCTGCCATTTCCCTTGGGCTCATGGCATACATCCTGGGTTTTGGGAGTTTTGCCCCAGGTTTGAATTCTATGGTGCAGTCTGTGGGGCGGTGGGGGGGGAAGCTCATCTGCTCTTTCCTCACTGAAAACCTCAGCCAGGTCCCTGTATTCCTCCGGTATCTCTGGTAATCCCTTCTCTTTCCCCACTGCTGCTGTCTCCTCCCTCTGGGTTGGGGGGGTGCTTTTGGAGTCTAAGTTCTTCTGCCCCCCCCTTTGGGAAATTGTGTTCTGCTGTCCTCCAGTTTATCCCGGGGTTCCATTTCTTCAGCCATTCCAGTCCTAGGATCATTGGGCATTCCATGCCTGGGGCCACTATAAAAGTTATGTCCTCTTCATGGGGCCCCAGTGATAGGTGGATTGGTAAAGTGGCTAGGGTGGCTGGTCCTCCCCCTGCTATTGTCCCATCTAATTGACTAAAAGAGATTGGTTGTTTTAGCCTCCTCACTGGGATGCTCAATCTCTCCACCAGCGTTGGGCTGATAAGGCAGCGGATGCACCCAGAGTTTATCAGAGCTTTTATTTTGGCTGCTTCAGGCATAGGGGAAGCTAATATAGTCACTGTCTTAAGTATGGGTGGAAGGGGTCCACTTACCAATGGTTCTCCCTCTGAGCTGTCTTCCGAGTTGTCCACCGTCCCTGCGGTGCAGGCCGGAGTCCAGTCCCAGTTCCTGGCAGGAATTGTGGACTCTACAGCCTCTGTCCCCTTCATGGAAGATTCTTTTGTGTTGCCTTGGGGCTTCCCCGGCTTCTTGGAGGATGATGCCTCTGGTTTTTGTGGGGGGGCTTTTGAACGACATTCTGCAGCACGGTGGCCCTCTCTCCCGCAGTTGAAGCAACTTGTTGATTTTTTGGCTGTGGCTGGTGGTTTTTCCCCCTCGCGTGTTTGCTCGGGTGGCAGGTGGCCCCATGGTTTTCCTCTGCGGTGTCTCTTCAGTAGGTCTATTTCCACTTCCTCTGCCAGGATGTACCAGTCATCGAGGTGGGGTGGGTCTCCTCGAGGCAGGCAAGCATCATACAGGTCGTAGTTCAGACCGTCTTTGAAGTGGCTAAGGAGGATGTCTTCTGGCCAGTTCAGCTTGCTGGCAATGGCTCAGAATTCTTGGGTATAATCAGCCACTGCTCGCCTGCCCTGCCTCACCATTTTGATTCTCTCCCGGGCCTTACGGTCAGCCAAAGGATCCTTGAACCGTCGCCTCAAAGATGACATGAATCGGTTGAACTCGTTGAGTTCTGGGGCGTTGGAGTCATGCAAGTTCACCACCCAGTCTGCAGCCGTCCCGTCCAGGGCAGATTGCACAATTCGGATGCATGTTTTGTCACTGGGGATGTCCCATCCATACTCTTCCATGTAGCTGAGGACTTGGGTTAGGAAAAATCCCAGTCGTGATGGCTCCCCCTTGAATTTGACTTCCAGGGGCGGGAGTCTTTGGCTGGAGCGTTGTCTGTGCCGTGGCCGGTATCGCTCCTCATCCTGGTCCCCATCTGTGGTTCTGGGGGGGTGGGTACTGCTGAGGCAGCAATTCCTGTTCCATTGGATGGCCCCGGGGTTTCAGGTGTTGGATCCCCTCCGTTACCTTTCCAGTTGCGTCCCCAGGCGCTGCCTCGGTTGCGATTTTCAGCTCTCTCCTCCCTCAGTGAACTCAGGGTTGCTTTCATCAGATCAATGGCCTTTTCCAGGATCTGCTCCTCCTCGCTGGCGTGCAGGGAACTCTCCATCTCTTGCCTCCATTCCGGTTGGTGGTTACCACGCCTCAGGGTCGTTTCTCCCGAAGCCTTTTCCCACTCACTTTTCCTTCCAACGGCCATCGACCACCAGGGTTTTCGGTCGTACTGCTCCACCGCTTCTTCCCCGGGGGAATATGCTGCTTCAGCTTCCCATTGTCTCTGGGATTCCATTTGGGGGGAAGACTCCCCCTCCATGGGGCTTCCCTCCTCTCTTGCTTCGTCGCCAGGCATTTTATTTGTTGCAAAGTCCCCCGGTAAGGTTTTCCAGGTTGACTCTTAAAGCAGATTCTGTCTACTGTCAGGACCCACCTCAATCCACATCTTAGGAAATAAGAACTCTTGGATGCAAGTTTAGTCCAAAAGGAAAATGTTTACTAGGATGGAATCGATTGTGGGAATACAAGACGGAATCTGAGAAAAGTTACATTTCAATCCTATATAAACCATTCCCATTTCAGCCCCTCCCCTCATCCATTTGGTCAGGCTGTCGTCAGTTGCTAGGTGTCAGGTCCTTCCATGGGAAAGGGAACTCTCCTTGGTTTTATGGTTATTGCTTTCCTTTTCAGTTGTAAATGAAGATACAAACCAGACCTGTCTGTCCCCCTCCCTTCCCCCGTTAAAACATCCCCTGTTGTTTGAAAATCGCTTTAGTAACCATCCTCTCCCCCCCCTCGGAGAGATGGCAGAATCCCCAGTAATAGCACGTTGTTCTACCTATACAATTATGAAATGAGATATAAATGGATTCTGACATTCGGCTCTCCTTTCAGAAAAAAGATGAGTCCATCTGTGGGGAAAGAAAACATATAAATGTTAGCCTGGTTTGTTTGGATATTCTGTATGAAACCTCTTAAGCAACTTAGGTGCTTTAACATGGAGTTTGTTAACCCACTCATTTTCTGAGGAGGGGAGGTGTTTCCATGCCACTAAATATTGTATCGTTCCATGGTGTTTTCTGGAATCTAAGATTTCTTTCACTTTCATTTCTTTCCTCAGTATTGCTGAGGAACATCTACCTGAATTCTTTACCATCTCAAATTTCACTAAAAGTACTGACAGTTAAGAATCTCATTACAGAGCATGTTATCGTGAGTGGCACCTGGTATTATGGAAGGCAAGCTCCTTGGAAATGTAAGAAGTACCTTTAAAAAAAAACTTGCAGTGCTAGCAGTTACAAAACCTTTGGATGTCGAACATTAATAGAAAGCAATACTTTATGGAGTTACTGTCTCCTTAATGATGAGATGCAATTTGTTATAGCAGTTAAGGCATCAAGCTAGAAACTGGGAGACTTAGTCCTGGTACCACCTTGTGCACAAAGCCATGGGTGACCTTGTCCAGTCCATCTCCCTCAGCCCTAGGAAGGGGGCAGTGACTAACCATTTCCACAAAATTTTGTCAAGAAAACTGCAGGGTCAAGCACCAGGAGCTAAAATTGACTCAAAGGCACACACACGCAAATCTCCATATATTTGTGGTAGAGATATAAAACAAATGGTCAGTGTTTGTTTAAATATGTAGATGTTTAAAACTTATTGATGAAAATATTAGCATGAAATCAACACTTATTATATTACAACTAGATTGTATTCAGAAAACAATATATGGCTACAATAGCTATAGCAATAGCACTTAGAGTTATATGCCACTTCACAGTGCTTTGAAGCCCTCTCTAAACAGTTTACAGAATCAGTATATTGCCCCCAACAATCTGGGTCCACATTTTACCAAACTTGGAAAGATGGAAGACTGAGTCAACTTTGAGCCAGTGAGACTCAAACTGCTGAACTGCTGGCAGTTGGCAGTCAGCAGAATTAGCTGAAATTCTGAATGAAAAAAGGATCCATGTTTATCCCTTCCCTTCTAATGAAAGCAATCTAAAATTAGTCAGAGATGTTATGGCTATTAACATGCTTTGGATGCATCACATTTTGTTTCAATCAATGGCATCACAAATTTAAAGCAAAAATGGACACAGGATTGCCTTCTGGTGCTCCTGTACTTCAGCTTTCAGCCAATGTGACCAACATCTAGTCCAGAAGATATAACTAAGATAACATTTCAGCCAGAGGTCCCCAACCAGTTCCATGGAGAAAGGTTTTTCCATGGACTGGAGAGTGCATGGTTTTGTGTGCTGCCTGAATCCCACAGATGGGGATTTGCTTGTTTGTGCAGACCAGTTGCTGGCATGCTATGGCCTGGTACCGGTCCACGGACTGGGGGTTGGGGAGCCCTGATTTAAGCCATTGCAAGTTTTCATTTTATTCTTAAATAATCCAAGATAGCCAAACTGGAGGAAATACTATATGAGACATCCAAGCAGCCTTCCCAGCATTCCAGATGTGTTGGGATAACAAGGACAAGAGAAATTCTGGGAATGGTATTCCCGGTACATCTGAAGAAAGCTGCATCTAGACACAGGCCACTGAAATTTCTTGCGAGTTATACAATGGAACACTTTGGATCAGACTTGATGTAAAGCACCCTTCTGTAATATGTTCATTTTTCAATGTCAGCAGAGTAATAAAAATGTGTAAATTGGATATTTCTCTTCTTGCAGAGCTATACAGTGTTAATATTGATCAGTCAAACAGGGACATTTTCGAGATTTGAACCATACAAGTTTACCGTGTGGATTATTTCTTAAGGTTCATTTAATCCGTGCTGAAAAGTAAGAAGTCATCCTTAATAAAGAATTATATTGTTTTGTCCCTATCTATTGAATTTGTATTTAGAATGCCTCCCTGGTGCATATGCTTTTTTCATGTGTACGTTATGAGTAAAGCATTTTAAATATTTTCAGCCAGCCTTTATGTGTTTTTTTAAAAAAAGGCCCTGCTTCTTTCTACTCTCAGTATTATATTTGATTGATGCCTCTTTTGTGCCTGCAAAATGGAAAGCGTATTTTTCTTTGTCATTTTATTATTGTAATCTGTTGCACTGCTAGAATCTAATATTAGAGAACTGCATACTGTAATGCTTTACATTTTGAAAGGCAACCAGCGTGCTTCCTTTGCTTTTACATTCATATTCATTCCGGTGAAAAATGTCAGCCTGATCCCCAATGTTTCATTTCCAAGGACAATTATCTGTCATAGTTATAATCATGTTGACTGTCCATATCTTAACCAGCCCTTCTGCAAACCTATTGCCCCTCCCTTCGCTAACAAGTTTGTGTTCTACTTAACCATAGCTTAGTCTGTCATAAAAGATAACAGAATAACAGAATAAGAGATTTGTAAGGGACCTTGAAGATCTTTTAATCCAACTCCCTGCTCAGGCAGGAAATCCTATACCATTTGAGGAAAAAATGTTGTCCAATCTCTTCTTAAACATCTCCAGAGTTGGAACACCCACAACTTCTGGAGGCAAGTGATTCCACTGATTAATTATTCTAACTCTCAGGAAATTTGCCCTTAGTTATAATTTAGTTCGCTCTTTGATTAGTTTCCATCTGTCCTGCCTTCAAGTGGTCTGGACAATAAGTTGAGCCCCTCTTCTTTGTGGCAATTTCTCCTTAGTGTTAGGCTGGATCTCTGCTTGATTAGTTTTTGTGTATATGATGCACAGAGTTAAAAAGCCAATTAAAATGCAAGAAATCCTGCATTTCATACATAACCACATTGAGAAAGACACTATAGTTATTTTTATGATTGGGTAATGTATGTTTAGTATAGAGGATCCATTCTTAGGTAGTGATGATTTTGCCATAATGCACCATCCTCCTATAATTTGCAGACTGAATTATCCTAAAGTATTTATTTATTTATTTATTTTAATCCCATTTATATCCCGCCCTTCTCCGAAGACTCAGGGCGGCTTACAATCTAAGCACAAATCAAATGTGCTTAGCAACAGCCTTCATTCTATGTATATGCCTGCTTATTAGGGCTTTCGCCCCCCCCCCCAGCAGCATTATTACAAAGTCAGCTTATTGCCCCCAACAATCTGGGTCCTCATTTTACCTACCTCGGAAGGATGGAAGGCTGAGTCAATCTTATCTGCACCTTAAGGTAGACTAAGGTTGAACACCAAAAGTATGCTTATCAAAACTATTTTTATTATAGGGATTCAGTAAAGAATCTTGCAACTCTGTAAGTGTCTCCATCCAAAGGGAAACAGGAAGAATCAAGTCTGATTCTTTCTTTCTCAAATTTCATTCCTGCTTTGGACTCAGTTTTCTCTTATCTGACCTTAGTCTTGGCTGAAGTTGTTCCTCCAGCTCAAGGATATTTCACAGTCCATTGCAGTACTTCACAGTGATTGGCCTAGAATAACATTCTTGATGTTCAACAGGTATAGAATCCCTTAGAAGAAACTGAATCTGCAGTATATGGGATATGTATAAGTATTATCTTTTAATGATCAGGCACTTTGATTACAATTCCAAGGCCAGTTGCTATTGATCATTAAAGCCTTGCATAGCCTCCTATTGGCATCACCTCTGGCAAAGGGTAACATCAGAGTGGGAAGAAGGCAGGTTTATCTCTACACAGAACCTGTTCTGTAGTGAGTTTGTTGTGCAGGAATGAAGATGAGGCAAGTGAGTTCAGCAATGAACATATTTATTTGCTTGCAGGATCTGAACTAGAGAACTGGGCTGCAGCTTGCAGCAATTTATAGCCTGGCCCCTAGGTGGCAGCCAATAGGTTTAAAACAGCCAATTGCTGCCTAGGGACAACCAATAGCAGCACTGGAGATGGGGTGTCTGAGATGCTGGGAGCCGTTAGCTAGCTCCAGCTACCACATGGTGTTACAATTAAGCCCAATACATTACACCCCTCCCCTCGTAGAACGAATGACATCATAGCAACAACAGAATGCTTACAATTTTAACAATAGTATGAATAGGCTCCCATTAACAGTACAATAAGACATTAAACAACATTATAGCTCCATTATCTTTTTGGTACAGTCTCATGGTCAACAATTAACACAAGGTACATACAACATTAAAGGTAAAGGTAAAGGTTCCCCCGAACATGCGTGCTAGTCATTTCCGAATCTTGAGGCCAGTGCTCATCTCTGTTTCAAAGCTGAAGAGTCAGCGCTTGTCCGAGAATGTCTCTGTGGTCATGTGGCCGGCATGACTAGACACCAAAGGCGCACAGAACGCTGTTACCTTCCCACCATAGTGGTCCCTATTTTTCTACTTGCATTTTATATGCTTTCGAGCTGCTAGGTTGGCAGAAGCTGGGACGAGTAACAGGAGCTCACTCTGTTACGCAGCACTCAGGATTCGACCCGCCAAACTGCCAACCTTCTGATCGACATGCTCAGCATCCTAACCCACTGAGCCACCACGTCACTTACATACAACATTCTAGCTCTTTTATTTTGCCACATAATTTGCTAAATAGCAGCAGGTTTGCATGCCCTTGTGGAACATCTGAGGGATTCAGTCACTTTCTGGTCTACCAGCTTACCTAATGGGCCTGGCAGACCAGTGTCCTTTAATGCAATTGAGTCAGAAAGATTTGGTGTTCTCTGGCTGGCCTCTCCAGGTTGGCCCACCCCAGAGTCAGTGTGTTCAGCAGAGTCAGCACAGCAGCTGTGAAAGTCAAGTTGGCTTGCTCCATCAGGGGATACATGTTGCACTTCCAGGCTCTCCTCTTCTACGGCCAACTCCCAATTGCTCGAGCTGTGAGAGCCTTCAGAGTCTATGCATGGGCCGACTTGGCTGCCGGCTTGGGGACTTTGGAAGGGACTTATGATGCAGTCCTCGCTTAGTGGCCGTTCTGGAAACCGCTTTCTGAGTTGATCAATGTGGCGCCTGAAAATTCGCCCTCTCTCCAGCCCCATTTCATAAGAGAGGGGGCCAGATAATTTAGTAATTTTCCCAGGAACCCACAGATTCCCATGCCCATATTTTCTAGCCCACACCCCATCACCCACTTGCAGTCCCCTCGGGGGTTTTGGTCGAGAGGCTTCTGCTGCCATTCTATCTGGATGCAACCTGTCCAGTTTCGTGATTAGCCATCTCCCCCAATGTAGTTCTGCTGGGCTTTTCCCAGTAGCAGTGCAGGGCATGGAATGCTGGCAAAGTAAAAAATCTGCCAATCTGTGATGCCAATCCCCAGTCACTATGCATTTCAGTGACTCCTTTGTGGTCCTTACCATGCATTTATCTTGACTGTTACTGGACGGATGAAATGGGACAGACATTGCATGCCTGATGAGATTTGCTCTCAGGAAAGCCTGAAATTCAGCAGCAGTGAATTGGGCCCCATTGTCTGATACTAAGACATCTGGCAACCCATGTGTGGCAAAGAGTTTCTCAGAACCTAGATGGTCCTAGCAGTAGTCATGTTTGCAACTGGGATTACTTCAAGCCATTTAGAGTGGCTGTCTACCACTATTTATTTATTTATTTATTTATTTATTTATTTTAATTCCATTTATATCCCACCCTTCTCCGAAGACTCAGGGCAGCTTACAAGCTTAGCAGTAGCCTTCATTCTATGTATATGCCTGCTTATTAGGGCTTTCACACACACCCCAAGTGGCATTATTACAAAGTCAGCTTATTGCCCCCAACAATCTGGGTCCTCATTTTACCTACCTCGGAAGGATGGAAGGCTGAGTCAACCTTGAGCCTGGTGGGATGCGAACCTGCACTAATTGCAGGCAGCTGGTGTTACTTAAGGAGGCATTAGCCCACTGCTCCACCAAGGCTCTTCCTATGAGGAAGAGCTGTCCCTGAAAGGGCTCAGTGAAGTCTATGTGAATTCTAGACCAGGGAGTGTGCATTTGTTCCCACCTGTGAACTGGAGTGTGCGGCATTTCACTTAATTGCTGACATGTATAACATCCATGCACCTGTGCCTCAATGGCCTTGTGTAAACCTGGCCACCATAGGTAGCTTCTAGCTAAGGCTTTCATATGAACAATACCTGGATGGCCTTCATGCAGTGACTGTAAAACTGTATCTCTCAGTGAAGTGGGAACTATGACCCTGTTCCCCCTTAGGATACAACCCTTGTAAGCTGATAGCTCATGTCTTCTTGCAAAGTAACTGGGATTCAGAGCCTGGGCTTTTATCTAACCACCATGTGTGCACCCATGAAAGCACTCTACTTAGTGTCTTATTGGCTGCTGTTTCTGCCGCTATGTTCATTGTGTGGAAGGGAAATTCTGGCAAGTCCTGAATGGACAGAATTCTGGCCACTGGGGCCAGATCTGGTTCAATTAGTGGCAGTGGGAGTCTGCTCAGGCCATCAGCATGGCCCATTTCTTTGCCGGGTTTGTGAACCAGCTTAAACATGTAGGCTGACAGAAAAATAGACCATCTCAATATTCTTGGGGAAAGTATGTGGGGTGTTTGTTTGTCTGTTGTAAAGAGTCCCAGTAGTGGTTTGTGGTCTGTGAAGACCGTGAAGTCCCTGCCATATAAATAGTCATGGAATTTTTTAACTCCTGCTACAATGGCTAAGGCCTCTTTGTCAATTTGAGCGTAATTATGCTCATCAGAGGACAGTGTCCTTGAATAAAATGGTATAGGAACTTGTGTTCCATTCTTCTCTAAATGACTCAAGACTGCCCCCACCCCATAAGGGGATGCATGACCTGCTAAACAGACTGGTTTAGACTCTCTAAAATGAGTGACAGTAGATTTAACTGACAAAAGTGCCTTTATTTTTTATTTTTTATTTATTTTAATTCCATTTATATCCCGCCCTTCTCTGAAGACTCAGGGCAGCTTACAAGCTTAGGTCTTGGAACCTTTTTTTGTGAATGTTGGTCCATTTCTATGAAGCTTTTTTATCTAAGAGCCTGTGAAGGGGCTCCGCCAATGCGGCCTTGTTAGGCAGGAACACATGGTAGAAGTTGAGGAGGCCCAAGAATGCTTGTAGCCCTCCTTTTTATTTAGGGCTAGGTGCCATTTGAATGGCCTTCACTTTGGATTCAGCTGGATGAATGCCGTTAGCATCAATATGAAACCCCAAAAATTCGGTTGAAGAATTTTTACTCTTTTTTAATTTGAGGCCTGCTTCACGCAGCCTCTGTAGGACGGCTCTAAGCCTGCTAGCTAACACCTCTGTGGATTCTCCGTCAATAAGCACATCATCAAAATAAGGGCAAATACCCGGAATGCCTTTAAGCGTGCGTTCCATGATTCCCTGAAAAATGCCTGGGGCAACACTAACCCCAAATTGCAATCACTTCAGTTTGAAAGCCCCCCTGTGAGTCACGGTCATCTGAGCTGCTGCCATGGCCTCATTAACCGGTACTTGCTGATAGGCCTGTGCCAAATCTAACTTCGCAAAAATGGTGCCCCCTTGCAAAGATGCAAAGATGTGGCTCACCACTGGGACAGGGGATGCATGTTGCTAAAGGGCCTTGTTAATTGTGCATTTGTAGTCTGCACATATTCTAATTTCTCCATTGGCCTTAAATGGTGTTAGTATAGGAGTTTCCCACTCCCCACCATCTACTGGTTGCAAAACGCCCTGTTCTACAAGTTTGTCTATTTCTGTGTCAATTTTGTGTTTGAGGGCAAAGGGAACACTTCGAGGCTTAATTCTAATGTGTACCACATTGGGGTCTAGTTTGAATCTTATAGGCAGGCCTGTGTAAGTTCCTAGGGCTGAATCAAATATGTCTGCAAAGTCCTCACAAACTGACGCTAGACTCGCGACTTGTGTCCGATTGATACTGGTTACTTGGATGCCTAATGCATCAAACCAATCGAGTCCAATTAGACTCATTCTCTGGCCCCCTACTACTATGACATCCAGATGCCCAAAAAATCCCTTAAATTTAATGGCCAAGGTAGCTTCACCCTTGACTGTGACTTTAGTATTTTGAAAATCTGTTAAAATTATGTCAGAGGGCCTTAGCTTGGCCCATTTTCTACTGCGACTACACACAAAATTAAATGTGTCCAGAGAAATGATGGAAACGGCTGAGCCTGTGTCCAACTCCATTTTACATGGGACGCCTTGTAGCTCTATCTGAAGTTTAAATTTTGATCTGAGGGGGTGTCAGGCCCCAGTATGGCAGACACTTCTGCAGCTTGCAAAAAACCCCACACTGAATGGCCCCAGGGCCCCAGTACCTCTCCTGATCAGATCTTCCGACTGACACTTCGATGGTCAGTCCCCTCTGGCGAGCTCTGCATACTGCTGTGATGTGGCCAGTTTTGCCGCAGGCCTAGCACATGGCTGACCAGAACCTGCAGTCCACGCGTTGGTGGTAGCTGCCACAACCTGGACATCTAGGTAAGAGATCTGCCTTGTAAGGACTCTCTTGTTGCTTGCTGCTACGGTGCTGTGTGTTGGGCTGTCTGTGCAGCTTGTTGACTTTGGTATCTTCTTCTTCTGATTCCTCGATGCGTTTGGCATCCTCATGGTGGACGGTTTCTTTGTGATGCGTTGTTTTGGCAGGCTGGATTGTTCAGATGGCTCCCCCAGCAACTTCATCTGCCATGACTTCATACTGGGCTTGAGCGAACGACAGGTTTGCTCTAGTGAAAAGTTTTTGCTGTGGCTCTCGATTGCATAGGCCGCAGACGAGCGCTCTTCAATGTCTGAAAATTGACATAGGTGTGCGGCCTGCCTCAAGGCCGCGATGTACTCCGATGCGGTCTCACCCGGCTGCTATATTTATTGTTCGAAGGCATAGCACCATGCAATCACCAACATCTTCGGTTGGAAGTGTTATCTGATATTCTTCTTTAGCTCAGTGTAGGAGACTGACTCCAGCAGCGTTGGCGCAAACAGGTTTTCAGCCAGATCGAATGTTGCTGGGCCGCACACACAAAGCAGCGAAGCAGCCTTCAGTCCATCCTCTGCAACCTGGTTCACCCAAAGGTAGTTTTTGACCTGGGACAGGTACGAGGGCCATCTTTCTGGTTGTTTGATGTCAAACTCTTGCAGCCTTCCAACCTTGGGTATTTTCCTGGTCTTCGCAGCTGGTTCCTGCATCTTCTGATTCTGCTTCTCTGTTGTCCAGGGACTGATCCACTGAGTGTGTGGTCGCTAGCATGTCTGGCTAGCTGACCATAGGGGGGGAATGCTTTTCCCGCCAGGCGTGTGCTACCTCTCTCCTAGTGACTTCCAGCTCCTTCGGAGTAGCAGGATCCTACTTTTATCACCAGTGTTGTGTAGTGAGTTTGTTGCGCAGGAATGAAGACGAGGCAAGTGAGTTCAGCAATGAACATATTTATTTGCTTGCAGGATCTGAACTAGAGAACTGGGCTGCAGCTTGTAGCAATTTATAGCCTGGCCCCTAGGCGGCAGCCAATAGGTTTAAAGCAGCCTATTGCCTCCCAGGGACAACCAATAGCAGCACTGGAGATGGGGTGTCTGAGATGCTGGGAGCCATTAGCTAGCTCCAGCTACCACTTGGTGTTACAATTAAGCCCAATACATTACACCACCTAAGAGTTTGGCTGTGCTTCAGCTGTCTCCAAATGGGAGCCATTTCAGTAGAACATAGAACATAGAAAGGGAGGGGAAGCAGAACCATTTGTGATGTATAGCACTTTCTGACATCATCCAGTTGTTGAGGCAACCTAAAAACCAATTAGGTGACTTTGATTAGACATCTGCCAGAGACAGCATCATCTCTTCATTCAGGCTGTTTGCTTTGACTGAGTTTTTCCACATCTCAGTCTTAAGTTGGTTATCTAGTATGCTTGAACCTGTTGGAAATGAAGGCAACTTAAAAAAACATTTTCTAGATTTAAATCCTTTCTTCTGCTTTGCCCAAAGTGTACTCTTCCCTCAAGAGGAGGAAGAGGAGGAGGAGGAGGAGGGGAGGAGGAGGGGAGGAGGAGGCCAGTATTACTTGGGCTAGAAGGATGAAGTGGAAAATTATGTCAATTGCATTTGAATTTTTTAAAAAAGAGAAAGAGATAAAGCCACCATTTCACTCTTTCTTTATTGAACTCTTTTTTTAAAAAAATAAAATAACGAGGCATCCATGGCAAGGATTAGTGATCGGGGGGGGGTGGCATTCGTGTCACTGTACACAGCAACCAATTGGAGTAGTGTTATTTGCATAGAATGAAATGAAGCTGATAAGGTGAACCATGTCAAAAATACTGCTTTTTACATGTAGCAGAAACATAGATTTGCCTTTTGGATGGATTGGATAAAGGTAGATGACCATGTTGTGCATTTTGCCCTCTAGAATTGGCCTGTGGCCCTTCTATACTTTGAGCAAGCAAGCAATATGAATCAGTCTTCTCCTATAACTGTCCCCCAACAGCAACCATTTTGAAATATTTCCATCCACACTGATCATAGAACTATTTTTGGGAGTATTAGTTCCCCCTTCCTCCTTAGACAGGCTGAATGGATGGCTAGTGTGGTGCATGTGACCAAACGTGCATCACAATCTTGTAACACAAACTCCATATCCATTGTACTTGCATATGTCCTGCTGCAAGTACAAAAGGGCCTAGGTTGGATACTGATGTCATGACACCTACTTTGTTATTTGGTTACCATTGTGACTGGCTGTGAATATCTCTGTCCCCATCTCTGTTGCTTTCGGAACCCCTTCTTTAGATGGTAAACTTGATGGCCAGGTCTGTTATACTAGTAACTTTTAAAAGCCACTTTAGCAGCTTTTTTCTAAGCTAAATTATAGATAAACATGCTTCAAATTAATGAAGATGATTTGATCCCCTCGGCCCCCAAGTTGATTGCTTGTTTATTGATTCATATTTTCCAAATGGCCCTGTTTCTCCATTTGGTGAATCTTTCTGCAATCCATTTCTGTATGAAAATGATAACCCCATTCATTCTTTGTCTATTACTTCACCATTATGTATTGCTTACTTTCCTGTCTTAAGTGGACAACAAAAATGAGCATGGCCTTCTGGATCACGACATTAATTGTCAATCTTCCCTTACCCTTGCCCTTCTTACTATTTTTTAGAAGATCTGAAAAACCATTTCTTGTCTAACTGATTTGGCTAAACTGAATTCCTTTGTGATTTAATTGGCAGATTTTATTTCTTTATGTTTTCCATGTACTTTTCTTTTATCCCCTCCCATTCTTTTACAGGGACATTATCTTCAACTAGCTTATAGGATTGTTGTTCTTTTATTGTTAAGTAAGAATTGCTGTATATTAGTTTGATATTTGCTTGATTTTGACATATGGCTTGAAAACTACTTTTGGTGGATTGTTATCATGAAAAGCAAAATATTTAAAAAATTGCCATTAATGCATACAATGTATAAGATTATCTGTTCATCTTCATTTTTATGTCTTTTTTTAATAATCTTTTTGCTATAAGCTGCCTTGAGTATTATTTATGATTCCAAGGGTGCCATTCATCTCTCTTAAATAAATAATTTTCCTTTGGAAAAAATGTATCAGTGTACACAAATATTGTACACAGCAGACAGAAGTCTTTCACACTTTTTAAAAGGCTGACCAGCACCACTCAGGAAGTACTGTTGTTGTTTCAATTTTTATAAACTAGAAAAACTACAAATTTCATGAATCAGATTTCATTGAAACTAAGATTAAGAGCATAATAAGAACCGATAAAAAGAGCTTCAAGGATAAGTTTAGAAAAGGTATGTCTGAATTACTAAAGAAATTGACTTTCAACTAATACTACTGTCTGGGAGAATAAGAAATCCTTTGAATTGTTTTGTATACATTCTGAGATTTATATGAGTCTCAGAGATACTTCTGGCCAAGGTAAACCACAACTTGATTTAAAACGTATTTTAAATTTATTGACTAGCCTGTAATCCTGTGCATATTTATACAGAAGTAAGTCTTTTATTTTCAATGGGATATTTGGTGTAATCCCAGCTGAAATTGTGCTGACTTAAGGGAATTAGATAGAGACAAAAACTGAAGTTACCAGTTGAAAGAGCTTTAAAGTGGCTCAGTTCTATCAAAAGAAGGGAAATAAATCAGAAGAAAAATATATAAAAAAACAGCAGCAGAGAAGGAAGAGACAAATTACAGTATCCCACAATCAAATTTTAATCATCCTATAAATATCAATTCAGTATCAGCCAAAAGCTAGATCTAAGTAACTTCCAATGTGAATAAAGGCAAATATACGTGTCCCAGGATAATGTTGCAGGATCCAGTCTGGGTTGGTCACTGGGACCAGAGGTTAAATCTTCCAAGATTTCAGACTTGTGCTGGAACCCATCCTCAGGGAACTTCCCTCTAGCAGAGTGTGTGCCTTGGGCTATTCTGTGTGTAGTATTTATATGGTGCCTGTTGTGAGTGGGTTTTTTAGATGTTGATAATAATAATAATAATAATAATAATAATAATAATAATAATAATAATAATAATAATAATAATAATAATAATAATAATAATAATTTAATTTCTATACCGCCCTTCTCCTGAAGGACTCAGGGCGGTGTACAGGGCAATACAATAAAATATAACATATAAAAGTTAAAAAAATATTAAATATTACAGCCCAATTCAATACGCTAATACAATAACATTAAAATACCCCTAAACCCCTCAGACCAGGCTGGCTTGTTCAAATAAATATATTTTTAGATCACGTCGGAAGGAGCGAAGGTCGGGAGCCATCCGGAGCTCCACCGGTAAACGGTTCCAAAGGTCTGGCGCACCCACAGAGAACACCCTCCCCCTGGGGGCCGCCAGTCGACACTCTTTGACCTACGGCACCCTAAGGAGGCCCTCTCTGTGGGAGCGCACTGGACGAAGGGAAGTTGATGCCGGCCGCAGGTGCTCCCGTAAGTAACCCGGACCCATGCCATTTAGGGCTTTATAGGTCGTAACCAGCACCTTGAATCTTACCTGGAGGACAATGGGGTGTTGATGGCTGGCTATTAGCCTCCAATATGTTTAATGCAAGGGAAATACCAGTTTCTTCTTCTCCCCCCCCCCATTAATTTTTCATTTTTCCTGACCTGAAACAGTTTTGGATCCAGTCTAGATAATGGGTCCCTCAGGTTGGCTGGCACACAATAGGCTACTGAGGAAAATGTTTCAGATTAGTTGTGGTGTGTATGATATGCCTAGATTAAAGTTTCCAGGTCATCCCATTACCATACAGGAAAAGAGAAACCAGAGCTTCAAAGAGATCATTACAATTGAAATATTTTGTTTGTTTGTTTGGGAATTTTATATTACCACCTACTAACTCATGGCGAGACAAGGCAGCTTGCAAGAAATAAAAGCACAACATAAAAGAAATAAAATAATAACCCCCAACCCAGTGACAACACACACTCATACCATCCATTTAATGGGCTCCATGCCGGTCTGGATTCCCCAGGCCCACTGGCAGAATCACATCTTCAGGGCCTTCCAAAAGAGTATCAGTGTGGGGGCCAGTCTAATTTCCAGAGGCCACCATGGAGAAGGCCTTTCTTTGGGTCCCGCCAGATGTATCTCCATAGGGGACGGGACCAGCAACATTCCTTGCCTTCCTGCTCTAGTGGATCGGGAGGATGTGACCAGATTGGAGACAGGTACTACCCTCTCCTATAGGGAAGCATTACTCACCTCACCACCAGAGTCCACCCATATGTCCCTCCCAGGAAGCTTTCACAAGCCATACTCCTTAAGATCCTGTCCACTTCCTCAGAGGCAATAGGGTCAAACCATTCCCATTAACAGGGCAAGGCCTCCACCAGACCAGCAACCACACTGGCCTCTAACTGGGAATGAAGTCAAGTGATTTTGTCTTCCAGAAAATCAGCAAATCCCTTCAGGTGGACCTCAGTCTCCTCCTTCCCCAGGAGGAGACAGCTTAACTTAAAGAGGGTCACTGGTCAAGTATCTGCAGATGCAATTAGTGCAGAGAAGTATTTACACTTCGCTGTATGAATTGCCATGAGTTAGATCTTATTAGCAGCTCTTAACTGTGTTCGATTGAGTTCATCCCTTGTCTTCTGCCAGTCTCTTCATCCATTTCATCCCTCTCAGTTCCTCTCTATACCATGGAGGACAGAAATGCCTATGGGTGAGAAGGCCCTCAGTCACCTTCCTATTCCAAATAGTGACTAAGAGCTTGGCTGGACTGCACAGCAGATCCACAGGTATAATTCACAATTCCTTCTGGAACCCACCTGGGAGCAGACCAATATAATAGGTCCTGCTTTCCTGAGGTGGGATACAGTTCTCGAGAAACTCATTGCCACCAGACTGTGATGTGACTATGACTGGGGGATGAAAGACAGGTCTACCAATTTCAGGTCATATAGGCACTGCTCAGACAAGAACATCAAATTGGGTGTGTGACCACTAGTCCTAGCTGAGCCTTGGATAACCTGGGACAGGCCCGTGGATGTCATGGTTTCCATAAAATCCTAAGAAAAAGGGTTTCACAGCTGGGCACTTATGGACCCATGGCCATGGAGGCTGCCAGAGATTCTCTGATAATAACAGCCACACACTCCTCTCTGGCCCTGAGGTCTAGGCTGGTTCCATGCTCAATAACCTACTGGGCACATTTCTGAGAAGGGAACACCTTCCGGTTTCTGTGATAAAAGCCAGATCAGACTTCTCTTCAAGAATCAAATCAGCAATAAAGCTAGCTGATCTGATCTGACATTTAAAAGCAGCAGCCTAAGACCAGGGCCACCACAGATCTGCTCACCAAGTAAATGAGGTGAGTGTAAGGGGGCAGAACAAGAAACTGGTACTAAACACCAAGGCCATGTTCCCCATCAGCATCCCCCCTTGACTCCAATATCTCCCGTTACCCAACATGATGGAAATAGACTGTCTTCCTCTGCCTTCCCCACACACCATTCCATCATATGCAGTGCTACGATGTCTCCTGAAGCCCTGGGCTCACAGAGACCAATAGCAGTTCAAACAGTTCTAAGCTCCCTCTAGCCAGTTAAACATCCAAAAATCCCAGCAGCCTGCCACATTCCACAGCACTAGCATCCATATGAGTAGGTCCAACTTCTGACAAAAGCCAGGGAAGATTGTTTCTTGTGTCAGCTCTGCCTCTGTTATAAAATCCACACCATCTTTCAGAGCTGCAGCTGCTGGCTCTTGGGGTCTCGGGGCAGGGGAATCCAGGGGGATTCTAGAAGAGTCCAGGGGGAGTCCAGAGAAGCCACACAGTCATAAATCATCCACTTCCTCTACTTCATCTCACCTTCCCACTGCCCCTTTCTGATCTCTCTGATCTCTCTGCTCTTCAAGCTCTCAGCCTTTTCTCTGCTCCAGTTCTCCATTTCTCCACCAAATTCCCAGCTTTTCATCAAGCTGATCATGCATGTCTCTCTCTTGCCTTTCTCCAAACACTCCTCTACTTCTACATACCAATCTCCACATCCAAAAAAGCTTTCCAGAATCCTCTCTGCAAAACTCTTCAGAATACCATCAACATAAGGATGCTGTCACCATCTTTTTTTTAAAAAAATATGGAACATAAGAAAGCTTAGCAACCATTCCAACTTGCAACAAAAGATACCCAGTTTTCTGATAGGAGTACCCCATTCCCCCATGATGCTTTTGGGTGCTTGGCAACCAACTCACCTTTAGGGCCAGTTGCAGTATTCTGCAATCATGTGATGCATTTTATAACAATTGTTTTCCAATTGTCCAATTTGGCTGGTTTCTGGCAAAAAATACTCCTAAGAATGCATGCCCCTTTAATGATTGCCACCGTCATCACACATTTATTTAACAACTGTTGCAAAAAAAGGCTGTAAAATTGAGTCAGTATCATGGGTGCCTTGACATACAACTGTTATGACTTATGATGGAAATTCCGAGCTCCATTAGTCGTAAGTCGAGAAACACCTGTATGGATGGAAACTAATTTCACTCCAATATGATTAAGCTGATTCAAAGACAGAAAGTTAGTATTTTAATTCAAACGTATATTATAGATTCAGGCCATGTTGTGGCTCAGTGATTAAGATGTTGGGCTTGTCGGCTAAAAAGCTGACAGCCCAGGTTTGAGACCCAAGTTTCATGTGAACGGGTGCACTCCCGTCCTCCAGCTCTTGCCAACCTCTTGCAATTCAAAAGCGTGAAATGTGAGTAGATAAATAAGTACCACTTCAGTGGGAAGGTAACACTGTTCCATGATGTCATGTTGGCCACATGACCATAGAAATGTCTTCAGGCAGCATTGGCTCAATAGCCTTGAAACAGAGATGAGCATCACCCTTTATAGTCAGAAAATGACTAGCGGAGTAACATCTGCACAGACTCCTTTTAGTTTTTTTCCCTAAGGGATCCTTGGCGCTCTCTGAACTTGCTTGTTTTCTTGTAGACATTTCATTACCCTAACTCAGTAACATCATCAGTGATAGTAAGGAGTGCTGTTTACTGTCTGTTTATATTCTGGTGTCTTGCCTGTTTGGGGGGATCGGGGCAGTTTTAGGGATTCTTTGGTTGGCTGTTTATTAATGGCTCTTTGGCAGTTTCTTGATTGGGGTATTGTTTACTGATTGTTGCACTGAAAGTGACCTTGGAGCTAATCTATGCTGATCTGAGTGCTGATTACTGGTTGAGAAGTGCTGGAGTCTTTTTCTCTTTTGTGCTGGTTGATTGTCTCTTTTGCATAATCTATAGATGTTGTTAATGTCTATGCATCTATGGATGGCTTTGTCAGAATGCCAGGCCTCTATAAATACCCTGGCATTTTTGGATTTGGCCTGGTCTAGGATTGTCCCATTTTCCCCATTGAAACTATGGTTAAATCTGTCTATATGTTGTGAAATTAAAGAATTTTCGCCATGCCTTTTGACTGCCAGTTGGTGTTCATGGATGTGTTCTGCCAGTTTTCTTATCCTTCATTGGTACTTGTTTTCCTATATCCTATAGAATTAACTAATATAGAATCTAACTTGAAGCCTAAATTGTGAGGAAAGTTTTACTAAAAGTATACTTAAAGTGTTTTTCATATCCATTCAAATGAGTGAAGTTAATGGAACATATTACAGTATTAAAAGCCTAGGAAAAATAGGAAGAAAAATTACTAAAAAGCAAGAAATCATTTTAAAGATAGTAAAGGGGTCTTGAAAAAAAACATGAAGGAAATCTAAAAGAATTAGATACAATTATTTAGCCAAAACCCAACAACACCATAGTGAACAATTTCTAAATATTTAAAAGAATATCAAGACTATGGTAATTGTTCTTATGCATATTACCCGGGCCTTTTTTCTCATAGAACGCTCAGAATGGCGTTCTGGCACCTTTTTTTTTTTTTTTTGCAAAAAAAGCTCCCTCTATTGGCTTTAGGAGTAGGCAATCTTGGCTGTTTTTATGACTCGTGGACTTCAACCCCAGAAATCCTAAGCCAGCCACACTGAGGGGAAAGAGAGAAGTTTCCAAGCTGAGCCATGCTGGCTCAGGAATTCTGGGAGTTGAAGTCCTTGAGTCATAAAAGAGCCAAGTTTGCCTACCCTGCACTAGAGGAGGACATTAAAATTATTTACAAGGTTACTTCTTTAGGAACTAAACTTTTAGAATCTAAAACAGCTAATTCAAAAAAGCCAACAGGAAAGAACCTCACATTGTTCATCTGCTTCTGTCTTTTGGAAGGTAAAATTAGATAACAAAATAATCTATTTCCTATGTTAACATCTCTGCAATGAAATCAATAAAGGTAACAGGAAAGATATGTCTAATTTAGCCAATGCTAGAAAAAAATAGTATCTTTTGTACGCTCTTGAAAACTATTTTGAATCTATAACCATCTATTACAACTAAACCACTTTAAATTAAACAATTCTTAAGAATGAAATATTCTTAATTTGGACTTTACTTTTACTGTGTGGACTGTTGTGTGTTTTGAAAAATAGATTATTTAGAATCTAGTTATGTTGCACTTCAGTCTTTAAATAATTAACCTAGTATTTGCATGGAGGGGCACAGTAGCTAAGTCCTTGATTGGACCCTCTTTGCTTTTAAACTGCCAGAGGGTGCTGGGAAAAGCTACAAAACTGTAAGTTAAGGAGAAGTGGGTGGAGGGGCACAGTAGCTAAGTCCTTGATTGGACCCTCTTTGCTTTTAAACTGCCAGAGCCTCCTGGGAAAAAGCTATATACATAACAATATATGATGTTTTCCATGTTGAGCTTAACATCAATAACAACATTTTTAAAGGCTAAAATAATTTCTGGTGGTATTATCTGTACATTAAAATTTTGTTTAGTCACAATCTTTCACTTTTCACATTCTGGACAAGCAGTGGTCATGTATCCTAGCAAAAGATGTTACATATGTGCATAAGTGTAGTCTGTAGCATATGCCTTTTTAAAAATATAAAACATGCAAAGAAACAAAAATAAGTCCAAAATATCTGTATTACATCCAGAAATGCTAACTTTTCAACCAATATTTCTCATCCATAACTATGGCACCCTAAGGATACCTGCATACATGCAAATGATTCTCTGGGATCAGTAACACAGCAGGGATTGCTTTTTCCTTCCAGTAACAGATTGCTGGGAAATACCAAACATGGTCTTGAGAATTCCAATGTTTGTTACAAATTTTTCTGGATGTGGTTGGAAAGAGTCTGTTTGGTGCCGGAGACCACTGCCATGAGGAACACAGTTCTGGGTTGGGGTTCGGAGCAGCTCCGGGTGGGGGCTCAGCACGGGCTGCAGCGTGGCAACTGTGGGGAGGGGAATCCCCACGGCGGCTGTGGTGAGGGGAATCCCCACAGCATGTAGCTCCGAGCTGCAGGGGCAGGAGTGCAAAGGACGGGCGGCAATGCCATAGCAAGACACTGGCATTACACCCAGTGATAGCACCTCTGAGTTCCGGCACCTTTTTTTAGAAAAAAAGCACTGCATATTACCATGCTGTTACTTCACTCACTATAATATTAATTTCAAAAGTTTCTAAAGGTGTAGCCCTAAGCATATTTATTTAAACATTTCCAACATTGAACACATAAGTGTATAATTTAAAGACAGGTTCACTTTTCCAAAGGGATTAAAATGCATTATGACACATGTTTCACATTCTTTGATTTAAGATTTCAACAAAAATACTAATTCTTTATCCTGTCAATGAGGGGAAAAAATAAATAAATCTATTCCTTAATGAATGTTTGGTAGGTGACAAGTGAAAGATGTTCTGTTTTTAAAAAGTAGCTATTTATTGATACTCAATTAAATGAAACAAAACCAGGTGTCTACCTGTGAAAAACAATACTTCACAACATCTATTACTCTCCAAATGTTTATACAAAATAAATCATAAGCCTTCTAGAGCAGAACTTGCTGGCACACAAAATTGCTAATCCAATATCTTTTTTTTTCCCCACACACTGCAGTGCAATAAAAAGACTGGGAGATGAGTGGCCCAAGCATAGTATTTTTACTTTTTATAGCTAAGGCAAAGTTCAAAATTCAGTTATAGGTTCTCTCCTACAACAGAATACATTTCCTGATTCAGATATTCTTCAACTTTCAGCCATTCATTTAGAGACCATTTGAAGTTACAATGGTACTGGGGGGAAAAGTGACCTATGATCATTTTTAACACTGGCAACCATCGCAGCATCCCATAGTCTCTACACATCCTGGGACACCACACATCCTCTCTGTGACCAGTTTTCCTTGTTACCTTCTGGGAGGAGGGGGCTCTGTGGTATCCAAAGCAGAACACCCAGATTCAGTCACAGTTTTGTTCCATACAGTATCAACCTTGTGAACTCTCAAGCTTCCTCTTTCCGGTATGTATTCAAGATGGACAGTGATTAATATTTCTATGTATTTCTATGTAAGGGTGTAGGTATGTACATATGTATGTATATAGGATATTAATATGTGTGTTATGTATGTGTACACTTTTGAGAGCAGGCAACAGAATTTCATTTTTAATATGTGCCAGTGTGTCCACAGTAAAAAAAAATGACAATAAAGCTTATCTATCTAGAATCTATCCAGTCACATAATCAAAATTAGGACACTTGGCAACTGGCATGTATTTATGATGGTTTGCAGTGTCCAAGGGTCGTGTGATCACCTTTTGCGACCTTCCGACAAGTAAAGTCAATGGGGAAGCCAGATTCACTTATCAACTGTGTTACTAACTTAACTGAAGTTAACTGTGGCAAGAAAGGTTGTAAAAAGGGGCAAAACTCACTCAACAATTATTCTGCTTAACGCTGGAAACTTGGAGATCAATAGTGGTTGTAAGTCAAAGACTACCTGTAGTGGCAACCATCGATATTTATAAAAAAAACAAAACAAAAGCAGCATCCTTTGTATTGTGGGTATGATTTCCATGCATGTACAAAAGGGATGGGATTTCCAGATTTTTTGAAGCCTTGAATATGCAGCATGTTGGATATTGAATACCTAACTGTGACTAATTCCCCAGAATTATCATATCTTTTTTCCAAATGCATTTGACATAGGTCCACACACTCTGCATGGGCAAAGGTGATTAAAGCTCTTTTTCTTTCTTTTTTTTTGTTTTTGTTCCCATCCAATTTTGTTATTTCTGCCAACTTTATTCTTTGGTTTTGTTTTGTTTTTATTTTAAAAAGTTTTAATAATTTGTAAACTGCCCAGTGTTGCTGGGTGTTGAATGGCATATACATTTAATAAATTATTGTTACCTTGAAGTATTTACGAAAGGTAAAAGCAGCCTTAGGCCTTTGCGATTTGGACATTTCATCCCTCTTGGCTCTTTTAACAGATAGTAAAAATTCATAAGAAATATTGAAAAATGGTGGAAATCAGGCAAGATTGCCAAATCTCATGAACTTGTAGTGTTCCCATCTGAAATGTTGTGAGATTTTATGCAAGAAAGCCACAAAAATATGTAAAATTTGGGAATCTCAGATGATATTTGAAGGTGTTAAAAGTATCACTGCAGGATGCAAACTTTTCCAAGTAAAGCTGCCTTTTGGAACTGATTGATGGTGATTTTATCAGTGAAGATGGTGTTCAAGTGATGCTCCAGATGTTTTGGAATTGAATTGAATACACTTATGGTATTACTATGGTTGCAGATCTTTATATTTTGTTATGCTCTACAGTTCTCTCTTATATTCTGCTATCTCTAGATATTGCAATATCTACTATCCAGACTTTTTTGTCTTTCATTATTATATACACAAAGTGAGATCAGAGATGCCAATTATTTTATTGGTGTTGGCTTTTATACACATCAAGTTCTTCCCAGATTTCCTAGCTATCTAGTGGCCTGTGTTCTATTAGTATATCCATACACTTCATCCAAGCTCAGCCTGATATGCAAATGCATATATGAAGGGGAATTGTTCATGAAGAGTCTTCTGCTACATCCTTGCTGATATGAAAAAGGAATTGGATCTACTATATGTCCTCAGCCTAACCTAGAACAATGGGCTAATTATCCTTGCATGAAGCTGAAACGAGATCCAGAATAATAAAATATACCATTTATGATGTTAGTAGAATAAATTATGTTCAACTCCTCCCAAAATGTACTCTTATCCTAACAGAATTTCAATTCATATTTTGTCTCCTAGTGTAAAATGCAACAACACTGAATGAGCTTATATTATGGTTAAAGTCTAATGGTAGTTAATTACCCCAAATTTTGCAGAGCTCAATTTTATCAGCAACAAGTCAAGTACATCAATCAGATATGACTTTTCAAAATGTGGATCTTGATCCCAGTTTATCTGTCTTGCAACCTAGAACAATGAGCTAATTATCCTTGCATGAAGCTGAAACGAGATCCAGAATAATAAAATATACCATTTATGATGTTAGTAGAATAAATTATGTTCAACTCCTCCCAAAATGTACTCTTATCCTAACAGAATTTCAATTCATATTTTGTCTCCTAGTGTAAAATGCAACAACATTGAATGAGCTTATATTATGGTTAAAGTCTAATGGTAGTTAATTACCCCAAATTTTGCAGAGCTCAATTTTATCAGCAACAAGTCAAGTACATCAATCAGATATGACTTTTCAAAATGTGGATCTTGAACCCAGTTTATCTGTCTTGCAATTATCCCTATTTTCAAAGACTGTAATTATGCACTGAAGAAATTACAATTTGTATGAGTGGATAATAGGAACATGTCAGGAAAATGAAATTATCTTTGTTTATGCCATTACTCTGATTTAGCTCACATACACCTTGTTTTGGCATGCCCAATGTATGTTAAAGGACATGCCATAATTTATTGAACAACAGGTTCACTTGTCAAGAGGATGTTTGTGCAACAAAGATATAGTGAACTACGGTTTGCAGGTTCATTACATAATTATTAAGTGCAGTTAAGTGCACTTATCTGTACAAATTAAGGGAGGACAGAAAGATGAAATACAAGTTATTCAAAACTTGCTAATAGTCTGAGGTTCAAGAGCTGTTCAGTAATGTCAGCAATTACATCGGAAAGGGGTGCATAGTGCCAGGTCCTCTACCTTCCTCTTTTTATCTAATAGCTGTTAACCAAGACAGACTGCAGAACAACATTCTTTTTTCCAGCACTGTCAGTTCCTAATTCCCAAGCTCCCTTTTCAGCTTCCCCACGAGCAAATAGGCTACCTTCCATTTACATTTTATATTGCATCTTTTAATCTTCTTAAAGTTGGCAAGAATGATGATGATGATTTGCTATCAATTAGGCATCAGCATCCACATAGGTAAACTCTTTTCAGGATGATCTGATTTCAGTCTAGCACTTCAAGTCTCTGCACAATGCATCCATTACCACTGTAGTCAAGCCCTCCACCTTGTTGCTGGCATTTCTCCTCATCCCTTTTCTTCAGTCTCTTTCAGGGGTCTCAAAAGAGTTAGGTCTTTGCTGGCTAGTTCTGTTCAGCTTCTGCTTTTTCACATCTGTTTCATCTACAGATGTAGTCAATAGCAACTTTGTCATTTGATGTTTAGTACTTTCCCTTCTAGGGATGCGGTGGCTCAGTGGGTTAGGATGCTGAGCTTGTCGATCAGAAGGTCGGCAGTTTGGTGGGTCGAATCCCGAGTGCCGCGTAACAGAGTGAGCGCCTGTTACTCGTCCCAGCTTCTGCCAACCTAGCAGTTCGAAAGCACGTAAAAATGCAAGTAGAAAAATAGGGACCACTACGGTGGGAAGGTAACAGCGTTCCATGCGCCTTTGGCGTCTAGTCATGCCGGCCACATGACCATGGAGACGTCCTCAGACAAGCGCTGGCTCTTCGGCTTTGAAACGGAGATGAGCACCGGCCCCTAGAGTCGGAAACGACTAGCACCCGTGTGCGGGGGAACCTTTACCTTTACCTTTTTACTTTCCCTTATATTTTGTATTTCTTAAATTTCATAGTGCTGAAATTACTCTGAATTATTTTTATACCAACAAAAATGTTTGGAAAATTCATAGTGCAAAATACATAAAGTAATGCAAAGTGGAGCTACAAAGTTGGAGATGATTGGCTTCATACACACTCAACTCTATGTGCACTCACCTTCAAGTAATCAGATACAAAACTACAAATTATTTAGTATTTAACCTTCAGGCCACCTCAGCCAACTGTAAGAGGCAAACACTCCATTTTTGTGAGAAAGATTTAAGCAATGCACAAAAATAATAATACAATTCCAAAAGCACCATGAAAACAATATGTCATATTACAGTCACAATCTGGAAGGAGCCATCTCCAATTCAATCCCAGAAGATTTACTGAAGTTAGCAGAACAGGCCTATCCAACAGGCCTATCCAATAGAACACTTCTATTTTTCTTATAATTGTATAGATTTAGAATTGACAGTCATTATCCAGTGACTTATCTCAGAGTATGAATTTAATCACCGTTTCCAACACAGAGCAAAGTGCACATACTGCCATTTTGAAAAGGAAGATTTTTATGGATTTGAAATTAATAAGGATTCCTATAACCCTAAGACAGCATTCCAGATACTTTAGAATTAGTCATTTTTCTCTGACTGAGGTCAAGGATAACAGCAGGTGTTTCATCTCAGAGAAAAAATCACTGTGTCAGATTTCTTTTCTCTCTTCTCCAGCAACCTTCAAAGCCATCTCTTTATCAAAATAAGAAACTCCAATGTAGTGGTTAATAAAGGGTCCAACATGCTGTATGACTGTTTAAACCACCTCTTGCGGTAATCAATGCTATCACAAGAGAAGCATGGTTGTAAAGCAGAATTATATGAGGACAATTTGAAATTAAAGTTCTGAAATAAGATGTTTTGGGAAAACCCCAAAGGTAAGTCAACTCTGGGTCCTTGAACATCCCATTCAGTTCTTCAAGGAAGTCACTGACCAGATGCTCCATTCCAAAACTAATTTTTAGGGCCTAGCAGTGCAGAACATGCTTTTCAAATGCAGAATATGTGCAATGGCCCATTCACATCCCATATTTCTGCCCCAAACTGTGATAAAGAAGTCAGTAATATCATGAAATCTTACTCCTAATATGAGGGTTCATTGCAAAAAGTGGACAAAATGAAGGAGGATTTGATAATACTGCAAAAGATGAATCTTGAAATTGTTAATGTGGTACCCAATCCACAAGTAAGGACCCATGAATGGATTAATGACTGAGTTAAGCTTGTTATGTAGGATTCATATTCTTTCAATTTTAGAACTAGTCCTGTTAAGAAATATAAGTTCATAACATATTTCAAAGTAAACATAAATGGTTTCTGGGCACACAACTTTATACCTCTAGCATTAACACTTAAACATATATAGAAAAGTCAGTAAGTCTCATCTCAAGTGAATTTAATTTAAAAAAATGAATCTTCTAAGTTATAAATAAATCAGAGTTATGTTTTTAAAAAAATGTTTAATGAAAAGAGTTGAATGTTCGGCCTTAGCAAACAACATACATTTTCCCATTGTGGTAAATGACTTTCAAAGTTGTTTGCTTGCTAATAAATCCTTATGGGAATTCAAGAAAGTGACCTCCATGGAACAGGGGGGGAAAAGTTTCCTGCTTTAAAAATAATGCAAATGAAAAAATCAGGCTTTTCGACTTGAGTATATGAATATTAACTCTTTATGGAGTTCGTAATTCAGCTTGGATCCCATCTTCAGAATACACATTAAGTCTCTGAGTTTCAAGGCATTTTTGCAGACTTTAAAGCAAATAAAGAAAGAAGAAGAGCATTGGCCTGTTATGCCTTTGAATTTAGCTATATGTTTATCAACCATGACTTGTCATAACCATCATGTTTATGCAAAAGCCAAACACATTATTTTATTCAGTAAGCAAAGTTATTTGTGGCTCATTGATACTGCAAATGCTTTCCCTATGGGCCAGGCTCAATCAAAGGTAGATTATGGAAATGAAATGTTCACAAACTAAAGATGGTTGGTTTCCCACATGTGGTTTTTGCCTGCACTGTGCTCAAATGTTTTTTCTCATTACAAGGTAAAATCTGTGTCCTTGTGTGTTACTGTAAAATATTTTTAAAATGTCCTATGTGCATGCCTTCCAACACAGATTGAAGCATAATAGCAGACTATATGAATTATATTTCACTTTATTCATGTGCAACATTTGAGCTCTTGGGTAATGTAGATAAACTTAATATTTGGTTAAACTTTTTGTTCTCAAAGCTCATGAGAAATTTAAATACAGACCTGTATAGCAATCAGGCAGCTATGATATTTCAGCTTCTTAGCAGAAGAGGTTAATCACTATGGGGAATAAGGGGCAGAGTATAATGTGATTTCTTGATTTAAGTCAACAATAAATGCATAGCACTCACTGTTCAGTTGAAATGGGTGTAATAGAGTATTTCCACATCATCACCTTTTTAACCCCTCAAATCCTCAGAAACATTTTGAAGACAATCTGTCTTGCTTTCACCGTGAAAATTGAAAATACTGAGAGTAATCCAAAATCAGTTTTCTCACCTAAGTCTAGTATTTTGCATGGTCTCTAGTCAGAAACAAAGGTAACTCTTGTTAGAAGGAAAGAAGGAAGGGAGGAAGGGAGGGAGGGAGGGAGGGAGGAAGGAAGGAAGGAAGGAAGGAAGGAAGGAAGGAAGGAAGGAAGGAAGGAAGGAAGGAAGGAAGGAAGGAAAGAAGGCTTTGATGCAGTTTCAACTCTACCATACCAAAACTAAAATCAGTTCAGTTTCCAACACTGCTGATGTAGTGTGAATACAGAGCAGCATTCCACAAATGGTACAAAACCATTGCTATGAAAATCCCTTCTATTCAATTTTAATTGAAAGGAAATAGCTACACAATTAATATTCTTAGTGAAATAGTGATCAAGGCCAGAATACAAACTATGGATATAGGGGCATTATATCAGTGAAGACCCTGAGATTCTCAATGATAGCCAGAACAATCTCCTCCTCAACTCAGCTTTCAGAAGTAGCATGACCACCTCCTTCTGAAAAGTGAAGTGAAGCAGTTGTGTTAGTTTGTTGGTCTACTGTCTTCTGGCAGCTCCAATAACTAGTTGAGACCACTCAGATTTATTTGATAACTGAGATTATTGGCATGAACTATGATCAAATTGTAGAGATGGGTATTTTTTTTTGTCATTCCAAAGAACTAGCTCTGTGATGAGAATATGAGTGATGGAGAACTCAGAGACCATGCCTAAACAACACATTTACTTTAGTTATCTCCAAACCATAGAAATAATAATAATAATAATAATAATAATAATAATAATAATAATAATAATAATAATAATAATAATAAAGTTGGAAGGTACCTTGGAGGTCATCTAGTCCAACCCCCTGCTCAGGCAGGAAACCCTATACCATTTCAGGCAAATGGCTGTCCAGTCTCTTCTTAAAAACCTCCAGTGTTGGAGCATTCACCACTTCTGGAGACAGGTTGTTCCACTGGTTAATTGTTCTAACTGTCAGGAAGTTTCTCCTTAGTTCTAGGTTGCTTCTCTCCTTGACTAGTTTCCATCCGTTGCTTCTTGTCCTGCTTTCAGGTGCTTTGGAGAATAGCTTGACTCCCTCTTCTTTGTGGCAGCCCCTGAGATATTGGAACACTGCTATAATGGTTTTGGCACCACACAGTCGTGCTAATTATAGAAAGAAACACTATTTTGTGGATGCAGAATCTCTAGCAATCTTCTTCAAGGAGGTACTAATGGCTAGAGAGCCCTACTAGCCAAGTTCATTATAAACTAGGCTTCCAGATATTTCTTTCCATTTGGGACATGGCTGGTTGTAAATGCTAAAGAAGAATAACCCACAAGAAGTTATTGGCTTGCTTGACCCATGAAGCCAGTCAGGAAGCCATGTTCAGTGGTTGTCAGGGCTCTGATAGTTTATTTTAAAATAGAGAATTGAGACTTTTTAGTTGTTCTATATAGCCTTAAAAGTTTGGAGATACTGACAAGCAGGATGGGCAATTGCCCTACTTGACAAGGTTGTGTGTGGTATTCACAAATATGCCCCAAACAAAACACTAGTTGACTGGGTTTAAATGTTTTTATCATACTCTGCTCATAACCTCTTAAGTGTGGCATGCAAATGTTGTTATAGTTAATATGACTGAACACAACAGGGAGTATGTGGAGAAGTAGTTTATCCACCTTTATTATATCAGTATAATGTCAACCTTCTGCCAACCTAGCAGTTCGAAAGCATGTAAAAATGCAAGTAGAATAATAAGGACCATTATGGTGGGAAGGTAATAGCGTTCCATGCGCCTTTGGCATCTAGTCATGCTGGCCACATGACCACGGACACGTCCTCGACTTTGCCTTTTTTGAAAAATGCATTTTGTCTTCAATATTTTTCAAGTTTATTGCTGGCTCCTTGCGATGGTTTTAGCTTTTTGGGATAGTGCTCTAGTGCAACACCAAGTCTGGTGCTTGTGTTTGAGGGAATTGGGTGTTAAAAGTTCCATTTTGCAGTTTTCCAGTACTATCCATTCCTAATATTATCAGAAACTGGTACTGGGAACTTCATCTGGGAATTATCCTGTGGACTTCAGTCTTTTATCCCATGAACATCAGGATGGTGGACATCAGTCTTCTCCCATGTTATTTGACATCTTGCTTCTTCCAAGAAACTAACTAGAAGGATGATTTATAGGTTTAGAGCAAATTGTCATCCGAATGATGCTAATGTTCGGATATATGTCTCCCTTTCTAGGAACTCAGAATTCAACATGTCTATTCAGTAACAGATTGGATATGGGTGAACAAGCTGAACTACAACAAAAACAAGATTGCCTTATAACAAGTTCTAGGGATTGGACTTTAAGATCCAAGAGAAATGAATTTTGTAGCTGGGATTACATATCAGGTGTGTTCTTTGGATCCTCCTGAAACTAGGGAATTGGACAGCTATGTAACTCTTATGCAAAGAGGATTTTTAATGAGTTTCAGATGAAATACTGTTCCTATCAGAAAGAGAAAGTTCGTGAGCTCAGAACCTTAAGGTACATTTATTTTATTTTGTTTTATTATTACATTTATATGACACCCATCTCACTATCCAAGGTTAATATGCTCTTTATTTATATGTTACTTATATGTAAGGATGTAGGTGTATACATATGTTGTATATAGTATGTTTAAATGTATGTTATGTATGTGTACACTTTGACAACAAGCAACTAAATTTCATTTTTAATGTGTGCCATTGTGCCCACAGTAAAAAATGACAGTAAAGGTTTTCTGTCTGTCTGTCTGTCTGTCTGTCTGTCTATCTATCTTCATAATAGCCATTGAAGATGATCCAGAAGTTGTAGGTGGCCTATAAGAGGGAGCAATGCCTTTTAAGTCCCATGTCATTCCTTACTGACTTAGCTTCATTGGTTCCAGTTATTTTTTTGTCCATCTGAGTAATCTCCAGTTGTGTATAAAGACTCATGTGGATTATCATCATGCCAGTTATAGAGCTGCTTAATCCTATGAATTTAACATGCACACTTAAATGTGGGTCCTTTTCACAACTCTCACCACAAAAACATTTGATATCTATACTTAATTTTGCTTTCTCCATGGCAGGGCATGTATTGGTGAACAAACTCCCTGAATTTGAAGCAAGTCCCCCCCCCCACCTATATTACAATTTAGCAAGAGGCTCAGAATATACTTGTTTACCCAGTCCTTTTGTGGGTTATAACAGTTTAAATATTTTAATTGTTTTAGAATATCCTTTCTATTGTCTTGCTTTATAGTTTTAATAGTATTTCTATTGCCTTTATAGAGTTTCTCTAGTTGTTCAGGGAGTGGGTGGCATACAAATATTCTAAATAAAATAAATAAATTATATGCAAATTGCTATTTAGGCTTCTGGCACAATTGTGACTATTGCCACTTACAGTGGGAGAAAAAAGAGGATTACGGCAAAAATAAAACAGTTGTGCTTCTTCCGCTACGATCCTAAATTTCTCCTTCTTTTGGAAATTTCATTATATAGCCCTCCACGAATAAAGTGAAGAATTTTAAGAATTCTCTTGAGTGTTTCAATTCTGTTTGCTTTTGTTTTGTTTTTATCATTAAGAGAGTCAAGGAAGTGGAAGTTGGAAAAGAACTGCCATGATATTGACACTCAGGCTTCTTAGCAGATTAGTATAAGTATGGTATCACTGCCAATGACCTCACCGTCTGTGGTGGTACTTTATAGGATATGGTTGGCCATGACAGGGGCAAAAGTAAGCAATGCTACCATCTGCTTGCATTGTGACTTTTGTGACACAATTGTTCATAGACAAGAATTGGAATTTGTATGAGTTTTGTCACATCTTCCCATGCCAGCACCACTTATTCCAGAAAATCTCTCTAACACACTGTGATTGGCATAATATATATGGTAATGTCTGTGTGCTTTGTTTCACTTAACTTGAAACAAAGCACACAGGCTAAACCATATGTTAACTGAACTTGACCAAGAGATTTTTGAATCTCAGCTGAGACAATTAGCTCCATTATTCACTTACAAAATTTTAGAATGCATTAAGTATCATCAACTGGCAAAGAAGGTGCATAAGAACTGAGAAGGTGTATGCACCTATAATCCAGAAACTGTGTAGTTTTACAACCCATTTATTCATGCGAAACCAAGATGAATTTAGCATACAGTGTAAAGAGAACAGGATGTGGATGTGGAAGGAACAGCTACTCTTTTGCTGGTGAGGTCTTCACAAAAGAGCCAAGACTGCACATGAAATGATGCCACTGTATATTTCCATTTGGTTTGCATTTCAGAGGTGATACCTGGGTAACATTTATGCAGCTACTCATCAAATCAATGAATCCATACAAACAGTAGTTCTGTTCCACATTACCATCAGTTACTGACAATACTGCTGACATCCATTTGTCACATTTTGATAGTGATAACGAAAAACTGAGCCTTCTTTTATATTTGGAGTAAAAGAATCCACTTAGGGTTAGGGTTCTAATTTTCTTGCCCAAAACTATAGACAATGAATAAGAGTACATCTTAGCCAGCTTTCTCCTTCTTGGTGACTTTCAAATGTTGAATGTCAGTTCTACAATCTTTAGCAAACACAGCATATTGAAGTCATCATCTGAATGATAGATTGAGGAATTCTGAAGGACATAATTTCAATGATTAGTTTTTAGCAAGGAACTGAATTTGCAGGGGTCGAATCAAAAATGGATTAATATACAATTAGCTCAGTTATGAACTCACTCTAAAGCCTTTTCATTTACATCTGAAGAATAATGTGCACAGTACTTAGTAGCTGACCCCTGTGGCAGTCATAAAGTTCTCTCCTTATTTCCAGAGGAAATTAAAAAGCAACACAAAATCTACAGTACTTAGTTATGTGGTAAACTACTTGGTTGTGCTTTTTAAAAGACAATGCTTTCCTAGAGGGTCTAAAACAAAACAAAACAAAACTATTGCCTCTTGCATGCTTCAGCTACACCATACACATTGAAAATAAATCAGTTCAACCCTTCTACACAGCTCACTTCATGGAAACATAGTGACCTGGAGCTTTTTTCAGGATCATTCATAATATTTCTCTGGAAGTGCCTTTATTGAAGCAAGAATTGTTTGGTATTTTCCTCAGGTACATAACTGGATTTTTCTTTGAGGTAAACGTTGCAGTACACTTGACACTCAATAATTTCTGCTAATTTTATTTTCAGGGGTAATAAAACCAGAAATTAGACTCTTGTTAAGTCCATTGATCCAAAAGTTTAAGTGATCTAAATTGATGTTTTCATAAATATTATTTCAGCTCCGTATAATTATTTTGGTTGCACAGTTCCACTATCTCTATTTTTCCCACTTGCTTTAGTTTTTAGGAAACTGAGTATAATAATAAAAAAATACCTGAATTTTGAAAAAACTGAATTTTTTTTAAAAAAATATCATTCAGATGATTTTACACTACATGCTGAATGCATTTGTATCTTTTTAAGTAGTAAAAGAAGAACTGGTTTTTTTCCTTCTAAACACCTGGCTTATTCAAGCTCCTTTCTATCTCAAGGAAACAAACTTGCAAGTCTAAAATCAGCCAAATTATAAGACAAAATTTATAAAAATCCTCTACAAAGAACTGGCAAACCATCAGTTTAATATCTATGGAGCATCAAGGAAAGCATTGTAACCCTTCCTATTCCAAGGCCTAAGGGAACAGTCACATCTTTAAGGGTTTATGAAAGTTCAGCATGTTTGAGGCCATACAGAATTTAGATGTTATTATCCTATTATGTACATGTGTGTGTTAATCCTAGAATTTCCTTTGGGATTCAGGCATCACAGAAATTTATTAAATAAACTAGATATTAAATAAATTAGAAAGGAATGGATCCCATATTTCATTGCAGGATGTCTAATATATTTTACTGCCTGGGGTGGGGGGGGGAATCTTCTTCCCTAGTTCATGTTCAGAAGCTAATCAGTTTAATTTCATTTCAACAGGAACAGTAACATCTTTTACAGGTAATCATAATCATAATAGTAAAGTTGTAAGGGACCTTGGAGGTCATCTAGTCCAACCCCCTGCTCAGGTAGGAAACACTATACCATTTCAGACAAATGGCTATCCAGTCTCTTCTTAAAAACTTCAAGTGTTGGAGCATTCACAGCTTCTGGAGGCAGGTTG
The DNA here is from genome assembly GCF_947247035.1 of Vipera ursinii. Taxonomy (NCBI): domain Eukaryota; kingdom Metazoa; phylum Chordata; class Lepidosauria; order Squamata; family Viperidae; genus Vipera; species Vipera ursinii. Next base: position 82,512,011 of record NC_139512.1, read on the forward strand.
TTCCGCTGGTTAATTGTTCTAACTGTCAAGAAGTTTCTCCTTAGTTCTACGTTGCTTCTCTCCTTGATTAGTTTCCATCCGTTGCTTCTTGTCCTGCCTTCGGGCGCTTTGGAGAATAGCTTGACTCTCTCTTCTTTGTGGCAGCCCCTGAGATATTGGAACACTGCTATCATGTCCCCCCTCATCCTTCTCTTCATTAAACTAGACATACCCAATTAGTCTCCAGTCCCCTAATCATCTTTGTTGCTCTTCTCTGTACTCTTTCTAGAGTCTCAACATCTTTTTTACATCATGATGACCAAAACTGGATGCAGTATTCCAGGTGTGGCCTTACGAAGGAATTGTAAAGTGGTATTAATACTTCATGTGATCTTGATTCTATTCCTCTGTTAATGTAGCCTAGCACTGTGATGGCTTTTTTGGCAGCTGCAGCACACTGCTGGATCAAATTTAAGTGATTGTCCACTAAGACTCCGAGATCCCTCTCACAGTTACTACTATTGAGCAAGGTACCCCCTATACTATACCTGTACATTTGGTTTTTCTTGCCTAAATGTAGAACCTTACTTTTTCACCATTGAATTTCATTTTGTTAGATAGTGCCCAGTGTTCAAGACTGTCCAGATCCTCCTGTATCTTAAGACTGTCTTCTGGAGTGTTGGCTATTCCTTCCAGCTTGGTGTCATCTGCAAATTTGATGAGTTCCCCATCTATCCCTTCATCCAAATTGTTGATGAAGATGTTGAAGAGCACTGGGCCCAGAACAGAACCCTGGGGCACCCCACTACATACTTCCCTCCATGTAGATGCAGTTCTATTGAGGACCACATGCTGAGTACGGCCAGTCAGCCAGCTATGAATCCATCTGGTGGTGGTGCTGTCTAACCCACATTTTTCTATCTTATCAAATAGTAGGTTGTGATCTACTTTATCAAATGCCTTACTGAAGCCCAAGTAAATTATATCCACAGCATTCCTCTGGTCCACTAATTTTGTCATCTGGTCAAAGAATGCAATAAGCTTTGTCTGGCATGATCTGTTTCTGACAAACCTATGTTGGCTTTTAGTAATGATTTTGTTTCCCTCTAGACGCTCACTGATTCATTGTTTGATTATCTTCTCCAGAATCTTCCCAGGTATTGAGGTCAGGCTGATAGGTCTGTAATTTCCTGGATCCATTTTTTCCCCTTTTTTGAAGATGGGAACTACATCAGCTCTTTTCCAGTCCTCTGGTAGTTCCCTAGTGCTCCAGGATCTTTGAAAAATATAGTTCAGTGGTTCTGAGATCACATCTGCCAGTTCCTTGAGAACCTTGGGGTATACTCCATCTGGGCCTGGTGATTTGAACTCGTCTAGGCTGGACAGGTGCTCACTTACCATTTTCTTGCCTATCTTAACTTGTGTTTTTATTCTGTTTTTTATGGCATTATTTTTGATAGGTTGGTCTGTTTTTTCCCTTTGTGTAAAGACAGATGCAAAAAACGAGTTAAAGAGTTCTGCTTTCTCCCTGTTGCTTGTCACCTTCTTGCCACTTTCACCCACTAATGGACCAATCATTTCCTTCATTTTTCTTGTTTTTTACTTGTTGAAAGAAGCTTTTTTTTGTTATTTTTGACTTTGGTCACAAGCCTTAGTTCATTTTGAGCCTTAGCTTTCCTCACTTCGTCTTTGCAGGCTCAGGCTATTTGCTGATATTCTGACTTATTTATTAAATTTCTCTGCAATCCACATCACTGATACAGTGATTCTGGGTGGCTTACAATACAATAAAAAGTTTAAAAAAATAGAAAAGTTAAAGTTAAAAACCATGATGAAGGATAGCTTGGGGTGACAATCTTCTTTACCTCATCAGCCATCCCCAGTGTACAAGGCCCCTGTTGGGGCTTCAGCCAAGCAGCAGGTTTTTAGGCTCTTTAGGAAGTCCAGGGTACAACTGGTGCACAACATGAAATTGCACAAAGATTCTCCTAACCACAGTGCCAACTGATCTTTGATTAGGAGAACCTCAGACTGTGTGCCAGGTCTGTCTGAGATAGTGCAACCCCATCTAGAACTAAGAATGATAAACCCTCAGGTCCTAAGGCCCCTTGAACCAACAGCCATTCTGTCTTACCAGGTTTCACTGGAAACCTATTGTCCCCCATCCAACCCCCTATAACCTCCAGGCACCCCTATAACCTCCAGGTCATTACAGTAGATAGGAGACTGCAAGTACAGCATCACTGTTGGCTATTATCAATGTATTGATGTATTGATGATACTTCCTCCCATGGTGTTGGATGAACTCACCCAGAAATTTCATGTAGATATTAAAAAGGAGTGAACAAGCCACAACGGAGCGGATGTGGACTCAACCTCTCCCTTCCTATCAAAACTGATGGGGACTGGGCTTGAAAAAAAGGAGCTGAACCAGCAGAGGACTCTGCCACTAAGCTTGAGCTGCTGCAGCCAGCCTAAAAGGATGCTATGGTTGATGGTATCAAAAGCTGCCAAGAGATCAAAAGAGCAACGAAGGATGCACTGCTTCCAGAGATCATCAACAAGTGCGACCAATGCTATCTCTGTCCCATAACTGGATCTGAAACTCAAGGGGTCCTGGTTGCTCACATACAGCACTTCCATTTACATGAAAGTAATTGTTTCTACTTTTGCATTTACAAATCATTGTATGCACATATGATATGTAGCATCTCCCTCCCCTTTTTTTGTGAGATGCATTGGCATTTCTTCTTTTTCTGGCAATGCAGAAGAGGTCATCCTCTTTTGCAATAGTCAAATATTTACTATTAAGATAGCAATCCAACGGACATGAATGAAATGCAGAAACCAGTTATCCAGTTCCCATGCCTTTGCCTATGAGCCAACTGAGAGTTGGCCTTGTGTATAGTTCAGTTTGAATATAAGCAAACTCTACAAAAATTATTTTATTATCGCCATTGACGTATACTGTTTTGATAAATCATATCAAATGTCAGTGTAATGTGAGTATGGGAAATAAATAAAACAACTTTGAACTCTTATTACAGGATGACAAACTCAATTTCACCGGTATAATTCAAACCTGGTCACTGAAATATGGCAATTGAAGGATAGAATTTGTTCAAAAGAAACAGGGAAGAAAAGTTCTCTTTGCCTATTTCTTTTTTTAAAAAAAATGTTCATTGGAAGAGAAATCAATGCTGTTGGTTGAAAATAATACTAAGAAGAGATAAAGGAACTTCTAGTGTTAGTGTGTATAACTGAGTACTCAAACCCTGAACCAAAACTTACATCTTCCAAAAGCAAGATGTAATTCTTTCAAGGAGGTACGTAGTAGTGATGGGAATTTTAATTATCCTAAGCATTTTTGGGGAAACAACTTTGCCCAGCATGGTTGTTCCAGGTAATTCTTTACTAGTCTTACAAAATCTTTTTCCTTCAAAAGATGGAGGTAGACCCAAAGGATCATCCGTTCTTGATTTGACCATAACAAGTAGCAAGGACTTAGCAGATGAGGTAGAAATTCTGAAGACTTTGAGGGAAACTATCCATTTAATATCATAAGGGATGAGGTGGCTCAGTGGGTTAGGACGCTGAGCTTGTCGACCAGATGGTCGGTAGTTTGGCGGGTTGAATCCCAAGTGCTGCGTAACAGAGTGAGTGCCTGTTACTCATCCCAGCTTCTGCCAATCTAGCAGTTTGAAAGCATGTAAAAATGCAAGTAGAAAAATAGGGACCACTACGGTGGGAAGGTAACAGCGTTCCGTGCGCCTTTGGCATGTAGTCATGCCGGCCACATGACCACGGAGACATCCTCGGACAAACGCTGGCTCTTCAACGGAGAGGAGCACCGGCCCCTAGAGTCAGAAACGACTAGCACGCATGTGCGGGGGAACCTTTACTTTTACTTTACCTTATCCATTTAATTCCAGAATTCTTGATGTTGAGTTCGAATAGACGATCACACCGTGAGGTTTAATGCAAGAACGTTTATTAACACAAGCATAAGTCAACTGGCAATTAACCGTTTAACTCCCCCTTATATAGTCAGCTACATTCAAACAGTGGCCAATCCCCAGCCCGGAAACTCCCGCCTAAATTGCATTAGCCAATAATTGCACTCAGAGCTTCCCGCTTCCAGAAAGGCCCCTTTTAATTAATCTACAGACACAACACCCCTTCCCCCCCACTAATGTTATTTATTAACATAGTCTCTCAGATATGATGGTGGTTTGTGAACCCTGGTAGGGTATCTATTACTCTTGTTGGCAACCGTCTCATTTGCTGTCTGGCTATTGGCACTTGTCCCAGATGTTTGGGCCAAGGGCTCTGATGACACAATGTTAGTGTTCTGTTGTTGTTGAGTTTGTTGTTGTTGAGTTTGTTGTTGTTCTGGACCTCTATGCGATGCACTTGAGCTACCTATTGGAATCAACTCCCAGTCATCATTGTCCAGCTGAGGCACTGCGTTAGGTAGCCTGGTTTGTATTTCAACTCCACCCTCACCGTCCCTGGTAATTGTTGAGCTCAGGTGGTCAGGATTGAGTATGACATCTTGAGCCTGTGTGTATTGACCCTCATCATTTTTTACAATATCAATTTCTGTGGCCCTTTTCCTTAATTGGTCGATATGTCTCTTAATTACTCTATTCCCTTCCCCCTCAATAGAATAAGACAATGGCCCCGTGACATCAATGACCACTCCCGGTACCCATTTGTCTCCCGGACCATAGTTCCTGGCCCACACTAAGTCACCAATGTTGAGAGACCGGGTTGGTATAGCCGCCTCAGCTTCTGTGGGTAGTCTGTCAGGGTGAAGTCTGTCCAGCTTTGTTGTTAATCTTCTTCCCCACCTCATCTCAGCTGGGCTCTTCCCTGTGGCTGTGCAGGGTGTAGTGTGCTGTGACAGAAGGAATTGTGCCAATCTCTGTTGCCAGTTGCCGCGGATGATGCGTTTCAGAGCGTCTTTTGTTGTTCGGATGTTGCGTTCAGCCAAACCATTGGTGGACGGGTGAAAGGGTGCCGAAGTCGTGTGCCTAATCCAATTGGCCTTGAGGAAATCCTGAAATTCAGCAGAGGTGAATTGGGGCCCATTGTCAGAGACAATCACGTCAGGTAACCCATGGGTGGCAAAGAGGCCCCTTAAAACCTGAATTGTTTTAGCTGATGACATGGTTTTAACAGGCACAACCTCCAACCACCGGGAAAAGCTGTCTACCACAACTAGGAATGTTAGGCCTTGAAATGGGCCTGTGAAATCAATATGGATACGTGACCATGGATTCCTAGCCGCCTCCCATTTGTGTGTAGTAATGTGAGCCTGTTCCGGCCTAGATCGTTGACATAGGTAACAACCAGCTACGCACTCTTCAATTGCAGTGTCTAACCCAGGCCACCACAAATGGCTTCTAGCTAGAGCCTTCATGCGTACTATTCCTGGGTGACCATCATGTAATTCAGCTAATACTGACTTCCTATGAATCTCAGGAATCACCACTCGGCTGCCTCACAACAAACATCCCAAATGAGATGATAATTCATCTTTTCTCCTAAAATAAGGTGTGAATTTAGGGTCTGGATTCTTATTGGGCCATCCCCCTTGATCCCATGCTGAAATTCTGTTAAGTGTTAGATCTTTCTTAGTGGCTATGGCAATGTCCTTTGCAGTTAATGGCATTCAGGTATTTCATGTAATGACAGAATCTGGCCCACTGGAGCAGGATCCCTCTCAGTGTCAGTTAGTGGCAACCTGCTTAAGGCATCTGCATGGCCCATTTCCTTGCCAGGTCTATGTTTTAGGGAGAATGAGTATGCTGAGAGGAATATGGACCACCTAAGCATCCTAGGGGACATGATCTGAGGTGTCTGCTTATCCGTGGTGAACAATCCCAATAAGGGTTTGTGGTCAGTGTAAATGGTAAAGTTCCTACCATAAAGGTAATCATGGAACTTTTTTACACCTGCCACTATTGCTAAGGCTTCCCTGTCAATTTGGGCATAATTTCTTTCGGCTTTTGTAAGTGTTCTCGAATAATAAGCAATAAGCTTTTGTTGACCCTTGTCATCCATATGGCTAATGACAGCACCCACACCATAGGGTGAAGCATCACATGCTAAATAAATTGGCTTATTTTCAATAAAGTGTGTAACCGTGGAATGGCTAGACAAAATGTCCTTCAATGTTTGAAAACTGATTCTATGTTTTTCCTGCCATTGCCAAGGGGTTTTCTTTTCTAAGAGTCTATGTAATGGTTCAGCTATAGCAGCCTTATGTGGTAAAAATGTATGATAAAAATTGACTAATCCTAAAAAGGCTTGTAATTCAGCCTTATTCTTTGGTTCAGGTGCCAATTTAATTGCTTTAATTTTTTCAGTTGCTGGGTGAATGCCCTTCTCATCAATTCTAAACCCTAAAAATTCTGTTGATTTAACTCCTATAAAACATTTTTCCCTTTTTAATTTAAGTCCTGCAGCTCTAAATTTCCCCAGTACCTGTTCCAGCCGGTCAGCTAAGATTTCTTCAGTTTTTCCAGCAATCAGGACATCATCAAAGTAAGGGCATACACCAGGTATGCCCTTTAAGGTCCTCTCCATCACCTCTTGAAAGATGCCTGGAGCTGCTGCAATTCCAAATTGAAGCCTGTGAACTCGAAACGCCCCCTTGTGGGTTACAATCGTTTGGGCCTCGGCGGCTTCCTTAGACACGGTAAGCTGTAAGTACGCCTGCGCCAAGTCGAGCTTGGCAAAGATGGCGCCGTCCTGGATCGTCGTGAGGACCTGCTTCACCGTTGGAACCGGGTAGGCGTGTTTTTTCATTCCTAAATTTAGAGTGGCCTTATAATCGGCACAAATCCTCACATCCCCATTAGGTTTAAGGGGTGTGACGATTGGTGTCTCCCACAGGCCTCCCTCGACCGGTTCAAGTACGCCTTGGCCTACAAGCTTATCAAGCTCGGCCTCGATTTTTTGTTTAAGGGCAAAAGGCACCCTCCAGGCCTTCAATCTAATCGGCTTTACAGCGGGGTCCAAATTAAAATTAATGGGGGGGGCCTTTATATTTGCCTAAAGATCCATCAAATACGTCTGCGAATTCATCGCAAACAGATTTGAGGGTCTTACTTTGAATTGTATTTATTCCCCCTACCCAAATTCCTAAAGCAGGGAACCAATTAAGGCCTACTAAACTAGTCCTTTGGCCCTCAGTCACTAACAGGTCCAATGATCCATTGAACCCCTTATAACTAACCCTAATGGAGATTTTTCCCTTAATGGTTATGGGGGATTTTTGGAAATCGGCTAACTGGATTCCTGTCGGTTTAAGCGGAATTTTGTGGCCACTTTCCCGTTCAATGTACTTCAGGGTTTCGCATGAAATTATTGATACTGAGGCCCCTGAGTCTACCTCCATTTTGCAGGGTATTCCTTGCAACTGGACTACGATTTTTAATTTAGGCCTCAGTATGTGATTTATTTTTTGTTGTCTTATGTGGTTGACTCTCGCCCCCTCCCCGCGGTTGGATTGTTGTGCCCTAGGTCTAGGGGTCTCTATGCCATGCTCCCGGGGGGTTACCTTACCTTCGGCCCAGACGTCCAATTCGTGGATTCGGTTGTCTCGCGTCCGGTTGCAGCAAATGGCCTGGATGTGGCCGGTCTTTCCACACGATCTGCATTTTGCTGTGCGGAATCTGCATGTTGATCTGGGGTGGTTGCCCCCACAGCTACCACATCTGGTGTCCTGGTCTCTAGATCTGGGCAGGCTGTCTCGTGGTACTCTTTGCGCTGCTTGTGGTTGTTGTCTTCGGGCCTGGTCAGGAGCTTTGGTCCGCGGTGGTCTGGCTGCCATCTTACCAAATCGTCTGGAGATCTCAGCTATGTCGGCCTCCCATTGCTGGTCCACCTCCCCGCTGTCCACATGGCTTTCTAGATTGATTTCGGCTGCAGAGCCCATGCTGTTTCAGGGGGGTCTCGCGTTCCAGTTGATTCATAAGTTAATAACTCATCGAGGACTTCCTGCAGATCTCCCGTGGGCTTAGCGATGATTCGATTTTGTAGATTCTCGTCCCGCAAGCCGAGCACCACTCGATCTCGGATCCAGATCTCGAGGTTGTCATATTTGCACCTCAAAGCCTCCTCTCTAACCGCTGCCACGAAATGTGTAATCGATTCGCCAGGTCTTTGATTCCTTTTTTCAAAAATCCGTCTCCAAAATAATTCAGACCTTTTTGGCGTGAAGTGTACCTTCAATTTCGCCAACAAGTCTGCATACGAGACGCTAGAGACCGGCAGCGGTTGACACAGGCCGACGGCAATCCGATACACAGGCGTCCCGCTAATGGTCAGAAGAGCCGCGGCTTTCTTTCTGTCGTCCGTAATGCCGTTTACTAACAGGAACCCTTCAACCTGGCCAACATATTCTTCCCAGTCTTCTGGAAATCTCGGGTCAAACTCTTTCAATGAGCCGACTTGTGCCATTGTGAATTTTTTTTTTTTTGGCAGCGTTGTACTTCGGTTGACTGTGTTCGAATTTTCCCACCTCGCGCACAGCTGATTCCGCCGTTCCTTCACCGATCTGTCGTCTATCCCACCTTCGTCGCCAATTGTTGAGTTCAAATAGACGATCACACCGTGAGGTTTAATGCAAGAACGTTTATTAACACAAGCATAAGTCAACTGGCAATTAACCGTTTAACTCCCCCTTATATAGTCAGCTACATTCAAACAGTGGCCAATCCCCAGCCCGGAAACTCCCGCCTAAATTGCATCAGCCAATAATTGCACTCAGAGCTTCCCGCTTCCAGAAAGGCCCCTTTTAATTAATCTACAGACACAACACTTGATATTAAGGAAAACTGAAGCTAATCAAGCCAAATGCATACTTTAGACTTCAAGAACATGTTAATAAATTCAGCATAAATTCAGTATTGTAGCTGGATTAATTACTAAGAAAACAAACTCTAGATAGGAGGGAATTCCTAAAGAAAAAGATACTAGAATCAGAAATAAAAATGCCATTGGGAAACAAGGTAGATAAAAACATGTGACTGCTAAGAAATTTTTCTGAAAATTTGAAAATCAAAACAAGCACATAAAGGAGGTGGGGAAAAAGACAGATTGCCAAGGAACATGGAGAAATAAATAAATTTCCCTATATTTAAACAGAAGTAAACCAAAACCAAAAGATACTAATAGCTCAATACCTGGGAATGTTTTGCAACACATTATGATCACTTTGTTACCACTTTGAAAACAATATGATGATTGCCAGATGGCTGCATGGATTTATTAATCTGTTTTTTTTAATTGATAATATATTTTAAAGATTATGGAATGAGAATGTGAAGCACCTAATTGTAATTTTATAGGATTCTTTTGTGCTTTAATTCCTGTACTCTATAATTTTATATTAATAGTTTTACCTTTATCTTATTCTATCAATATGACTATATATTTATTTCTATTTTAGCATAATTGTTATATTATTAGTCCTATGCTGGTCTATGACAAAACTAAAATCGATTGATTGTATTCCTTAAGCCAGATACACAATTTTTCTAGTGAGAACACTGAAAGGAAGCTTTCTGAATCCAGGAAAAAAATGCAGCTATATGAACAAGTTGTCAAAGGATATTACCTGAATGTCCCCAATGGAGCTTTTTTTTTATTATTTCAGTTTTGGAGCTCTCCATAGCCTCAGAATGGGAATACAGTAAGCATAATATATTTTGAATTCAACAATTATCAAATAATGAAGCTATGTACATTCAGAATATCAACCTAGTTGAGAATAAGCAAAATGGCATAAGTCGTGTCCTCATTTGGTAGATAAAGTTGATGAAGAAATGCAAAAACTGCTAACACAATTGTTAGTAAACAATACAAAAGTATATAAATGATAATTTCATCCTGGGAAAGGGGGAAGCATGAGAAAGAGACTCAAAATAACTTTGCCTTAATTCCACATGTTATATCATACCCTACGACAAGAAAGTAGAGTCCTTGTATTGTCTGTTTCCTAAGCTGAGCTAACGTGAAGGACTGACCTCATTTCATTAGAACTACTCCAATAGTTCTAATCAACAATTCATCATGAAAACTTTTGAAGTAACAAGTAGAGTGTCTCAGGTTTCGGGCCCTATATATACAGTATCTTTAACATTTTCATTAATGGCTTAGAAGACAGCTGGAATGAATGCCTACCAAATTTGCAGATTGCATTAAATTCCCAAAGACAAAAATAAAATAAGGACGATGTTCATCTGTTAAAAATACAGGCAAAATAAAAAATAGAGACAAATAATAAAAAGCTTTAAAATATGAGATATTGGCTTGGTAATTATAGGTATGAAAAGGAGCTTGGACCTGAAGATTATCATAAACTGAGTATGCAACAAGAATAAGAATTGGTTTTAATAAAACCAAATGTGTTATATAAAATTATTTCACTTTACTATGTAATAGTTTTCTTATTCTGCATTGGTTAAACCCACTTTGAGTACCATGGCCAGTTTTAGGCATCTTAACTTAAGAAATATTTTTTTAAAAATTAAAACATATACAAATAAGGGCAATTAGGATTAACTAAGTTTTACAGGCAAACTGGATAGATATATTTTGAGAAAAAAATAACCAAAGAAGGTCCAAGACCTCTTCTCTAGAACACTGAGTTAATCTTTGATTAGAGTATTCAAAGAGTCATTTGCTAGGCTACTTTAATACTTGAGCAGAGAGTTGGTTTCATCCATCTCTGTGACTTTGATTTGATGATATTATTCAGGTTGATTTGCTTGGGAAAGTTGCATAGATAAATCGCACTTCCTTATGTCATATCCTCTATAAAATTTGAAGTGGAACCTGTGAGTTTCATCCTCCCTTTACAGATTACAACAGGCAGGGGAAAAGAAGATGCTGAAGTCATTAAACAACATTATTTCCCTAATTCCCCATAGTATATGAATCAGCCAAGAAAATTTGCTGATGGTGTTTTATAAAGGCAATAAAAAGAAGTAGCAAAATATGAGCAAGAAACCTACGTCTGATTCATACATACATATCATGCAATAGTGCATTCAGTGGTTCATGGATGCATGAAATACTGTATTTTCATTGGAAAGAAAATAACCTGTTCATGAATGGACATTAAATTTCTGGCGATCCACTGACATGTGATGGCTATTTACACATACAAGTTATTGCTTCATATTGCAGTCTTTGATTGATCCATATGTATGTATAATTTCAGACTTTTATTATTGGTCTCTCTTTCTCTCCACATACATAAACATGCATACACGGACAAACACTTTTTCTGTCTTTCATGAATGTAGGAGCTGAAACTTTAGCAGATTTAATGTGTTTTAAGCAGAAAAAAATTGTTTTTCAATCATTGATAAATGTATAAATATTAAGTTCATGTGAGGCAGCTACTATCTGCCTTAATAAGGTGCTTCTTGCTGTCATGTTGTTCACTTCAGTGAGGCACAAAGGTGACAGTCCTTTGTATGACTGGGGCATTTCACATCACTCTGCCTTCTATGTCACATTCAATATGCACAGAAGTTTCTTCTCATCATTCAACATGCCAGAGATGGGTGCCAGAGCACTAGGAAGTATAACAGCACAGCAATTTCTGTTGCTGTTTAACAGCAGGAGACTGCAGTGGTTTGGAATTAGCTTTGAAGAGGTGCTTCTTTCAAAGCATCCCTGAAGCAAAGCAGACCATCAAAGCCTTGCACAGCCCTAATAAGTATCAGTTGAGAAAATGGCAGCATTGGCCTGAATTTGAAAGTTAAGCAAAGCTGGACTTAGCACTTGGATAGGGAACCACAGGGAAAATCCAGATCTGTAGACTACCAGGAAAATAAATACTGGAGGTTGTGGCAAAGTACTCCTGTCAAGAAAATTGCATGGCTATGTCCGTGTAGTCTTCAGAAGCTATGATTATAATTATGTCTTCATTTTCTGGAAGAATGTGTGTAAACTTCAGAACAAGTATCACATTGAAGGCCAAGAATAACTTCTAGTACTAAATTCAGGCATGTAGGTTTACATCTTCTTTTGATGCATTCATGCATTTGTGCGTGCCTTGCCAAGTGAACATTTAAGTGTCCAGAGAGGTTGAGTTCCAGAAGAATCAAGATGGAATATCCATTGTGCACCACATCATGTTCTATGTGATGCCTCAAAAGGACTTTAGTATCCATAGTTTGCTATATTTTCTAACAAGTTTTAACCACTAAAGTTTTGCAGTTTTCTCACTGGTGGTTTTTCAGTGGAATGCTATTATTTCAGTTCATATGGGAACCATCTTTCCTTTAGAAGACTCTTTTTTGTAGCGAAAATCATGTTCATTATCTATTATTGTGTGTTGACATCATAATTCTCCACATGTTGAATAAACAGAATACATGTTTTCTGGAGTAAAATTTTTTGCCTTTTTTGACTAGATGCTGGCATTAATATACACTGATGCACACTTCATTAACTAAAGTGATTATACATTGTTGATATAGTCTCACACCAAAAAAAATCCTTTCAATGTGATTTCCTTTCACAAATAATTGTAAAGGTTCGTCCTAGTGATCTGAAAATGAAGATTCAAGAAATGACAACAAATAACTTTAGTGCAAACACAATATGAAATTGCAATATTTATTTTAATCCCTCAATTTATAGTGATCAGAGAAGAGCTTTGTCATGTCAAACCAGCACAAAATCCCATAAGGGAAGTAGCATCCCAAGATTTGCAGAAGCACAAAAAAAAACTTAGAATCAAAAGTTTTCAGACAAAGAATTTTCAGTCAGATTCACTATCATAGAAACCTAGCTGTGGAGATGAGAGAGGAAAAAAGCAAAGAAGCAGGTGGGAGGGAGAATGAAATTTATTTATTTATTTATTTTATTACATTTATATACCGCCCTTTCCCGAAGGACTCAGGGCGGTTTACAGGGTGATTAAAAAACCAAGATACAAAAGTTAAAAACAAATTTTAAAAAAATTATATTTGTCCCTGCATAAATAAAACCCCAGTTAAAATTAAGATTAATCCTCAGCCTGGGCCAGAGAGCTCAAAGAGCCAGGTCTTCAGGTCCCAGCGGAATGAACGGAGGTCGGGGGCAGTCCTCAGCTCCACTGGCAGCTGGTTCCAAAGGGCAGGCGCCCCCACTGAGAAGGCCCTATCCCTGGTGTCATCCGCCGGAAATCTCTTACCGGTGGCACCCTGAGAAGACCCTCCCTGTGGGAGCGCACTGGACAAAGGGAACTTGATGCCGGCAGCAGGTGTTCCCTCAGATATCCCGGACCCAAGCCATTTAGGGCTTTATAGGTCATCACCAGCACCTTGAATCTCACCCGGAGGGCAACCGGAAGCCAATGCAGCTCGCGGACTAGAGGTGTTACATGGGAATATCGGGAAACCCCCATCACAACTCGCGCGGCCACATTCTGCACCAGCTGAAGCCTCCGAGTGGTCCTCAATGGCAGCCCCATGTAGAGAGCGTTGCAGTAGTCTAAATGGGAGGTCACGAGCGCATGAGTGACTGTGCGTAGGGCATCTCGGTCCAGATAGGGTCGCAACTGGTGCACCAGGCGAACCTGGGCAAAAGCACCCCTGGTCACAGCTCCTATATGGTCTTCAAAATTGAGTCGTGAATCCAGGAGGATGCCCAAGTTGTGAGCCCTATCAACAGGGGGTAACACCTCACCCCCCATCGTTAGAGATGGAATAGTCTGGTTGACCCAAGATGCTGATATGCACAGCCACTCAGTCTTGGCGGGATTGAGACGAAGCCTGTTTTTCCCCATCCAGACCTGGACCACAACGGGACATCACGGCGAGGGCATCGCTGGGTTGGTTCGGGGTGGAAAGAAAAAAGTTGGGTATCATCAGCGTACTAATGATACCCCACCCTTCATATAGATGTTGAACAGGAGGGGCGAGAGAACCAACCCCTGAGGAATTCCACAAATGAGAGGCCTCAGGGCGGATCTCTGCCCTCCCATCAACACTGACTGCGAACGGCCCAGGAGATAGGAGGAGAACCACCGTAAAATGGTGCCTCCCACTCCCAACCCCCTGAGACGCCGCAGCAGGATACCATGGTCGATGGTATCAAAAGCCGCTGAGAGATCTAATAGGACCAGGACAGAGGAGCAACCCCTGTCCCGAGCCCTCCAGAGATCATTCATCTCTGTGCTGTATCCGGGCCTGAAACCCGATTGGTAAGGGTCCAGATAATCAGGTTCCTCCAGGAACAGAGGAAGCTGATGCGCCACCACACTCTCAACAACCTTCACCAAAAAGCAAAGGTTGGAGACTGGACGATAGTTATTTAAAACAGCCGGGTCCAGGGCAGGCTTCTTGAGGAGGGGTCTCACCACCGCCTCCTTCAAGGCAGCAGGGAAGACACCCTCCTTCAAAGAAGCAGTTATTACTGCGTGGAACCAGCCTCGTGTCCCCTCCCAGGCCGCATAAGCTAGCCAGGAGGGGCACGGATCCAACAAACAGGTGGTGGTGCTCAGCCTCCCCATGATCCTGTCAACATCATCAGGGGAAACAGAATCAAACTCAGTCCAGATAACATGCTCAAGACCGTCCGATTCCTGCACATCAGACTCTGCCCAGTCAGAGTCCAGACTGGTCCGGATCTGAGCGATTTTGTCTGCCAGATGATGACTAAACTCCTCGGCTCGTCCCCGTAAGGGATCCTCCCTCACCTCCTGATTAAGGAGGGAGCGAGTTACCCTAAACAGGGTGGCCGGGCGATTATCTGCATACGCGATAAGGGCAGCGAAGTAGTTAGACCTCGCCGTCCTTATCACCGCAAGATAAGACCTTATAAAGGTTCTTAACTGCAATCGGTCAGATTCGAATCGGCTGGACCTCCAACCGCTCTCTAGACCCCGTCTCCAACGCTTCATCTCCCAGAGCTCCGCAGAGAACCATGGAGCCCAATGGGATCTGCGCCGGGTCAGAGGTTGCAAGGGTACAACACAGTGAAGTGCCCCGGCGGCCGCCCTTTCCCAGGCATCCACCAGGACATCGACTGGGCTGTGGGTAAGGGTGATGGGTATAGGCCCAGCGCCCTCTGGAACTTTTCCGGGTCCATTAGGCGCCTGGGGCGGAACCACCTGGTCGGTTCCGCAGCCCAGCGGCAGGGGGTGGCATAACGGAAGACCAGCTGCAGGAGGTAATGATCTGACCATGACAGGGGAGCAATGGTTGGTGAACCCCCTCCCAGATCATCCAGCCACTGTCCAGATAGGAACACCAGGTCGAGAGTATGATCCCCCACATGAGTCAGGCCCTCAATAACCTGGGTCAGGCCCATGGCCATCATGGAGGCCATGAACTCCCGGGCTAACTCAGACGACCCTCCCAGTAAAGGCAGGTTGAAGTCACCCAGAACTATAAGCCTGGAGAACTCCACCGCCAACCCTGAGAGAGTGTTGAGCAGCTCGGGCAGGGCTGTTGCCACACAGCTGGGTGCCAGGTATGTGAGCAACAAGCCCAACTGAGCCCGAGGACCACATCTCAAGAGGAGGGATTCACTCCCGGCCATCTGGACAATGTTGGCCTCCCGCGGGCATAAAGTCTCCCGGACAACAACCATCACCCCACCACCCCTACCCTGAGCTCGTGGCTGGTGTAGCACCCGGAAACCTGGAGGGCATAACTCGGTCAGAGGCACCCCTCCCTCCGAGCCCAGCTAAGTCTCCGTAATGCACACCAGATCCGCACATTCCTCCTCGATCAAATCATGAATGAGGGGAGCCTTGTTAACGACGGATCTGGCGTTAAAATAAACCAGCCTGAGCTCAGGGACATGATCACCCTCATCCCCGGGTAAAAGGGTGCTAACCGGAGGGTCAGAGCGCTCCACCGCTTGGAGACAGTGGGGGTGCGATCCCAGATGTTGATATGGCCCTCCGTGCAACCACCTGCTGCCATTCCTTATCGTCGTGGGGATTTGAAGCCCCACCCCAACATTCACAGAACCAGCAGCCACCTCCCCCAACCCCGTCCCGTCAGGACCCCTAACAGGCCCAGACTGAGTGCCGGTTAAAGATTCCCTCCCAACCCTCCTACCCCTCCCCCTCCCCAACCTTTTAAAATAACCGGCTAAAAAATGTATCAGGGGCCTCTTAGCGCGTCTCAGCTCGAGGCCCCTATCTAAGCCCAGCCACCTCTCGGAGTCCCAACAATTGGGCTCGTCATTAAGGGGAGTGTGGAAACAGGCGGTAGGTCACGCCCAGGAGGGAGAAACCCCCCTGAGGGCATACAGATCAGCTTCGGAATAATGGAAACAAACCATGCAGCACTAAAATGTCCACATAGGGCAGATGTTACAGATATGTCCAAAGGGTAGTTCGATGGAGTATTGTTATACAGATGAAATATTAAATCCAGTAGGCATGTCTCTCGATCCACTAAACCATCTCAGCTCTCACCTGAGAGGGCAATCAAAAGGAAGCCCCAGCCGTCCTCTCACTCTGGCTGAGGAGTCCAATCTGGGGTGGAGAGAAGAGGGAGTCCTGGGCCAAGCCCACCCCAACTGGTCTCTCACACCAGTGAGGTGGTCAATGACCAGTCCAAGACCGTCCTCCCACCACGGTCAAGTTCCAGGCCAAACTGGTCTGTCAATGGGGAGGTCTTGATTCCAGCCGGGCATGGAGATAGCCATAGTACCTGCCTGCCAGCACAGAAAGCAAGCCAGGCCTCTGCCGATCTTTGGGTCACCGGCTACTGCCGCCAGTCTGGGGGGGGAGGGCAAAAACATTCTCTCCCCCAAGCGTCTGCCCGCCAATCCAAACGATGTTCCAGTGGCGGAGAAAGGCATTCCCGGCAGCAATCTAGTATCCGGGCATTCACCAACACGTCCGCCGAGGCCGATGTCCAGGCCCACAATCCACTGCCGCCATCCGGGAGGAGAGGGAGGCTCTGCGCCGCCGAGGACGGCGCCTGCCAGCTGATAGCAACCCTGACTCCTGATCGAATCTCCAGCCGGTGGGATTGTCGCCGCCGCCCCTCCGAATGAGCAGAGGGTATCCACGACGAACGGACAGGAAAAGAAAGGCAAGCAAAGGACGCCTGCAGCATTTCACAGCATTCCAGCATCGCTCGGCAGGCTGGCAGGCCGGCGACATCCGAAGCGCCACTATCCAGAGGGGGGGCTCAGCGCCACCGAGAACAGTGCCCAGCAGCCGTTTCTGCATCCCCCAGCCCCCAGAGTCACCCCATCATACCGTGCCGTGGCTGAGCCTCCCTAAACTGACCCATTTAGAGCCCTTGTGGAGCGCCCGAAGCTCAAACTGCGGCCACCGCCATCTTGGGCAGGAAAAAAAATGAAATATATTGAAGAGTGAATGACTTCCTAATTGGACACCCCTGTACTGCAAATTTATATTGTACACTCAATCTTTTACAGATGTTGTCATTTAAAAAATGAACCCAAATTAGCATAAAGTAAAATGTCTTTTGTGGTTAACGTGCGTATTAATAACTGAATGAACTGACCCATCCTGCGTTCTTCGAAACACTACAAATGTCTTCAGTGGTGGGATTCAAATATGTGGACAACCAGTTCTCTGTGTGGATGCCACTTCCGGAAGTCCATTCTGGGTCTGGGCAACAAAAAATTAGCTACCGGTTTTGCCAAAGTGGTGCAAACTGGCTGAATCCTACCACTGGATGTCTTACCTTATTCAATGCTATTGTTCTTTTCTTTTATTCTCAGTCTACCCTACAGCCCCAGGATTTCCTAGTAGTCCTTCTTCTCCAAGTATAAACCAGGTCCATCCTTGCTTAGCTTTTTCAAGATCAGCCAAGATTCATTAGGTGCTACACATCCTGAAACAAAAACAAAAAAGTAGAATAGGGCTGTGCAAAATGTTGAAGAAAGACTTCTACTTGAAAAGGCTTTGATCAAATCAGCTCATCAAGGTAGATTAGCTGTTTGAAGAAAAGACATATTTCAAAGCTATGTACTTTTGAATCAGATTTTGGTGGATTTAGAGCATTTTACTGATTTGTTGCCATTCTTCTGATCCTGGGGTTGTTACAGGCAAAATACCATGTCACAACTTCATTTCCATGTACAAAGAACCTTGAAATGGATTGAGTGGTATAATGACAGTGACACCATCTTGAGTAACTGGCCAATAAGTTTTACCACTTCATTAAGCTGTGTCTTCAGGAGCTACTTTTAGAGTACTAAGGCTAACATTACTTTCAGCCTTCATTTACCTTTTCAGCTCTCAGTGTCATGAACAAATACAAGCTTTAACATTGCTCTCTCTTGTGATAATGGGATGTAACACTTGTGTGACGGTTTTTCCCACATAGCTAAAGCTTCAGCTGAGCATTCAGGCCTCTGAGCTTTGACACAAGGTTTACTAGTCCAGTCCATACATTGGGATCTAACCTTACTTTTAAACTCTGATTTGGCCGGTTAAGGATTTTTGACAATGTGTGAATGAATACCAACTTAATACTTGCAGTCAAACATGGCAAAGCTATATAGACAACTTTCACTGCTTTTGATAACCTTAGGTACATGTGAACTCTCCATATCTGTTCAAAGAAAAATGGTCCAATTGAACAGATTACACTGTTGATAAAAAAAAAAATTCAGCGTGCAAGATATAGCATCTAAAGTTTTAACTAAAGTTTATGGAGATTTTCAGTCACCCAAAGATGCTTTTTTTCACGAGAAAATTGGACTTTCTTGTTTTTCTTTGCAGACATTTTGCTTCTCATCCAAGAAGCTTCTTCAGCTCTGACTGGATGGTGGAAAATGGCTATTTTTTTAACTAAAGCCATTTTATCAAAACCAATGCAGATTAGAGCTCTACATGGAAAACAGATACCTGATATTGCACTGGCTTTAGAAAAGGCCAGAACATGATACATTATTCCTGATGTGTGCTGAATAATTGAGAAAACCAAAGCATATCTAAAGGAGTCACTATAAGCTTAATTAATTTAAGACCCTTTGATTGTCTCAACCATGTGAAGCTGTGGAATGTGCTCAGAAAAATGGGAATCCCAGAACATCTCATTGTCCTCAATATGGTGAAACAGACTGGATCCAAGTTGGCGAACAATTAAAGCAAGGCTGATTTTCTCCCCTTTCTTTGCTGTTGCACTGAATCTTTACCTCAGCAGATTAGATTCCCTGTGGATCTTCAGGGCTGGCTTATTTGCAAGAGTTCCTGTCACCAATCAGCTCTGCCTGTCTGACAAGATCCAGCAGAATTGCCCTGCTCTGGATCTTGTTATTTAAATAATTCCATCTTTCAAACCTGAAATGAAATGTATTTTTACTAGACACAATTCCAAAGCACATCAATGAAAATACAACAAAATATTGAATTATTTGCTTACAGCTGAAAATAATTGCAAATGTTGCACTATGCTGGAAACAAGTCATAGTACCAACAATATCTGGCTAAGAACTTAAACTTGGAGAATGGCAAAACTACTAGCACATGCATACACACACACAGAGAGAGAGAGAGATTGTAGAAGTGCTCTGTTTTTATATTTATGAATAATATAGTGGCAATTTTGGCCTTAAGCTGCAAAAAGTATAGTTCTTTTTATGTCACAAAATCAACTCAATGACCTCTGGGTTATTTCATTAATGTTATGCTGAGCATTTCACTAATTTAATACTGAGCATTTCAGAAATTATCCATCTACTTGTAGTTAATATCTTCTCTGAGAATACTTTTTTGGTTTTATTTGTTTTGTTTTTTTAAATGCCATCTTAAACAATGTGCCTTCTCTGTCATTGCCCCTGCCCTATAGTATAGTGTTTCCTCCATGACATAGGTAGCCCAACCTGATCTGCCTTTTGTGAAGCCTTAATGACTGGGCTTTTCCACAAGGCTCTGGGTGACTTGGGTTCCTGTCTGATGTGATTGTTGGATAATTTTATTACATTTTATAGTAATTAACTTTTATTAGTTATTTTATCTATATGCCACCCTAGGCTTATTTGAGAGAGTGGCTATATAAATTATCTAAACATATAAATGCTTTGATGCTAGAAATGTGGTGTAATCTTTATTACAAAGCAAATTTGTTTAGTCTGTATATTTTGCCTCATCTCAATACATACTGTACACAGGAGAAAAATCCACTGAGTTCCATAGGTAAGTTCAGGATTGTGCCACAAATCCTGAGTTCAGGGCAGCTTTTGCTGTCTCATTTCTATAGTCAATATAAATATGGGCAGCAATCTAACTGCAATTATTTTAGGAGGAGTGTAAATCAGTGGGGAGGATGAAGGCAGCTGTTTATGAAGCTGACATGAATTCATTGTGTTGGAAATTAGAAGGATTGACATCCCCCTGCTATAACTTTATGTCAATGTATTCCTGGCCAAAAGGGATTTGTACAGAATGTATCACATTTTTTTCTTTCTCTGTATTATGAACTAGCAAAAAGTTGTTTATACTGATAGAAAAAGATGCACAGCATTCTTTCCAGCCAAAAATCAAGGTAGCACCTTTTCTGGCTAAAAGGTTGAAAAAAAATTCAGAAAAATTACTACCATCCTCCTGAATTTTGGCTAATAAAAATAATCATGGCTCCCTGAATAAGGTAAGGTAAAGGTAAAGGTTCCCCCACACATGCTATGCCGTGCAGGGCTACCCAAGACGGACAGGTCATAGTCGAGAGTTCTGACAAAACGTGATCCACTGGAGAAGGAAATGGCAACCCACTCCAGTATCTTTGCCATGAAAACCCTATGGACAGTACCAAAAGGCAAAACGATATGACGCTGGAAGATGAGCCCCTCAGGTCGGAAGGCGTCCAATATGCTACTGGGGAAGAGCAGAGGGCTAGTACTAGTAGCGCCAGAAAGAATGAAGCGACTGGGCCAAAGCCGAAAGGACGCTCAGCTGTGGATGTGTCTGGTGGTGAAAGGAAAGTCCGATGCTGTAAAGATTTTTTCTCCATAGGAACCTGGAATGTAAGATCCATGAATCAAGGAAAGCTGGACGTGGTCAAACAAGAGATGACAAGACTGAACATCGACATCTTAGGTATCAGCGAACTAAAATGGACAGGAATGGGTGAATTTAATTCAGATGACCATCAGGTATACTACTGCGGACAAGAATCCCTCAGAAGAAATGGAGTAGCCTTCATAGTCAATAAAAGAGTAGGAAAAGCAATACTGGGATACAATCCTCAAAATGACAGAATGATCTCAGTTCGAATCCAAGGCAAACCATTCAATATCACAGTAGTCCAAGTCTATGCCCCAACCACCAGTGCTGAAGAGGATGAAATTGACCGGTTCTACGAAGCCCTACAGCACCTTATAGAACTAACACCAAAGAATGATGTCCTTATCATCATGGGGGATTGGAATGCTAAAGTAGGAAGCCAAAAGATAACTGGAATAACAGGCAAGTTTGGCCTTGGAGTACAAAATGAAGCAGGGCACAGGCTGATAGAATTTTGTCAAGAGAATACGATGGTCATAGCAAACACTCTTTTCCAACAACCCAAGAGACGGCTTTACACATGGACATCACCAGACGGTCAACACAGAAATCAGATTGACTATATGCTCTGCAGCCAAAGATGGAGAAGCTCTATACAGTCAGTAAAAACAAGACCAGGAGCTGACTGTGGCTCAGACCATGAGCTTCTCCTTGCAAAGTTTAGGCTCAAACTGAAGAAAGTAGGGAAAAGCACTAGGCCACTCAGGTATGAATTAAATCATATCCCTGTTGAATATACAGTAGAGGTGACAAATAGATTTAAGGAATTAGATCTGATAGACAGAGTGCCTGAAGAACTATGGACAGAGGTTCGTGACATTGTACAACAGGTAGCAACCAAAACCATCCCAAAGAAAAAGAAATGCAAGAAAGCAAAATGGCTGTCTGAGGAAGCTTTGCAAATAGCTGAGGAAAGGAGGGAAGCGAAAGGCAAGGGAGAAAAACATAGATATGCCCAATTGAATGCAGAATTCCAGAGAATAGCTAGAAGAGATAAGAATGCCTTCTTAAATGAACAGTGCAAAGAAATAGAAGAAAACAATAGAATAGGGAGGACCAGAGATCTTTTCAAGAAAATTGGAGAGATGAAGGGAGCGTTTAATGCAAAAATGGGCATGATAAAGGACCAAAATGGCAGGGACCTAACAGAGGCAGAAGAGATTAAGAAGAGGTGGCAAAATTACACAGAAGAACTATACAAGAATGAGCTTAACATCCCTGATAATCACAATGAGGTGGTCACTGACCTCGAGCCAGACATCCTAGAATGTGAAGTGAAGTGGGCCTTAGGAAAGCTGAGCAACAACAAAGCTAGTGGAGGTGACAGTATTCCAGCTGAGCTATTCAAAATCTTAAAAGACAGTGCAGTAAAAGTGCTACACTCAATTTGCCAGCAAATTTGGAAAACTCAACAGTGGCCACAGGATTGGAAAAGATCAGTTTACATTCCAATTCCAAAGAAAGGCAGTGCCAAAGAATGTTCAAACTATCGCACCATTGCACTCATTTCTCATGCTAGTAAAGTCATGCTTAAAATCCTACAAGCTAGACTTCAGCAGTATGTGGATCGAGAACTACCAGAAGTACAGGCAGGATTTCGAAGAGGCAGAGGAACTAGAGATCAAATTGCCAACATACGCTGGATCATGGAGAAAGCTAGGGAGTTCCAGAAAAACATCTACTTCTGCTTCATTGACTATGCTAAAGCCTTTGATTGTGTGGATCATAACAAACTGTGGCAAGTTCTTAAAGAGATGGGAGTACCAGACCATCTTATTTGTCTCTTGAGAAACCTATATGCGGGTCAAGAAGCAACAGTGAGAACTGGACACGGAACCACTGATTGGTTCAAAATTGGGAAAGGAGTCCGGCAAGGCTGTATACTGTCGCCCTGCCTATTTAACTTATATGCAGAGCACATCATGAGAAAGGCAGGGCTAGATGAATCAAAAGTTGGAATTAAGATTGCCGGAAGAAATATCAACAACCTAAGATACGCAGATGATACCACTCTAATGGCAGAAAGTGAAGAAGAACTAAAGAGCCTCTTGTTGCGGGTGAAGAAGGAGAGTGCAAAACTTGGGTTGAAACTTAACATTAAGAAAACCAAGATCATGGCATCTGGCCCTCTCAATTCCTGGCAAATAGATGGGGAAGAAATGGAAGTAGTGACAGATTTTATTTTCCTGGGCTCCAAGATCACTGCAGATGGGGACTGTAGCCAAGAAATTAAAAGACGCTTGCTCCTGGGGAGAAAAGCCATGGCAAATCTAGACAGCACACTAAAAAGCAGAGACATCACCCTGTCAACAAAAGTACGTATAGTCAAGGCTATGGTCTTCCCAGTTGCAATGTATGGCAGTGAAAGTTGGACCATAAGAAAGGCTGAGCGCCAAAGAATTGAGGCCTTTGAACTGTGGTGCTGGAGAAGACTCCTGCGAGTCCCTTGGACTGCAAGGCGATCAAACCGGTCAGTCCTAGAGGAGATCAATCCTGACTGCTCTTTAGAAGGCCAGATCCTGAAGCTAAAACTCAAATACTTTGGCCACCTAATGAGAAGGAAGGACTCACTGGAGAAGAGCCTAATGCTGGGAAAGATCGAGGGCAATAGAAGAAGGGGACGACAGAGAATGAGGTGGCTGGATGGAGTCACTGAAGCAGTAGGCATGAGCTTAAATGGACTCCAGAAGATGGTAGAGGACAGGAAGGCCTGGAGGAACGTTGTCCATAGGGTCGCGATGGGTCGGACACGACTTCGCAGCTAACAACAACAAATCAGTGGGGAGGATGAAGGCAGCTGTTTATGAAGCTGACATGAATTCATTGTGTTGGAAATTAGAAGGATTGACATCCCCCTGCTATAACTTTATGTCAATGTATTCCTGGCCAAAAGGGATTTGTACAGAATGTATCACATTTTTTTCTTTCTCTGTATTATGAACTAGCAAAAAGTTGTTTATACTGATAGAAAAAGATGCACAGCATTCTTTCCAGCCAAAAATCAAGGTAGCACCTTTTCTGGCTAAAAGGTTGAAAAAAAATTCAGAAAAATTACTACCATCCTCCTGAATTTTGGCTAATAAAAATAATCATGGCTCCCTGAATAAGGTAAGGTAAAGGTAAAGGTTCCCCCACACATGCGTGCTAGTCGTTTCCAACTCTAGGGGCCGGTGCTCATCTCTGTTTCAAAGCCGAAGAGCCAGCGCTTGTCCGAGGACGTCTCCATGGTCATGTGGCTGGCATGACTAGATGCCAAAGGTGCACGGAACGCTGTTACCTTCCCACTGTAGTGATCCCTATTTTTCTACTTGCATTTTTACATGCTTTCGAACTGCTAGGTTGGCAGAAGCTGGGATGAGTAATAGGCGCTCACTCTGTTATGCGGCACTCGGGATTCGACCCGCCAAACTGCCAACCTTCTGATCGACAAGCTCAGTGTCCTAACCCACTGAGCCACCATGTCCCTTGGCTCCCTGAATATAACTCCTCAAACTAATAATGCATTTTATTTGGTTAGATTAACTCTGTTGGCTGGATCTTAACATATTTTTGTTGTTTTTGCCATTATTGCTAACCTATTTTAGTGCTGCAGTCCCTCTTTTGTTTTATTTGCTTCTGTTCATATTTCCTGCCTTGTACAAGGAAATGCGTGCAAACCTTTTCAAATTATCTTTGAGTAAAAGAGAATTGGTGGCTCCTTAAAAAGTAAATCCTGATGAATAAATAAACTAGCATCTCAAATAGGTCCTGTCTCCAAGCTAACCATGGTTCATGTAAGACAGTGCAAAGAGGCAATTGTGCACTGAGCGATTTCAAAAATTTTAATGAACCATTTACAATAAACCCATTGGAAGGTAATTTAACAACATCACTTTTATAATTAAATGTAGTGTTTTTGCATGTAAATGCAGTTCATTAATTCTATGTCAGGCTGGAAAATGAAGTGAAACCGAAAGGATTTTGATACATGGAAGTCATCTCAGTAATTTCTCATCACTCCATGGTGCTCCTAAGCAGCGTAATGAAAGAATGAATTGATTTAAGCAACATTGAGTTGAAGCAATGGAGTTTATGGAATTCAATTAAGTTGATGGTTTATTGTGAATGCCAGGCCTGGAATGGCATTGTATTACTTTTGAAATTAATTTCCTTCCTTCTGCAAAGTTGCTTTTGTTGTTAGTATCTGTTCCCCTGCCCCCACTGCCCTTGTTTATTTCTGTAAAATCAGCTGAGGTGTTTGATATGTTGTAACGCCTTCACCACTAGAAACAAGATGAAATAAACACCACAAGATTAAGTAAATGTGGGTGTTTGTGGAGGGATATATTGTAAATATTTCATTCTGTTAGATTACCAGATTTCCCCGAGTCTTTGTGTCTTTGTATATCTTGCTCTAGACTATAAAAATCCATAAAATTTGTTGCTATAAAAAGCAAAAAAAAGCTCACTGACCTGAGTTTATTGGAAGCTATAGCTAACCACCATATAATTTTGTTGCTAACTTTTAGTATAAATTCATGATTTATATTACACATCAGCTTCTGAGTATTGATAAAAGTTTCAGATAAGTCCAGCTAGATTTTATTAGTCTCCATGAATGGATTTGTATTCCTAATCTATTAAAATTCCATCATAAAATGGATTCATTTGACCACAAAATGGAAAATGCAACACAATATTTAAGATGACAAAGTTGGTCAAAATATTTAAAACTATATATGAAAGTTGTATTATTAATAGGTTGGTACTATTAACATGGATCCATTAATGCTAATACAGGAGATAGATGCTACTGCAATGAGTACTATTTTTAATGATTATAGAAGATAGTTGAGAACCCATGCTTATAAGTCATGGATTTACACATTACATTACAGACACCAAGAATTCAGTATTACTAGTAATCTAATCAGTATTGCAATCAATAGAAAATATAGGTTTTAATAGTGTTGTCACTGTACATAAATGGACAGTGGATACTAAATGGACATTATTCATGATAGCATGGATAAATTTGATCTCAGTGAAAAATCCATCTGTTTCTCATCAGTTAGCAGTTCAGCTTAGAAAAAACTTATCACTGATCTGTAGGTTTACCAAACAAGCCAATACATAATTACAGAGAAGCAAGGCTCATTAATTTCAATGGAACTTTTCTTCTAGTCTGGAGTAGGAGTAGTTTTATTTATTATGCACTTATAATTACAGCAAATGTGCTTCTCCCAAAAGTCAAACAAGAACACAGGTACAAATATAAAGACTGGTAAAAAGAAATAGGGACAAATGACAGAAGGGCCAGAATTGTATGACCAGCAACATTCCAGACTTGAATCAAAGGGAGGAGTGAATCTTGAGTTATCAAGACAACAGGTTAATATATATATGAAAAGTGATTCCGGATATCTTAGAACAATCACATCAAAAATTGACAATCATTATAAAAATGAAAAAAGTCAGTACTGAAATTTAAATATTGTTAAGAATAAAATATACCAACTCCAGCCAAAGATTATACCCACCTCAAAGGCTTGCTTACATGACCCTAATCATAGTTTTTAGGGACTTCCAGCATATCAGGAAGGATGGAGCTAACCTAATAATCCAAGCAAGACAGCAGAAGTTTTCACTGGAATATGAACCATATAGCTCTAACAATAGCAACAACGTTTAGACTTATATTCTGCTTCATAGTGCTTTACAGCATTCTCTGGATGGTTTACAATGTCAGATGATTGTGCCCAATAATCTGGGTCTGCAGCCAGAGGATCCAAAAATCAGAAGAGCTGTAGCAACTGCTCCAACTTTTTATTATTATTAAAAGCTCATTTCTACATCTTCATACCAATGTAGGAGTTATGTTGGAAGTATGTCAGTTCAGCAATCTCTCCCAGTGCTGCTACTAAAGTCCTGTTTTTCCAACATAGTTACTATAAGATCTACAACAGAGTTTCCTGGGAAATTGAAATTCTCTGATGTTCATTTAGCCTCCCCTGCTTTTTTTAGCCTTGATATCAAACTTGTATATTTCATTCTTTGTTTAAGCTTTTATGCAACTTGCACAAAATGGTGTAGTATTAGGCTGTTGGTTTAGGAATAGGGAGATTCATCTTTTAGGCCACTCTCAGCCACAGAAGCTATCTGCATAACTTTGCAGAAGTCTCTTTTTCTCATCCCCATCTCATATATTTATTATTGTGGGAAAAGAATAGATAGTGCATAGATATAAATTGCATAGATATAAGTGCAGGCCGCATCAAATGTCTATACTAGACTAGATGTAGGATTGCAGCCTTTGATAAGGATGAGATTCAATCTTTTATTGGGTTCTTGTCTTAATTTATATGTCTCTTTCTATCCATATAGCATCTAAACAGTTAACAACCCTAAATAAACTATAAGCAAAAAGATAAAAACAGAAAAATTATTAAATATATTAATTATAATTAAAATTACCATTTCAAATCAAATGGACATCTAACCTCAGCATTCTGATTAAGGTGATGGTACCTAGACTGCAAAAATCTAGATAGCTACTAAATAACAGCAAAGGTTCAGAATTTTCTTTATCTCTTTGTTGCCATCTATTTATTACCTGGATTTTTTCAAGGATAGTACCTTAAGCTCTAGAAACATCCTATTTTCCTTCTATGTGAAACTACCACCCAGATCACTGACTCTAAATAGTAAGGTAATGTTGAGGTAATAGGTATTAATAATTCAGGAACTTTGTGGGAGAAAATGCTGCCAGCAATAAGCAAATAAAAATAGTGTGCCAAACGTTTTCATACATTGACCAAAGATAGGCTCTAAACATCATAGAAGATTACATATGTTTACATTCTCTGTATAAAATAATGATAAGTATGAAGATATTAATAATAGGATTTCAGAAATATAGTTCCCAAGGCTTTGTACAACTTCCATTTTCCCTTAGATTTTCTTGCAAGTTGGTTATATTACCAGTCCTGAATGTTGATAGTCAACAGCTTCATTAAGCTATAGCTGTCATTTTCTTGACAAAAAGGGAGTCAAAAGAAAAGGAAAACAGTCATTAGAGAAAGAAATGTCATAGCAAAAAGAGTGGAGGGGGAGGAAATTCCCCTCCCTTTTCTTCCTGCTTGCCTGTTTGTTGGAGGTTATACTAAACTGAATAGTATTATTTATGAAGAACTAATTATACTAATAGGGACGTGGTGGCTCAGTGGGTTAGGATGCTGAGCTTGTCGATCAGAAGGTCAGCAGTTTGGCTGGTCGAATCCCGAGTGCCGCGTAACAGAGTGAGTGCCTGTTACTCGTCCCAGCTTCTGCCAACCTAGCAGTTTGAAAGCACATAAAAGTGCAAGTAGAAAAATAGGGATCACTACAGTGGGAAGGTAACAGCGTTCCGTGCACTTTTGGCATCTAGTCATGCCGGCCACATGACCACGGAGACGTCCTCCTTTGAAACGGAGATGAGCACCAGCCCCTAGAGACGGAAACGACTAGCACGCATGTGCGGGGGAACCTTTACCTTTTTAATTATACTAATAAAGGCTTTGTTAAGAATGCCATAGAATCAAACATGTCTCTCTTACACATAGATAACTGTCTGCCCTTAAAAGTGTACTGTAGGTGAAAAAAAATGGCTGTCATTGTTGTTCCAAAGATGTTAATGGTGAAGATGGAGAGTTGTGCTCATAACTGAAAAGGGGGTCGAGTTCTGCAGCTTCTCATTTCTGAAGAAAAAATATAGCATTGGACTTAATTTTCCTTCACTGAAACTCATTGAAGGAGAAATTAGAGGGGGGAAAATCATCTAAGAAAAGGGTGACAAATGGGGGAACATGTCTACTACTACACAAGCTCAGTATTTAGAGATAAGCAAATAATGTTTCTCCAATATTTGGAAATTTAGAATTCTAAGAATGTTCTGTCCTATCTTTTAAATTTATTTGAAAGAAATCTCCTTTCCTTCCCTTCTTACAAAACCATTAACATACAGAATGGGTTTCATGGGAAGGAACTTTAAATTCCGTATTTGAAATTCCATTTTATTTTATTATTTTTTTAAAAAATTGCATTGCATATGCTTTCATATCCCATATACAGTTAAAGTACTCCTTATAGTTTTACTTTTATTCATTACAAGTAGGAAGTATCAGGTCCTAAGGATTCTAATTCTTATGAGCTCAGTCAGCCAGCCAGGAAGGAAATGATGTGTTATTTAGGAGACAATATGCACACTACATCAGCAAAAGTTGGGTTGTAAAAATGTGCAAATAAAAGTGCATATTCCGCCCCATGAAATCTGTGAACTAATTTGAAAACAAAGCCAAATGAAATATAGAACCGATAAAATCAACCCTAAACAAAACTAAAATTGATTTCTGCCACCTCCCTCCCATATGCAATTGTTCCTAAATTAAATTAGCAAACAAACAAATGGAGGCAATTTTAAAAAAATGTTCAGTCAGAAGCTTTGCTAACAGTGTGAATGTAACAGCATAAAGAAACAATTGCTTCCACTGCTAGGAAAATAGAAGTTGGACAGAGGCAGTCATGGGAGTTGAAATGTAAATATTATTATTATTATTATTATTATTATTATTATTATTATTATTATTATTATTATTATTATTATTATTATTTATATGCCGCCCTTCTCCCGAAGGACTCAGGGCAGTGAACAGGGCAGATGTATAAAATACAAAAGTTAAAAAGGAATTAAACATAGAAGCTATTAAACATAGCTTCTCAAGAAACTATGGTTCCTGGACAAGAAGAACTTCTTAATATCTTTTAATCTTCTCTTCTTCCAGTGCAAGACTTATTTCAGTTTTTTCAAGCATTGGAACTACAGAACGGCATTAGCCCCTTTTAATTATGTTTGTTCCTAGGTTTTCCTCAATTTGCATTTCCCAATTTATATTTTATAGTCTAGGCATTGCTAGAGTGAATTTGTATACATTGTTCATTGTCTTGTTTACAAGATAAATCCAGTCAGAAGACTGCCATTAACCCATGTCATTTACAGGAGGTGTTTTCTAGACAAAGTTCGATTACTGCAATTATTCATCATTAATTTTTGCTAATAGATGTTTATGCATTTGTATTACCTTGGTGAACAAGGCAGCGTATTATACAGCACACACTGCCAAACTTCAGAAGCTATTTAATGTCCTCATTTTATTATGTATAATCAGAACACTTTCAAGAACCCATGACTAATATCTTGAGGCAGAAGTCTCTGTGATTTTTGAAGAACCGAGGCACTGGACTTCAAACCAAATTGGAAAGCTATAAATGTTCATCTCAGTCAGAACCTGTTGACACGAGCAGGTGAATTATAAAGGCAATAGCTTAAGAACACTGAGAAGAAAGGGAGACTTGAACACACCAATACACACATACACAATTTATAATTATGTTAAGCAGTGCTTTTTTTTGTAAAATAAAAAGGTGCCGGAACTCACACATGTCATACAACCCACCTTGCCTACCCTACAAGGTTCCATCCCAAAAAGGTGCCGGAACTCCATTCTGAGCGTTCTATGAGAAAAAAAGCCCTGATGTTAAGCAAGACAAAATGACAAGGACTACTAGCTCCTATAATTCAATGCAGGGGGAAAAAACACCTAGTCTCTCCCAAATATCATTGGTAGTATTTCTGGTGGCATGATTGCTCTGACTACAGCTTGTTTGAGATAGAAGGAGACAAGTAGCCAATTTTGGTGTAGCCTCAGGAGTTTGAGTCTCAGGAGATATTTTCATTTTCTGGAGTCACCTGCTATCCTACATACATTTGCTTTGGTCACCCAATCAAGAACTTGGACATGGCTGGGGATTGTGTTTACCCCATCATTCCACTTCCTGAACCTTACTCCTCGGGAATGAATGATCAGAATAGATCTGTTGGCACTCTCAAGCATTAGAGCAGACACTGATTCCTCGTAAGTGTCCATCTCCCTTAGTCATTAGAGGAGACGCTGCTGTTGCTGGGCTGCTACTGCTAATAAAGATACATATTATCAGTGACAATGTGGGTAGCCTGTTCTGGTTGATCTTGAACCTGGGACAATAAAACTTTAAAATAATCTGGTCACATATCATATTTGTAAGTATTCATATTTTGAGTTTGGTAACTAACTGGCATCCATTAAATAATGGTGTGTGTGTATATGTATAGATAGATAGATAGATAGATAGATAGATAGATAGATAGATAGATAGATAGATAGATAGATAGATAGATAGATAGATAGAGATATATATAGGCATTCTGGATAATGTGAAGCTTCCAAATTATCTTTAAAGACAAGGTCTTGTGCATCATAACATGATGGTCTTACGTAAATTGCACCAGGAATAGATGATGGTAGCAAATACTTTTTTCAACAACCGCATATGTAGTTACGCACAGTGTTTAATGTGTCAACAAAAACTACAACTCCCAATTTCCTTTGCCAACAATGTTTCATGAGATTACACATCTTGTTTAGCAATCTATGTTCACAGTCCCAGACAGCCCAGGCAATTTTTCACATCCCTGTCAAAATGTGTACTGTTCCTTCAGCCTAGACCTTCTAAATGTTTTGATGTGGTTATTTCTTGCACCTTCTTTTGTTCAATTCCATATTTTTTTCCTAGTCACTGATTGCTCACCACTTTGAATTTCTTTAATTCATCCTTTCTCTTAGGCATTCTTAGCATTGCAAACTCCCTCTAAAACATCCAGCCCTTTTAATCTAAAACATCTTGAAGTCCATCAAAGGTGAGCCACACAGAATTCATCACAAGATGGGTAGTTATATAAATGCTTTAAATAAATAAATGTTGCTGCATCATTTTAATTCTGCCCCTACTCTGTCTTCTTCTACATTCATCATCTTTTTTTATTATCTACCACCAATCATGACATTTTTCTTTCTTTCAGCTCCAGTTTTATCAGATCATTCCTTCCATCAAAGCTGATGAATTTCAGGACAAACATTCCTATGCTTTCAGTAGTACTCAAGCCTAATTCAGTGGACTTGATTGTTTCTCTTCATAATCTCAGAATACCAACTGATTAGATATTTTTCTTTCACCCATTTTAATTTGTCTCTTTTGGCATACAATAATTATATATAGTGGTGGTATAGCTGATCTTATATACTCATCATTTGCTTCAGGCAATATACTAGACTGATAAAAGAGCAATACATTCCAAGCAATAACCCTAAATTTATCTTACTACAAACTGTGGTTTTTAAAAAAAACCATCAACATGAGTTAAACATCGGTGATCCACAATTGTGATGCCCATTTTTGCAACTTCTCAAACTCTAGCACAAAATATAAGAACCAGCAGTTTCCTACTCAATTTTACTGGAAAACCATAGAAAATTTCCCCCCCGCCAAAATGAGGGAACTGGCAAAAAATGCTGACTATGGCCATTCCGTGGTTGTCAGCTATTGCAAAAATATTTCTTAAAACCAGCAATAATACAGCCCTAAGCACTAAAAACAGGGATGCAGTGGCTCAGTGGGTTAGGACGCTGAGCTTGTCGATCAGATAGTCAGCAGTTTGGCGGGTCAAATCCCGAGTGCCGTGTAACAGAGTGAGCACCTGTTACTCATCCCAGCTTCTGCCAACCTAGCAGTTCGAAAGCATGTAAAAATGCAAGTAGAAAAATAGAGACCACTACAGTGGGAAGGTAACAGCGTTCTGTGCACCTTTGGCGTCTAGTCATGCCGGCCACATGACCACAGAGACGTCCTCGGACAAGCGCTGGCTCTTCAGCTTTGAAATGGAGATGAGCACCGGCCCCTAGAGTTGGAAACGACTAGCACGCATGTGCGGGGGAACCTTTACCTTTACCTAAGCACTAAAAAGAGTCTCTGTACTTTACATAGATATCTTCTAAATGTTAAAAGCCTAGGTATTATCTTGATTTGAACAGTAACTGATTATAAAGAACAATAAATCTCGAGTCACTGATAACTTTGTGGATGTTTGACCTGCATGGATTTTCCTCCATGTATTTTTTTTACATCTCCTTATAAATGTGTGCCAACTCAGAAAATCAATATTAACTAATAGCAGTTGTTTAGAAGTCAGTCAAAGACTGCACAATCTGAATGAAAGCAGTTAAGAGGAGCAAGCAGGTAATGTCATCATTTGATTTCACTGAAACATTCATCCAGGAGCCTCCAAAAGGAGTGATGTTTGCACTGTAATATAACCTGAACCTTCAGGAGAAATTTGCACATTGTGGATGTTCCTCAGCATTAAAAGTTGCACCTTTTAAAGTGATAGGTGCAGGAACACCTAACCAATTAAGTATACATTTTGTTATATAAAAATATTTCTATCTGAATCCTTTATTCCTGTTGAATTGCAACCATTTAAAGTCACAGGAACAAAGAGTCTTTAGCGGGGATCTTAAGTAATGCAGTGTCTAAAGATCCCCATTAGAAGACTAATATGCCACAACAAACCAGTAGACTAACCCCAGAAAAATTAGCATCTTCCCTTGAGATGTAATAACTAGGGAGACATTTGTTGAAAGCCTTTGTCCTTTTGAATGTGGGTCTAATCTTCTGGGACTCAAGAAGGTATCCATTTCACAGAATTCTAGATGCAGTAAGTAATCTGAGCACATGGGAGATTTTTTTGTACATGCTCAAGTCTCAGAGGTCATAAGCATCTATAAGAAGGATGGAATGGATGGCTAGAAAAACGAGTTAGAGAGAAAGGAATGTGATATGTAACACTGAATATATACTAGTAAGAAGAAGACTATTGAGCAATTAATTAACATATTGTTTATGATAATTAGTTTCTATTTATTGGGGTTTTTTTCTTTTTAAATACATGTATGCAGACAACATGCTGTTTGCTAAATATTAAGAATGTTATTTTAAAAAACCCTAACCCCAATCCCAACCCCACCCTATTCCTAATCCTATAAAAACTAATTATATATTAGTAACAGGAGTGTGCCTTATGATCCTATGGCTTACACACTTGCTTCAGACATTGGGATGAAAATAAAGGGCATTTTTTAAATTCTTGTTAATCATGTGTGATTCTTGGACTGCCTGGACAAGTCCCTGCAGTTTTATTGGGGAGGTTTTCCATTACCTTGCTAGGCCGGTGTGACTACTGCCTGTTCGATGGCCTTCAAGATAGGCTGAAAACAGGAAATAAAGATTTGCCCCATGTTTGGGGCCTAGCAAGGTAATCTAAATAGTTAACATTTGACACATATCTCCCCTTGCAGAAAGCTAACAGAGCGAGAGAGATCCTGTGGCTCAAGAGGTAAAAACACTGCCTAATGTGCAATCAGCCCAGGTTCGAATCTCAGAAGGGTATGGCTGACTGATGAAAACTAACGAGTTAGAAATGCATTTCAGTCTCCCTTAATTCTTTGTTAGTAATTTACACACACACACACACACACACACATATATGGGTTAGGGTTAGGACGCTTAGCTTGTCGATCAGAAGGTCAGCAGTTGGCGGGTCGAATCCCGAGTGCTGCGTAACAGAGTGAGTGCCTGTTACTTGTCCCAGTTTCTGCCAACCTAGCAGTTCGAAAGCACGTAAAAATGCAAGTGGAAAAATAGGGACCACTATGGTGGGAAGGTAACAGAGTTCCGTGCGTCTTTGGTGTCTAGTCATGCCGGCCACATGACCATGGAGATGTCCTCGGACAAGCACTGGCTTTTCGGCTTTGAAATGGAAATGAGCACCGGCCCCTAGAGTTGGAAATGACTAGCACGCATGTGCGGGGGAACCTTTACCTTTACACACACACACACACACACACACACACACACACGTGTGTGTGTGTGTGTGTGTGTATGTGTGTGTATATGTATATGTACATACACACACACATATCAACTATATAACTTAGTAATATTAGGAAGGAACAACAGGATGTAATCCCTAAAGTAATCTGGAACAAAAGCATTTAGGGCTTAAATATTTGAGAAATATGTCTAAAAGCAATCTAGTATCTATACAGATGTTTAAGAATAAATGTAAAGTAGTCCAATGCATGCATTCCCAATATTATATATTTTATAACACTTCTAGACCAGCTGAAACTTCTGAATCCAGAAGATTTTAAATTTACTAAATTCATACAAATCTATTTTTCTTATTGAAAATAAAGATTGCAATACTGAAGTAGATTAAACTTTTTCCCAAAGAAGAATAATTAGGATATCAATATACATGAAAATAAGTTCATAATTTATGCTTGGCTAAATCAAATTAAGAAATACCTGCAAACTGCAAAAATAATTTTCCAAAACATATATTCTCTCTTTTGATTTGTCAAATCTGCACCTCTGAAATCCAGATGTATGCTAAAAGATAGAAAAGAGATACAGAAAACTCTTTATTATTATTTGCTATAGTTGTAGTCAAAGATTTTGAAACTTATGTTTGGGAGGCAATAGAAGTAACTGAAATATTAGTTGACCAAGACTGGGCAACTAATGATATCTCTTATTTTTCCAAATCAAAATTGGTGGTATCCAGAGCTGTCAAATTAGCACATGGAGATAAAGTCCCCAAAGCACTTTTACTTATCACTGGCAGTAAATGCATAAAAATAGTAAAATAAATAAATATTTGCTGTTTTTTCATGATACATTTTCAAAAAAGTGTTGTGATATAGAACCACTTTTACCAGACAGCAGTATGGTAGTATGTATATACACTGAAAATCTATATGCTAATGTCCATTTATTTAAAGAAAAGAATGCAATTAAATTATATTTTTACAGTGATAAATTAAATTATATTTTCTATTTGACTAGATGATTTACAACTCTCACCAAAGATCAGCTTAAGTGAGGTCACAAGGAGCAAAAGAAATTTATTTTCTCTGGTGTGTCTCTTTCCCTTTAAAAACATTTTAGATAATAACATGAGGAAGAGAAAGACAAATCAAGAAAAGAAAAGATAGATCTTTTGTTTCAATACAGGTAGTCCTCAAAAGTGGGATTAACTAAACTATTCATTTAGTGACCGTTCAAAGTTACAAGGCACTGAAAAAATTACTTATAACTGCTTTTCACACTTATGACCATTGCATGATCAAAATTTGTATACTTGGCAACTGGCTTAAATTTCTAACAGTTGCAGTGTTCCATGGTCATGTGATCACCTTTTGCAACCTTCTGACTTTGTTTAAGTCAATGGGAGAGCCAGATTTGCTTAACAACTGTGATATTAACTTAACAACTACAGTGATTCACTTAACAACTCTGTCACGAAAGGTTATAAAATGGGACAAAATTCACTTCACAACTGTCTTGCTTAGCAATGGAAATTTTGGATTCGATTGTAGTCGTAAGTCAAGAACTACCTGTATATTACAGGTAGGGATTAAAGATAAATGTATTGATCTTAGTATATTGTCTACTTTTATAAGCATATTTGTTTTAAATAAAGTGGCTTTTCTTTTCTAACATGCACAATTAAATTTCATATAAACTTCATGATTCTTCTGTATTACATTACTACCATTGTAATAATTTGATTATGTCCCTCTACCACTTAGTTTTCAAACCTTGAGCAGCGACGCTAATGGTAATGAAACAATTTGAAAATAATCATATCAATGTTAGAAGCCTATAAAGATTGATGAAAACTGATCTTCAGTATTCTAAGATAGAACATCAAGTTGGGAATTGTATGAAAACACAGCACGGCAATAAGCTTGAGACACAATTGCTTTAGAAGGAAAATAGAATGTGGTGCATGTCTCATCTTTAAATGTTGAATAAATAATGAATGTCAAACTATGCTAAACAAAATTAATGAGCTTCTATCTTCACCATTAGTGAAAAGCTGCAGTTTTCTCTGTTCAAGTAATACAAAGAAGATTCAGGAAAAGTACTGTACCACATTTATCCAAAGCTTTTAATTGTGCTGTTTTGCAGGTCATGTTAAAAGTTTGACGTTTTTACTAATAAAAATCAATATGAATATCAAAATTTTAATTATTTTTAAGACAATAATAGCCATAATCCTAATCCATAGGGAAAAATGAATTTCTTATTAAAAGATTATAATTTAATTTTCACAGCCAGATCCACTTACTATTTTTCTTGCATATTAATTTCAACTCCTTTGAAATAGTCTGAAGATTTTATCATAACAAAAAGTGCAGCAGTAATTCAATAATAAATGTTTCATTCGGCTAATGAGTATTATTTGGTTATCTATATCTTTTTTAAAAAAATCAGATTAATTCAGCAATTGTATAAAAGTGAGGGCATGGCCCACCACATTTTGTACATTCTACATAAGATTTGTACATTTTCTATAAATTAGGGTCTATATATTAGGAAGGCCTGGAGGAACGTTGTCCATGGGGTCACGATGGGTTGGACATGACTTCACAGCTAACAACAACAGGGTCTATTTAGAAATCTGAAAAATATGTGGAAATACCGTATTTTTCTGTCTATAAGATGCACCCTAGAATAAGACGCTCTGGCACGCGAGTTTCTCCATGCCGATCAGCTGTTCAGTGGAGTGCCAAACAGCTGAGCCAGCAAATCCGGAAGTTCAGCCAGCTGACAATCTTGTCCCCTCCCCGCTCCCGTTAGTGGCAAGCAGACAGGGGCTTGATACATGCACCAGATGGCATGGCAACCCACACAGGCATGCCCTGGGCTGCGGAGGTTACCATTATTTTTCCATGTATAAGACGCTGCACTTGTATAAGATGCACCTGATTTTTGAACAGGGTGTTTGCAGGAAAAAATAGCATCTTATACATGGAAAAATATGGTAGGTAGGAGCTTCAGGCACCATTCTGGTTTCCCTGTCCAATCATGTCCAGCTCTAGAGCATGGTGCTCATCTCCATTTCTTGGCTAAGGGACCATGTTGTCTGAAAACAAATTCCATGGTCATGTATCCAGATAGCTATATGCCAAAAGCTCATAGAATGCTTCCTATTAAAGTGGTACCTATTAATCTACTTACATTTGCATGCTTTCGAATTGCTAGGTGGGCAAGTAACAGGAACTCACCCCATTGTATGAAACTTGGGTCTCAAACATAGGCTGTCAGCTGTCCAGCTGATAAGCTCTGTGTCTTTAACCACTAAACTATCCTGCCTCCCCCCCACACACACACACTATTCTGACCCACCCTGAATTTCTTATTCTCTACAGATAGATTGCATGAAATGATGAAATTTTTAACCAAAGGAATTCAATCTTTGAAAAGTCATGGCAATCAGCAAAGAACCAGATATTCTAACTTTATCAAAAGGGACTTACTTTATCCTTCCAACTGATGTGCTTTGTGTATTTTGTAATTGAAAATAGGTCACCCAGTCACTAACTTACTCACACATTATTTTTTGTAGCCAACAGAGTCCTGCTACTCATTAGTCACACCATGAAGCAATTTTACAAGTGGGATTAACTAATATTTGATTAGCCAGACCTCAGCTGGAATGTTGTTTCCACTGAAGAAGCATAGACAGAAATGCTGTAATGGCTGTTCTGGGAGTAAATCATTCTTCCTTTGTTG
Organism: Vipera ursinii; assembly: GCF_947247035.1. Taxonomy (NCBI): domain Eukaryota; kingdom Metazoa; phylum Chordata; class Lepidosauria; order Squamata; family Viperidae; genus Vipera; species Vipera ursinii. The sequence goes on from NC_139512.1 coordinate 82,550,541, forward strand.
TCATAATAAAAATACATCCTCTGTGTGGTACTACACTTCAATATGTATTAAATTTCTTTTCTCATTAACTATAGAGCAGCATTGTTCTTAATAATGTTTGTTTAGATTATATTTTTTCCTCCTTCGAGGGCTACATTTTCTCCCCCAGTCTATCTGAGCTGGTCTTTATTGGGAGAAGAAAAAAACCTCTAACTCTCTGGAAGTCTGCTGCGCACAAACCAGCTACAGGGAGTGCACCAAAGATGAACTACCTATCAAAATTTCCAGATTCTGTTTATTAAGTTTCCATGCTCCAACAGCATCTGTGAAAATGCTCTTTACTCCATCTGCTTTTCTATTTGTTCAATTAATTATTTTAGGTTTGGGGCAACATCATCAGTCAAAACAGCAATGCCTGAAACATTTTCTCACCTATATGATGCTATTACATGAAGGCCATTAAAATTAAAGTATTCCTCTGACTTAAATCTTTTTAGTTGGATTTTGAAAAGAAAATTGCTGGTATGACGCATCACTGAGTAATTTTACCAGATTTGCACATGCTTTAAAAATGATTCAGAAGCAATGCTTTGTGCCTTACACAAGCACAGCCCCTCTCTGCTATTTATTAAAGTAGGAGTTTTTTAAGCTTGTGCGAAACCCTGAAGAATGTTGCCATTGCTTCAAGAGTCTAGTTATTAAAGCCATTTAAAGTACAACTGCAGCTTTTCTGCATGCTAGCATCAAAGTCTGAGAGATGTGGTTGATTTAATTAATAGCAAAGAGGTGGTATGTGGGTCAAAGATCCATTGCACTTATTCCAATTGACTTATGAAGTACATTTTCTATTGGGGCTCTATTTTCCAGAAGGCATGAAAACTAAAAGCTCTACTTGAAAATAATTTTTGCATTGGTATTAATGAATAATTTTCCCACCTGTAAACATTTAAACTTTCCAATTATAGCAATCATTCACAGTTAGGTGGTGGGGGTGTTTGCTTTGTCATAGCATAAATTAAAAGCATGAAGGAATGACGCTAGCAACTTTATTATTTTTTTCTGAACAGCAAAATTTTCAGAGTGGGAGATGAATTCTTTACACTCTCCACTTGATTGACTGAATGGAGTGAGTACAAATTGCTCACAGCACTATCTGGCTGTTCTCAGCATTTCAGGATCACCAGAAGTGAAGATGATTAGCTTCAAACTGTTTTGAAGGAACAGAGGAGTAGAAGCAGTGGCAGTGTGGAAGAGGCCTTTGGTACTAATCTTATATCAGCTCATCAGATGGCATACAAATATTAGAACTGAAAGAACATGGAACATAGAGTAATAGAGTTGGAACAGACCTTGGAGCTCTTCTAGTCCAACTCCCCACACAAGGGGGAGACCCTATACCATTTCAGACAAGTGGCTGTCCAGTCTCTTTTTGCAAGTCTCCAGAGATGGAGCACACACAATTTCTGAAGTCAAGCTATTCCATGCATTAATTGTTCTGAACATTAAGAATTTTCTTCTTAATTCTAGGTTGCTTCTTTCCTTGATTAATTTCCATCCATTGTCTTCCTTTTGGTGCTTTGGAATTTGACCCCCTCATTTTTGTAGGAGCCCCCCAAATATTGGACCACTACTATCATGTCACCCCTAGTCCTTCTTTTCATTTTAGCCTCCAGCCCCTTAATCATCCTTGTTGCTCTTCTCTGCACTCTTTCCAGAGTTTCTTTTTTCTATTGTGGTGACCAGAACTGGATGCAGTATTCCAAATGTGATCTTACTAAGGCTTTGTAAAGCAATATTATAATTTAATATGATCTTGATTCTATTCCTCTATTAATGTAGTCTAGGATTTCATTGGCTTTTTTGGCAGCTACCACACACTGTTGGCTGATATTTAAGTGATTGTTCACTAGAATTCCAAGGTCCCTATTCTGGATCAGACTGTCATTTAATGATTTTTCCCTTTGCTAAGACCCCTGTGCCTGGCCTGTATAAGCAGATACTATCATTGTTAACAGCCTTTGCCAGATAGCAGAACTCATGAAAGTACCTCTTATCATCCAGAAGTACCTTTATTTGCATGCAGAGAAGATTACAGCAGACAAGGTGAGGTAGATGATAAACGCACGGTATTTCCAAGGTCAAAAGACAGTAATGGGTTTCCACTGTCCGCATGTGTGTTCATATGTTATGGTCGGAGATGAGACACAAAGGAACAAGGAGAAGGAGGAAGTCCATCCCAGAAAGGGGATGGGTTAAGGCACAGTCTCAGGAGAAGGAGGAAATACGTCATAACATAGGGACAGAATAGGGAGGGGCTGGCTGACCAAGTTAGCATGCTGTAATTTCCCCAAAACAACCGCATGGCGGCAGCACAGTCCCTCTCACAGTTATTGGCATTAAGCCAATTTCACCTAGTCTCAGGTGAAACTTGAGCTCAGGTGAAACTCAAGAGCTCAGGTTAACACCTGATCTCATCTCATCTTGTCTTCTCCTTTTGGAACAGAGCAAATATAAAATATGAATCCAACGAGTGCTTTTTCCTAGCAGCTACTTCTTAGATGATTCTTAGAATGTTTTCTGTTTTCCTTATTAACACAAAACCTCATGCTCTGCCATGCCATCAAATGAATTGTCATTTTAAATGCCCCCCCTCAAAAAAAGACAAGAAGCATCAGCAGAAACACACATTCTTTTTTGCTAATGACATCACCTTTCAGCTTTCTATCATTATGAAATTGGCTGAGAGCAGTTAATGGAGCCATTTTCTATCATGGTTGCCAATTGGGGTGGCACTGAAGAGAGAATCAAAATGGTTTTTTTAATGTTTTAACTGTTTCAATTCCCCTCAACTCAAGCACACATTGATTTATATTTATAAGATTTTGAAGTGTTAGCTGGTAGCAATCATGAGAGCAAATCTGACAGGAAACAAAGAAAGGGATCTAGCTTTTATGCTTGCCTAAACAACATCATTGTGGAGGAGTTTCTTCCATATCCTGAGTGTGCCTGATGACGTTTTTCAAATCCTGGCCTAGAAAGAACATCTCATTGTTATTTTTACCTTTGCAATGTGTCAGCCTTTTTTGAAAAGAAAAAAAAGTAAGAAGAAGCAGTCTTTTTACTGCAGCAGGGCTCAGATAATTGATTAATTTGAATAAATTGCAAGGTTGAGGTACGAGATGAAGGCATGTTTTTGGAAACAAAAAGGGAAAAGTAAAAAAAAAATGAAACACTTGTAAGTACTTTAGAAGCACAGCATGAAATTCAATAGAGAATGCCTCTTCCAATCAAAGCTGATAAAAGAAAAAGATCAATAATTTTCTATAATGTGAATTTGTTTAATAAAATGAAAGCATTGATTCCTTCATTTGAAATGGACATTATTTTATTAAAGTATGACAAAGAGTGTGGGAAAGACAGTGTGGGTTTCATTCAATCATAGGAAAACAGACCATACTGCTATTGCATCACACTGTAAACTACTGCAGGGGTCCCCAACCCCTGGTCTATGGACTAGCACCGGGCCGCGACATGCCATAAACTGGGCCATGCAAACAAGCGAAGCCCTATCCACTGGAAGTAGGCAGCATGGGAAACCACACCCTGTCCAGTCCACAGAAAAACCTCTCTCCGCAGAACTGGTCCTTGGTGCCCAAAAGGTTGGAGGCCACTGATCCACTGCCATGTATAGACTGACAAACCTGATTTGGTGGTGCATGAATAAAAGATAATTCAGTGTATATGTCTTTGCTCCATGTGAGATAAAGATTGATTTGCTGTTTATAAGAAGAAGCTTTGTGACTGTCATAGAGTTAGATGTTTTTTTGTGAATGTGACAGCAGTGACAAGGAGAGCCTGCAGTCATGTCTTGTTAATTTTCTATGGAGTAGAATGTCACATTTACATTTCAAATTATCTCTCCATACTGGTTACAATTTGCTTGGATTAGCTGGCATGTTATGCCATCAAGATTCAGGTTTTTATTGTTTATGAAAACCATGCTAATCCTTTCTTCCTCCCATCATCACTTCCTTGACATCCTTCATCTCTCACTTCTCTAAAACAAAACTAATAGAAGTCAGTCTCCAAAACCAAACATTAAAGGAAGTTGTCACACTTCTAAATAAATGCAGGGCAACAATTTCCATATTCAAGAAGAAGAAAATGAAACGTCACTTCTGTACTTTTTGTAGTCAAACATCAACAGTATAATAGTGTTTTTTTCTTGACTCTTGGAATAATCAATAATGATATAGTAGAGTGAAAACGTAGTACAATTGTTAATGGACACCTTAATACTGTCAGTTGAATATGCTTATGTAGAGATACATATTCACTTTCCCTCTTATATAATGCCATCCTTATCTACTCTTGAATCCATTCAGCATGTATAGGATTACAGTCTTTAATAGAATCCAGTTTGAAGACTAGCTGTAATTGTACATTTAAGTGAAATTGATGTCTGAACCTCCTAAATAAATGCAATAAAATAAATAAAGCCCTTCAAGATTTATCCCCTTAAATGCAATACTTCTAGTATAGAACTAGAACATCAGGGAGGAAAACAACTAACATGCCATGGAGAAATATATACATGCGTATATAGAGCACCTACACTGTCTTAGACTTAACAAAGATGGGAAATCATCTGACCTTTACACCTAGGCCTCTGCTTTCCAGTATTCCAGATGGTCCCTACTGTGCATGGCCAAGCCCTCACAATGGAAAGCTGACCAATCAGAAATAGTATTGCAAGGTAAATTTAAAGGACCCAGGTATGCCCTAGTTGACTCTCTAGCCTTCTGTGTATGTGATTGGCTGAAAATTCCTTTTGGATGAAAATTTCAACTGGGTATTCATTTGGCAATGCACCAATTCCCATGGGAGCTTTCTATCCAAATAGTACAAGAACCAAGATTGGCCTTTTCTGTACTCAGAAGACAGGAGGAAGGAAAACCTATTATGAATTCACTAATTTACTAATTTCCTCCTTTCCCAAAAAGGACCTGACTGATCATTCGGACATGAAAGAAACAATGAAGGGAAAAATAAACTAGGACTAGTAATCAATTATTAAGTTTATATAAATGTCTTGAATTAATTATTTTTCCTCCTTGGGAAGACTGGCCCCTTTGGAGTCTCTGCTGAGCAACATCAGAACATAATATCATTTCTTAAAATGTACATCTGATATCATCAAATCCCAAGACAAAGCAGGCTGTTTTGGACTGATTCTATGACTCCACAATGCTGAGCAAGATCTCTATTAAAATTTCATCACTGAGGCTATTAAGAGACCTTGTGAGCTATATACCTGTAGTACTTCCCTAAGAAAATCCAAGAATGTGCCTCACGAACCCCTTTTTTCAGCATTAAATACTGCAGAGGAGAGAAATTTATTGCTAAGTCTATCTTGAAATATTTCCGGGACCATCTCCAGGCTAATCAGCTCAGAGTGTGTTTAAATTTCATGCCTGAACTACGAAAATATGGGTGTCAAACACCAAGAAAGGCACACTAAATTGCTGGTGAGCCACCTTTGGCTGGATAAGCAAGCCACAAATTACATTGACTCAAATATCAGCTGGAAAAGATTTTGGCAGCAATGCTCAAACCAGATGGAACTGTGCCACCAGAATGAAACTCTGGCAGATATTTCCCATGGAAAATAAGCCCTGTATATCATGTGTAAAAATTAACATAATCCGGGTTTATATAAAAGTTAGATTGGCAGAGTATAAGAAATTATTGCCTATTGTTCACTATTTTGCTTGTGAGTTCACAACCACATTAAGAAATATCCACATGTACAAAATAAGATACATCTATTTTTGCAGAGGAAATCCCACCCCACCCCCCAAAAGAGCTCTCACAATTCTGTTTACAGATGCTTTTTGTTTTGTCACTGCCAAAAAATGCTTTACATCTACAAAGATGTCTGTGATATATCATCATTTTAGCCATTATTTATCCACTGCAGGATGAAGGCCTCTGTAGATATCCCAGTCTCCCAGGGAACGCTCCCAGCATTATACTTGGTATCAAGGAATGTTTAACTTTTCTCCCTGGCTGACCACCCTTTTCTCAGCTATAGCTGGTCCTTTAATTTTATTATTACTTGCATGTGCAATTGGCCCATGTGTTATGGGTAAACTTTTAAATTTTTTACAACGAAGGCTGAGCAGCATTAGCGATGACATTCTGTTGATGAAACACACTGTTGACAGTGAATACAAACACCCTCTTTTAGAATTCACTTCTGACCCAGAGACTGATGCACCCTCACACCAACACTCTTTGAAAGGAACATTGGCGCAGGCTCAGGAGGTATCGGAGGATTTCTCTTTTTCCAGCATAAGTATCCTAGAAGAGAAAGTTTTGGACTTTGAGGGGCCTTCTCAGTAATTGGCTTTAAAAAACAGAAAAAGAGGAGTTGTAGATATCCCAGTCTCCCAAAAGACCTTTTTTGATTCCTATATCAAAAATCAAAGTTCTCCCTTCCTGTCTTTAGTGATAATATTTCTGCAAGTGTAAAAACTGCTTTCCTCTACCTGCAAAAGACCTTTTTTGACTCCCATATTAAAAGTTCAACACTTCTGCCTTTTCCCCAATTAGCAATTGTTAAGTCACATTCCTGCATTCAGTTTAACACTTCTACCTGATCTGCAATTGTAAGGCCACATTCCTACATTCCATCTCTGCCTCTGGTGATAAAACTCTTTTCTTATTTACAACCACATTCCTGTCTCTGATTCACATGTGTATACAACAAAGACTTGTTTCATTTAAATTGCCCTGTATATAGCTTCCTGTCTCCTGAAATTGTCTCTGCTTCAAGATTATGTCTTTCAAGTTATGTCTTCCTGTGATAACCTTTTGTCTTCCCTGTTAGCATTTGTAAATGGCCCTGGCTCCTGCAATTACCTCTGTCTCAAGTTATGTCTTCCTATGATAATCCTTGTCAACTTTGTTAACATTTGTATAGATAGCTATGCATTATTGTTTCCTGTAATGACCTTTGCCCTCTTCATTAGCAGTTCTCTGTTAGCATAAACTATGTTTTATTGTTTCCTGTAATGACCTTTGCTCTCTTCATTAGCAGTTGTATACCATGAGCTATGTTCCCCTTTGACCTTCCATGAGTGTTTTCCCCCCTCCCAAATGAAACAGCCTAATAAAAAGAGGGTGTCCAGAGCTGTTCGGGGGCATAACATCCACCCCGGGCACTTTGTGCTCCCACCTTGAGCAAACTTGTGTCTGTGCCTCAGTTTGTCCTAGGACTCTGCCTAGTCATCACAGTTCCCAAGTGTGACCGTCGGAACGTCCGGCACACTGGGTCGGTGGCAAAGGGCAAGATCCTTCCATATTCAAGGTGTTCACCCTTGCGAGGGTCCCTCTAAATTCTCACCCCTGTTACGGGGCTCTAAGAGTTGAGGCCAGAACCCTGACCGGTCGCTCATCGCAACAGGCCTCTTCCACATGTTTCCAATCAATACAGTCCTGAGCTTTCTTTTGCTAATTTATTTATTTATTTGTTTCGATTTATATACCGCCCTTTTCCCGAAGGACTCAGGGCGGTTTACAGGGCAAATTAAAACAATAAAATTAACAGCCCCCAAACAGTTTAAAATTTAAAATTTAAAACCTTAAAACCCCTCAGTCCAGGCCGGCTAAGTCAAATAGCCAAGTTTTTAGGTCCCAGCGAAACGAGCGAAGGTCAGGGGCGATCCGTAGTTCCACAGGCAACCGATTCCATAGGGCAGGCGCACCCACTGAGAATGCTCTCCCCCTGGGGATCACCCGCCAGCACTCCCTGACTGGCGGGACCCTGAGGAGGCCCTCCCTGCACAGGATGATGGGAAGTGGATGCTGGCAGCAGGTGCTCCCTAAGATAATTAGGCCAGCAATACTTGCTGATGTCATTGATCCATCTTGTTTTAAGTTTCTTTCGTGGACGCTTTTTATCACGTGGGTTCCATTCTATGATAGATACCCCAGACTATCACTGATCACATCTGTCAACCTGCATTGGACCAGCATGGCAGATTATGGTCTGTTCCTTCTGCATGCCAATGCAACCTCAAAAATGGCTAGGGCACAGCAGCGGAAAGATCTGCCCAAAAGCAGAGGGTGCTAAGAAATGGAAATGGGCTGGCCACATAGCAAGAAGAACTGATGGCAGGTGGACCAAGGCAGTCATAGAATAGAACAGATCTAATATATATTAGACAAAATTTCTTGGCAGGTGACAGGATTGTTGCAATGCTGGTCCCCCTTTGTCAGAAATACACTTCTTTCCAAAGGCTACTTGTGTTTGTCCCTTTTCCTTTGGGCATGCCTGTAAAGAAGGAACCCAATGTATTGTTGTTGTTAGCTGCGAAGTCGTGTCCGACTCATCGCGACCCTATGGACAACATTCCTCCAGACCTTCCTGTCTTCCACCATCTCCTGGAGTCCATTTAAGCTCACGCCTACTGCTTCAGTGACTCCATCCAGCCACCTCATTCTCTGTCGTCCCCTTCTTCTCTTGCCCTCAATCTTTCCCAGCATTAGGCTCTTCTCCAGTGAGTCCTTCCTTCTCATTAGGTGGCCAAAGTATTTGAGTTTCAGCTTCAAGATCTGGCCTTCTAAAGAGCAGTCAGGATTGATCTCCTTTAGGACTGACCGGTTTGATCGCCTTGCAGTCCAAGGGACTCGCAGGAGTCTTCTCCAGCACCACACTTCAAAGGCCTCAATTCTTTGGCGCTCAGCCTTTCTTATGGTCCAACTTTCACTGCCATACATTGCAACTGGGAAGACCATAGCCTTGACTATATGCACTTTTGTTGACAGGGTGATGTCTCTGCTTTTTAGTGTGCTGTCTAGATTTGCCATGGCTTTCCTTCCCAGGAGCAAGCGTCTTTTAATTTCTTGACTACAGTCCCCATCTGCAGGGATCTTGGAGCCCAGGAAAACAAAATCTGTATATTGTATATTTATTCAGAAGCCAATGCTACTAAATTCTGTCATATTATTATCTCCCTTTTAAAATTGTAATTGTTTTTAAGGTATTTGGTTAATGCTAGTATAGACATTCTGCTACCTCTGCACAATTTCATGCCCTTTAACTCTTCTTTCAACATATGAGAAATTCTGTCCTGACCTAAATAAATGGAGATACCAGCATACTGCAATGCATCAGCCACCTGCATCAATTTTATTTCCAATAACACCCCTTAGCATTTTAAGGGCAATGGTGGGTGGTTTTAACTGGAAATGTGCCCACCTGCCTAGAAATAAGATAAAGGTGAGCACTCCTAAAACAGAAGAGATGATAATAGGAACCTTCATGGGTTGCCTTTTAATTAACTGATGTACTATGATTGGTTATTTTCACCATTACAATAATTTGGTCAAAGTTTGGAAAACACACTCTCAAAATTCCAGGGCTTTTTTTCTCATAGAACGCTCAGAACGGAGTTCTGGCACCTTTTTTGGATGGAACCTTGTAGGATAGGCAAGGTGGGTTGTATGACATGTGTGAGTTCTGGCACCTTTTTCTTATACAAAAAAAGCACTGATTAAAACCAACTGCATATGTCAAAATAGCCCACTGTTTTGTCTAATGGATAGAGGATTTTAGTCACATTGTGCAGTGTTATGTATTAATTTGGGGTTTTTTAGGCATATCTAGATCAATTGTTTGTTTCTAATTAGAAACCCACAGCCTTTTGGTGTGACAGTACAAACTTTTGCAGATTTCCCCCAAAATCACTACATTCAGTAATTTATATGTATATTTTCCTATTTTGGTAGCTTTTCATTTTTTAAAAAAACTAGTTACATAGGGATATAATTTAATTATATATTATTTTTATCTGAAGTGTTAAAACTGTGTGTTGGCATGTGCTATGCAAATAAATGTATTCATTATTACAGCTAATTTTCTTTTTACAATCTCTATGCTTTTATAGATTCCTTTCAAATCGAATATCTTTGTTGTGATGCTGTTTAAATAATCAGGATCTGATTATAGAATGATGTTTAAATTATATCCTTTCAAAAGTTATAAATATACCTATTCTAAAACCTAAAGTAATTTTGATCAGTTCTAAATTTTAAGAAAAAGCTTAATACAGGAAACTGAAATATATAAACTAATAGTAATCCTTTATCTTTTCAAACTAAGTCAATTTTCCTATCAACAAGCAAAACTACTAACTGCATTTGTCAAGTGACCTATCATCAAGAAGCTATTATTGTTGTATCATTTTAATAGTATGGCCATTATTTCTCTCAGCATAGCTTTTGTTCATTACTGACGCATTGTTTTAAAAAGAAAATTGTGATCCAAAGGGGGGGGGAACCACGTTATGTTTTAAGCTACGTGTTAGCAATTACCTGTTATAGGTTTTACTTTAAAATTACATTAAATAAGAGGACGCAGAACTGGAACTCAGTATTACTCCTGCTGTTGTTCCTCTCTTCTATTACTGTCATAGGCAGATTAATCAGTAAAATATTCAGAAGGGGCACAATTTCGAAAAGCATCATAAGGGACAAGAGATTAATGTATTATAGTCTTAATCATAGTGTTGCTTCTTTTTCCTAACTAATAAAACTGTACAAATAATTCTTGAACTGAAACATATAATAGCTCTCCCTGTTGTAAAATCAAAGCTAAGCAACTTTTCTCTTTAAAGTAATGTTTCTTAGCAATATCTATCAGATTGACAATTCATTGGCAAAACCCTTCAGGAATCTCAATGTGATAACAGTCGCATCTTACCATAGCTTCATATATCATTATAAGACAGGTAGAGCAATATTGTGTATTATGGTGCTTTAAAGGAACCTCTACCAAGCCTGTTGATGTTATTATTTTGAGGCACACTGATCTTACATGGAATCTCTGAGAATATAAGTGGCAACATTTCCCATTGTATCTCAGTCTGGCTTTCTGTGGGTATATATGCAGTCATGTCAGAAAAACTGCTAGTGAAAGCTTTCAACTGGAAAATACTGTATTTCTGTGGGTTGACTGGAGCCAATAGTTTGGATAAAGTATCTCTCTACTAATCTCACTCCAAAGATAGCTTTGTGAATTAAAATTATTTAGGGTTTATTTTTAATGTATGGCCATCTGAAGGGAGAAATTACCCTATTAGAAGTCCTTTAAAATTCCCAAACACATATTTCTAAGGATTTCATAAATTCTAATAGCTCATGTATTCAATTAGCTGAGAAACCAATTACACTGAGACAATGCTTAGCAATTTGGGAATTTAGTCTGGTGCAGACAATGCCTTTAGAAAGTCTTAATAGAAAATAAAAAGTAAAAGGAAGAGGCAAGTTCGTCTAACTTTAGCCTATAGCACTTTTGAGGTAATAATTTCTTCAAAGAGCTAATTAACTAATTAATTAGTCAATCTTAAAAATAACTCTCTAGATATAACTTGGAAGTCCTATTGAGATTTAATTTTCAATTGAATGAGCTGTTGGAAATATTTCACTGCAGTATTGGGAACAGAGGGTTCTGGTGTTACGTATTCTGTGTGAGAGAGTTTTAACAATAAGTTCATTTTATGTCAGAGTTTAAAAACTATGTGAGAAGATGTTCCAACACTGGAAGTTTTTAAGAAGAGATTGGACATTATTTGTCTGAAATGGTCCCGGCGGAATGAACGGAGGTCGGGGGCAGTCCTCAGCTCCACTGGCAGCTGGTTCCAAAGGGCAGGCGCCCCCACTGAGAAGGCCCTATCCCTGGGTGTCGTCCGCCGGCAATCTCTTACCGGTGGCACCCTGAGAAGACCCTCCCTGTGGGAGCGCACTGGACGAAGGGAACTTGATGCCGGCAGCAGGTGTTCCCTCAGATATCCCGGACCCAAGCCATTTAGGGCTTTATAGGTTATCACCAGCACCTTGAATCTCACCCGGAGGGCAACCGGGAGCCAATGCAGCTCGCGGAGTAGAGGTGTTACATGGGAGTATCGGGAACCCCCCATCACAACTCGCGTGGCCGCATTCTGCACCAGCTGAAGCCTCCGAGTGGTCCTCAAGGGCAGCCCCATGTAGAGAGCGTTGCAGTAGTCTAAACGGGACGTCACGAGCGCATGAGTGACTGTGCGTAGGGCATCTCGGTCCAGATAGGGTCGCAACTGGCGCACCAGGCGAACCTGGGCAAAAGCCCCCCTGGTCACGGCTCCTATATGGTCTTCAAAATTGAGTCGTGAATCCAGGAGGACGCATTGGACTTCAAGAAGCATTGGTGAGTTATCTTGTGCACAAAGTAAGGACATGTCATAATTCAGGACAAACTTCACCCAAACCAGTCATTTCTCTGAAATATCTGCTAGCAGTTACTAGTGAAATTGCTGTAATATTTTGAAATCACAATCTTAAAAGTATAGAAAAAATGTACAGCTAAGAAAAAAAGACTCATTTACAGTACACAGGAACTTTGAAAAGATGGGGTTCTTAATTGCCTACCTCTTTTAAGTGAGTGCAGGCAAAAAAACATTCACCTATTAAATCATAATCTCATAATGCCTAGAGGTTTATAATGAGTTTCTGCCCTAAATACATCAGTGTCCTCTGGAAGGTGAGCTAACATATGGTTAGGAGTATATGTCTACAGGTAGCATCCTTGAGCCATTGAGAATTTGATTAACTAATTTCTGGAAGGGCAACATTTCACATGAGAAGTCTAGATGCACCCCAGAAGACTTGTTTATATGCCCCAGTAATTTCCTTCAGGCTAACTACCATTGCACCAAGGGCTTCAGCAGGTATAGAAATCTTCAGTATTTGCACCAAATACTAACTTTCTAAAGGAGGCAATCTTTGGACATGATGTAGGCCTATTATGTCAGAGAAGAGGGAGAATGCAAAATGCAGAGTGAATGTGTGAGTGTGGGTATGAATGCACAATAGAGAATTAATGTGGTGTAGGGCTTAAAATGTTGGACTAGGTATGGGGTATGGGACCCTCAGGCATGGAAATACAGTTTCTTTTTTAAACCTGTAACTATCCTTAGATGTTTCTTATGGGGAAAAGCAGAACTGAGTGCTTGAGCTCCTGATTGAAAGGCAGGATATACCGTAAATCAAATGTCATATATACTGTAGGTAGTGTATGCATACTGTACATTCCCTTGTTTTGGAATATGATGGTGTCTCTAATGTTTCCTATGTTAATTAGCACATATGTTAACTATATGAACAGAAAACAAAAACTAAGAAGATGATCCAGCTAATAATCTTTCCATTCATTCATTCACTCACTCACTCACTCGCTCACTCATTCAGTTTTGTTGATTCCAGTCAATTCTGGGTGACTTTATTACATTTGTAATATTATTTATTTATTTATTTAATATTTGTTACACTTATTATGTGTTAGATTTATGCTTGCTTCTATCTAAAAGGGAACTAAGTGGTCTTCACAGGAGCAAAAATAACAAATACTAATGAAATACAACCATTAAAAATAATTATTACATTGGAAATAAGAACATTAACATAAGCATAACATCAATCCTCACCAATGAAATACTTCTGAAGCAGCCAGAACTTTACAAGTCTTGTATGCAATGGGGTGGGGGTGGGAACTCCCTCAGATAACATTTGAATCATCTCTGAAATGCCCCTGGCTCACTTCTTCAACAAAAGTTTAAGTTAAGATAATGGAACTACCTTTCTACAAGTCTTCTTTTAAAAAAATAAAAATGTAGTGGTAGCCAGAAAGACTGCAAACTAATTAGGATAAATATACCAAGGAAGAAGGGATCAAGCATTCTTGGACATATTGTAATACTCTAAGCTCAAACACAGGCACACAAACACAAATAAAACAGTTCTAAAGCACCCTCAAGAATCTGGTATTAAAATAGCAACCTCTTTCATCGAGCAAGGAAATTTTCAGCAAATGTAGCTTTCAGTACTGGACTACAATCTGTCCACAGCAGGACTTGCATATGAGGGCAGAGAGTGTTCTCTATAAGCATCTGTGAATCAGAAACACCTTTGTGTATATTGCTGTTTTGTAGAATAATTTAGGTGATAACTTAGGTGTTGTAATAAGCCATCTAGTTCTGCAGATTTGTTTTTTTAAAAAAGGACGACGAAAGGTTTCTGCTCTGTTGCTAGACTTTCTGCAATCTGTTAAATACACCGTTTTTTTTCCATTTGCTTGCAGATTGTAAACCAATGTGCATCTATTTTTATTGGCTCTTTCTCCTTGAGAGGAAAGCCTCAAATACTTTAGAAGAAAATTGAATGTTATTATCTGAAATTAGTCCCCTTGGATCTCCTTTTCCACTGACAACTGAAGAGAGAAACTTGATAACAATAGCGGGAGTAGCAGGTGCAGTTTCACCTTTGATACAACACAGATCTCAGTTGCTAAGCAATTTGTTTCAAATGCTACTTTTGCTGCTAGACAACCAAGAACTGGAATTGGATTCCTTCAATTACCTATGAAAGGCACTTCAGGTGCTGTAGGAAGTGAGCTAATAAAACATTGCATGCAGAAAGAGTCGAGTAACGTTCATTAATTATTTTACAGAGTTCCTGTCAGATATCCTGGATATTTGAGGAACTGCTTGTCTCCAATCATTTCTGCCCACTCAGTATGTTCCAAAAGAATGGGAATGCTCCAGATCCTTTTTCATGAGGTAACAGGACCTTCTGTTTTCTTTCTCATCCAAGAAGCTTCTTCAGCTCTGACTGGATGGTGGGATATGGAAGGATTTATACTCTTTTCAGACAGCTGGTCATTTGCATTCTTTTATAGAGTCAATGAAGCCACCTGGAGGTTCATCTGTGTCATCAGGATCACCTAAATAGTTCAAATGGGTGTGGAGCCTGAAATCATCCCATTCCTCACCATCCAGTCAGAGCTGAAGAAGCTTCTTGGATGAGAAGTGAAATGTTTTCAAAGAAAAACAAGAAAGTCCAGTTGCTGCGTGAAAAAGCATCTTTGGGACAACCATGACTTGGATGACTGAGAATCTCCATAGACACTCCAGATCCCTTCTATTAAATGTTGTGATATTATAGGACCAAAGAAGCATACTTTTTTTTCTGTTGTAGTCTCACCCTCTGTAGCAGATTCTCTTTATACTTGAAATGCAAAATGAAGCACTCTAAGTACTGATGGGTGTATACTATTACACTCAAGTGACCTCACTGTTCTGAAAGCTGCAGTGACTGCTAGACAACTTTCATGTATACGGTAAATCAAGGTACTGGTTGTCTTTTTAAAGGCCTTATAATGACTCCAGTTACCTGCAGCTTTTCCGAAATTCATCTGCCTCTTTGATCAGATTAAATATGGCATATACTCTCCAGGTCTCACCCACCCAAGCAGGACCTCAAAAATGGGCATTCTGAGTCACTGCTCCCCCTGCTATTTGGAATGTTATCTCTATGGAGATCTGTTCTACAACTATCCTCTTGGGTTTAAGGAGTAATTCCATTTAGTTGAAGAAGAAGGTGTGTTGTTATTGTTGTTGTTGTTAGTTGTGAAGTCGTGTCTGACCCATCGCAACCCCATGGACAACGTTCCTCTAGGCCTTCCTGTCCTCTACCATCTTCTGGAGTCCATTTAGGCTCACGCCTACTATTTCAGTGACTCCATCCAGCCACCTCATTCTCTGTCATCCCCTTCTTCTTTTGCCCTCAACCTTTCCCTTCATTAGGCTCTTCTCCAGTGAGTCCTTACTTCTCATAAGGTGGTTATTTGAGTTTCAGCTTCAGGATCTGGCCTTCTAAAGAGCAGTCAGGGTTGATCTCCTCTAGGACTGACCAGTTTGATTGCCTGGCAGTCCAAGGGACTCACAAAAGTCTTCTCCAGCACCATAGTTCAAAGGCCAAAATTCTTTGGCGCTCAGCCTTTCTTATGGTCCAACTTTCACTGCCATACATTGCAACCGGTCTGGAGTTCATGGCCTCCATGACGGCCATGGGCCTGACCCAAGTTATTGAGGGCCCAACTCATGTGGGGGATCATACTCTCGACCTGGTGTTCCTATCTGGACAATGGTTGGATGATCTGGGAGGGGGTTCCCCGACCATCACCCCCCTGTCATGGTCAGATCATTACCTCCTGAGGCTGGTTTTCCGTTATGCCACCCCACGCCGCTGGGTGGCGGAACCGACCAGGTGGTTCTGCCCCAGGCGCCTAATGGACCTGGAACGGTTCCAGAGGACGCTTGGGCCTATACCCATCACCCTTACCCACAGCCCAGTCGATGCTCTGGTGGATGCCTGGGAAACGGCGGCCGCCAGGGCACTTGACTGCATTGTACCCTTGCGACCTCTGACCCGGCGCAGATCCCGTTGGGCCCCATGGTTCTCTGTGGAGCTCCGGGAGATGAAGCGTCGGAGACGAGGTCTAGAGAGCGGTTGGAGGTCCAGCCGATCCGAATCTGACCGATTGCAGTTAAGAACCTTTATAAGGTCTTATCTTGCGGCGATAAGGACGGCGAAGTCTAACTACTTTGCTGCCCTTATCGCGTCCGCAGATAATCGCCCAGCCGCCCTGTTTAGGGTAACTCGCTCCCTCCTTAACCAGGAGGTGAGAGAGGATCCCTTGCGGGGATGAGCCGAGGAGTTTAGTCAACATCTGGCAGACAAAATCGCTCAGATCCGGACCGGTCTGGACTCTGACTGGGCAGAGTCTGATGTGGAGGAATCGGGCGGTCTTGAGCATGTTATCTGGACTGAGTTCGACCCTGTTTCCCCTGATGATGTGGACAGGATCATGGGGAGACTGAGCACCACCACCTGTTTGTTGGATCCGTGCCCCTCCTGGCTAGCTTATGCGGCCCGGGAGGGGACACGAGGCTGGTCCCATGCAGTAATAACTGCTTCTTTGAAGGAGGGTGTCTTCCCTGCTGCCTTGAAGGAGGCGGTGGTGAGACCCCTCCTCAAGAAGCCTGCTTTGGACCCGGCTGTTTTAAATAACTATCGTCCAGTCTCCAACCTTCGCTTTTTGGCGAAGATTGTTGAGAGTGTGGTGGCGCATCAGTTTCCTCTGTTCCTGGAGGAAACTGATTATCTGGACCCGTACCAATCGGGTTTCAGACCCGGACACAGCACGGAGACGGCATTGGTCGCACTGGTGAATGATCTCTGGAGGGCTAGGGACAGGGGTTGCTCCTCTGTCCTGGTCCTATTAGATCTCTCAGCGGCTTTCGATACCATCGACCATGGTATCCTGCTGCGGCGTCTCAGGGGGTTGGGAGTGGGAGGCACCGTTTTACGGTGGTTCTCCTCCTATCTCCTGGGCCGCTCGCAGTCGGTGTTGACGGGAGGGCAGAGATCCGCCCCAAGGCCTCTCATTTGTGGAGTTCCTCAGGGGTTGGTTCTCTCGTCTCTCCTGTTGAACATCTATATGAAGCCGCTGGGCGAGATCATTCGTGGTTTCGGGGTGGGGTATCATCAGTACACTGATGATACCCAACTTTTTCTTTCCACCCCGAACCAACCCAGTGATGCCCTCGCCATGATGTCCCGGTGCCTGGAGGCGGTCCAGGTCTGGATGGGGAGAAACAGGCTTCGTCTCAATCCTGCCAAGACTGAGTGCATATCAGCATCTCGGGTTAACCAGACTATTCCACCTCTAACGATGGGCGGTGAGGTGTTACCCCCCGTTGATAGGGCTCGCAACTTGGGCGTCCTCCTGGATTCATGACTCAATTTTGAAGACCACAAGGAGCCGTGACCAGGGGGGCTTTTGCACAGGTTTGCCTGGTGCGCCAGTTGCGACCCTATCTGGACCGAGATGCCCTACGCACAGTTACTCATGCGCTCGTGACCTCCCCTTTGGACTACTGCAACGCTCTCTACATGGGGCTGCCCTTGAGGACCACTCGGAGGCTTCAACTGGTGCAGAATGCGGCTGCGCGAGTTGTAATGGGGGTCTCCCGATACTCCCACGTAACACCTCTACTCCGTGAGCTGCATTGGCTTACGGTTGCCCTCCGGGTGAAATTCAAGGTGCTGGTTATTACCTATAAAGTCCTACATGGCTTGGGTCCGGGGTATTTGAGGGAACACCTGCTGCCGGCATCAAATGCCCTTCGTCCAGTGCGCTCCCACAGGGAGGGTCTGCTCAGGGTCCCGCTGGTAAGAGATTGCCGGCGGGTGACACCCAGGGATAGGGCCTTCTCAGTGGGGGTGCCTGCCCTCTGGAACTAGCTGCCAGTGGAGCTGAGGACTGCCCCCGACCTCCGTTCATTCCGCCGGGGCCTGAAGACCTGGCACTTCGAGCTCTCGGGCCCAGGCTGAGGAGTAATTTATTTTAATCGGAGTTTTAATTGCACAGGGTTAAGTTTAATCTTTTTAAAATTGGTTTTAACTTTTGTATTGTTGGCTTTTAATTTCCTGTAAACCGCCCTGAGTCCTCAGGGAAAGGGTGGTATATAAATGTAATAAAATAAAATAAAATAAATAAAAAATAAATAACTGGGAAGACCACAGCCTTGACTATACGCACTTTTGTTGGCAGGGTGATGTCTCTGCCTTTTAGTGTGCTGTCTTGGTTTGCCATGGCTTTCCTCCCAAGGAGCAAGCGTCTTTTAATTTCTTGGCTACAGTCCCCATCTGCAGTGATCTTGGAGCCCAGGAAAATAAAATCTGTCACTACCTCCATTTCTTCCCCATCTATTTGCTAGGAATGGAGAGGGCTGGATGCCATGATCTTGGTTTTCTTTTCTTTTTTTAATTGAAAAGTTTTACAGTACATTTTATCTTTAACAATCCCCCCTCCCCCCACCCCTACCTAACCCTCCCTGTCCCTCCCCCCATTTCCCCCTCCCCCCGACTTCCCAGAGCTAAGCACAAGGTATAAAAACAAAGAACAATCATAAACATCCATATGCTAACAACAATAAACTATTAAATCTATCGCTCTCTAGCTCATATAAGATAACTACAAGCAATATTAATATTACATATAAAAAGAAAAAGAAAAGATCTTGGTTTTCTTAATGTTAAGTTTCAACCCAACTTTTGCACTCTCCTTCTTCACTCGCAACAAGAGGCTCTTTAGTTCCTCTTCACTTTCTGCCATTAGAGTGGTATCATCTGCGTATCTTAGGTTGTTGATATTTCTCCCAGCAATCTTAATTCCAACTTTTGATTCATCTAGCCCTACCTTTCTCATGATGTGCTTGGCATATAAGATAAACAGGCAGGGTGACAGTATACAGCCTTGCCGGACTCCTTTCCCAACTTTGAACCAATCAGTGGTTCCGTGTCCAGTTCTCACTGTTACTTCTTGACCCGCGTATAGGTTTCTCAAGAGACAAATAAGATGGTCTGGTACTCCCATCTTTTTAAGAACTTGCCACAGTTTGTTGTGATCCACACAATCAAAGGCTTTAGCATAGTCAATGAAGCAGAAGTAAATGTTTTTCTGGAACTCCCTAGCTTTCTCCATGATCCAGCGTATGTTGGCAATTTGATCTCTAGTTCCTCTGCCTCTTTGAAATTCTGCCTATACTTCGGGTAGTTCTCGATCCACATACTGCTGGAGTCTAGCTTGTAGGATTTTAAGCATAACTTTACTAGCATGTGAAATGAGTTCAATGGTGCGATAGTTTGAACCTTCTTTGGCACTGCCTTTCTTTGGAATTGGAATGTAAACTGATCTTTTCCAATCCTGTGGCCACTGTTGAGTTTTCCAAATTTGCTGGGAAATTGAGTATAGCACTTTTACTGCATTGTCTTTTAAGATTTTGAATAGCTCAGCTGGAATACTGTCACTTCCACTAGCTTTGTTGTTGCTCAGCTTTCCTAAGGCCCATTTCACTTCACATCTAGGATGTCTGGCTCGAGGTCAGTGACCACCTCATCATGGTTATTTAGTTCAAGAAGGTGTGTTATGATGGTTCAAACAAATTGGGGGAGGCAAATTATTGGAACAACAAAGGAGTAGCTATTGTCCAGAAACCCAATACTGTGATCAAGACCAACAGAGGTAGGCCTTGCGGTGTATGTTTACATGTATTGTAATTGTTTTCTTTCTACATGCAGCAAAGGTTCCATTAATTGGTACTAGGGGCATAGATAAGAAAGGATGAGTGATCCTTCAAAGAAAAAATCTGAAAAAAATTGCAAAGCACTATCCTGATGAAGTCATGAATCTTTTTTTTAACTATTTGCTTTAGGAAGCAATGACTTTCTTGATTCAGTATTTGCCCAAAATACTCTTTTGGTTAACTGATTTATATCCATCAATGTCTTCTTTTCTTTCATAGATCACAGGCAGATATTTTTTTTTTTTTTTGGTCTAACCTCTGAGCTCGTATGGCTTTCATCACTTTTGACAGGTTTGATTCATAAGATTCATCAGTATACTTAAGCATTTCTACAGGTTTTAACTCTCTACATATAAGAACATTAATTTGGAATCATATCACAATGCTTTTATATTCAGTAGCCACCATTTGCCATTGGTAGTAATTATGGAGAAAAAGAGGAGGAATAGCCACAGTTTTATTTCTGCATCTACTCAGGAAAAATACTGTAAATGAGTGAGAGAGTTTATATAATACATTCCTTAGTTGCAACCACATCATGCTTAAATTATACTGACACGAATTATTATACAATAATTTAGAATCCTGTAACCTACCCAGGAGCTAAAAGGTCTATTAGAACTAATGAGAACAGTAGATGTGGCTGTATTATGGGAGATGCATTAGACACCAAAGCAGAACACAATCTTAATAATTTTCCTGATTAAAATGAAGACATTTTCTCTGTGGTGAGCATCAATCTAAATAAGACACAGGGCTGCTTTGGGCTGTAAATTATAATGTGTAGGGACAAAAAATAAACTGAACACTAACCAGCTATTTCTTTAAAAAAAAAAAAGGCTTACTGGACAAAAGCCTATATTTTTCCCCCAGGGGCTGTTGCTGATAGCTGCCATTGCTTGAAAAACAGCTGATAAAAATATTAATAATGGTTCTTTCCAACTTTATTCTTTGCTTTGACAGTTCAACCCCTTTCTTTCTTTTTTCCTGAATAGAAGAGGAAGAATATAGAAAACAACTATTATTTCATTGTTGGCAGTTGTTTGTTCTCCTGTTTGGGCTGTTCAGAAATTGTAACTCTAAGTATGAAACCAAATACGATGAGCCAAAAAAACTTACTGTTTTAGAAGAAAAGTAAAAATGGTAGACTGAGCTATAACTTAGATGAAGACTCCATCACTGTTCATTGGCTGGAGTCCAACAATGTGCCAGGGTAAACTTTTATTAAACAAACAATAGTATCCTAATCCAGGTATTATGCTAAACCATAAACCATAGTTTAGAGACCACAACGGCTAGTCATATGTTGAGATAAGCAAAAATCAAACAAATCACATGATAATTTTTTTATGATTGTGGATCTTGGGTCGGAGCTGGTACTGTTATATAAATAAGTAAAACTACTCTGGAAATAATAGAAGTACTTTGAAAACTCATGTTAAAAAATAAATTAACAGTAACCCGTTATTAAGGAATCTGTCTTTAGAGTTAAATACCCCAGTGAGGATGTTTCTTCACAACAATTAAAATAATACACACACACAGCCAAAAAATAATTTCAACTGTGTCTAGAGATTATGTTAAAAAAATCATATTCAACTACAAAAGACAGAACAAATGTATCAAAAGGCCAAGACTGGAGCTTCCAACTTCTTTTTACAGTGCACTGAATGCATGTTGATCACCATTGCATTATTAAACTGAAAATTGTGTTCATACAGGTAGTCCTCAATGTACGACCACAAATGATATCAGAATTTCTATTGCTAAGAAATGCAGTTGTTAAGTAAGTCACACCTGATTTAACAAACTTTTTTTTGTGGTTGTTAAATAAAACATGATCATTAAGCAAATCCAATTCCTGAATTGATTTTGTCAGAAATTGGCTGGGAAGGTTGCAAATGGCAATTACATAATCCTGGGGCACTGCAACCATCATTAATACATGTCGGTTGCCAAATTACTGAGTTTGGATTATGTGCTCTTGGAGATGCTACAATAATCACAGTAAATTGGTTGCCTGTATTGTGCCAGTACTTTATCAACTGCACTGTTATTTATTCATATCTAATCAGATTCAAAATGCTAGGCTTAAATCTTAAAAGTTTTTTTTCAGCTTCAAAATCTCTCTCTCTGCATGTGCTGACATACACATAAAGCTACTTAGCAAAGAAACATCAGTGGATGCCCCACCCTGTGTAACAAGAAAAGCACTTAATGTGAAAAGGTAATATAGAAAGGTAACAAAAGATTCAGAATGACCAGAACTGCAAACCACATTGATATAATGGCTGGATTTATGTCAGTCACTAGAAATGAAACTCAGTTTAAGGTATACTGGTACTATCTTTTTTTTCTTGCTAGAGACAATGTCCTACTTTCAGAGTCACCATTATAAAGAGGCCACACACTTACCATGTGATTCTTTTTTTTCCAAAGAAGTTTTATTGGTTTTTCAGTTAAAGTCTACATATTTAGAAAGCATCATGATGTCAGTAACAGAGTTTTCAGTACATAATTCAGGTTACATTATCAAAACATCCTTCTCAATTTCCCTTAACATTTCATACAACCAGTTTAAACTAATAAATTTCTAGAAATAGCATGGTCAGTTGAAAAATTTGTCAATTCAATTTCATTGAGATATATCTATGTCCTGTTATTAAAGCTTACCTAATTTTAAATTTAATTATATTATTCAAATTTAGCCTTTAACATCCCAAATAATATTCACAACCCAAATTTTCCTTATTTCATTACAGCAAAAAGTATAGCATCTAACATGTATACAGTGGCTGAGTAGCTATGTTCTACCCAATAAACATCATCTGTTTCACATCCTAATACATCACACGTTACCGACAGGACCACAGCCTATGTTTATCAATCTAGAACTATTTATACACAACCAGATTCTGTTTTAAATTTTAGCTAATTTTTAATTCTTTAATATTCTTTTAACATCAAATGTGGGATCTATAAACCAAATTTCCATTATGTCAGTGCACAAATTATAATGTCTAAAATAAGCCTAATAAATACATAAACACATTCTATTTCTATCTCATAAACATTTTCTATTTTAGATCCTGATAGATCACTGATTACTAAAAGGATAACCTTTAATGGTTCTCTAAGAACTCACTTTTTAAATATAACTCAGGCTTTCTTTTTTTGCCAATCAGGTTTCCAGACCAAGGCCTTTGAATTGCCAGATAGGTCTCCCTTCCTTCCAATACATATTATTTGAATCGAAGGAGGCCATCTAGCCATCAGTGGTCCACAAAAACCAAACCATTTGTAATCATTATGTTGTTGCCCTGTTAGTTCTAGTCTCTGTATTTGCTCTAAAAACTTTATCTTCAGTTCGGTCTGGATTCCTCTTCTGTCTGGGTTCATCTGCTTTAAATAGAGAGTCTTATACAATTTTGTAATTAATGCTTGGCTATCCAGGCTTTCAAGAAACTGTCTTTGTTGATCTTCCACATCCTCTATGTTAACATCACTATCTTGCACATTAAGTGTTTCCATAGTATGTTGTTGGTCCTTCAGGTTATTTGCCATAATGATAGTTCCTTGTACTTTTAAAGTTGTCAGTTCTTTGGATAGTTGTTGCTTATATTCCTCTGTCTCAATAGTAATATCTTTCAATTTTATTATATTCTGAAGTGTAAATTCTTTAGTTGCAGTCTGGGTTTTAATTTGTGATTTAAGGTTGCCATGTAAATTATTAAATCAGAGTCATCTCAGTGACTCTGTAGATTGTTTCAAGTATGAGGTTATAGTCAAGTGAGGTTTGTGGCTGATCCTTCTCCATTTTGTAATAATTATAAATAGTCCTTGGTGGAAGCTATTTTTCAAACAAAGATCAGTAAGAGTCCACCTCCACAAGTCTAAGCCAAATTCATCTCCAGCTGTTTCAGGTTTTTATCTTAATGCCAAGGTCAGTCCAAAATGTAAGCAAGCTTGTTTGCCAATAGTATTCACTAGATATCCTCAGAGTACTTCAAAAGACAGTATCTTTTTATTTATTTCTTTTCTTTCCCCCCCCCTTTTTTTTAGACTAATAGGTAGAATAATCCATTTCTGTAAATATAGGAACTTTGGGTCAAAAGTAGAAAGGCAGTAAGTCCAATAAATCAGTATAATTTAGTTGAAGGCTTTTTCTTTTCTCTCCCATTGTAGACAAAGTCCGCTCTTGAGGAGGGTGGGGGGAAAAATCCCTTCCCTCTCTCCTCGCAGAGGGAAGCAAATTCAAGAAGCTTTTGACAGGGAAAGTAGACAATTAGGAAAACAAGAAGGCAATTCTCACCCAGTTTTCAGTTGCTTTCAAGTGCTTTGTTGTGCTTTTGGCTTTGGCAGGAAATGGCTAAATGATGGGCCATGGGAGTGGCCGATCCTTTCTTCTTTGGTTCAGAGAGTAGCTCCAAACTGAAGGGAGGGCCGCCACCCTTCTACCACTGACTGGAGAGACCTCTCCCCTGCTCATCGCCCCTCCAGGGCAAATTTTGACCCCTTTGCAGGGGGCCCCCAATGAAGAAATCCAGGTAGCATGAGGAGCAAATCCCTCGCACGTCTGGGAGCACCAAAATTCCAGAACTGGAAGCCCACCATGTGATTCTTTCAATGCCAGGCAAAGATCTTCAAATATTCCTAATTTTGTTGCTAGTGATTCTTCTGTCCTGTTTGTTGTTCAATTGCTAAGTTGTGCCCAACTTTCCACACCCTGTGGACCACAGCACACCAGGCCTCCATCCTCCACTGTCTCCCAGAGTTCAACCAAACCCATGACCACTGCATCAATGACAATATCTAAACACCTCATCCTCTGACGTCCCCTTCACCTTTTGCTTTCAATTTTTCCCAACTGTTCTGTACCAGCCTGCTACCGGCCTTGCAGAAAAGGCAACCCCTTTACAGACGGCAAGAGGCTGGAATACGTCTGCCAAATTTATTACAAAAACAAACAAGACACGAACCAAGATACCGGAGCTTTGAAACACTATCTGAGCGGTTGCTTTCAGCAAACCAGCCCTCCCCACACAAGTCCTTTATAAAGAGTTCAGGGCGTGGCTTCTCTTTCCCTCCTTCCGAGAAGCCCCATTGCCTTCCTCTGTTTACTCCTACTTGACTGCCTCCTGCGTCGGGCGTCCTTGAACAGGGCCAGCTGTGGGTCATCTTCATACACGCTGTCAGGCTCACACAGCTGGGTCTCCACCAGGTGGGAGGGGCCTGGCTGGGGGCTCTGCGGAGCCTCAAAGCCATCATCAGCAAGTTCTTCAACACCCCCCTCCTCCCCCTCATCTGAGTCATCTGACCCAACTGCCGAACCCACAGGCTGACCCTGAATCACAACACCAACATTGGGGTCTTTTCCAATGAGTCCTCTCTTCTCATTTGGTGGCCAATGTAGCAAATCCTATGTATTAAAACAATATTCAAGCTCCTTGATCCTACCAATCTTTTGACTTTGTAGACCACCACTATCTGGCCTATTTTCATTGATTTTTTTTCCACTGACTGTATAAGAATGTACTCTCACATACAGTGTGAGAGAGTATATGGACTATGTCTCTACCTAGTCATGATTCACAAAATCTGGTATAACCCTCAAACCTTGAAATTATGCATCCTTTCTTTCAGAGCCAAGAAATTCAATACATTTACACTTTAGGCTGTGATTTTGTGATTTTAGTACCATTATGGTGGTCTTCCTTACCACAGTAATGTCTGATTCATATATGACAATGATAGTTGTGTGTTTATTTCATCTGATAACAAGGCAGTTTTGGGGCAAACACATCTCTTCACTTTGGAAATAGTTAATTATTTCACTTTGAAAATGGTTAACAAATGTAATTAGACTGGACTTTTTCTTCTGTAATCCCCTAGGACACACAAGAACCATTGAAAAGCAGATTACCTGGTGAGCCTTATGCCCTAATTAAGTTACATGCAGGTGTTAAATATTAAATAGCCTGTAGTGTTTAAAGACTTTAATTGGTACACCATGCTCAAGGTAGAAAAAATCCAGATTGTTACAAAATTAAAATCTAAAGATGCTACATGTCTTCTCCAGACGTAGATTTTTAGCCTACAGTAGTGTTATTCTGAAACAGATTCCCTTTAATGCATGGGGGTAAAAACTTGGGGGAAATACTTAATACTTAGGAAAAGCACAATTTAAAGGCATTGTATTAATTATGTAATTGTATATTTATAACACTGGGCGCGGTGGCTCAATGGGTTAGGATGCTGAGCTTGTCGATCAGAAGGTCGGCAGTTTGGCGGGTCGAATCCCAAGTGCCGCGTAACAGAGTGAGCGCCTGTTACTCGTCCCAGCTTCTGCCAACCTAGCAGTTCGAAAGCACGTAAAAATGCAAGTAGAAAAATAGGGACCACTACGGTGGGAAGGTAACAGCGTTCCGTGCGCCTTTGGCGTCTAGTCATGCCAGCCACATGACCACGGAGACGTCCTCGAACAAGCGCTGGGTCTTCGGCTTTGAAACGGAGATGAGCACCGGCCCCTAGAGTCGGAAACGACTAGCACGCATGTGCGGGGGAACCTTAACCTTAACCTAATATTTATAAATTTATCATCTATTTATCTACCTATCATCATCTTCTAATCACTGTTTCCATTGGCTTCTATTTCCATTTACATATTTACACACTTACACATGGCTTCCTCTTGAAAACTCACCATTGCAGCATTCAGAATCTGTACATTCTTTTATGGATACTTCTGTTAATCCCATTCCCACAACTGCCTCACATCTTGTCACTGCAGACAAGTCTTTGTAAATCTCTTCTTGTCAATGGATTTAGTTCACTGATTGTCTACCATGAGATACTTCATAAAACAACTCACAGAGGAATATAGCCTTCTGCCTCTGTCTTTTACTAAATAGGCTGTTACACTAGATAACCTTTTAATGATTGCATTCCATTTTAACCTGGCTCTAGAGACATAATCAAAAAAAGGAAAACTCCTGCCTTAATGTGATAAATTTTTCATACTGCATTTCAAGCAGGAAATTAGTAAGGGGTGATTATGAGGCTTTCCCTATAAACTCTACTACATCAATGCCCTAGAACATGGAAATTTGCCTAGTATACCAGGAAAGGTTAGAGAGCTAGGGTTTACATGAAACTTAAACATTTAATTTTGTTCATTTTTTCCCCTTATGTTCAGATCAAAAGTCATCTTATGCATGATCACAGTCACAATCAAAAGTACAAATTACATTCTCGGAACCTAAAAAATTATCTAACAGGCTCCTAATGGCAGGGGAACAAAATCTACACTAGAAAAATGGGGTTAATGTTGCAGGATCTAATCTGGATCAGTTACCAGCATCAGGGGTTTAGTCTTCTGAGCTTTAGAACTCGTGCTGGAGACCATCCTCATGGAACCTATTTTTGGATGTATGCAGTGGTGGGATTCAGCCAGTTCACATCACTTCAGCAGAACCAGTAGCTAATTTTTTGTTGCCTAGGCCCAGACTTCTGGAAGCGGTATCCAGACAGAGAACTGATTGTTCACATATTTCAATCCCACCACCAGATATATGTATTACATTCACTGTTGCTGGCTGCCCATCTTAAAAGCAATTCTGGGGGGAGGCTTAAAGTCTAAATCTAAAATAATATAAAACCAAGAATGATTAGAGAGTGATAGGCAATTCAGAAATGTTATTATTATTTAGCATGTAATGAGAACATGACACAATAGAAGTAAACATAAACACACAGAGACAATCCACGTAACTATACACAAAACATCTATGGGGGTAATGCTATAAAGAGGATATAAAAGGAGGAGGAGGAGGGAGAGAGGAGAGATATAAAAAGAGGAGGGAGAGACAGGAGAGGAGAGGATATAAAAGGAAAAGGAGAAGAGAGGAGAGGATATAAAAGGAGGAGGGAGAGAGGAGAGGATATAAAAGGAGGAGGGAGGGAGAGGAGAGGATATAAAAGGAGGAGGGAGAGAGAGGAGAGGATATAAAAGGAGGAGGGAGAGAGAGGAGAGGATATAAAAGGAGGAGGGAGAGAGACGAGAGGATATAAAAGGAGGAGGGAGAGAGACGAGAGGATATAAAAGGAGGAGGGAGAGAGAGGAGAGGATATAAAAGGAGGAGGGAGAGAGACAAGAGGATATAAAAGGAGGAGGGAGAGAGAGGAGAGGATATAAAAGGAGGAAGGGAGAGAAGATAGGATATAAATGGAGGAGGGAGAGAGAGGAGAGGATATAAAAGGAGGAGGGAAAGAGAGGAGAGGATATAAAAGGAGGAGGGGAAGAGAAGAGGATATAAAAGGAGGAGGGAGAGAGGAGAGGATACAAAAGGAGGAGGGAGAGAGAGGAGAGTATGTAAAGAAATTTGTTGTGCAGAGGTCTCCTTGTGCTACCAAAGAGTTGCACAGACAAGGAATGGTACTGAGAGTAGTAAAAGTCACACACAGGAGTACACTGAGTGGTAAAAGCAAAAAGTATTTTACTTTAAGGTGGTGTAAGAACAAAAATGCACAATCAAAAATAAACAGTCCAGGTCATAAACAATAGCAACAGTCCAAACTACAAAGTCTTCTTACCGGTCCAGAGGTCAATACACAGTTCAAGTTACAACAGTAGTAAACCAACAGCAGAGCAAAAACAGTAACAGTAGAGATCAGTGAATTCAGAGAGAGAGAGAAGCTATGTTCCTAGCTTCCTCTTATGGCCATGAGAACACTTACACACCCATTGGCCAATTAACTTCTTAAAGACATAGCATTATGGTTAATATATTTTCAACCCAACATTGTAGGCTAACACCATATGCCTAACAGAGTATATAAAAGGAGGGGGAGAGAGGAGAGGATATAAAAGGAGGAGGGAGAGAGGAGAGGATATAAAAGGAGGAGGGAGAGAGACAAGAGGATATAAAAGGAGGAGGGAGAGAGAGGAGAGCATATAAAAGGAGGAGGAGAGAGACGAGAGGATATAAAAGGAGGAGGGAGAGAGGAGAGGATATAAAAGGAAGAGGGAGAGAGAGGAGAGTATATAAAAGGAGGGGGAGAGATGAGAGGATATAAAAGGAGGAGGGAGAGAGGAGAGGATATAAAAGGAGGAGGGAGAGAGAGGAGAGTATATAAAAGGAGGGAGAGAGAGGAGAGCATATAAAAGGAGGAGGAGAGACACGAGAGGATATAAAAGGAGGAGGGAGAGAGGAGAGGATATAAAGGAGGGGGAGAGAGGAGAGAATATAAAAGGAGAATGGGTGAGAAACTTATTAAATGAGGTTTGCCCCATTTTATGACTTTTCTTTCCACACTTGTTAAGTGAATCACTGCAGTTGTTAAATTAGTAACATAGTTGTTAAGTGAATCTGGTTTCGCCATTGACTTTGCTTGGCAAAAGGGGATCACATAACATAAGCCTGGGACACTGTGACCATCATAAATATGAATCATTGCCAAGTATCCAAATGTAATCACATGACCCTGGGGATACTGCAATGGTCATAAGTGTGAAAATGGTCATAAGTCACTTTTTTCAGTGCCATTGTAACTTCAAACAGTCACTAAGTGAACTGTTGTAAGTCGAGGACTACCTGTACCTTATCACTTTTTTCCTTTTTGGGGGGGGTCATCAAGTTTTTGACACCTTGCTAGGCCACTGGTGGTACTCGAATATTGCCATATCCTAAAAGTGGTACAATCAGTGAAAAGGTTGAAAAGCCCTGACCTAGAGCTCTGCCTGGCCACATTCTGGATGGACAGAGGTTCTCAGGGAATGGTGGTCCTGCAGATAAACTGGTCCAGTGGCAAGTAGGGCTTTAAAGGTAATAACAGCAGTCTGGATTGTACACAGAAGTTCTCTGTGAGAATTTACTATTCCATAAAGACATGATGTGAAAAACTGTAGGCTGTGAATAGTGGTCCTTTTTAATGGTTGTGTAAATATTTACCGCCAGTGTAAATATTCTCATGTTACTGATGTTTTTGATGTAATGTGCATTGGCGCTTTTGTAAACCGGATTTCCTCAACTGAATGCTCATATAAAGGTGAATGAATAAATCATAAATGCCACCAATTTGAATAGATTGTATTCACAAGAATAGTTCTGAAAACAAATACAAACCTTGCTAATCTTCAAATGGAGGTGAAAAATCACTGATTTCTTCTTGGTTTTTGGAAGGAAAAAATATAGATGCCCTATTGAGTATGAATGATACATAATTTAGAGAAAAGTAATCATAATATCATTTTTGTAATATGGTGGTTTGTGAAACAATTCAAATCTGCCAGCTGATATATGCAGAAATATTTTGTCATCTCTGGCTTCATTTAATTTCACACAGATTGATGCCATTATTATAATTTAATAAAGAGAAACAGTAATATATATCCATATATGGAGAGAGAGAGAGAGAGAGAGAGAGAGAGAGAGAGAGAGAGAGAGAGAGAGAGAGAGAGAGAGAGAGAGAGAGAGAGAGAAAGAAATTTTTAATACTACATTCCAAAGAACCCTGAGGTTTCTTGGACATTTAAGTGTGATACATTCAACATTCCTGTATCTTAAATTTAGCAATAACAATTCATTATATTTAAAATCCACTCATATAGCAGCCAGTTTCCTAAAATTTCTTGCCCAGTTCTTGATGCTTTAAACACATAATGAAGGATTGAAGATACACTATCCTGAGTGAGGATTGCAAGGTAGAAATCAAGTCATAGAAATTTATAACAGGAATAAAAGATACAAAGACATTATACAAGTAGTACAAGAGAGAGGGTAAAAGGAAGAGGCTAACTAAAGGTCTTTTTCCATTTGCATCTAATCATGGCATGCATATTCCTTAGTAAGAAGAGATTGGACAGCCATTTGTCTGAAATGGTATAGGGTTTCCTGCCTTAGCAGGGGGTTGGACTAGATGACCTCCAAGGTCCCTTCCAACTTATTATTATTATTATTATTATTATTATTATTATTATTATTATTATTATTATTATTATTATTATTATTACTTTTTCTTCTGCCATATCCTCAGGATTGTCTTTATTTCATGCCCAGATCATAGCTGAGGCAGTTAAAAGTTGTTCTCCTATTGCTGAAGGTACCCTTTTCCATTTAAGTAGTTTTATGATTCAGAAATGTTGCTGTATGCAGTTTGATGCACTTTAAGGTTCATCAAAGTTGGTATCAGTTGACCCTAAGTTTCCTCCTTCCACCACAACCACTAGTCAGAAAGATGTAACATACTGAAGGCTATGAGACTTGAAGGGGGAGTCCTATAAGTCACTGTAGCCATTGCCATCCCATTACTTTGAACATGGGCATAACATTTATGCACTTACATTGTGACAAGGCTTTGATCATGCAGTCAGAATTTCCATATTGGCCTTCTATTACCTCCCTCCCTACCCCATAAGCCTGACCTGTCTAGATCAGGAAATTACACTCATTGTGTAATTCTAACGGAATCATTAGAAATCCAGATATGTGAAATGTAATGAAATCATTTATTAGCTCATAGGACTATGCAGTATCTCAGGTTCAAGGGCGTGAAGTTCTTCAGGGCATATGAGGACATGAAAGAGTACCACTCTTTTCATCTCCTTAAAACAAACACATCTTTTCCCAGGATTTCATGGCAGCTAGAAATATATTGAAAACCTTCAAAACTGAGTGACCTAGAAAAAAAACTCCTTCCTTATTATTAATGATGCCTTAGCATCCTTAATGGGATTAGACACTTAACCATAATTATTTTACCTTCATGCTGGAATTATAATTGATTCTTTAATTTGGGGCTAACTAATGACAGCCCTTAAGAATCAATTGACATAAACTGGGCTACAGTTATTCTCATCTTCTTTTATGATACCGAATCCAGAAAACTCTATTCTACTGAGAAAGAAACAAATAATCAATTATTTGTTGTCCAACAGTTAGGTGGCTGACATCTTCAACTCATTCACTTTCCCTCTCAATGGTTCTTGGGGTGTGAAATTAATCTATATAATATTGCTTCCTTCAATGAAGCAGTGGGTTTTAAAGTAATTGGATTTTGTTACTAAGGTAAGATAACCATGAGTTGTAGCCCTGTGTATTTAATATCCTCAGCTCTTCATAGAAAGTCTGAGGATTTGGAAAGGTTGAGCTCATGCTATGCTTTCCCCCATACAGTCTAAAGAGAGGAACGCCATTTACTAAGATATAACACTTCATCTTGTGTGGTAGATATTGACTCCATTCAAATTGGCAAGCCTGCAGTGCCAATTTATTCCAAGATAACAACAAGGATGAAATGTTACCTGAGCCATAAAAAGGCACCATATTGTATTTGCTAGATTATATTGCTCGCTCCATGAAATAATTATCAGCATTGTTTTGTGCATCAGCTGTCTCGTTTAGTAGGCTTTCATGCCTAAAAAGCATTGTATGATTCCACCTATCTCTGTTTGTTTCCCTCTGACTACATCCAGCACTATTGCTCTTTTCATGATACAGATTACTTTAGTTTAATTTAGTTTTTCAGTTTATGGAATCCAAGAAGTTGGAAAAAGGAGATTCAACTCATACGGTACTTAACTAACGCTTTTGTATGCACAATAAACCAACTAAACTAAACTCTATACATAATGCCATGACTAATGACTTTTTATTTAACTGCAGGGTTTAAAACATGAAGTTACCTTTTTTAAAAAAAAAAAACCTCTATTTTTCCTTCACTGAATAGCACAGTAATTTTGAGGCTTCATTCCAACTCAAAATTTCTTTTAAAAGTGTGTTTTTATAAAATGATGGTTATCTATCATGACAAGAGAAGCACAATAAGAAAAACAAGTCTAGACTTGTACTGCTACTGCACATATAGAAAACTATGTTATAATAAACAGACTAGTTACCTATTG
Source organism: Vipera ursinii (assembly GCF_947247035.1). NCBI lineage: Eukaryota > Metazoa > Chordata > Lepidosauria > Squamata > Viperidae > Vipera > Vipera ursinii. The sequence goes on from NC_139512.1 coordinate 82,583,448, forward strand.
AGCTTAATATTGCCATCACTGAGTGACAATTTATTTATATGGTTTTAAATAGCACTATTTTGCACTATAACTCAGGACACACCCTCAAAAGTCATAATAGAGTTGTGATGATAGCTGCCCATGAAGCCCATCTCATAGAACACAAGAGATCTTGGAGATTGTCAAGTCCAACTGCATGCCAATCACTATCGCAATTCCAGTAGAAGAGAATACCAGATTGAACTGTCCTTGAAATGTCTGCAACCAAAACCAAGCTCAGAGAGCATCAAGGAATCAACTATAGCAATTACCAACCTTATTTTCATAAATCGTGTACTATAACATTAGCAGCTGTTCCCATGCTGACTTAGTCTTAGCTTTATGGTGGTCAGTAAAATGTTGAAGAATGCAGCAGCTTCTGCCCTATTGGCTATTGGCCTTTTGAACTATTTTGCATTCAAATGTAATGGACATGACTGATGTTTTAAGAAGTGAAGGGTCAAACTATGGACCTGCTTGCAAAAGATGAGCCTACTCTCTCTGCTTGCTAAACCGCCTTAATTTTCTAAGTGTGAATTATTTGTGCCTTTTTAATATTCAACACACTGAGTTTCTGTTTGGGGAATACTTAGAGTGAGTTATCATATTATACAAGCAAAAGGAATGAAAGGCTTTTTAATAATATAATGCAGATCACGGACGCAAGGCAAAACAAAATCTGACAATTTTTAAAATTATTTGACCTTTTTATTCATTTTTATATTAGTCATTTATCCTGTTCAAATGCATTTTGAGATTATTAATTATATGATTATTAGTATATGGCATGTTACAGTAGCCAAGAGACCACAATGCTGTTGCAGAGTATTAGTTTGGCATGCTAAGGAACCAGCCCTGTTATAGGACATGCTTGCATACTTCCAAGGTGCACAACAGGAGGGTGAGCTGGTTTTGCACCTGAAAGATGAGCAGCTCTTCCTGCAGTGTCACACAAGGCCCCCTCCCTACCCAGAGATGCCTCGCAAATGGGTGCCACAACCAGGAAGGTTCAGAACCAACAGCAATCTAATGGCCTGCACAGAGCACCAACTCATCTCCCCACCGAAGTGGTACCTGTCTGTCTATTTTCATAGAACATGCCTTCAAACTGTTAGGTGAACAGAAGCTGAACTGAGTGACGGGAGCTCACCCTGCCAGGCAGAGCTAGGGCTTGAACTGCCAGAGTTGAAACCATCTCCAGCGCCATTAAACCACTGAACCTCCATACCTCTTACTGGTAATAATAATAATAATAAGACTAAACTGGAAAAAAAGTTTTTAAAAATATTCTTAGAATCCAATTAAGTGATCCTGAAAAGCAGGCACCTCATTTATTTATTTATTTGCTTGTTGGATTTGTGTGCCATCAGACCTTTTCAGACTCCCAGCATCTTATTACAATAAAATATTCCAGTAAGAAGAGCCTTTAAAATGTCCATAATAAAATATAAAGAATATGGAGCATTCATCTTCTGGCAAAAATAATGTAAATCCAGATGGCACGGTGATGACATCGGCCTCTAAGCATTCCCTGGAAATGCTCATATCATTTATGTGTCAAAGACCTGCCTGCTGTCAAAAGAGCATCAAAGGAAGAAATAATTTTAATTTTCTTAACAGTTCTGAGAACTGAACACAGCAGGTGAAAAAAACTCCTATTTTCCCACCCACCATGAATTTGATAGTTCTACTTCATTAGCAGGAAAAGTATTTCAGATTGCAAGGTCATAACTTGTCTGGGGACTTATACATCCTTCCCAGCACAAAACAGTAATCACTGAAAATGTTTTGCAAAGCAATCCTCTAGTCCTTGTTACTAACCTCAAACATTAGTCTGGACATAGATTCCTGATCAGTAGAAGGTTTTAAATACTTGGCAGATGCACACCCATCAATAGTCCATAAGCCAATTACTTTCAGTCTTTGGGGGTCTACCAACTTAGAATTTCACTTGTTGTTGGGTTTTTTGTTGGTTTGTTGGTTTTCCAAAAGTTAAGAGAACCAGGATTAGGGAGAAGTGTTAGATCTTCCTGATTTACCAACTGCACCATTAATCCAATGTTAAACTAATATAGTGGTTATCTTTTTTTAGTTTCACACATATGAAGATGGGAGAGGGACAGAGATCGTTGTCTAACAGAAAGCAGCTTAAATCTAAAAGGAAACAGGGAATGAGTAGGAAAAATATATAAAATATGGCTTGGAGATCCTCTATGCTTGTATAACAAATTTCTTCCTCTCGGTTGAAAAAAAGAACATAAAATAGGAGCACTCTTTTCTTGTCTTGCCTTCAGAGTAGGTAAACCTGGCCTCCAAGACCTTATCTGCAAGTTCAGAAGCAAATTACTATTGAGACTCAACTTTACAGTGGCTCAGAAGAAGAAGAAGAAGAAGAGCTACTATCTGGAAAAGAAAATAAAGTTGCATTTTTTCCTTCTGCAACATTTGTTTATTGTAGCATACACAATCCACAAAATATGCATACTGCTTATCTGCTTTCCCTGCAAGGAGACCAGTTTGCATGAAGTTATAATAAATGTAAGAAATCTTTCTTTCTCTTTCTTTCTCTTTCTTTCTCTTTCTTTCCCTTCCTTTCTTCCTTTCTTTTTTCTTTCTCTTTCTTTCTTTTTTCTTTCTCTCTTTCTCTTTCTCTCTCTCTCTCTCTCTCTCTTTGTCTCTTTCTTTTTCATGATAAAACAGGCAAACACAGCATTATCAAGTCAGAGCAATACTTCTAGAAAAACTGGACACAGGATTACTTGGAGTTCAGGCTGATCACCCATTAATTCTTTCTTTGGAGAAAGAATACATTGGTCATTTATGTCAAATGTCTTGTCAAATCAGAGCCACTTTGGTGCAGTGGTTGATGCACCAGGCTAGAAACCAGGAGACCATAAGTTCTAGTCCCACTTCCACCTCCTTAGGCAGAAAGTTAGTTGGATGGCCTTGGACCAACCATTTACTCTCAGACCTAGGAAGGAGACAAGGGCAAGCTACTTGTGAAAACATTGCTTAGAAGACTGCAGGGATGTGCCCAGAGAGTTGCTGGGAATCCACACTGGACCTGAAGGCATAAAATAAATAAAATAATGTAAATACAAACCCATAGTTATTTAATTTATAGCTATTAATTTAAATTTATGTTCGCCTAGTGCTCCAGTTGCGCCCCTTTTTGGACCGAGATGCCGTATGCACGGTTACCCACGCCCTCATCACTTCTCGTTTGGATTACTGCAATGGTCTTTACATGGGGCTGCCCTTGAAGAGCACCCGGAGGCTTCAACTGGTGCAGAATGCGGCTGCGTGGGTGCTTATGGGAGTATCTTGGTACTCCCATGTTACACCACTCCTGCGCGAGCTGCATTGGCTTCCGGTTGCCCTTTGGGTGCGATTCAAGGAAGGTGCTGGTTATAACCTTTAAAGCCCCACATGGCTTAGGCCCGGGGTACTTGTGAGACCACTTGCTGCCATTGTCAACCTCCCATCACCCGGTTTGCTCCCACAGAGTCAGCCTCCTCAGGGTGCCATCAGCCAGACAATGCCGGCTGGCGACCCCCATGGGGAGAGCCTTCTCTGTGGGCACGCCAACCCTCTGGAATGAATTGCCCCAGGAGCTGCAGATGACCCCTGACCTTCGGTCCTTCTGCCGTGACCTGAAGACGTGGTTGTTCCAACAAGCGGGCCTGGACTGACTACGGTTTTAATTATCTTTTTACTGGTTTTTAAATTGTCATATAATTATTGTATTTATTGTTTAATTCTTTTTTAAATTTTCTATTTTATGTTTTTAATTTTTATTGTTGTGCACTGCCCTGAGTCCTTAGGGAGAAGGGCGGCATATAAATGTAACAAAATAAATAAATAAATAAATTAGTCTTGCACATGGTATTCTCTATATATGAACTTTTCTGATCTTATGCGTAGTAGATTGAAAATGAAGGATGGCATGGACAATTGATCTCTCTCCTCTAGATTCATAAGTTCTTCAAGCTAAATTTATTGACAACCATTAAATACCACTAAATTAGAAGCAGTATCAAAAGCATAACATGATTCTCTATTTTATCATTCATATTACAATTCGTTATTTCAGGGGCTTTTTTTAGTAATCTATGGCCATGCGCAGTTCAATCACTCCTAAATTAGAATAAAATCCTACCCAAATTCACCATTCTATTCACCTTTCAAAACTATCGATTTCAACAATAGCCCAAGCATGTTTAAATTATTTAGTAAAAACTCATTATGTCTCATTTCATTAAAAACATTTTTCTCAATGCTGGAACTGAATGTGATTGGAAAGTTGCTATTCTAAGCATACATTTTTTAAGGATCCAGGTATTCTCAGCCAAATAGAATTGGGACTTAGTTCATATTTATCAGCTAATAGCATAAACATATATTTTGTTCCCCCCGCACTACATACAACAGAAGTGGCATTAATTTGATAGGGAAAAAAATGCACAGAAACAATGGGAGAGTCTGCTAGGTCCATATCATCTCCCAGTGGGTTGGTTGCAAATCCTTCCCACAAAATAAATTACAGAAGCTAGCTCTGTATTAAGCAAACTGTTTTGCCTCTGACTTAATGCAGCATTATATCTCAAGGAAAACTGATAACTGTAAAAAAAATCCAATCTGTTTAGGGGCCTTACATTGGGAATTACCTAAATAGGATCTAGAGCAAATTACATATGATAAAATGCCCTCATCTGGTGAGTTGTTTTTTTTCTTCAAAAAAGTAGAGAAACTATGTATAGTTTTTTTAAAAAAATGCCCAGAAATGTGCTCATTTTGAAATAGGTAAATTTGCTCACCTGCAGCTGTAGAATAAATCTGATCTTCTGAAGTATCCAGTTCTATGATGCTGGAACAAAAGAAAAAGAAAGACAACCTATGTCACAACTGTTGAGAATTAGTGCATTAATATGGCTTTTGATCTGTTGGCTTTCACTTCTGTGAATACTCACAGTGGCTTGTTGATTTATAGGAATCCTTGGATTGCAGCTCTATCCTTCAGTGTGACCTAGGTGATTTGCAGAGAAATTTTAGATAAATTGCTTCTGTGCCTCCCCACACATACTCACACACACTGCTTAAATCAGGGGTCTTCAGACTTGGCCCTTTTATGACTTGTGGACTTCAACTCCCAGAATTCCTCAGCCAGCAAGCCTGGCTGAGGAATTCTGGGAGTTGAAGTCCACAAGTCATAAAAGAGCCAAGTTTGAAGATCCTTGTCTTAAATACATGTCTCATGGCCCAGTGGCGTAGCGTGGGTTGTCAGCACCCGGGGCAAGGCAAGTAATTTGCGCCCCCTAACCCGTGGATTTTAGCACTCGAGTCTCTTCCACTAGCTCAGGAATTCTGGGAGTTGAAGTCCATGAGTCATAAAAGAGCCACGGTTGCCTACCCCTGAGTTAGGTTCAAGGCAAAAAAGGGTCTCTGGAGAAGAGGGAAAATGCTAGTTTAAAACTGAAACAAGGCAACTTTAAGGTGCCTCAGCTGTGATTTAGGATGAGACAAAGAGAGGACATGGCGTTGAAAATGGTTAATGGGGCATGTTTGTTCCACTCTTAGTGGACGTCAAGATAAACCCCACGAGAGAATGACCTTACAACAGATGTGAATAGGCTTGGACTATGTTTGTAGATTGAGTGCATACATCACATGGAGCGATGATGGGCTTCATCAAGATTTATGATCCCACAATTGGCTAGTTTTCTCCATCTTGTCCTAAACGCTGGATACCAACCACGGTTTATGGCTTAGCATGTGGCATGGGGTTGACCCAACATGTTAGGCGACAAACAATGACTTCCAACTTACAATGCCTCAGCTTCCCAAGGTTATTCCAAAGCCGGAAAAGCCAACCAACCCACCCTGCAGCTTTGCCTGCTTAGGCTGAACCCCAGGAGTTCATACTTGCTGCAGCGCCCAACCTATTTTCTGCCCAGACGCTACTTATCCAAGCCAAGCCGCCTCCTCTTTGGCACCTCGCCCCAAAGATTCGCCGGCCTGGCTGGAAACTCTGGCTGCTGGCGACGTGTGTCGGGGGGGCGTCCTGATCGCCTCCTGCAGGGGGAACCGAGTGGCCGCAGGGAGTCAATACGGCAGGAGGAGGAGGAGGAGGAGGAGGAGCAGCAAGCAGCCGCAGGTGCGGCGGCTGCAGTTGTTACCTTTACCTCCGGGAAAGGAGGAGACGGGGGCGGGAGCTGGGTCGGGGGGGCGGGCTTGCAGGTTGAGAGCCAAGCGGAGGAGAAAGAGAAGGAGGCGAGACGCCACCAAGCCTCCCCACCCCCACCCGAGAAAGGAGGCGATCCGCAGCCGCGAGAGGATGGGATCCCGCTCTGGCTGGGCGCAGCGAATGCGGTTGCTTTCTACGCTCCGCTTGCTCGCTCGCTCGCTCCTCCGACCCTCGGCGAAGCGGAATCGTCCCCCTCCGGCGAGCTTAATGGGCGCCCCCCCAGATGTTGCGCCCGGTGCGGCCGGCCCCCCCTGCACCCCCCACGCTACGCCACTGTCATGGCCTCCAACTCTTTGGGGAATCTTACCACAATCTCAATCAACTTGTCTAATATCACTGTTTTCCTTTTACAGCAGGGGTGTCAAACTGCCGGTCCGCAAGCCTGTTTCATCATACCGAAGCCGTGCCCACTCCATTGCCACCAATGCAAAAAGAGTCGCAACATGTCGCGACACGTCACGTGATGTGGTGAGTTTGACATCCATGTTTTACAGGTTCTCATCCAGTGGCAGGTTTGTGACACTAAGATCAGCAGGCCATTCTTCCTTACAACCTCCTGCATATCTTAAAATTTTAAAGGTACAAACATTAAGGGAGTGTCTCGGTGGGGATGTGAGGAGAATATGGAGATGCAAAAAGCATCTCATGCTTTCTATTATCAGAATATAATTAATCAACATCTTTAGACTTACTGTAGTTTAAATGTAAATCAATTTAATGTACATATGATGCTGTAAATTTTTTAAAAAACATTTTGTTTCATTTTATTGCCACAGGGTTTGGGGCCAGGATGTTAATTTATTGGATCTCTGATATATGTGTCTCGGTTATATCTGGGAACTGATATTTTATACAGACCTTGATTTGAGTTTTGTTTTGGTTTTTTAATGGTTGGGATCCATTTCATCTTTTCACAGCCTGTAGTTTGATTGGATCAAGGGTTAGCAATAGACATTAAATAAATGAATGCATATTTTAAAAATATTATTATTAAGAGGAAAATCCAGCAGATTAAATGTGTTATTGTTTGCATTATTCCTGAATCAGGAAAATAATAATAATAAACCGTTCACCTTTAGTCATTCAAAAGTGAGTGGGAAGGATGGTCTGCAGAATATTTAAATATATTTTAACAGCTGTACTCTGAGCTGTGATTATCTGCAAAACTCAAAATGAAGTCCATTTACTGACTAATATGTGCTGCATTTCATCTTTTTCCAAGTTCACCACTCCATTGCCTGTTGGATTCCAGTATCTTAATTTGTGCCCTTGACAGCCCGCTAGTCAATCTGCACCATTAACACAGCAGGGTATTTCAAAGCACGAGCAACTGAATGAGTATTAATGGTCTTGGCTATATATCTGTAGACAGCTGAAGCTGACCTTAACAACTCTTGTGAAATCTCTAAATATCATGTGAACGGAAAACTGAATAAAAGATCGAGCATTTGCTATTCACCCCTATTTTCAGTGTGTTCCTATTTTTATTTTTATTTTTTTAAAAGTCAACTCTTCCAGAAGTGAAAGCTGAACTGCCTTTGGTGCCTTTCCAATGGGTTTCATATGCAAGCATTTTCTAGTTTTTCAAAGGAAAAAATTATCCAATTAATTAATACCAAAATATATAGTATCTCTTCTGTGAAATCTATATGGCAACATTCTATAGACCATGAATGGTGATACTTTCACTATTTCAGTGTACCTGGATGTATTTGAGCTATGTAAATACTCATGATTAATGACAAACCATCTTCTAGGCCACTTCATTCAAAGAGATTCTAAATTATTTGGCAACATCTGAAAAAATCCCTGCATTACTGAAAGTGTTCCACAATCATAATATTCTTTAAATGCCAGCACTCCCGAAGCAATGGTAAGATGTATTTTTAAATTAATAATCAAATTGAAATGTAATTGCCTTTATCTCAGATATATTTCCTGTGAATTGCAGCCTGAGTAAATCAAATAATCATGTGTTCCTTTTTCTCTTATTATGTACAGAAGAAACTTAAAGTGGTATAAATGAAAAGAGCAGGGGGAAAAACCCTGTGGATCGTAATCAAAACAAAGAAAGGAAATACAATAACATAGCAATTCTTTCTCCTGGGAGGAAAAACATGTAATCAACAGTTACAGTTGATTTGTCTGCACTTACAGCTTTTGAATTCATAAGAAAAAATCTATTTTAAAATGCAGCCCTATCTAAAAGATTCAGCTTTATTAGATTCTTTTTAGCAGAGGTTGAATGGACACATGTCAATAGCTCCATGGCAGTTAATGTCCTTTTTTACAGGAAGTTTAACTAAATGTTTTATGACTCTTCTAAATCCAAAACCATGTCCATACAAGACAGTGAATCAAAACTGCAGAGATATTGCCCAGTCTGTCCCATTTGGTTCACCTGCAAGTACTCTGTGTTTTAACCTTGAGCAAGGGCAAAAAATATTATGTATAAACCAAACCCTAGTATTTTGCCCAGACCAGACAACTGAGAATTTGTAAATCATATTATAAACTTATGAGGGGATCTATAAACCATGAATGACAGATCTCTGCTAGTTTAGTCCCCCACTCCATGATTGTCCTTATCTTCTCCTCCATGGCCCAGACAATGCTTCCTCTATGAGAAAAGCACTAAAATAGCAGATGTTTGTTTTTTGATAAAAAAGAAAGGTGCCACAGCATCTTGACTTCAAGAGGTGACAAAAAAACCAAACAACAACCAGTAGCCAGGATAAGTCAGGATTTCCTACAATAGGACATCATTTGTCTTGGAGCTCAAGAGGAAACACCATAAAACCTAAAAGTAATTGGTCCTAGAAAATTCCAAGACACCCCTTTGGATCATACTAAACCTGGGTGAATGGAGGATCAAGATGGCTCTGTCTGCAATAGAGTCATTAGAACAAATCACCAGTTCCCTGGGAGCATAACCAGGTCTTGTGAACCTATGAAAATTCAAAACATAAGGGGCCTATCTAAATTCAAGGGAAAGATGTTCCATAAGGCTGACACCGCATCAGGGAAGGCAGATCTCCTGGGACCTACCAGATTTAGGTCCTTAGCTGATGATATCTACAATGTGCCCTCTCTATGAGACTGATGTAACCAGGAACAGACACAAAATTTTTTTGCACATGTCTGTAAAAGAACATAGGGTTCTTTTCACCAAAACAGGGCTGTGGAGCTATAATCAGTGGATGCAATAAGGGTAGAAAAGGTCTGGTGCTTCTTTGCTCTTACATGGAATGCCTTAATGTAGCTATATATTTGTTTGTTAAATTTATATGCTCTAACCTGTTTTTGGTTACGTTTGTCCTTTGTTGAGTATCTGTAGCTCTCTAGACATCTTTTTTCCCATTTCATAGTCCTCAGGTCCTAAAAGCCAGGGAAAGATGGTGTCCTCAAGTTGCACACACATGTTCTAATCCATTGCCTCAGCTGTCCCTTTATTTCTGGTTTGGCTCATGCTTATTCATGTCTGTGTCATATCAGGAGTCCATTAAAGTAATATGTTCTACATGGGGCTGCCATTGAACCACTTGGAAGCTTGAGCTGGTATATCACATAGCAGCCTGTTAAGTAGATGACTATGGTTGGGTTGGCAATATATATACACTATGATTGTATTGTTGTAATAGAAACTGTATTGTATCACTTTAAATGTGTGATGATTGGCCAACACTGTTTTTCCAATGGCCATAAGAGGGAGCTAGAGACATAGCTTTCTTCTCTCTGATTATTCTCTCTGTTACGTTTGCTGTTACTTGCTGATTATTGTGGGTTTTGGGTTTGTTACTGTTTGCTAAACCTGAAGAACTGTGTTTTGACTTACGGACTGGTAAGAAGACTCTGTACTGGATAATCTTTGGACTATTGTTATTTGCTATCATCTCTTTACTCGTGTATGACCTGGACTGATTTTTTCTTGGACTGTGCTATTGTATTATTCGTGTGGTTGCTGCATAAACTTGACTATGCTCAGTATCCTCTTTTTCTGTGCAAGCTCTTGTTAGCTCAAGAGGTACTCTGCACATCCTTATCACAGCCTTAGTTATAGGTATGCTGAAGTTCATTCATGTAACTCTATTACAGTGGAAGTACATTGGCCACCAGTTAACATTTAGGTGCAATTCAAGGTGCCATTTGTTATCTTTAAAAACTTCTGAATATCAATCAGAACATCTGCTCTGGGTTGAATCTGCCTTTGAGATTAGATAGGGAAAATTTGTTGAGGAAATATCACCTGCAAAAACCCTGTTGCAAAGACTTCTTGGTGATGGCCCCCTCCTCTGGAATATCTCACATCCCAGAGGCATCTGGGGATGTAATGGAAGATCATACCCCCGCCTTCCAGTGTAAGTACCCTGGGCTATAAGTTGTTATTTGGATATGAGGGGAGAAGATCTATTGCTTTAACCCTGGATTGAAAGGCATTTATACGATATGACCTCTGATGGTGCAGTGGTTATAATGCAGTTTTGCATTATAATCCTGATGGGGGCTCAAAATTGACTCAGCTTTCCATCCTTCTGAGGTCAGTAAAATGAGGACCCAGATTGTTGGGGCAATACGCTGATTCTTTATCTTTAATAAAATAAAAATAAATTTGTATAATATAAAATAAAGTATATTTTATATAATTTTATTATATATAATTATAAAATATAGTAACATAATAATAATCACTCACAGGATTCAACTTTATCCATCACATATATATAGAACAGGAAAGAAAATCAAGTGTTGTTGCTGTTTTTATAAGATCCAGTCAAATGATCTTAAGGTCTTTCTGAGGAAAAAAAAATAGCTCTGACTGTTTCATTCAATTTATAATGTAGGACAATAGCATGAAAATCAACTTCCTGAACTGTCTGATATGTATTTGATATGGGGCTTTGAACTTTTTTTCCCCTGAGTTCTCTTAAATTTCCTCACTCTGCAGTTCTGAATTTTGACTCCAGCAAAGTGACGGTGGTCAATGGACCGGTTCCATGGAGAGAGGTTTTTATCTGGACTGGAAGGGGTGTGGTTTTGTGTGCTGCCTGCATTCTGTGTATGGGACTTTGCTTGTTTGTGTTGCCCAGTTTCTGGCATGCTGCAGCCCAATGTCAGTTCATAGACCAGGGGTTGGGAACCCCTGTCCTAGATGACTAAAATTTTAATATAAAGGTTAAACACTTGAATTTACTATTAAGCATGTGCTCTGGACTGGACTGGATTGCAACTATGTTTTATTTTACAGCCATAAGATCTATAGTCAGATACAGACAAAAGAAATTAGTGCTCTTCTTCAAACACAAGGAGAGATGGATGGTGAACATAAGAAAGGCAAAATTGAGCAACCTGAGAAGTATTTGAATGGTCAGAAAATAAAAAGGAGAAATAGAAATTGTGCTCCTTGCCAGGAGATTTCTTCAACATAAGATGAATGAAAGTCATCTGGGATTTCCCGTGGAGAGAGCAATAAAGGAGCATATGGCTGAAGGACTCTCCTGCGCTGTCCATATGTGCTGGTATAGAAGGATATTTTTGTAACACTTCAGCAGTGTTACAGCAGAGGGCAATATATCTTGTTTGATCTACTAATTCTACAAGTATTGTAGTTCTATAGGTTTCAAGACTAGTTTTTTTTTGTTTAGATTTCTTGTTCTACTACTTGAATCCTGAAAGTATACAACCCTTAGCTTAGGTCATCACAACATTTCATAAGTTGCAGTGGTAGGCTTGACACTTTATTCCATTTTTTATTTTTTCTTAGAAAAGAAAAAATGGGCTAAAATAAATGAAGACTATTAGAAACCTCCTTAAACTGTTGGACCTATATTCACCTTTATATCAAAGAAAGAAATATTTTTAAAAAGAAAAAAGAAAGAAAGAAAATAAATGCAAAATTAAGTAAAGCAATTACTCAACCAGCCAGAATTATTTTCTACAGAAAGCTTAAAACTAATTGAAGCTGGAAAATACTTGGCTTTCAATACTAGCTGATAGATTATTTTATCATTTTATTTTATTTTATTTTATTTTTTATTTAGATTTCACTTTTCCATCATGGGCTCAAGGCAGCTTTCAGGGTGACTACCCAGATGGCTGAGAGTGGGGAAACCACTTTAACAACTATACCAGTGATCGTTAACCTTTTAGAGACCAAGTGCCCCAAAACCGCCCCACCCCCCTATCCACCCCACCCTGCACCCTGCCCCTGACCACCCACGGGGCCACCCATCACCTCCACAGCTCGCTGCAGCAGATCACCCAGGTGGCCCTACAGTGACATGGCAACCACGCCCTCTGTCTGTGCCCCACAGCATCATCTGCACATGATGGGGTGTGAGGGCGGAGCCTTCTCCCTCCTGCACAGCTGCCATATCCTTGGTTGTGCTGCTCCATGTGTGCTGTGCCCAGGGGCAACTCTCCTCTGGGGGGGCTACTGGTGAGGAGGGGGCCATGGGCTGAGGTAGGGCTGGGGCAATGGTGCACATGCCCACAGAGAGGGCTCTGAGTGCCGCCTCTGGCACCACTGCTATAGGTTTGCCACCACTGAACTATACCATGGTGATCTTCTGATATTCTAGGTAGCCCTATCCATCATCTTTTACACAACTGAAATTTCTATGACACTATGAAGAGTTCTATCTTCAGAGCTTACTTCAGTAACCTGTTTGTAGTCCAAGTAAGATGTGGATAATTATCTCAAGATCTGATTTGCCCAGGAAGATTAAACCTGTTTATACAAATACATTCCTTGCTATAAAAACCACCACCTTGAAATCTAGCTCTGGATCAAAATATGTTTTTTTTCTATCGCATTGAAACGTAATTCCTAAAAAGCCCTACACTGTCTGAAAATTTGCACCCACCACTAATGTTTAGTTTTGAAACCTTTCCCACATGTTAACTAGCATTCAGCATGCTTTTTTCTTTTGAAATTTCATCAGGATCACTCTTAGAACTATGCAACAGTGGTAGCTCTATGCAAAGTTTTTAGGCAAGATATATTTTCAAGTTTTGAAAAACAGTCCCCTACACAGGTAGTCTTCCGCTTATAACCACAGTTGAGCTCAAAATATCTATTGCTAAGTGAAACATTTTTTAAAGTGAGTTTTCCCCCATTTTATGACCTTTCTTGCCAGAGAGACACAGCAGATGTTATTTTTTTTATTTTTTTTATTTTTATTGCATTTATATCCCGCCCTTCTCCGAAGACTCAGGGCGGCTTACAAGCTTAGCAGTAGCCTTCATTCCATGTATATGCTTGCTTATTAGGGCTTTCACACACACCCCAAGCGGCATTATTACAAAGTCAGCTTAATTGCCCCCAACAATCTGGGTCCTCATTTTACCTACCTCGGAAGGATGGAAGGCTGAGTCAACCTTGAGCCTGGTGGGATGCGAACCTGCAATAATTGCAGGCAGCTGGTGTTACTTAAGGAGGCGTTAGCCCACTGCCCCATGTTAATTCAGTAACACCATTGTTAAGTGCTTCCCCGTTGACTCTGCTTGTCAGAAGGTCACAAAAGGTAATCATATGACTCCAGGACACTGCGACTGTCATCAATATGGGTCAGTTTCCAAGGGTCTGAATTTTGTTCATGTGACCATGGGGATGCTGTAATGGTTATGTGAAAAATGGTCATAAGTCACTTTTTTCAGTGCCGTTGTGACTTTAAATGGTCACTGAATGGACTGTTGTAAATTGACGACTTCCTGTACAGTAGCATAAGGAAGAACTACAGCACTTCTGGCAGAATATACATAACAGGTGGAAGCACCTAGCCAAGCCCTGAACGAGCCCCAGGAAATTTAGCATTTTCACAGGAGACCCACTGAAAATTCCAGGGCTCTTACTATTACTATTGTGTAGTGGGTCCGACGCAAGAGAGACGCCAGCCGGTGTGTGAGTTCAGCTCTTTATTGGAAGGGGAAGTGAACTGAGGAATGAGGGCTACCTGGCCTCCTTATATACCTGGCCAGGTAAGCTAACAGCCAATGGGGTTGGCCCTAGGTTTCCCGCCGAAACTGTCCAGGCCAACGCCCCCTGATGGCTGTTGCTATGCAGATGCCTGCATACATAACACCCCTCCCCCCTTAGAGAAGACCCACATAACAACAACATGCAACTACTATAACTATGAGTATATATGTTGTGATTCAGGGTCAGCCTGTGGGTCCGGCAGCCGGGTCGGATGACTCGGATGACTCAGACGAGGGGGAGGAGGAGGGTGTTGAAGACGAACTTGCTGATGATGGCTTGGAGGCTTCGCAGAGCCCCCAGCCAGGCCCCTCTTGCTTGGTGGAGACTCAGCTGCGCGAGCCCGACAGTGCAGATGAAGAGGACCCACAGCTGGCCCTGTTCAATGACGCCCGACGCAGGAGGCAGACCAGTAGAAGCAAGCAGAGAAAGGCTGTGGGACTCCTCAGAAGGAGGCACAGGGAGGCCACGCCCTGAACTCTAATAAAGGGAGTGTTTGGGGAAGGGCTGGTTGCTGAAAGCAACCACACCGTTTGAGGATCAAAGTTCCGGTATCTTGTTTCATGTTCTGTTGTTTGTTTGTGCAATAAACTTGGCAGACGTTTTCCAGCCTCAGACGCTTTCCAGCCTCTGCCGTTTGTACAGGGGTTGCCTTTCTGCAAGGCCGGTAGCAGGCTGGTACAGAACAATATATATATAAAAAACAGTGGTGTCCTTGTGTGAGGGTCACTTGCACACATAGTCCGACAGGTAGGCTGGTGTCCTGTGTGGACGGGTGGATCGTCTGGGTGTGCTTGGCCCCTGGGCTTGGACTGTGGGTTCCTGAGGCCTTTGTGCAGGGCTGCAAGGAGCCGGCATCAGGAAGTCCTCCTCCTCTGGTCCCTGCCCTGTGACATCCTCAGCTGGGTTGACCCCTCCTGGAGTGTGGTCCTCCTGTTGATCGTGTGCGTTGAGTTCAGGGACGTGTGTGATGCGCTCAGGGACTCTTCCTCTGAGCTGATCGATGTGTTGCCTTATGCGTCTGTCCCCCTCCACCCCTACAATGTACGAAAGGGGTCCTGTTTTCCCGACCACTGTCCCCGGAACCCAAGGATGTCCAGCCCCATAGTTCCTTGCCCAGACCAGGTCCCCTAGGTTGAGGACCCTGTGTGTGGGTGATGATGGCAATGGTGATGGTAGTGATGCCGGTGGTGATGGTGATGATGGTGATGTTGCCCTACCGGTTTTGGCTGCTACCCAGTCTGGGTGTAGGCGGTCCAGCTTGGTGATGAGGCGCCGTCCCCATCGCAGTTCTGCTGGGCTCTTGCCGGTAGCCACGCATGGTGTTGTGTGTTGGGCTAGTAAAAATTTGGCCAGTCTGTGGTGCCAGTCCCCGCTGATGATGCGCCGGAGTGCGTCTTTGGTCGTCCTTACCATCCGTTTGGCCTGCCCGTTGGTAGATGGATGGAAAGACACGGAGGTGGCGTGCCTAATCAAGTTCGCCTTCAAGAACGCCTGGAAATCAGCAGCAGTAAACTGAGGCCCGTTATCAGACACAATTATGTCGGGGAGGCCGTGTGTGGCAAAGAGAGCTCTGAGCACCTGGATTGTCCTCCCCGAGGTCATGTTGGGGACAGGGACTACCTCTAACCACTTGGAGTGACTGTCCACCACTACTAAAAATAGTTGACCCTGGAATGGCCCCGCATAGTCAATGTGAATGCGGGACCATGGCGTGTGTGTGGCCTCCCACCGGTGTACTGGTGCATGTGGCACTTCTGGCCTGGATCTCTGGCACGTATAACAGGCCTTGACCCGATCCTCAACCTCCTTGTCCAACCCGGGCCACCAGAGGTAGCTCCTAGCCAGTGCCTTCATCCTGACCACCCCCGGGTGCCCTTCGTGTAAGGAGTCCAATACCCTGGCGCGTAGTGCGGGTGGAATGATGACCCTGCTACCCCAAAGGAGGCACCCTTTGTGTGTGGAGATTTCATCGCGTCTAATGAAATAGGCCTGAAACTCTGGTCCCGGGGATTTGTCCTGCCACCCTATGCAAACCCATGAGTGCACCCTGCCCATGATGTTGTCTGTGGCTGTGTGGCTGGCAATGTCCTTGGCAAGAACTGGGCACTCGGGTAGTTCCTGCAGGGCTAGGATCTGTGTGGCTGGTGCTGGGTCTGGGTCGTGTGTGTCTAGGGGGAGCCTACTTAGACCGTCTGCATGGCCCATCTCCTTCCCTGGCTTGTGTACCAGCTTGCAATTGTATGCTGCAAGGAAGATGGACTACCGGAGCATCCTGGGGGACAGAATCTGGGGGGTTTGCCTGTCTGTGGTAAACAGGCCCAGGAGTGGTTTCTGGTCCGTGAAGACAGTGAACTCCCTGCCATATAAGTAATCGTGGAATTTCTTGATTCCTGCCACGATTGCCAGGGCTTCTTTGTCTATTTGGGCGTAGTTTCTTTCTGCTCCAGACAGTGTCCTAGAATAGTATGCTATGGGGACTTGTGCCCCGTTGGGGTCAAGGTGGCTTAGGACAGCGCCCACACCATAAGGGGATGCATTGCAGGCGATACAAATGGGCTTGGACTAGATGAAATGGGTTACTGTGGACTTGTCCGACAGCAATGCCTTCAGGGCCTTGAAGCTCTGATCATGGGTGGCCGTCCAGGCCCATGTTGCCTGTTTGTCTAGCAGCCTGTGGAGCGGTTCAGCAATGGCTGCCTTGTGTGGGAGGAATGTATGGTAGAAATTCAGCAGACCCAGGAATGCCTGAAGCTCTGCTTTGTTCTTGGGTGTGGGTGCTAGTTTGATGGCCCTCACCTTGGATTCTGTGGGGTGGATTCCCCTGGCGTCTACTCTGAACCCCAAAAATTCTGTGGAAGGAACGCCTATGCTGCATTTTTCCTTTTTGAGTTTGAGGCCAGCTGTGCGCAGCCTTGCCAGCACTTCCCTAAGCCTCCCTGCCAGTTCCTCTGCTGACGCTCCTGCGATCAGGATGTCATCAAAATAGGGGCAGACTCCTGGAATGCCCTTGAGTGTCTTTTCCATAACCTCCTGGAAAATGCCGGGAGCAACACTGACTCCAAACTGCAGCCTGTTCACCCGGAACGCCCCCCTATGGGTTACTATGGTTTGGATGTCAGCTGTTTCCCTAGTGACCGTGAGTTGCTGGTACGCCTGTGCAAGATCGAGCCTTGCAAAAATGGCACCGCCTTGGAGGGAAGCGAGAACGTGGCTGACCGCGTGAACCGGGTAAGCGTGCGGGTTTAGGGCGTGGTTCACCGAGCACTTATAGTCGGCGCAGATCGATTTGAGAGGGGTTGGATTTGAGGGGGGTCACGATGGGGGTTTCCCACTCCCCTCCATCTACAGGCTTTAAGATTCCCTGGGCCACCAAATTGTCTAGTTCGCGCTCGATTTTGTGTTTGAGCGCAAACGGGACTCGCCGCGGCCGGACCCTAACGGGGGAGACGTTCGAGTTAAGCTTGAACGATATGGGGGCCCCGGTGTACTTGCCTAATGACCCGTCAAAGACGTCAGCGAACTCCCGGCAAACGGCCTCAACGGAGTCCCCCTGGATCCGATGGATCCCGGATACTGAGATTCCCAGGGCCTCAAACCAGTCCAGCCCGACCAGGCTGGCTCTGCGGCCCTCTACCACTACAACGTCCAGGTGCCCTTCGCGACCCTTAAACCCCACTGAAATGGTGGCCTCCCCCTTCACCTTGACTGGCGAATTCTGAAAATCGGTCAGGGTTAATTTAGTAGGCCATAATTTAATCCGTTGCTTGCTCCGGCTAATTATGTGGTTAAGGGTCTCGTCCGAAATAATCGAGACCGCTGATCTGGATTCAAGCTCCATGCTGCAAGGGACACCTTGCAAATGGATTGTTAATCTAATTTTGGGTTTGAGCAGCCGGCGGCTACCCGTGTGGTTAATGGCCAGCCAGTTCTCGACATAGCCAATTTTTGTTTTGGTGGGGGCCCCAGTACCTTCGAACGGCGGTTCCTCCGGCTGCAGCTCGTGGATCTCCTCTCGGGGGCGGCGGCTACGGCAGACGGCGGCTATGTGGCCTGTTTTCTTGCAGGCCCGGCACGTGGCGGACCGGAACTTGCAGAGGCTGCGCATGTGGTTCCCACCACACCCTGCGCACCTCTGGGGAACGGCAGTGTTGCTGGGAGGCCTGGGCCTGTCTGGGCGTCTGGCTCGCTGGTCGGGGGTCGACTTCTGCTGGAGGAGGTCGATGCTCAGGTCGTCCTCCTCTGTGGCCCCTTGCCGGTGGACGCTGGTTGCCTGGTTGCCGGGCTGGGTTCCCTGGCAGGCTTGGACGGCCCCGCAGGCCGCTTCGTGGGCTAGGATGGCGTCCTCGGCTTCCTGGAGAGAGACCTCCTCTCTTTCGAACAGGCGCTCCTGCAACCGCCTGTCGCGTAGGCCACAAATCAGCCGGTCCTGTAGTCGCTCCTCCAAATTTGTGAATCTGCAAGCGACGGCAGCTTCCCGTAGGGCGGCAAGGAAGTCGGCGCCGGTCTCGTCAGGGCGCTGGTCCCTTATCTCAAATTGTGACCGTGCGGCCACCTTGGAGCGCCGGGGCCTGAAATGTGCGTTGAGCCTGGCCACGAGGTCTCGGTACACGACGGTGTTGATGGCCTCCTGGGGGAACAGGTTTGTGGCGACTTCCAGCAGCGCTGGTCCCCCAACGCAGAGCAGGGCGGCCGCCTTTGCACCGTCCTCCGATATCTGATTGAACCGCATGTACAGTTCAACGTGAGCCAGGTAACGGGTCCAGGTTTCGGGGCGGCGGGTCTCGAATTCGCGGGGTTGTCCGGCTCTAGCCATGGCGGCAGTTGGTCGTGGATGTGGTGCTTGGCGTTGCCGGTTCGGCTGGCGGTTGTGGGGGGGAAGAAGGAAAAATGCCTTTCCCTTCAGCTCGCGGAGCGTTTCCCCAGTGACTTCAGCTCTTGGCCGGCAACAATCCCACCTTCGTCGCCACTATTGTGTAGTGGGTCCGACGCAAGAGAGACGCCAGCCGGTGTGTGAGTTCAGCTCTTTATTGGAAGGGGAAGTGAACTGAGGAATGAGGGCTACCTGGCCTCCTTATATACCTGGCCAGGTAAGCTAACAGCCAATGGGGTTGGCCCTAGGTTTCCCGCCGAAACTGTCCAGGCCAACGCCCCCTGATGGCTGTTGCTATGCAGATGCCTGCATACATAACAATTACCCTGTGAAATCAAAAAATAATGTCCCGTAAAAAGGCAATGGTAAACCACAAAAGCAATCAAGAGTGAAACATTATTTAAAAAAAAACTTCATGAAATTAGACATCTGATTATTATGGTAACGAAGAAGCAGAATTCACTGACATTTATAAATATATTTCAATGAAGCAAAAAGGAACCCATGCATGGAGGTATACAAATAAACCAAGTCAAGTCAAGTTAATTAACATAGAACATACAGTGAATAACAAACACAAGAGGAAGGTTTGTCCTTAACTTTACAAGGCTGAAACAAGCAGTAGTAAAATCTTCAGTACTTTTTAGAAATGTCAAGATTACGTATAATCTGTTACAGTACAAATCCCTTCAATGAAGAGAGAATTTATTAATTACACCATACCCAGATGCTGATAGCAGGATTATCCTCTGCCAGAGGTTACTGTGCACCCAATTATAGCTTTTGTTGGACACAGTCAAGACCATGAGTGCAAACACTTTTTCATTTTAAAACATGATCCATAAATAATGTTAGGAAAATAACTATTTATTTATTCACTGGGTCACTAGAAAATAAGGAAATGGATATATTCCTATTATATATGAAGAATAGGCTTCAACTGAATCCTCGCAACACTGAATGGCTTTGAGCTTTGAGACAGGTCTATACCATCTTTGGTGGTAGATGGGTTTGCACTGCCCCAGACAGACCTGATATGCAAATCTAGATGGTCTCCTAGTCTCACAGCTCCTGCTTGAAAACCAGATGGCAGTTGGGATTGGAGGAGGGGGGCATTGCACAGGTTTGTATTGTCAGTTTTATCCATTCCTGGATCAG
This sequence comes from Vipera ursinii, assembly GCF_947247035.1. Taxonomy (NCBI): domain Eukaryota; kingdom Metazoa; phylum Chordata; class Lepidosauria; order Squamata; family Viperidae; genus Vipera; species Vipera ursinii. The sequence continues at coordinate 82,603,716 of NC_139512.1, forward strand.
CAGGCTCAGGATTGTAGCCTCCTGATCTATTCCTAGATCAGGAGGTTACAGTCACTCATGCCCTAGGCATTTCCAGATTGGACTACTACAATATGTTCTGCATGAAGAGTATCTGGAAGCTTCGATTGATACAGAATGCAGTGCATGCCCCCCTCCCTGAACAGCCCATGTTATCCCTCTGCTCCATGAGCTGAATTGGCTGCCAGTTTACTTCTGGGTTCAATTCAAGGTGTTGGTTTTTAACCTTTAAAGTCCTACATGGCATAGGATCAGGTTATTTGAGGGACCACCACCTGTCTCCAAAATCTCCATGGGCTAATAGAAAGGCATGCTATGGAAACCATCTCTGAGTCACTTACATTTGATGGATTTCAAAAGGTGGGTCTTGTCTGCCTCCACCCTATGAAGCATCTCCCACCTCCCAAGTCAGATTAGCTACATCTTTGTTAAGGATCCAGAAATCCTTCGAGACCTGGTTATGGCCATACAAATTTGATAAATAAACAAACAAATAAATATGACAAATTGCAGCCATAGATGAAAATTTCCTTCTTTAATGTGCTTTACAGAAGCTGGTTTACTATTACTTTTAATATATAACTTTATTGATTAAAGAAATACAAAGTTGAAGTAAACAGGAAAAACAATGGAAAAAAGCTTAGAAAAGAAAAAAGTAATAGTGCAAAAAAGAAAAAAAGTATGACTTTCAAAAAAAGTATGTACTTTGGTATAGCTGTAAAAAATACAATAAATTCTTACCCTAAGATTTATATTTGTCTACCTTATTTCCATAATCCAGCATAATTCTAGTCATCAAATCCCCACATCAATTTTTCATTACTTCTAGTTTTTTGCGGAAAATACAAAAATAGTTTCCAAGTAGAAATAAAAAATGTAAGTCTTTTTTCCCATTAAGGTTGTCAATTTTAACCTCCACCAATTCCAACAGCTTCACTAACATTTTGCTATGGTAGGTATTTGTAAATTCTTCTACCTTTGAGCATATAAAAGTCTCGCTCTGTCATTATATATAAAAACAAAGTTCTATAAGATGTCTCCATCTGTTTGCCCATTAAGCTCCAAAGAAAGGCCTCTTTCATTCACTTTTAAAATTTTCTGCATCAAAATATATATTTGGTCCTAATATTTTCTAGCTTTATTATATGTCCGCCAAAGATGAAAAAATGTTCTCTCCATTAGATTATATTTCCAAAAAATAATTGAAATTCCCTTAAACATTTTTGACAATTTATCTGGTGTCATATGCCAAAAATACATAGTTTTATCAAAGATCTCTTTAAGATTATATTTCAATGTAAATTTCAACTCTTTTTTCCTCATATTAGTTTAACTGTATATTATATCTGCATTTTTGCCCATTTTATCTCATAATCTTTAACTGCTTCTTCCTCTTTTTCCATTTTCAACAAAAGTGTATGCATCTTAGCAATAATATGACTATTATTTTTACAAAGCTATACATCAATTTCAGTTTTACCTTTTTCAAATTCATAATTCTTCTTATTCAACTTAAATCTTTCCATTAGCTGAGCATAAGGAAACCAATGGCATGTAAAACCTTCCACCTTTAAATTTTGTCCTCTTTTAAGTTACATTCTCCTTGAGAAATATTCAGCAAGTCAGCATAAGTTACCGTATTTTCCAGCGTATAAGACGACTGGGCGTATAAGACGACCCCCTACATTTCCTGTTAAATTATAGGGTTTGGGCTATACTCGCCGTATAAGACTACCCCTCTTCCAACGCACACCAAATAAAAATTAAAAAACATCAGATTTGATTTTAATATGGTAATTTTAATTCAAATGCTTATGACATGCAGGTGCTTAGTAGGAAAACTGTCACTTATAAACATAAGGCTGTTTGTCATCAAACATGTAAACATAAAACAGTGCAAGTGGATTAAATAATAATAATAATAATAATAATAATAATAATAATAATAATAATAATAATAATAATAATAATAAGTTGGAGGGGACCTTGGAGGTCATCTAGTCCAACCCCCTGCTAAAGCAGGAAACCCTATACCATTTCAGACAAATGGCTGTCCAGTCTCTTCTTAAAAACTTCCAGTGTTGGAGCATTCAACACTTCTGGAGGCAGGTTGTTCCACTGGTTAATTGTTCTAACTGTCAGGAAGTTTCTCCTTAGTTCTAGCTTGCTTCTCTCCTTGACTAGTTTCCATCCATTGCTTCTTGTCCTGCTTTCAGGTGCTTTGGAGAATAGCTTGACTCCCTCTTCTTTGTGGCAGCCCCTGAGATATTGGAACACTGCTATCATGTCACCCCTCACTCTTCTCTTTGTTAAACTACACATACCCAATTCCAGCAACCGTTCCCTATTTTCCTAATTCACTTTTTCACTTTTCCTAATTCACTCTAAAGCTTTCCCTGCGCAGAGCCTTAAGTAAAACCAGCTGCCTGCAATTAGTGCAGCTTCGCATCCCACCAGGCTCAAGGTTGACTCAGCTTTCCATCCTTCCAAGGTAGGTAAAATGAGGACCCAAATCGTTGGGGGCAATAAGCTGACTTTGTAATAATGCTGCTTGGGGGGGGGGTGAAAGCCCTAATAAACAGGCATATACACAGAATGAAGGCTATTGCTAAGCACATTAATTTGTGCTTTAAATTGTAAGCCACCCTGAGTCTTCGGAGAAGGGCAGGATATAAATGGGATTTTTAAAAAAAAAGACCAAATGGGAGATCCGCTCCAGGTTTTCCAGCCAGCCCGCCCAGTTCCTGAGTCAAATGTGTCCTTAGAGCTAAGCCGCTGCTCTGGCTGCTGCCTTCCCCACCTGCCTTTCAGGTCGGGATATACTACAGCTGCTTTTCAACTTTAGAAGGAAAGATGCCCAGACCCCAGCCTGTAAAAACTCACAGACTGCAGCTTCTTCTCCAATTGGTCCTGCTTTCCCTGCGCAGACTAAATGGAAGATCTGCTCCAGGTTTTCCAGCCAGCCCTGTTCCTAAATTTTCAGCACCCAGCGTATAAGATGACCCCTGACTTTTGAGATTTTCATGGGTTAAAAAGTAGTCTTATACGCCAGAAACTACGGTAACCATTTTTGTTTAACTATCATTTCCCATCTAAAAAAGGGTTTCTTAGGGTGACAGTCATACAGGAATTTTAGGAGACAATTTTACTAGTTTTCTATTTTGTGTAAGAAGCTTTCTAATATAGCGTCTCCCAGGCATTGCATTGAAAATAACGCACAAACACAGGCAGCACACAAATGTATAGCTTTATACTACATCAAGCTTTTGCACAGTCATTTTTTCTGATTAATATACCATGATATCAGAAGAATGTTCTTCTCTCCTCTCCACCAAGATGATTAGTGTTGTGAAGGAACTAGAACAGATCCCCATATTTTAAAGAATGGATTGGATTTAATACACTCTAAAGAATGTTTCTCCAAATTGCCCTATTACAATGGGATTTTCTTACTATTGTCTCCAATAACTTGAATCGTGAACCACAAATAATTTTTCTTCCCTCTCAGGTAGTTCTGACTATTGACCCTAGGTGTTTGGTATATTTTTTGGAGTCTAATGAAGACATGGGTGCCACTTTAAAAATAAATTTGCTGGAAAGTAGTAAGTATAAGTGAATCTGGTTCTAGAACATTCAACTGTCTATCAGAAGAGTTCTTAAGTTGCAGTGGAATTTGCTTGGCATTTTTATCTTTGCAAGATTAAAAATCAGAAATTAATTTACATTCTTAGAAGGTCTTCTCACTAGGCATTTAGATTGGACAAATATCTGTCTGGAATAAAATTGCTGGAAAGTAGTAAGTATAAGTGAATCTGGTTCTAGAACATTCAACTGTCTATCAGAAGAGTTCTTAAGTTGCAGTGGAATTTGCTTGGCATTTTTATCTTTGCAAGATTAAAAATCAGAAATTAATTTACATTCTTAGAAGGTCTTCTCACTAGGCATTTAGATTGGACAAATATCTGTCTGGAATGGTATAGGGTTGCCTGCTTGAGCAGGGGATTGGGCTAGAAGACTTCCAAGACTTCCCATTGTTATTCTGTTATCACTTACAATCACTGTGACAGTAGCTCTTTGTTGGTGATAAATCACCATATCAATGGGTGTAAAACATTATCAGTCACTGTTGAGAAACCACCCATCCTGAGTAGAAAATCTGTGCCCTGGGTTTTTCTTTCACTCTATGGGTCAGCAGCCAGCAAATAGGATTGAGCCTCTTGAGATTGTGGGTGAAAAGCCAAGACAGACAGATGTAATAACCATATTTGGTACCATAAAAAGAGTTAAATAGACTAAATAAATCACTAAAAAGAACTAGAAGAAGTAGCACCACCCGTTCTTGGTTTGAATCCACCAAATAACAATCTTCTCTTTAAAGATTGTTATTTGACTTCAACAAAAATACTCTGGACAAATCACAGCATACGTAAAAAAAGGAATTATACCAATGAGAGTAATGGGTTTTTTTCCCAACTAATGTGAGGAAAAACCTGCTTTAAAAATCAACTACAATACCAATTAGAAATTATCAAAACAAAAACAAAAACACCGCAATGGTTAAAAAAAACCCATATAGCAGAAAAATTCAAAGAAACAAGTTAGCCTGAGGGAATAAATAGAGTTTTGCATGGCATCAAAATAGTAACTTTCTATGACAGCCCTCAAACCTAATCTTAACTGACTGTTGAAAACTCTAGAATTTTAGGGAAAATATACTTCCTTATCTGAAGCTGCCTTGATTCATACCAGGAAATGTTGCTTGTAAAGGAAGTTACAGTTCTTTCTTGGAAGAAAATACCAGCAATCTAATCTATTTCCTCTCTCTGCCTAAATTTTTCTGTGTTTCTCTAGTTCCTCAGTTCAATTTGTAAACAATCTTCTTGTTACAAACAATAAATCCAGTTGTCATCTGTTTGCAATCTGACTGTTGACCCCAACAGCAGCCTTCAAAAAAGTTTAATCTCAAGCATTATGCCCCTGAAATCCACAAGTTAGCAAGAGCCTTGTTCCAACCCACCCCAATTATTTGAACTGCCTATAAAGTCATTCTAGAACTCAATCCTAATTGAATGACATGGCTTGCTTGTTGTCAGTGGACTTGGCCTGTAAACTAGCATAGCAATCCTGCCGTGTGTAAGACAAATGATCTCCTGTGTCAGCTGGAATGCAAGTAATACTTGACTTTTTTCACAATTCCGAGTGACCAATATAAATTCAACTTCTTCACTTGATTAACATTTTATTTAGCTTTGTTACCCTGTAGCCAAGTTTACAGGGTGATATATGTGACCTAAATTCAGCTCTATCCAATAAAAACCAAAGAATAGCTCCACAAAGACAACAGCAACAAATATCGGAGAAATTGAAAAAGTCAGTGAGAATTAAAACAGCTCTAAGACACAACTTTAATACATAGCAGGGCTATACATCTTCTAGAAATTAATAAGATTTGGGAGACTAAAATATAATAAAACACATCTGCCTGGTTCTAAATATATATTTGTAAATACAATACGTGTTTCTGCCTTCTTTACAAGACAAATTTCCAGTCTGAAAAATACTCAAAACAATAGATCGAAGATGTGGGATTATTTTTATTGTATAACTTTGTGTCCAACTTTTTTTCTTTTCCATAACATTAAAAGCCTTCATATATTAGAGTTGTGTAGAGTTCTTTGCAGAAGATGCTTTTTTTCTTTTCAGTATTTTTATGCTTGACCTTGTCACTACCTGACCTGAAGTGGTTGCAAAATAATCAAAAGTGAAGTAGTCTCAGTGAAAAACACTACTGTAAGCATGAGAAACATTTTTTTTACTATTAAAGAAAAGAGAAGGATGGAATTTTCAACATTCTATATGTTTTAAAAAATAAGACATTTTTTTAAAAAAGAGGAAAAGAAGTACACAAATGTGACTTTCTTCCTACTAGAGTTCATTCTACCATGGATCTGGTAGAAGAGGAACATGGGGGGAGGACTCAAAATCTGTGATAGAGTCCTTTTCTATCCCAAAGTAGTCCTGAAAAAAATTAATCACATGATTTTCACTTCTGTGTCAAGTTAGAGGGTATTATTGGCAAAGGCTATTGATAGCCAGAAATTTCTTTTAGTATTATTTAACCCTGCAGTACTATCAGCTTACATCGCACCTAACATCAGAACCATAATTAAAAAACAGAACAAGGAATGTCCTTCCTTCATCCGTTCAGAAAGTTCAGATTGCCCCAGGAGTTGCTGATACAGAGAAATTCTGTCTGTCATTTGTACTTCTATAGCTGACTGGTTTGGTACAGCAACCAAACAGGAGAGGTACAGACTTCAATGGATAGTTAGGGACTACAGAAAAAACTATTGCAACCAGCCTACCTTCCATTGAGAATGGTATACGGCACGGGTCAAAAAGAGGACTGAGAAAATATCTACAGACCCCTCACCTCATGGACATAAACTTCCCTTGGGATGCTGCTATAGGGCATTGCATGCCAAAACAACTAGACGCACAGTTTTTTCCTTGTGCCATCACTCTGCTGAACACCTGATTCCCACAGAACTATCGTATGTCTAAGGATATTTACCCATGTAGTATGGCTATATTACTATTATCCTTCTCATCTTTTCTGCTGTCTTCTCTTATTGGTATCATTATTCTGATTATTATTACTCTTGTTTTGCATGTACACTTAGAGCTTGTGCAATGGAGACAATTTCCTTGTCTAATCACACTTGGCCAAGTAAAGAATTCTATTCTATTCTATTTTATTCTGTTCTGTTCTGTTCTGTTCTGTTCTGTTCTTCCTTATATAGAAAAGTGAAGACTAAAAAGGAAAAGCCAGTTGCAAGATATTTACAGTCTCTGACTTGAACCTGAAATGTAGTATGAGAGCAAAGAGCAAGAAAGGAAGTGCATGAACTCATCTTTTGACTGTAGTCAGAACTGAAGATTTTAAATTGTTATTTTAAAAGGGCAAATATAGGGAGAAAGAAACAATTCTGCAGATTTTTTTTCCCTGGAAATGGATGAAAGGAGCAAAAGGGAAAAAATGGGAAGAGGTTTTTTTTTTAGGTGGAAAGGACTTTTAGAAGATAGCAAAGGAATAACTGAAACACCCACTGTCTGTATTCAGACAGAAAGGTAATCAAATTGTACTACTAAACATCAGACTGAATCCATAGCCATCAAATATTAATGCAAAAATTCTCAGAAAAAAGAATAGCCCAGTAAAGACTGAACAAATACAGTAACTACAGAGTAACATATTTAAGAAATTAAAACAGAATAGTTTTTGAATGACAAGAATAAATCTTGAACACAAAGCTGAGCTACAGTTGAAATCCAACTAGAAATATACTTTATTTTATTTTATTTATTTATTTTAATTCCATTTATATCCCGCCCTTCTCCGAAGACTCAGGGCGGCTTACAAGCTTAGCAGTAGCCTTCATTCTATGTATATGCCTGCTTGTTAGGGCTTTCACACACACCCCCAGCGGCATTATTACAAAGTCAGCTTAATTGCCCCCAACAATCTGGGTCCTCATTTTACCTACCTCGGAAGGATGGAAGGCTGAGTCAACCTTGAGCCTGGTGGGATGCGAACCTGCACTAATTGCAGGCAGTTGGTGTTACTTAAGGAGGCATTAGCCCACTGCTCCACTTTTTAGAAAGTTTTTTAGAAAGTTTAGGCTACATTATATCAATCCTGGTCCCTCTTCAACAGTTCTCTTCAACTGGATAAATGAGTGAGCTATCCATCCAGAATTCATTGGGAAAAGTCAATTGCTAGGACACCGATGTGCAACATTTCCTCATTTCTCTCTTAATATTTTATTTCCAAAAAATTTATGAGATACAGTACATTTATAAGGCAATCCTGCATCTTCTAAGGAGTTTATGTATTTTTTTATTTTAATGCAAAAATAATATGAAAATGTAGAAGAAACATATACCATTAAACCAATAACACAAAGAAAATATCCATCATTCTGTTGAATAATTAGTAGAGTTCCGTTCATAAATAGAAACTGAGCTATCCTTATTCCCAAAGTATAAATGCAGACTTATTTTACCTTTGAATACTGTAAATACTTCCTTTGTTCTTCCTCCATGAGCAATATTACTATCATTGCTGGAAACTTTGGCATAAAATTCAAGACACATTCATATCTTTAGATAAGGGTGAATTTTGTAACACCTTAATAATTTTGTGAATATCAAAGCAAAATGAAACATTAATTGACTAAGTCCCTATTATTTAAGTAAGTGTTTTTCATCCATATTACACATTCAGTATAACAGAGCTGGTACAATCACTTTTTTAAATAGTCTCTGAAGAGGCAGGTAGGCATGAAAAAGAAGGTTTTGTGATATTATTTGTTTCATCTCAAGATCATAGGTATTACCATGAATATACCCTTTGCCACTGATCTAATTGTAGAGAGTATTCTATCTCCTTTTTCAAAATCTCTTGAAAATTACTATTATCTCCCTTGCCATTAAGCTATACAAGGAGGATTTCCTTGATATTTTTACCACTTTACTCTCTCTCTCTCTCTCTCTCTCTCTCTCTCTCTCTCTCTCTCTCTCTCTCTCTCTCTCTCTCTCTCTCTCTCTCTCTCTCTCTCTCTCTCTCTCACACACACACACACACACACACACACACACCAGGGGGGTGGCCTTTGATAAAAGAAAGAATGAGATAAGAGAAAGCCTAAAACTGAAGAAATCAAAATCAGTTTTATGTTGGTATTGCTTAATGGTTTGGCAATAAAATAAACTTAATCTAGCCATGAGGCATAATATTTACTATCCTTATTTGCTACCCTTAAGTATCTGATTGTAAGAATTATGATTATTTAGATATTCATCTAAGTGGATAAGAGAAAAGATAAACCATATTAAAAAATTCACAGAACCTCTACTACAGCAGTAATTGTTAAATCTTCAGTTGATGGCTCATTTTTGTAGGGTAAACCTTCTGAATTTCTACATTGATTCAGAAGTACTGCAAAGACTACAAGTGGGGGACTCCAAAATATTACAACCCCTGGTCATCCATTCAAAATAAATGTAAAGAAAAAATGTGAATGTATCTGTTGTTGTTGTTAGTTGCAAAGTCGTGTCTGCCCGATCGCGACCCCATGGACAATGTTCCTCCACGCCTTCCTGACCTCTACCATCCAGGCCTTCCTGACCTCTACCATCCATTTAGGCTCACGCCTATTACTTCAGTGACTCCATCCAGCCACCTCATTCTCTGTCGTCCCCTTCTTCTCTTGCCCTCAATCTTTCCCAGCATTAGGCTCTTCTCCAGTGGGTCCTTACTTCTCATAAGGTGGCCAAAGTATTTGAGTTTCAACTTCAGGATCTGGCCATCTAAAGAACAGTCAGGGTTGATCTCCTCTAGGACTGACCGGTTTGATCGCCTTGCAGTCCAAGGGACTCGCAGGAGTCTTCTCCAGCACCATAGTTCAAAGACCAAAATTCTTTGGTGCTCAGCCTTTCTTATGGTCCAGCTTTCACTGCCATACATTGTAACTGGGAAGACCATAGCCTTGACTATATGCACTTTTGTTGAAAGAGTGATGTCTCTGCTTTTTAGTGTGCTGTCTAGATTTGCCATGGCTTTCCTCCCAAGGAGCAAGCGTGTTTCAATTTCTTGGCTACAGTCCCCATCTGCAGTGATTTTGGAGCCTAGGAAAATAAAATCTGTCACTACCTCCATTTCTTCCCCATCTGTTTGCCAGGAATTGAGAGGACTGGATGCCATGATCTTGGTTTTCTTAATGTTTAGTTTCAACCCAAATTTGCACTTCCTTCTTCACTCGCAACAAGAGGCTCTTTAGTTCCTCTTCACTTTCTGCCATTAGAGTGGTATCATCTAAATATTTTAGGTTGTTGATATTTCTCCTGGCAATCTTAATTCCAACTTTTGATTCATCTAGCTCTGCCTTTCTCATGATGTGCTCTGCATATAAGTTAAATAGGCAGGGTGACAGTATACAGCCTTGCCAGACTCCTTTCCCAATTTTGAACCAATCAGTGGTTCTGTGTCCAGTTCTCAGTGTTGCTTCTTGACCCGCATATAGGTTTCTCAAGAGACAAATAAGATGATCTGGTACTCCCATCTCTTTAAGAACTTGCCACAGTTTGTTGTGATCCACACAATCAAATGCTTTACATAGTCAATGAAGCAGAAGTAGATGTTTTTCTGGAACTCTTTAGCTTTCTCCATGATCCAGCCTATGTTGGCAATTTGATCTCTAGTTCCTCTGCCTCTTCGAAATCCTGCCTGTACTTCTGGTAGTTCTCAATCCGCATACTGCTGGACTTTAGCTTGTAGGATTTTAAGCATAACTTTACTAGCATGTGAGTGCAATGGTGTGATAGTTTGAACATTCTTTGGCACTGCCTTTCTTTGGAATTGGAATGTAAACTGATCTTTTCTAATCCTGTGGCCACTGTTGAGTTTTCCAAATTTGCTGGCAAATTGAGTATAGCACTTTTACTGCATTGTCTTTTAAGATTTTGAACAGCTCAGCTGGAATACTGTCTCCTCCACTAGCTTTGTTGTTGCTCAGCTTTCCTAAGGCCCACTTCACTTCACATTCTAGGATGTCTGGCTCGAGGTCAGTGACCACCTCATCGTGGTTATCAGGGATGTTAAGCTCGTATAGTTCTTCTGTGTAATTTTGCCACCTCTTCTTAATCTCTTCTACCTCTGTTAGGTCCCTGCCATTTTGGTCCTTTATCATGCCCATTTTTGCATGAAACATTCCCTTCATCTCTCCAATTTTCTTGAAGAGTCCTCCCTATTCTATTGTTTTCTTCTATTTCTTTGCACTGTTCATTTAAGAAGGCATTCTTATCTCTTCTAGCTATTCTCTGGAATTCTGCATTCAATTGGGTGTATCTGTTTTTTTCTCCCTTGCCTTTCACTTCCCTCCTGTCCTCAGCTATTTGCAAAGCTTCCTCAGACAGCCATTTTGCTTTCTTGCATTTCTTTTTCTTTGGGATGGTTTTAGCTGCTACTTCTTGTACAATGTTGTGAACCTCCATCCATAGTTCTTCAGGCACTCTGTCTATCAGATCTAATTCCTTAAATCTATTTGTCACCTCTACTGTATATTTGTCAGGGATATGATTTAGTTCATACCTGAGTGATCTAGTGCTTTTCCCTACTTTCTTTAGTTTAAGCCTAAATTTTGCAACGAGAAGCTCATGGTCTGAGCCACAGTCAGCTCCTGTTCTTGTTTTTACTGATTGTATAGAGCAGGGGTAGGCAACCTCGGCTCTTTTATGACTCATGGACTTCAACTCCCAGAATTCCTGAGCCAGCTTCTGGTAGTTGAAGTCCATGAATCATAAAAGAGCTGAGGTTGCCTACCCCTGGTATACAGCTTCTCCATCTTTGGCTGCAGAGCACATAGTCAATCTGATTTCTGTGTTGACCGTCTGGTGATGTCCATGTGAAGAGCTGTCTCTTGGGTTGTTGGAAAAGAGTGTTTGCTATGACCATCTTGACAAAATTCTATCAGCCTGTGCCCTGCTTCATTTTGTACTCCAAGGCCAAACTTGCCTGTTATTCCGGTTATCTTTTGGCTTTCTACTTTAGCATTCCATTCCCCCATGATGATAAGGACATCATTTTTTGGTGTTAGTTCTATAAGGTGCTGTAAGGCTTCATAGAACCGGTCAATTTCATCCTCTTCAGCACCGATGGTTGGGGCATAGACTTGGACTACTGTGATATTGAATGGTTTGCCTTGGATTCGAACTGAGGTCATTCTGCAATTTTGGGGATTGTATCCCAGTATTGCTTTTCCTACTTTTTTATTGACTATGAAGGCTACTCCATTTCTTCTGAGGGATTCTTGCCCACAGTAGTATACCTGATGGTCATCTGAATTAAATCCACCCATTCCTGTCCATTTTAGTTTGCTGATTCCTAAGATGTTGATGTTCAGTCTTGTCATCTCTTGTTTGACCATGTCCAGCTTTCCTTGATTCATGGATCTTACATTCCAGATTCCTATGGAGAAAAAACCTTTACAGCATTGGACTTTCCTTTCACCACCAGATACATCTACAGCTGAGCGTCCTTTCGGCTTTGGCCCAGTTGCTCATTCTTTCTGGCGCTACTATTACTAGCCCTCTGCTCTTCTCCAGTAGCATATTGGATGCCTTCTGACCTAAGGGGCTCATCTTCCAGCGTCATATCGTTTTGCCTTTTGGTACTGTCCATAGGGTTTTCATGGCAAAGATACTGGAGTGGGTTGCCATTTCCTTCTCCAGTGGATCACGTTTTGTCAGAACTCTCTGCTATGACCTGTCTGTCTTGAGTGGCCCTGCACAGCATAGCTCATAGCTTCATTGAATTATGCAAGCCCCTTCACCACAACAAGGCAGTAATCCATGAAGGGGGTGAATGTATTGTCCTTACACAATTCGTCTTTAAATTGTGGAAATCACTCAAAACAGTGGCAAGGTTTTGATAGCACAGCAGCAGATAACAACTTGACTTTTTTTAGCCCATTGGCCTGCATATTGCCCTACTGTCCACTCTCTTGATGGCTGTTTGCTGCTTTCTGGAACAAAGGTTTCATACTATGAAAATACAAAAAAGAAATTGTGATGTTTGTCAGCTTTCCTAATGCCCCCAATTAACCAGATTAACCAGTGTTTGATAAAGTATGCTGAACAAAATGGGTTATCTGCCAGATCCAGAAAACGTTTTCTTACATTTTTAGGAAAAGGATATTATTAGTTTACTTTTTCTTTTCTCTGTGGAAATTGGGAGCTACTAAGTAGGCAATTGTATACAGAGAAGCAGGAGTCTAATTTCCTGCATGCTTGATTATGCCCCTCTTCTATTTTTTTTCTTCTTGCTAGCAAGGGAGCATTTTAAATTCTCAGCTGACACAGTCATGTCATCTGGTGAGTATTTCATGAAGTCCAATTTAAGAGCATTTTACACAGGCATTTGTAAATACATATTTCAAACGTCACACAGTCATCTGAACATCTCTTAATTTTTTTTCTCTCCACACTTTGTTTTCATTACGTATACTTTCCAGTTAGGTGTCTACATTCAATATATTTGCATTTAGCTCCAGTGTTGATCCTTGCACAACACACTAGATTTTATCTAGTTCACACTTTGCCACAAATGATTCCTTAAGTCTTATTTACTTATGTGTCGTACTAAACTTTGTAGTTTACTGGCAACTTGCAAACAATGTCAACATAACAAGAAATGTTTGCAAGTACAAATTTTGAAATGCTTTGTCCATGCTGTTTTAAACCTAAAATAACATTATAGATGGAAACTCAAAGTCATTCAAAATTGGGAGCTAGTTTGGTCTAGAGGTTAAGGCACCAGATTTAAAAACCAGGAGACTGTGAATTCTAGTCCTGCCTTGGGCATGAACCCATCTGGGGGACCTTGGACCAGTCACTCTCAATCTGCCTTAGGAAGAAGGTAAATCAGTTCTGAAAAACCTTGCCAAGAAAATTGCAGGGACTAGTCCAGGCACCCACTAGGAGACAACACACACACACACACATGAAAGATTGGAAAATAAGACAAAATGAACCTAGAGGAAACCCTTTCCTTTGACTTTAAGAGCAAACAATCCATACACTATTTTATCCCCATTTGGATTTTGTTTTAAGAACATTATATATTGTTCTTTATTGTAATATGAAACTTATGGTACATATATAAGAGACATGTGCTGTGTTTATACATTACACTAAGCTGTGGTTTGTGTTACCCATAATAAATCATGGACTGAATAATCCAAACCCAGTCTTAAAGGTGAGCAGAGTAGTTTGATGATGTGGCTACTTTATTCCTGTGCTGTTTTTAGCTCTTTTTGTGTTGCATTCCACTGTATTGTTTAATGTGTCTTATCTGTCTGAATTAATAGGGATTTGATCAACATATTCTCATGTTTAAAATATTGTACTCTTCAATTAGTTAATACTAGTCATGAGTCCTAAGAAATATACCTGCACATATCTCATTAAAAAGACCTCTACTCATCTCAGCAGAGTTAAACTAGAAAATTTCTGGAAAGGGCACATATAAAATATTGCACCACAGCTCAGCTGTGACTGTTTCCTGCCTTAACAATAATACAATTGCTAAAGAAGTGACACCTTCTATATTAATATGCTCCTTTGAGTTAGAAATATAAATCCACTTCTGTATTTTCCCCTTGAGTCATTTCTTCATGTTTCACTTATTGTCATCAGCCTCCAAATCTCAATTTCATACTGAGATTTCCAAATTGTTATAGCTATTGTAGTCTTCTATATTGTATGTTGAATGTGTATTAATGGAAGCTGTACTGGAAGAAGATGAGCATTTAAAATTGGAAGAAGCATTAATAACTTGTGCTATGCTGATGACACTGAAGTAGAAAAATTGACAGAGACCAGGCCAAGCTCTTCAATGTAGGAAGTTTATTTGCGCAGGTTCAAACTGCACTTAGCATGAAAGAGTCTGAACCCCGAAAGGTCCAAATCAACATACATTTATACAGTTACATTCATCTGGTATTCATATGTCATATTATAGGCGTTACAAAGGGAGGAATAATATATGGTAATGTAAGTAATAGCATATAGAGAAGTGAAATATGCCTAGTACAAATAAACAACAGAAGAAAAGGAGTTGTCAGCAAAAGGGAGTATACATGTGATAAATGTCAGCTCAGGAAGAGAACAACAGGATGCATATGTCTGGTCAAGATAAAAATACTAACGGCTTAGCACAGCTACTTACTTGCTAGCTTGCAAGCTAAGGGGAAGTAGGGCAAAAGTCAGAGGCCTTAGCTTTGAGAGCTCTGCCACAGCCTAAACCAAAGTTACAATTCTTCAGGCCATCAGACCTTCTGTCCCACCCTTGGGTTGACAGGTCACACCTGAGTTAGTCCCTGATTCTGCATTGCCTCAAATAACCAAAAATGCAAAAGATCATCAAGTTCTAGTAATAAAAGTAAAGAAGCATAGTGAAAAATTGGGACTCTAAGTATAAAGAACACCAAAGTAATGCAAACAGGTACAACAACCAGCCTTAGAATATCAGCTTCTGCCTTTTAGGATCAACCATCAAGAGTAAAGAACAAGCAATCAAGAAACATACTACAAACACTTGATAATGCAGCCATGAAGCTTTCAAAAAGATATTCAAATGCCATACCTACAAAGATCAGTACAGGGCAAGCAGTGGTATTCCCTGTGACATTTTATGGAAACAAAAGCTGGATTTGACTTTCAATGGAGAAAAGTCCCAAGAGCACCATGGACAGCCAAGATAATTGTGATAGTGTGCACATTTTCCTTCTGTCTCTCAAGGTTATTTCCACATACCATCACAATAACCAACAAATGGATCTTTGAATAAATCAACCCAGAAGTTGTCTAGAGACTAAAGTTACCAGGGTCAAGTTATCCTAATTCAGATACATTATTCAAAGACCTACCTATCTAGACAAGGTTCTAATGCTGGGAAAGATGGAAGGTAAGAATAGAAAATGTCCAGCAGCAAAGTGGATGGACTCAGTTGCAAAGGTGATAAGTGCACAATTGGAAGACCTGAAGGACTAAGGTAGGTACAGGTAATCATAGAGCTTGTTTGTCTATATGGTTGCCAAGATTTGACACCGACTTGATGGCAAATAATCAATCAACCAATCAAGTTTTCTACACACATATTGTAACCAATATAGAAAACATTAACCTTCTTCCTTGCTTGTGAAATTCTTCACTGTTAATGTGCTCCAAAAGAATCATTATCAAACCCTACCTTTCCATACAGTAACTCTAAGGAGAGCCTTTATAGTAATCTAAATCTGACTCATATAACCAGAAACACAACGTATTCTAGGCAAAAAACAGCAACATATCACTAAGATCCCTCTACCTCATACATGCACACAATGGTACGTTAGGATAGCGCAATAAAAATGAAGAAAAACATCCCAATATTTAAGAAACCTGATGTTTTTGTTTATATTATATTTTTGTCCCAAAATTTTGGATTGTTGGGTTGACATCCCATGAGGTGCTAATCCCAATATTCTGTTGGATACACCATCCCCATTCATCATCCCCAGACTGATGATTTCATGGTGAAGAATAGCAGACAGTCCTACTTTCCATTTTTCTAATCTATCTACATAACATGGTTAAGGCTGGAGCATTGTACATGCTAATTACCCACTTGAATTGTTTCCAGTGACTCTGGAAAGGTCTTTGCCTTTTGAGGTGTGTGTGTGTGTGTGTGTGTGTGTGTGTGTGTGTGTGTGTATGAGAGAGAGAGTGTGTGTTAAGGATTTGGATGTGTGCTTGCTGAACCCAAATAGTTTTGGCAAATTCAATAATTACTGCTGATAATCTCCCTAACAGTATTAGAAATACTTATAGATTATAGATTCATTCTGCATTGGTTCCATGGTAACAGGTGCTGAAAAGGCTCATGGAGTTCTGGAAAAAAAAGAGCTGAAAGCTTAGTCTTTATTCTCCTCAGAATTTCCTAATGATTAAGATTAGAATGTCTGTTTTACTTGCTTTCTTGCTGCCACTCATGACTGGTTTGGTTTAAAAAGTTTGCATTGTTTGCATTGGCTAATTGGAAAGCATCTGAGGATATCTTGGTTTGCCTGTGGGGAATGTATAAATGTCAGTTCATCTCACTGCAGAATAATAAAGAAATGTAATTGATATAATATTGCATTCAGAGACTGAAAAAGACAAGGTACCTCTAAGTCAGTTTATTGGCAAATGTAGCATTTTTATCCCTCCTAACTAGCCTAAAGGCTAAGCCTAAAATCTGAACAGTAACATTTGTAATTATTCTGAAACATCCACACCACTCAAGGTAAAGAAAGCAAAATGAAATTCCAAATTGTATTAGCCCACATAAAAGATGGCTTTTGTATTCCTCATCTTCCTAATCATGTAGTACTATAAAAACAGAAGTTATTGTTAGATATATATTTTATTGTACATTGTGTGTGTGTGTGTGTGTGTGTGTGTGTGTACGAACCCTTTATTGTATTTAGTCCTTTCTGCCCAAGTAGCCTCATATATATATGGTAGGCTGAGTTCAGCTAAGTGGCTACTTGGGCATACTAAATACAATTAAGGGTTCAACCACCAGTTCACATAGGATATATAGTACACCAAAAATTAATATCTGGGGAGGTGTCCAGAAATTTATATGGTTCCTGAAAATTCTGAATTGATATTCCCAACACATCCAGGTTAGGAAAAAAATGGTGTCTCTCACAGGTGTCAAACTTGATCACGTCATGTGATGTATTGTGACGTATTGCAATGTTTTTTGCCTTTGCGGAGCCAGGGTGGATGTGATGCATCTGGCCCATGGGCCGCTAGTTTGACACCCCTGGTCATGTTTTCCTTTCTACAGGCAACCATTAGATTGATTAATGGTAATGATGAAGGTCACTTGCAATCATTGGGCTCAATGTCAGTTTTCCTGACTAAAGCATCAACTAAGAATCCAAGCTGCAAGCTTCAATTACAGGTAATTGACTTCTCAGTGGTTCTATGCTTTATCCACAAAATCAAAATTATCCACAAAATCAGAAAATATTCTTAATTTACCAGATTCCAGAATCTTAATCTTAAATCTATGACAATTTTGTATGATCACAAAATCAAATGTTTGTTGAGTATAAGGTATGCATTGTGTCTCCTCATTGATTTACTGTTTATATTTTGGTGGTGGTGATAGTGGCTTTCTTACCTTTGCTATTAATCACATGGAATGCAGTATGGATAGAAAGGTAAGATATTAATTCCAATTATTACTATTACTAGAAAATCATAATTTCACTACAATTTAATGAGAAGAAATTTTGCCCAGCACTGGAAGAAAATTATAATTCTGACAATATTTGATTGGGAATTTAAACTTGATTTGGCATCCTTGGGTGGTTTAAAGCGGACATGTCAAACTTGCGATATCGTGTGACGTCACGTGACATATTGGAACTTTTTCCCCATTGCCGGCAATGGGGTGGGTGTGGTTTCCTTGTGACGCATCCAGCCTGTGGGCCGGCAGCTTGACACCCTTTGTTTAAAGGATTTTAAAACATACTCCCACTTCATTGGCAAACGCTTGAAGCTGATAAGTTTTGGAACTTATAGTCTAAAACCTCATCCTATCTAACCCTAAGTCTAAAATCATAAAATTACTATGCACCTGCTGCCATTGTCAACCTCCCATTGCCCGGTTCGCTCCCACAGAGTCAGCCTCCTCAGGGTTCTGTCAGCTAAGCAATGCCAGCTGGTGACCCCCAGGGGGAGAGCCTTCTCTGTGGGCGCACCAACCCTCTGGAATGAGTTGCCTCAGGAGCTGCAGATGGCCCCTGACCTTCGGTCCTTCTGCCGTGACCTGAAGACATGGATGTTCTAACACTCGGGCCTGGACTGACTATAGTTTTAAATTTGGTTTTATTGGGTTAATTGTTATGTATTTATTATATTTATGGTTTAATTCTTTTTTAAATTTTGTATTTTATGTTTTTTAACTTTTTATTGTTGTGAGCCACCCTGAGTCCTTAGGGAGAAGGGCGGCATATAAATTTAATAAATTCAATTCAATTCAATTTTTAAAAAAAACTAACTTTACTAGTTACTAGTTAACATTAGATAAAAAATATATAAAAATGAACTATTTTACAACCATATAAAAGTAACTAAAATAAAAGGTAGCATCTTAATGCTGCACCAAATTTCAGAAACAGAGAATAATTGAAAGTATGAATTAGAAAGTACTGTATAAGTCATGGCTGACATCCTGTCCTGCTTGCAAACCTGCAACAAACATTGTACAATTTGAAACAGACTGTTCCACTGCTGTACAGCTCTTAACACAAATTCCTTCTTAATATTCAACCTGAATCTCCTTTTTCTCAGTTTCAGTGCATCATTCTTTGCCCTGCCCCTAGCTGCAACAAATAACACTTCCACAACTTCTTGCATGTGACAGCATTTAGCTATTTGTATATCTCTTACCTTACTTTTTTTTGTGGCAAGCCAAGCAATCCTCCTTTAACCATTCTTCATAGGATTTGATGTGTAGACCCATTATCCTGCTGGCACATATTCTCTGAATATGTTCCAGATTCTCCATATGTTCCTTTTGAAAGTCTAGAACCCAAACTAGACACAATATTCTAGAACTGCTACCTTCTGAATGTAATTTTCCTGGTAACACACTTCAAGACTGTATTGGATTTTGTAAGTACTGCAGTGTGTGTTTGTGTATGTGTGTTACAGATTTCAAAATGTGGTGTATGTTTGATGTTTCACTAACTCTCTTGATCATATTAGCTCAGCTGCTACAACTGTTCTTAAGTCACCCACCCAGTTAATAGACATAAATAATTTTATAGAATATATTATAAGTAGTAGTGGATTCAAGCTGCATTTATTACATGCTAGTTATCGGCATTACTATACAGCATATATCTGCTGTGCTATACAAGAATCTGAATGTTATGGAAGAGAGAGAGAGAACATGAAAGAGAAGATATCAAAGATGAGAGAAGAAACTTGATTGGAATAGAAGTAGAAAACTGGGAATACTTGGATATCAAATTGGGGGCCATTTTCTGATGAAACAAATAAGTTTCCCACATCAAAATGAAGAAGGATTTACAAAATTATTGTGATATTCCATCTATTTTATTATCAAATATATATCCTACATTTCTGTTAGTATTAAGCTGTCGATTACTGCATACAAACTACTTGAATGCAAAATACTGTATACTATATTACAATGATTACCAAAATGCTCTAAAATAATATCATTTAAATCAATTAACAGTTAAAAGTTTGATGAATTAGATATGTTGTTGTTATTTTTTGTAAATACTTAGAAAGTGGAAGTCATCTTCTTGCAGATGGCATCCCATAATCTAGGAGCCACTCAATAGACATCAATTTATCATGTATCAGATGATTCTTCTAGTAGAAGAGACATTCCCATAAATGCTGAGTCTGCTGATCTAATTAGCTATGCATCATGGTAGTGATGATATGAATTGTGTGATTGTGGCAGGTTAGAGCAGGAGCGGGCTGGACGCATCATGTGGAAGCTGCGCCCACCCCATTGCAGGCAATGGCAAAACTGTCCCGATACGTTGTGCGACGTCACGTGACATCGCAAGTTTGACATGTCTGGCTTAGAATGTCCAAATGCAACTTAAGCAATGTTGGATCCTCTAAACTTATGGGGTGAGCATCAGAAAGTATACCTTGTGCTTTGTTGAAGATTTTCATTTTACTTGCTCAATTCTTATTTCTTCCATCATGATAAGAATATAACAGTATAAAATACTTTTAGGCTGATACCTCTAAAAAAGGTTGATGATATCTCATTAAGCATGTTTTCTCTCATATTTCTCCTCCCATAGAGTATCTAGAAATGTGGAAAGCCTGTTAATTGAAGATATGAGAGATGATAGCGCTGCGATAAGGTTAAGATTGATTTGAAAAAGTGATGAGCCATTTTGCAATCTGAAGCAGAACAGCCCAGCTGATTTACAGATAATTCCACCAAAACTCTAGATGATAGCCCATAACTAAAACTATCATTTCATACTTTTGGCCCATTCATAAGAAAAATTGGAGTCTATGAATTTAGATCATTCAATTCAACAACTGAAAATAAAGTGTTTTTCAAAATGAGCTTTATAAATTGTTCTACATTTGCCACCAATCTTGATTACTTCAGTGTAGACTCACCACTGGTGAATGTAGCTATTATTTATAATGACCCTCTTCAAAATTTGACATTAGTGTTTGTTTATTCCTCAAGCCCTTTGCATATAGGTATTGATTGTTCTTAATTATCAAGCTATGCAATAGTTTGATAACATATTGCTCGAGACAATGGGGCTAAGGACCTGGGCATATTTATAGTCTGGGTTTCAACGCTCAATTTCTATGCTTTGCTTAATTAGAGGGTGAGCAGAAAATACAGAATAAACATCAATGTGCTCTATCCCACATGTATTTCCTTTCTAGATACAGAATATATTTTATTCTTAATATGCCACATTTTAGCCTGGTCACAATAAGTCAGGATAATAAAGTAGGTTTTTTTTGTTTTGGATCTAGAAATCTGAATTAATAATCTCAAAAATACTTCCAGTTTGCCTGAGATGGTATAAGTTTTAATGAGATCTCACTAAAAAAAAGTTACTTTATCAAAATGTGAGGGTGCATTTCAGTCATAAAGACAGAATGTCAAAATAAAGAATCTTCATTTTTTTTCAATCCAAATCAAAGTGTTATGCAATATAAAGATCTAACTAGGTATTCTGGAAGGTATTGCATGTCTAGATACCCCTGCCTCACCTGTGGCTCTCCTTAGTAGCATGTTATGATCATTATATTATTCAGCACTTTTTTCAATCCTGTTGAAGAAGCTCTATTTTGTATAAGATAAGTTTGTTTGTTTTGTTTTGTTCTGTTGAATGGCTGCCCGATGTCCCTTTGAATTATAACTAATAAAATAGAACAGGTCTGCAGGTACATCTGGACTGTGTTTCCAATAAATCAAATACACATTTTGCTTAATTACAGCAGTCATTATTAAATATACCTATATGTATACATAACAAAATATTAGTAATATATCTGCATTTATATTATTTTAGGACAATATATTATCTTTTGGCAACAGATAAGTGACTACTATTTATTATTATTAAATAATAATAAATGTTATTAAATGTTGCCAAGAGCAAACAAACATTTAGCATAATAATATAACATTAGGTATGCATTATTTCTCTAGAGGTTTAATAGAGAGATACAGTATAAGATATAGATGGGCTTATTAATGGTAACTTCTTATCTTCTACAGATAAAACCCCTTTCCTTTTTTCCCCAGTACTAATACAAAAGTTATGTTCAGATATACCATAAAATATCCACAGTGTTACTTCTGTTGAGATAAATAAAATTATCTGAAGAAAATAATATATCTATAGTATATATAGGGTCAGTGATCCACTCTCATTTTTATCAACCATCTTTAATTGCCACTGAATCAGGATCCAATCTGAGTTGGTTCTCAGGACCAAAGGTTTACAGTATTCTTCCAAGTTTTCAGGCTGATGCTGGAGCCATTCATAGGGAACTTCTCCCTGTGTGCCACATTCTGGAGAGAGAAATTCCTTCCAGATGGGCTCCAGCATGGAAGAATAAATCCATCTCAGATTGGATCCTCCATCATTATCCTAGGACAGGGGTAGGCAACCTCGGCTCTTTTATGACTCATGGACTTCAACTCCCAGAATTCCTGAGTCAGCATAGTTGACTCAGGAATTCTGGGAGTTGAAGTCCATGAGTCATAAAAGAGCCGAGGTTGCCTACCCCTGTCCTAGGACATGAATGTTTGCCTTCATTTGCACTGAATCTTCCAGCAACAATCAAAGTATTTAAAGCGTTCTTAAGTGAAAAATGTCTTGAGATGCTTTGCTGAATGAAATCAAATAGCAATCTTTTACAAAAAAAAAATTAACCCTATTTATCTTTAATAAATAAAGCCTATCTATGTCAGAAATAATTTAATAAATAAAGCCTACCTATAGCAGTATGGACTATCTCGAAGTAACGTGCCTGAGATTTCCTCAAAATCTCCACTGCCTCTAAAGAAAACACCAGAAAATGAAATTTCCAGATAGCAAACTGGGAAAGTAACTTGAGGAAGAGATGAGAAATCAGTCAGCATTGCTGTGATCCATACTGTGTGGGTTTTGTTTTTGTTTTCAATGACATGCAGAACATTTTTTTTCACAACTGCAAGGCAGTTTTTTTTTTTTTTTTTACTGAGCATGCCCAAGATGGCAGACGTGCTCGGCTAAGCTCCGTTTGGAGCTGCAGCAATGTGACGACCCTGGGAGCCTCACAGGAATATTCTTTTCTGTGAAGGACTTGGAGGGGGGATGAGGACGAGGTGAGCCTTTATACTGTTGTTTTTTGGCCCCGTGAGCCCTGAACTCTCCGTGGTTTTTTTTTTTTTTTCCATCTGAGCCCGGAAGAGTTTTAGAGGCCTCAGAGGATATGGAGGAGCTGAGCAGCGCTTTGTGCTGCATGATCAGCTGTTCGTCGGACCAGCTACTTTCGAACTTGAATGGAGGCTGCTGGAGTGCCTGGGAGTGCCTGGGAGTGCTTGATCAGCTGTTCGTCGGACCAGCTGTTTGTCGGAAGGCTTGCGGACTTGCGAACTTGAATGGAGGCTGCTGGAGTGCCTGGGAGACCAGATATTCTGCGGAGCTCTACTCTAAGCGGCGCCGACCAGCTGACTACGGATCCGGGAGGCATTCTCGAAGCCTGTGGAGCCTGGGACATCTTTTTAGAGCTTGGTGGTGTCCCGGAGCGCCCTTCAGCTGCTTGGGGGAGCCGCGTGTTGATTGATTAACTACGAATCGCGGCTTGGAGCAGCGCTGGTGTGGAAATGTTGAAGTGTTTGTCGGCTTTTTGGAGGGCCCCGGCTGCTCGGAGGAGGTTTGGGAGAGCCGTGTGGGTCCGGAAGATCTGACTGAGCCCCGTGTTGAATTTCTTGGTGCCGACCAGCTGACTGTGCTCTGCGGTGCCGACCAGCTGTCTCCAGTTGCTCAGGAGCCGGATGTTGGTTGAGTAACAACTCCCATTATGAACTACGGTTTGGAACAGCGTCAGCGTTTTAAGCTGGAGTGGTGGAGACGGCCCTGGTTGGCGTCTGAGACGGTTGGCGGTGAGGGGGTTGGAGTGCCGCGACCGTTTTGGTACAGTGACTATGGCTGGGTGGAGTATGGACTTTTATGCCTGGACATCTGGAGGCATGGACTATTATGCCTGGACATCTGGAGGCATGGACTATTATAGTTCACTGGACCATATCCTTGAGCCCCACTCCGTGACTTTATGGGTTTTTACCCTAATCCATCTCGCTGACTGGTTTCGCCTATTGTCCTCTCCTTTCCTTTCCCCCTGGGCTGTGGAAGGTGCCGGGTGTATAACCACTGTGAGAGAGTGGTTAAGAGTTAAGAGCTCCATCTTTTCCGTCCTAGAGGTGAGAGCTCTAGGCGGTATCTCTCTCCCCGGCTGTATATCTCAGGCTGCTCCCCGGTTCTGACCGTTGTGAAAGAACGGGGATTGTCCCGGGGTTACCCTGCTCTAGTGGCAGAAGAGCTGGGTTTGCAGTCTGGATATTCCCCTTCCATTTTTAAGATCCTCCCCTTTTTATTTATTCGATCTGGGTCTGTTTTTTGCTGTATTACCCAATTTTACCATGGTTTTGAGATACTCCAGCACGGTTTTACTCGCTCTCAGAGGTGCCCCCCCATCCTGGGAGCGACCCGCCTTACCTTTTAATTTACCTCTTGATGACGGGTCCGACTGTTGGGACCCTGAGAGATGGCCGGGCAGAAACAGGGGCCTAAGATATAAATTTAACAAGAGGCCCCTGATTACTTTTTTAGCTAATTTTTTTGTAGGGTTAGGGAGGGGGGAGGGTTGTGGTTGGTTGGAGAGAGGGGGCACTCTGCCAACTGCTGTTCAGACCAGGCCTAGTAGAGATCGCGTTGAGAGGGAGCCGGGGTCGGTCATCTCTGGAGCTCTGGAGCGGGTCGTGGGAATGCCAATTCCCACAACGATAGGGAATGGCTGCAGGTGTAAGATCAGAGGGCCGTATCGACCTCCGGGAGGGCCTCTCCGCTATCTCCAAGCGGTGAGGCGCTCCGACCATCTGCCTTCGACCCAAGGCTCTGGGAGCGGAGATGTGCAGCCACCTGAGCTCCGACTGGTGTACCTAAATGCCAGGTCCGTTGCTAATAAGGCTCCCCTCGTCCGGGATTTAGTCGAGGGTGAGCAAGCGGACCTGGCTTGCATTACGGAAACCTGGTTGGGCCCAGAGGGTGGTATCCCCCTGGTGGATCTCTGCCCACCAGGCTTCCGGATGCTACACCGGCCTCGGACTCAGGGTACGGGTGGGGGAGTGGCTGTAGTTATGAGGGAGACCTTATGTCCGCAGGAGGCCACCCGTTCCTCAGATAGTCGGGTGTGAATCTCTCTTATTGAGGTTTGGTCCTAGGGCGCAGTTGGGCTTGCTGCTCGCGTACCTTTCGCCTAGTCGCGTAGCAGCAGCCCTGCCTGAGCTTCTCGATATCCTCTCAGGGCTGGTGATTGAGTTTCCTAAACTAATGGTTTTGGGAGACTTCAATCTACCATCCCTGGGAGGAGTATCTGAGTTAGCTCGGGAGTTCATGGCTTCCATGACGGCCATGGACCTGACGCAGGTAATTCATGGACCAACCCATGAGGGAGGCCACACCCTTGACTTGGTTGTCTTATCTGGTCGGTGGTTAGATGATCTTGGTGGGGGCTCCCCAATTGTTATGCCCCTGTCATGGACCGATCATCATCTCCTGCGGCTGGTCTTCCGTTTTGCCACCCCCCACCGTGGGGTTGTTGAGCCAACTAGATGGTTCCGCCCCAGGCGCTTAATGGACCCTGAGAGGTTTCAGGCAGCGCTGGGGGACCCACCTGCCTCCCCAGCTCACAGCTCGGCGGATGCCTTAGTGGAGGCCTGGGAAAGGACGGCCACGGAGGCACTTGACCGAGTTGTACCCTTGCGGCCCCTGACCCAGCGCAGATCCCAATGGGCTCCATGGTTTTCCGCGGAGCTCCGGGAGATGAAGCGTCGGAGACGGGGCCTAGAGAGCGTCTGGAGGTCCACCCAATCTGAATCCGACCGATTGCGACTAAGAACCCATATTAGGTCTTATCTCGCTGCGATGAGGGTAGCGAGATCTAACTATTTCGCTGCCCTCATCGCGTCCGCAGATAATCGCCCGGCCGCCCTGTTTAGGGTGACCCGCTCCCTCCTCAATCAGGAGGTCAGTGAGGATCCCTTGCAGGGGCGTGCCGAGGAATTTAGTCAACATCTGTCGGACAAAATCGCTCGGATTCGGACCTGTTTGGACTCCGACTGGGCAGTGTCGGACGATCAGGACACGAGTGATCTTGTCGATGTCATCTGGGAGGAGTTCGATCCTGTGACTCCGGAGGAAGTGGACAGGATCATGGGGAGGCTGAGCTCCACCACATGTTTATTGGACCCGTGCCCTTCCTGGCTGGTTTATGCAGCCCGGGAGGGGACACGAAGCTGGTTCCAGGCGGTTATAGCTGCTTCTTTGAGTGAGGGCAGTTTTCCCGCCGCCTTGAAGGAGGCGGTGGTGAGACCTCTCCTCAAGAAGCCTAACTTGGATCCGGCTGTTTTGAATAACTTTCGTCCGGTCTCCAACCTTCACTTCCTTGCGAAGGTTGTTGAGAGTGTGGTGGCGCATCAGCTCCCTCTGGTCCTGGATGAAGCGGATTATCTAGACCCGTACCAATCGGGCTTCAGGCCTGGGTACAGCACGGAGATGGCATTGGTCGCGCTGGTGAATGATCTCTGGAGGGCTCGGGACAGAGGATACTCCTCTGTTCTAGTCCTATTAGACCTCTCAGCGGCTTTCGATACCATCGACCATGGTATCTTGCTGCGCGTCTCAGGGGATTGGGAGTGGGAGGCACGGTTCTTCAGTGGTTCTCCTCCTATCTCCTGGGACGTTCGCAGTCGGTGTTGACGGGGGGGCAGAGGTCGACCGCGAGGGCTCTCGCTTGTGGAGTCCCTCAGGGGTCGGTCCTCTCGCCCCTTCTGTTCAACATCTACATGAAACCGCTGGGTGAGATCATTAGTGGTTTTGGAGTTGGGTATCATCAGTATGCTGATGATACCCAACTTTTCATTTCGACCCCAAACCACCCCAGTGATGCCCTCGACGTGATGTCCCGGTGCCTGGAGGCGGTCCGGGTCTGGATGGGGAGGAACAGGCTTCGTCTCAACCCCGACAAGACGGAGTGGCTGTGCGTACCGGCATCCCGGGATATTCAGGATATCCCACCCCTCATTATGGGGGGTGAGTCATTACCTCCTGTAGATAGGGCTCGCAACTTGGGAGTCCTCCTAGATTCACAGCTCTCTTTAGAAGACCATATTGTAGCTGTAACTAGGGGGGCGTTCGCCCAGGTTCGCCTGGTGCGCCAGTTGCGGCCCTATCTAGACCGGGATGCCTTGCGCACGGTCACTCATGCGCTCGTGACCTCTCGTCTTGATTACTGCAACGCTCTCTACATGGGGCTACCCTTGAAGACCACTCGGAGGCTCCAGCTGGCACAGAATGCAGCCGCGAGAGTTGTCGGGGGTCTCCCGATACTCCCGTGTTACACCTTTGCTCCGCGAGCTGCATTGGTTGCCAGTTGTCTTCCGGGTGAGGTTCAAGGTGTTGGTAATGACCTACAAAGCCCTCCATGGCATGGGTCCAGAATACCTTGGGGAGCACCTGCAGCCGGCGTCAACTTCCCCCCGCCCAGTACGCTCCCACAGAGAGGGCCTCCTCAGGGTGCCGCCGGTCAAAGAATGCCGACTGGTGGCCCCCAGGGGGAGAGCGTTCTCTGTGGGTGCACCGGACTTATGGAACCATCTTCCGGTAGAGCTCCGGATGGCGCCTGACCTCCGCTCCTTCCGGCGCGACCTTAAAACCCATCTCTTTAAGGAAGCGGGCCTGGCCTGATGGGATGGGGTGGGTTTGTTATTATGACTTTAATTTTAAATTTGTACTATGGGCATTGTTTAATCATGTTTTAATAATTTTAACTTTTGTATCTGTCTTTTACGTATTGCCCTGTTAACCGCCCTGAGTCTCTTGAGAGAAGGGCGGTATATAAATAAAATAAATAAATAAAATAAATAAATAAATAAATAAACACACGTACACTAAAAATTCCCCACAAATAAACATATTAATGATGAAAAGTCATGTGGTGTGGGGGCACCTTTGGAATAACATCACTGTGGTTGACATCAAGTACCTAAGTCTTAACAGAAAACCACAAAACTGGAGTAGGAGGATATCCTAATTCTGACAAGAGCAAAGAGGTCATGAACTCCAACTGAAATTCCTTTTTGTAGCCCACTGGCATCCATATCAAATTGACTTCCCCTTAAATCACTTTGAGGCTTGAAACTAGGGCTCAAAATATTCCTTCCTCTTGCCTTCACTTTTCTACCTCAAACTGAATCCTTCAACTGCTTTGCTCAGCATGTCATATTCCAGGGGAACACTCATAAAAAGCAGCCTGAACTTTCTATTCAGCCAGCCCATGTGGGAGCCTGTTCTGTTTGGTGCTTCCTTCACTGAAGGATGCTAAACAGTTCACCAAGGAACTTTTCCAAGCCATTTTGCAACTTTCTCTAAAAGAAATACTTCTGAAAAAGGAAGGCACATGTTGTGTAGCGGGTTCTTTGGCGCAGGAATGAAGACGAGGCAAATGAAAGCTCATGGTTTATTGCTTGCAAGATCTGAACTGAGAACTGGGCTGTAACTAGCCGCAATATATAGCCTAGCCCCTAGGCGGCAGCCAATAGGTTTGAAGCAACCATTGCTGCCTAAGGACAGTCAATAGCAGCACTGGAGACTTGTAGTCTGAGTTGCTGGAGAGCCGTTAGCTGCTCCGGCAACCCACATGGTATTACCACTGAGCCCAATACATAACAACACAGTTCACAGCAGGCCTGGAACCTGAATCAAACCACTTTCTTTCTCTTACTACCAAAAGAAAAATCTCTGACTTACCTCGTCAGGTGAGTATAATATTCATGTTGCTTTCTGAGCTGGATGGTTGGTTTTATTACACAATATGTTTCCTCAGCCAGGTGGTATTACTTTGGTAGAGTAAGCCTAATTAGCCAGATTCTGGCTTTCTTTTTTCTTCTTCTCCACCACTTTCAGTCCAGAGTTTGGGGCAAACTCAATGCACTACAGTAATACATTGCTGTTGATATATCCTACTTGACTTTTTGTTTGTTTGGGTTGTTGTTGTTATTTAAGGAAATGTATTGTTTTCCCTATCTTTAGTCAAAGACACAGGCAGTGAAACACACATTGTTCAGGTCTACTGTTCTCTGGTTAAACCCTACTTTGTACTTTGTCAATTTTGTTAAAGGAATGACTTCTGCAGAACTTAGGCAGGTATTTCTCCAATCATGGTGCAACAGCTCCCCCAAATGTTCTAAAATAGGTATAAAGTTGCTTCCAAATTTGTGATGTATGATCATTTCAAATAATCTACTATGACTTATTTGACCTTCATAGCTGGAAATCAGCAAAGGTAGTGATCAATATTAATCATTATTACACAGCCACGATGCCTTCACTGACATTTACATTTATTTGTTCAAAAACATTACACTCTTTCAAACAGCAGTCTCTCTAAATCTCTATCCAGTCATTAATCTGTTATGCCTTTAAAATATTTCACTTTTTTTTCTCCCTTTCCATGATATCCGTTATGGAGCCACTATTCCAGATTTTATCAGGCAATCCTATATCACCTTGCTTTTAAAGGAAGGAACATTTAAAAAGTTGCTGAACTTTCCAAATAAATACTTATATAAAAACCAAATTAAACACCATTAAGCAAAGACTGAATTGTTTCAGACTTAGGGCTTTGTAAGGATGAATATTTGCCATTTAAAAGTAATGGAGCATAATGTCATAAATTAGTATACTTTGACCTGTTGTTTGTAACAACATTTAAAACAGTTTTCTCTAAACTAAAAATGTTGGATAGAAATTTTGCAAGTTGTAAACACACACAGCTGGAAGTTAGTAGATTAAAGTTCTGAAAAGAACTTTTGATAACCTCATGATTCTAAGACTGTTTCAACATGTAATGATGGCATTTTTTTCTTTGAGCCTGAGGATTGATTCAACATACTTTTGTCTAAGACCAGTAGAACTTTAATATTATATTATATTATATTATATTATATTATTATATTATATTATATTATATTATATTATATTATATTATATTATATTATATTATATTATAATATATTATATTATATTATATTATAATATTATATTATATTATATTTATATTATATTATATTTATATTATATTATATTATATTATATTATATTATATTATATTATATTATATTATATTATATTATATTATATTATATTATATTATATTATATTATATTATATTATATTATATTATATTATTATATTATATTATATTATATTATATTATATTATATTATATTATATTATATTATATTATATTATATTATATTATATTATATTATATTATATTATATTATATTATTATTATATTTTAAGAGGGCCTGCTATGTCTTTGGACAGCTTACACTGTAAAAAAATTAAAGAACTATAACAAGAAAACTATCATGCCCATTCACAAAAAGCAAACACAACAAACCAAAGAAAACACAATAGGGCTCATCAACCACCTTATCTCCAGTCATGAAAAAACAGAAATGGGTTCATAGATTTTTGGAAGATCATGTGGGTAGAAACCATAAGTATTTTATTATTATTATTATTATTTGGAGGTGGGGATGCTGTTCTGTAGGAAAGGCACACTTCCTAGGTTATGTTACATAACATTGTTTAATTGATGGGACCTGGACCATACCCACTGCATCCAAACTTACTGGGCAGACAGAAACTATTGGAAATAGGCACTCCATCAAGCCCTATGCCCTATGGCATGAAGGCCTTTATAAGTAATGACCAACATCCTGAATTGAAACTGAAACCAACAGGCAACGAATGCAGCTTTCAGACATACAGTGTATGCCTATCACTGCCTACCCTGTGGATTCTGAACCAGCTATGGCTTTCCTGTGGTCTACAAAGGTAACCCCATATTGAGTGTGTTGCAATAGGCTCTTCATGATATGATTAGGGGCATAGGTGAATATCTGAAAGTCCTCCCAAACAAGGAACATAAGCAACTGACACACTAGATGGATCTATGCAAGGTCCCTCTCTGCCACAGCTATGCTGCTGTAGAGACATGGGTCAGACATCTCTACAGAGGATTAAACCATAGTTGCTTGGATTCTTTGCTTATGGGCTTTCCCACAGCCAATTACTATTTATCCATCCCTGAGCTGGCAGAAAACTGTATCAGCATAACATTTGCTATCCTGGTTGCTGATCTTTTTTTCCTGCTCTATTGCTTCTGTTACTAGGCACTGCTAGTCACCTGGCTTCCCACCAGGCTAACGAGCAACAGAGTAGCTATAATGGACCAAGAGGTAGAATAAAGCTAGCTTTGGGAGCACACATTATAGACACCATAAAACTATCCTTGAATGGTGTCAGAGTAAGGGAGAAAATACATCTTTAACACCAGTACAGCCATGGAAGACTTAAAGTTGTCTCACTCTGTCACAGTGTGACAGGGCTCTTTTTGCGATGTTTTGCAAGGGTAGCAGTTGGCACAGAAAAACAAGACAGTGGAAGCTTTAATGTCCTTTACTATAGACAGTTATGTTATTTATTGCAGTTATAGACAACAGATATATACAGTATACAGGGACGCGGTGGCTCAGTGGGTTAGGACGCTGAGCTTGTCGATCAGAAGGTCGGCAGTTTGGCGGGTCGAATCCTGAGTGCCACGTAGCAGAGTGAGCGCCTGTTACTCGTCCCAGCTTCTGCCAACCTAGCAGTTCTAAAGCATGTAAAAATGCAAGTAGAAAAATAGGGACCACTACGGTGGGAAGGTAACAGCGTTCCGTGCGCCTTTGGCGTCTAGTCATGCCAGCCACATGACCACGGAAATGTCCTTGGACAAGTGCTGGCTCTTTGGCTTTGAAACGGAGATGAGCACCGGCCCCTGGAGTTGGAAACGACTAGCACGCATGTGTGGGGGAACCTTTACCTTTACTTTATATACAGTATAGAAAACATTAATGGTTCTCATTCAATGTCAGGTTCCCCCCCCCCAGAGACCATCCCTCCACCTCTTCTGCTCCACCTTTTCTCTCTGTCTCCCTCCCCTCTTTTTCTGGGTTTGACAAGAGAAAGAGGAAAACAAAAAGGAATGGACTGTAATTTACCGAGGTGTGCTCCCCATGGCTTGACCTCCTCTTGGAACTGCTTGCCTGAAGAGCTACTGCGTCTCCCCTGGGGAGAGAATCTCTCTCAAGGTCCTCTGCCCAGTCCTTCCCCAACTATGAGTGAGTATCCATCCACAGCCAATCCCTGCCATCCCCTCTGGAATTTTGTGTAAAGCCACCTCCTATAGCCATGGTGGCGAACCTATGACATGCGTGCCATGGGTGGCAGACAGAGCCCTCTCTGTGGGCAAGTGCACCCTCACCCCAGTCCTAGGCCTTCAGCTGGATTTTATAAAACCTTTTCACTTTAGGCCTCTGCCGGTGTGTGCAAAAAAAGAAAGGTTCAATCAATCAATTTCAACTTCTCACAGGAAAAAAAAACAGATCTCGCAAAGTTGAAATTGATTGAATGTTTTAGTCCCACCCAATCTGCCATTACCACCACAGCCACACCCACCCAGTGGACCACACCCACCCAAGGGGCCACGCCCACCCAGCACCCAATGATACATAAGTGGGTTTTGGGTTGCAATTTGGGCACTCGGTCTCTAAAAGGTTCACCATCACTGTCCTATAGCCAGCTAAGTCCCCTTCTCAATCTTGTCCCTCCAGGGCCTTCGTTTCTCTTCTTCCAGGGAAGCCACCCTTGGTTCTTCCTTTCCAGACAACTGACAACTGCTCTGCGCACTAACATTTCTCTCCAGTTACTCCATTCTTTCCAGCCACTCTGTTCACTCTGTACACAGAACTGTCCTCTCCTCTCCTCTCCTCTCTCTCTATCCAGTGTTAAGGATAGCAACACACGCAACAGCCATTGAGAAGATGGGTGTCACCCCTCTCCCAAGCTCTAGTCCACAACACTTACATGCCAAGCTTTGACCAGTGGGACTGATGTCTTAACATCTCACCACCACTTGGCAAACAGCAAGTCTCAGAACTTGCTCAACATCAGAACTCATCTGCCCTTCAAGCCCAAAACTGGTTTGCTTTTCCCCTTCTATTCACACCAGCAGAACAGCAGACATGCCAGTCCATTAAATCCCTCCCTGCCCCCAGGCCACATACTCCTGGATTGGAGACAAAATGAAGACAACTTCATTGGGTCATAGCAGAAACAGATATTGCTTCTGAATGTTTGCAATTAAGAGCAGGTATAGATATGGTCTAAAAATGCCAGGAATGTACATTGCATCTAAATCCCCAAATAAATGTTATGTTAATATCAGGGAGTTCATAGTGCCAACTTGCTGAATATAATCAAACTAGCATGAGCTGCTTTCTCTCTGTTTGCCAGAAAGAAGATGCAATTGTGCCACCTCCTTTTGTCTCTATTGTAATGTCTTGGTACATAGTCATAGAAGCAGGTACTCAGTTAAGAAACCCATGAATGAATAATCTCATTCTCTCTTTTCAATAAACACTATATAAATGTTATCAGAGCATCAAAGAAACTTCCTAGGTAAAAGCGAAAACATTTTTTTAAAAAAAGATAATACCTTCAATTGTTTGGTATAAGAAGTCCAAGAAAACAGCTAGGAAACTGGCTTAATCTCAGTGAATTTCCATCCATACAAATCCCTCCTGCCAGCTACACTTTGTTTTCTGCACATTAAGCATAAATATTCTAACATTTATTTTTAATTTTCAAAAGAGCATTCTAATATTTCTTATTTTTTTTCCTCTTACAGATAACCATGTTATCTTCTCTGGTTTTGTTTCCCCCATCCCCCAAAGGTTAAAATTTTCCTGAAGCAGACAGGAGTTGTGTTTGTAGGTCTATGCATGTGGTTACTTTTGAGGCTGAGTCAAGATATGACTTTATATTGACACATGAAGAGAAGCACTTAAATGCAAGTTTTTATTCTGAAAACTAAGATACTTGTGCTAGTACAGTAATCTGAATTAATATAATATGCAAGTGATGATACAAGGTCTTTCTCACATGCCATTACACCTAGTTTATATGAATATAAAACAAAAAAAGCTACTTAATTTTCTCCCTCTCAACACTCTTTGCCCTCTTTCTACTCGTGCTTTACTTTGGTTTATTCTTTCTCCATGCTTATCAGGTGATGTCCTCTTGCATCATCTGCAATACTACTACAACAACAACTTTGCTTTTCTTGACTCTTGATATACTTTATTAGTAGGACATATATGTGCATCATATAAGGCACCTTCTAACGTTTTCCCCTTTCTACCTAACTGTTATTGGTCTTATGTAAAGTCATCTGCATTCCCTAAAAGTAACCATAATCTTGGCACAGTTCCAACCCTTTTCCTTCATCCAGGCAATTCAATCTGCCACCAAATAGAGATATGATTTTAAAGGTATCAGGTATCGGCAGGAAACTGTTCCAAAGGTCTTCCACATTTGCCCACTGAATTTTAGCGTCATAATCTTGGACAGTCCTGGAAGCAACAGAACTTTGGATAAAAGACTTGTTGCTTGTGGACTAAGACATTGTCCACCACTGCTTTAAGAAGAATGGGGTTCTATTCCATTTCAATATTTTAACAGTGATGTTATATTTTCTTTAAGGACCAGAAGTATGAGTAATTAACCTTCTACCTCAAATCGCAAATTCTCTTAGTTTAATATTGTGAATATTGACAATGGCTGAGTCTTACTTGAAGATCCAGAGCTTGAACCCAGAACACTTCTGTATGTAAAGTTCTATGCACTTTGCCACAGATCAATGGGTATTCAGATCACTGCATGATTGGTTGGGCATTTCAATGCCACCTCTCCATGTTCTCCAAGCGATAAAGGGCCCTTCAGTACATTTCAATCATTCCATGATGCAGCTTATCCCCACTTTACCATGTATGAAATTAATTAGAAGGCTTTCTTCCCATCAAAGGTATAATCAAAGTATTTTTCTTCTATACATAATCAAGGAGCTGTATAAGGAGAACGTGCCCTTCAGAAGCGCTTTTTTATGCAAGACTTTAATTGAATTCTATGTCTGACTTCTTCTTTTTTCATTCCTTCTCTGCAAGATTTAAAGATTTGGGGTTTTTTATGTATCGTTAGTACTTTTGAGTTTAGAAAGATGACCTGAAATTAGGTGAATTACTCCCCGCATAACCACTAGTCTTAGGACAGATTGTATCACTTTTCTAACAAAGGAAAGAAAGGAAGAAAGAAGATGTAAGAAAAAAGAAGAGTGAACCAGAGATTGTGCAGCATGCCAAAACAATATTTTAGAAAGAGAGGCCAAACAATTTTTTATGACTTTTGAAATTTAGCCACAAATACCTTTTGTAAATACTACATAGTGAAGGAGAATCCAAGGCTTATGTTTTCATCGGTCTCTCTTGTAGCTTTCAAAGTCCCGTGAGCAAAAGAATAAAAGTCACCGACTCATTGTCCTCACTAAATGGCTTTCAGCACTCAGCCAACCACAAGTTAATGGCAGCTTTTGGATTCCATGAGATTCTCCATTCATATTATAGAAGACCTGTAACATCAAGCCAAAATTTAGAAAGCCTAATGATAGATCCCTAAATCTAAGTTCTTCCATCTCTGTATCTATAGGGCTGCTTTTTAGAGCAAAAATAAATATCAGCATGTGGTGCTGATTAAATTTTCCATCCATCTCCAGCTTATTTCTCTACTAAACCTGAGAAGATCCATGGACTGACAAGCAGCAGACAAGTGGAAATTGTCATTTGCCTCAACCATGCATAGGAATAAGAGAAAAAATTGGCACACTTGAAACATGATCATAACTCTTTGCATGAGAGCCCATATAACTTTCACCATGATATTTTGGGCTTCAAAAGTGCAAGTAAACTGCACATTGGAGAAAATTATTTTTTGTAAAGTTTTATTAGTTTATAGTATATGATAGGGACGTGGTGGCTCTGTGGGTTAGGATGCTGAGCTTGTCGATCAGAAGATCAGCAGTTTGGCGGGTCAAATCTCGAGTGCCGTGTAACAGAGTGAGCGCCGGTTACTCGTCCCAGCTTCTGCCAACCTAACAATTCGAAAGCATGTAAAAATGCAAGTAGAAAAATAGGGACCACTACGGTGGGAAGGTAACAGCGTTCCATGCGCCTTTGGCATCTAATCATGCCGGCCACATGACCACGGAGACATCCTCAGACAAAGCTCTTCGGCTTTGAAACAGAGATGAGCACCGGCCCCTAGAGTCGGAAACGACTAGCACGCATGTGCGGGGGAAAATTTACCTTTACCTTTAGTATATGATACAAAGAAAATACAAAAGTAAATAGCGGGAAAGATAGGGAAGGGGAAAGGGAAGAGAAAAGTGAGGAAAGGGAAGAGAAAAAAGGGGGGAGGCATTGACTTCTGGCTTCCTTTGGTGAAGTAAAATAGAATATCAGCTTCAAGCCTCAACTTTTTACTAGCCATTTCAATAACAATAAATCTATCTAATTGGTAAAGCCTAAAATCAAATTTTCAATTTTTTTCCACCTCAAGCACGAAGTCCAGAAGTGGCTTCCATGTAGCAATAAAAGTATTTATATTCTTTTCTTTAATCAGTACAGTCAATTTAGCCATCTCTGCTAGCTCCATCAGTTTTTGCCGTTCCTCCATTTTGGGAACCAATGTGGTCTTCCATTTCTGAGTGTAGAGTAATTGGAGAAAATTAGATAACATACCAAGTAAGTCGCAAAACAATTTTAAGTGTTTCAGTTTCACTACTAAAATCAACTAAAATATCATATGAAAATACATTCAATAGAGCACTGAGCAAATTCAAGGTGAGAATATAAATTTAAATTACAAGAGGAAGATAGAAATAATATTGAACATTTACTTATTTCATATACTGTGATGCAGGTAAGGTATTTTAAACCAGGAATGGACAACCAGTGATCCTGGCATGGATACATCTACTTTGTTGTTATTCTTGTGGCCTAAAGCCACTTATGTAGCTTTTGAGTAAACAATAATAATAACAGCTACATTAATTCTGCATTAAACTTACTGTATTTAATTTGCGTTCCTACCTTGGTCTATATAATGTGAAGAAAATAGGCTTGTAGATGAATGGAATCAGCTAAATCAATTTCACATATAGAAACATAAGGAATTTATCTTATGAACTTCAGCCCATTCTTTTATTGGGACAAATCCCATAATTTGTACTCAAGATGCCAGTGAGAAATGTTTTCTTTCCTGCATCTGGCCTTCCAAAACTGCCCCCTCCTCTTTTTTTATTTCTTTATTTTTCCTCTTTGTTCTCTTGAAGATAAGCAGGTGGCAGAGGGACAAGAGGCAACCTGAAATCCATCACATATGAATATGTTACATCTTCTGCTATTTATGTATTAGTTTTCTTTCCCTTTCTGAAATGTATAAAAATATGAATGCAACCTTTTGTCTGTAGGGTTGTGTCTCAATATTTTTTGGAGAGTCGTTCTGGTGTGCATCCAACAATGGATACTGCAGTGAGCCTTGATTATTTGTTTTGGGTCCTGTATTTTGATCCCACCATGGAGTCACTAAAAACTTCCAAAGCAAAGGGGGGGGGGGAACCTGTCATTTTCACCTTTGTGAGATAACCTTATCTCATTTTAGACTCTATACATAATAGCCTTATAGATATATAAATAAATACAATTTGTGCCTTTGACTCAGTGTTGACTCTTGGTGACTGCCTGGACAAGTCCCTGGGTTTTTCTTGGCAAGCTTTTTCAGAAGTGGTTTGTCATTCCCTCTTTTCTAGGGTTGAAAGAAAGCACAGGCCCAAAATCTCCCAGCTGGCTTTGTGCCTAAGGCAGGACTAGAACTAAAGGGTCTCCAAGTTCCTAGTCCAGTACATTAATTACTAAACCAAACTGACTCTGAATTATCGGCAGGAAGGACAAGGGAGACGCGTCTTCGTTAACAGATTTATTTAGTCAGCCCGGACAACAGAACAGGGAAGAACATGCCTTATATAGGCAGCTGTCAAACGGGACAGCGAATCAGCTGGGCGCGTTTTCCCGCCAAGAACAGGGGGCCAATTGGTCAGCTGTTAGGGCAGAAACTCCCCAGCAACAGCGCTAGCTAGTTAGCCAGGCAGGGGATCCCGTCAGCTGGTTTTGGCGCGCGGCCGGCGTTTTGACAGCTCGCCGCCGCTACTGCGCATGCGCCAACTTTGACAGCTTGCGGCGGCCGCTGAGGGCTTGCCGCGGTTTTGACAGCTCGAATTGCAATGCGCATGCGCGCCGTTTGACAGCTGTCAAACGGCCGCGTGTACTTGTAGGCCGCGTGGCGGCTGCGCATGCGTAGTCTTTTGACAGCTGTCAGTGCAGCCGCGTAAAAGCGGCCTATGACAGCTGTCATTATGTTTTGAATATAATGCAGACTCAGCTATAGATATAGATATAGGGATATAATACATGAATGAAACCTATTGAAGTGAATCAGGATAGCTTTCTAAATGTGATACCTTACAAAAGTACCCCTTCATTATGGAAAAAAAATCTATTTCAAATCAATATCACAAGGATCTGCCCCTCAATACTTGCCAGGCTTGTGGTCTGCTACTTACTGTATATAATATTTTTAAAAAGATAAAAAGAAGGAAGCAACACTGTGTTAAGCAGGACTTCTCCCAGCATGGACAACAAACACCTTATTTGTTACTACCTTCATTGTTTATTGCTTATATTTATTACACTGTGAACAATTACTTGGAAGCCCTATGAAATGAAAATAAAAATTAAATTAAATTAAATTAAATTATTTTGGTTATTGACCAGCCTTATATAACATAAAAAACATGGAAATAAGATGAAAAAGTAAAATCAGCTGAACCAGCAAAGATATAATTTTCTTGGTATAAATCTTTTTAAAATAGAGTCTAAAACTTCAGTGAACAGACCAATGTAAATTGTAACAAGAAATAGATGAGGATAAGGGTGATTGTTAAATTTTGATTTACTACATCAGATCAAACTGTTCTTAGTGAGGCCCCATTGAACCTTACTGGCATGATATGGTGACATTATAGGAGAGTGCATCGCTTCTTGTCAGCTAAAAGATAGTGGTGATTAAAAACTGTCAGTACCATCAGAATGTTGAATTAGTAAGAATGTTAATGTCATAGATCCTGAGCCTGTCATTTTAATGGCTCCTACGATGACTGAAGTGTTCACTGTAAGCAGTTTTCCAAATCCTTTTTCCAGGACTGAAATTTGCAAGGCATTCAAGCATCAAAGCTCTTTGGAATTTTGGTAGAGTAATCAGATTAAGGCATTTGGCAGATTTATGCTTGATAACCTGATTATCTGGAAAACTTTAGGTGGAATTAAACTGTGATCAGTTTGATGTTGCATCTCATATATTCATTGTCTCAGGATCTTCCTGCAGGGGTCATTCCTGAAAGGTCCCCTTGATTTTTAGGACCTAGATTTTAGTTGCAGGCTTTAGCAAAATTATTCACCAAATGATTACCTGTTTAACTGAGTTGTTGTCTTATGCTTGATACTTAATGAAAAAAACTGCTGAAATTTGGCAATATGCATCAATTAAGAACTAAATGAGGCACCAACACAAATCTTTAATTGATATGTAGCCTTAATTTTTCCCAATGTGCATTTCCATTTATGAATACCATATGGTGAGGATTATAAGAAACACAATGAATAATGGATTCTACAGTCAATAATTCTTTAGCAAGTTTTCAATTTTTGGAACTTGTCCAGCAATCAGACTCATGTCAGTGCAAACTGTCCTCTTACATAAGGGAAATAATGTTTTTTATATTTGTATTAGACACAATATCCTCTCTATGATTAATTGGAATCTCTGAGATGTTGTAATCTGGAATTTTATCTATGGACATTTAATCAAAATGAAAAAGACATGCATACATTCGTATGTACGTACGTACGTACGTACATGCATACATACTTCCAGATTCTGCTAATAGCAAAATGAATCAAGCAATACACTATGGTGGCAGTCACTCAAGGCAGTTTTTTAAAGGACCAAAACCTTTATTGTGGGCACCAGCTCCATATCATAAGTTGATTTCAGGTCCGTCTAATAGTCTGTGCCTCCCATAGCTCATGGCCTCCCATTCAGAAAACAATCTGCTGGACACCTTTGTGGTTGAAGATGAGTCAGAAAGTCAGAGTTAGCCATGGGGAATAACAGTACAGTAGGCAAGAAAAAGAGTTTATGCTAAAAGTGGAAGAAAATCTGAGGGACAACATCATCTGATTTTGCAATAGAGAAGAAAAATAGAGTTTCAGCAGGTGTCAGTGTCTATCTGATCTTCTCTAGGATCAGAGGCTAAACAAGATCGCCCCCATTTGGTATTTGGATGGGAGAGTTTCCAAAGAATTGCACACCAGGCTAGCCATAAAGTCATTCTAGGAAAAAAATGAAGAAAGGTAATAGTGCATTATTTTCCAAACAACTGCCAAGAATAATTTATGGATGTGTTCATGCAAACACTAAACATACATGTATAATGATGGAGCTGTATCAAGAAATACAAAAAGAAGAATGGGAAACCAACCAAAGCGGGCACCCAAGTGGATTAAAAGCCAATTTTCACAGTGTTTTACATACAGGACCAACACAAGTTGATAACGCTGGAATGTGAGCAATTCTGCAAAATGCGGCATAAAACATATTATCCAAGTTATCTGTATCCAGCAAAATACCAAGGATTAAAGGAGAGGAAATTCTATAGAGGAAAATATATATGAACAATTCACTTTCACAGAGCACCTCAGTGGACTGAAAAACATGCTGGGTTTTGCTGCTCCCTGGAACTGCAAAACAACAATTCTGTGATGCACCTGGCAGACCACAAAGCATCACTGATGTTTATGGTTATTTTGTAGGTCTGACATGGTTCCACCTAATGTTTGCACTTATTCTGGGGATAATAATATTGTCAATCCAAGCAGTTTGATGAGTTTATGGATTACAATTACAAAGAGGAACAAATCTGAAAGGAGCTTATTAATGTCTCCACTGGTACTTTCCCTTTTGTCATGGTGATTTGGGCCTCTTGCACTCATGAGCTGTAAATCATTCTACATACTACTTAACAATTATTGAAAGAAAAAAATTGTGATGTGTAAATGCAATAGTTCTGCCACAGAACTTTTACCCAGGGCATTTCCATTGATTCTAGAGAGTACACAACTTTGGTAATGTATCTGTAGAACAACGTTGGATTTTTTGTTTGTTTTTTGTTTGTTTGTTTTTTTTTTGCATGAGTTTCTTCTGTAAAGATGTGCTCACCTTTTCTTTTGCCTTTTTTGAACTACATTCATTCAGTCTGATGGAAAAGAGATAAATATTGCAAACAAATTGCTATGGATGGAATTATAAGATGTTTATCTTCATTATAGTATCTTTAAAGGCTACAGATATGTCTATCCTACCTTTAAAGCTGTAGTCCTTTTAGGGTAATAATAATAATAATAATGTTGGAAGTGACCTTGGAGGTCATCTAGTCCAACCCCCTGCTCAGGCAGGAAAAGCTATACCATTTCAGGCAAATGGCTGTCCAGTCTCTTTTTAAAAACCTCCAGTGTTGGAGCATTCACCACCAAGGGAGGCAGGTTGTTCCACTGGTTAATTGTTCTAACTGTCAGGAAGTTTCTCCTTAGTTCTAGGTTGCTTCTCTCCTTGACTAGTTTCCATCCATTGCTTCTTTTCCTGCTTTCAGGTGCTTTGGAGAATAGCTTGACACCCTCTTCTTTGTGGCAGCCCCTGAGATATTGGAACACTGCTATCATGTCACCCCTCACTCTTCTCTTCATTAAACTACACATACCCAATTCCAGCAACCGTTCCCTATATGTTTTAGCCTCCAGGCCCCCAATCATCTTTGTTGCTCTTCTCTGTACCCTTTCTAGAGTCTCGACATCTTTTTTACATCGTGGTGACCAAAACTGGATGCAGTATTCCAGGTGTGGCCTTACCAAGGCATTGTAAAGTGGTATTAGTACTTCACTTGATCTTGATTCTATCCCTCTGTTAATGCAGCCTAGCACTGTGTTGGCTTTTTTGGCAGCTGCAGCACACTGCTGGCTCATATTGAAGTGATTGTCTACTAGGACTCAGAGATCCCTCTCACAGTTACTACTATTGAGCAAGGTACCACCTATACTATACCTGTGCATTTGATTTTTCCTGCCTAACTGTAGAACCTTACTTTTTTCACCATTGAATTTCATTTTGTTAGATAGTGCCCAGTGTTCAAGTCTGTCCAGATCCTCCTGTATTTTAAGCCTATCTTCTGGAGTATTGGCTATTCTGGCCAGCTTGGTGTCGTCTGCAAATTTGATGAGTTCCCCATCTATCCCCTCATCCAAATCGTTAATGAAGATATTGAAGAGCACTGGGCCCAGAACAGAGCCCTGGGGCACCCCACTACACACTTCCTTCCATGTAGATGTAGTTCCATTGAGGACCACACGCTGAGTACGGCCTGTCAGCCAGCTACGAATCCATCTCACAGTTCAGTTAAATTCTAAAGGATTATATCAAATAAGCCTCTGATTTATAATAGGTGGCATCAGAATTGGGACTCGGCAGTAGTCTAAACAAGTCACAGAATAAATTATTGAATATTTGCTTAAGTTTTTAAAATGTTTTCAAAATATAAAGATAATAACTCATATACATATATACATAATCTTCTTTGTTGTTGTTAGTTGTGAAGACGTGTTCTACCCATCACGACCCCATGGACAACATTCCTCCAGGCCTTCCTGTCCTCTACCATCTTCTGGAGTCCATTTAGGCTCACGCCTACTGCTTCAGTGACTCCATCCAGCCACCTCATTCTCTGTCGTCTCCTTCTTCTCTTGTGTTATGTATATACGGGATGTTTTCCACAGTAGTGAGCCACTGACACCACCAGGTGGCATGGTACCCTGTCCGGATTGGCAGGGTAGTCCTTGGCAGGAAATTCAGATAAGAGGATTGGTCCCAGGTATACCTGGCTAGGTATATAAGAGGGGCTAATAGCCCTTTGTCTTTAGTCATGTGTTAACTTCAATAAAGGTCTATTATGCTGAGCCTTGTCTGGAGTCATCCATGCAGTCCAGAACCCACTACATAATAGTGGCAACGACGGTGGGATGCTGCTTCACGCAGATCTGAAGTCACTTGGAAAGAAGGAAAGGCAAATCTTTCCCGAGAAACCTTCCAAGCGAAGCAGTATCCATGGACCGGGCACGCCATGGCGAGGTTCAGACACACCAGCAAATTCTGTTTTAACATCGATGAACCCGAGCGGTGGGAAGCGCAGCTGGGACAGATCGAAGGGTTCCTGCTGATCAACAAGATCACGGAAGATCGGATGAAAGCAGCAGCCCTGCTGTGCCTCAGTGGCCAGGATGTATACGATGTGGCCGTTGGATTGTGCGCACCGACACCCGTTGCATCCATCCTGTATGATGAACTCACGGATAATCTACCTGAACATTTCATGCCGTCAAGGGCTCCAATTTTTTGGCATTTCCAATTTTTCCAGTGCATCCAGCTCCCGGGCGAGACA
Source organism: Vipera ursinii (assembly GCF_947247035.1). Lineage (NCBI taxonomy): Eukaryota > Metazoa > Chordata > Lepidosauria > Squamata > Viperidae > Vipera > Vipera ursinii. The sequence continues at coordinate 82,647,246 of NC_139512.1, forward strand.
ACATCACACTACGTTGCGGCTCTGAGAAAGGCTGCCTGTTTGTGTAAGTTCCCTGATCTTGAAGATAGAATTCGAGACCAGGTGGTGTTCATGCTTAGAGACCATGAGTGCCAACAAAAAATCCTCGCAAAACCGCCGATGAATCTGCGAGAGGTCCTAGACAAGGTAATGGCTCACGAGGCAGCCAAGGATGCCGGCAAGCCCACACACCATCCTGGCAGCAGCCCAGGAGGGACAATACATCATGAATGTGCCATGAACAGCGGATACGGAGAAACGGATGGAGAGGCAGAGATTGATGTGGTCCAGCAAAGGCCTGGGAGACAGCCAACGCAGCGGGACAATGACGGAAGCCATCAGAAATACACATCAGTCAGCAAAAGCACCGCTTGCAACTGCAGCTGCAGAGAATCAAGAGCAACCATCTACACCAGCGAAAAATGTGCCAGCTGCAGAGGAAACCATCCGAGAGCAACCTGCAGATTCAGATCTGCGAAATGTCGCTCCTGTGGCAAGACGGGGCACATCGCAGCCATCTGCCGGAACTGCAACCAGGACAGCCTGAACGAATTACAAGCCATGGCATCGGCACTCGAAGGTACTGGGTCCCTGCAGCGCATATCACCGAAGTCTGGGGGGAGCAGGCGGACCGTGTCTCATAAGGAGATGCACCAGTTGCTCAAGCCTAAAATTACGATACAGGTCCATCTGCAAGGGGTACCTTGCATGATGGAGCTTGACTCTGGTTCCGCAGTCTCAATAATGTCATATGAGACATTTAAAGGAATTTGCGATTTGAGCAAGCAGAGAATTCCTTTAAAGCCCACCACATTGCTGCTGTCTGACTTTCAGCATTCCCCCATTAAAATCAGGGGAAAGGCCACCATGATTGTGGGGGTTCAAGGAATTCCAGGGTCCTTTGGACATCCTGGTGACTGACGGGCGGAGGACCAGTCTAGTGGGGCTGGACTGGTTCGATGCCCTGGGCATTTGGTTGGGGGGAGTACATAACATCCAACCCAAAAGTCTCAAATCTGTCTGCAAAACATTTGCAGATGTATTCGATGACAAGCTGGGTAAATACACGCCCCCCCATTAAATTTAAGCTAAATCCAGGGGTCTTACCTATTTGTATCAAGCCCCGGAGAGTCCCTCTCGCTCTCAAGAAAAAGATTGAGAACAAATTAGATAAGTTGGTAGAACAAGGGGTGTTAGAGCCCGTGGAAGGGGGAGAATGGGAGACCCCTATAGTGACCCCACTTAAGGCTAATGGAGAAGTAAGAATTTGTGCAGATTATAAGGCCACGGTAAACCGGGCCTTGAATCCGCACACTTACCCGGTCCCGACGCTCCAGCATTTCCTCACTGCAATACAGGGCGGCGCCATCTTTGCAAAGCTCGATCTTGTGCAGGCGTACCACCAGCTCACAGTTTCCAAGGAAACAGCTGATGCTCAGACAATAGTGACATATAGGGGAGCTTTCAGAGTTAACCGTTTGCAGTTTGGCATCTCTGTAGCTCCAGGGATTTTTCAAGAAGTGATGGAGAGGACTGTGAAAGGCATACCTGGTGTATGTCCTTATTTCGATGATGTTCTTATTGCTGGAGAATCTGAAGAGATCTTGGCTGACAGGTTGCAGGCTGTTTTAAGCAGGTTTCACTCTGCTGGGCTCAAACTTTAAAAAAGTAAGTGCAGTATTGGAGTGGCATCCACTGAATTTTTAGGGTTCAGGATTGATGCCAAAGGAATTCATCCTACTGATTCCAAGGTAAAAGCAATCAAATTGGCTCCAACCGCAAATAATAAGGCTGAATTGCAAGCTTTCCTGGGGTTACTTAATTTCTATCATGCATTTTTGCCCCACAAAGCAGCAATTGCAGAGCCTTTACACAGATTATTAGATAAGAAAACCCCATGGAATTGGACCACGGTCCATGAACACAGTTTTAGGAACCTCAAACAACTATTGTCCAGTGACTCAACCATCACACATTTTATAGAAAACAAGCCCATCTGCATCGTGTGTGATGCATCCCCTTATGGAGTGGGCGCTGTATTAAGTCACATAGAGGGAAACGGGGAGCAAAGGCCTATTGCATATTACTCCCGAACACTGTCAAAGGCAGAAAGGAATTATGCACAAATTGACAAGGAAGCCTTGGCAACTGTGACAAGAGTCAAGAAATTTCACGACTACCTGTATGGCAGGGAGTTCACCATTTTTACTGACCACAAACCATTATTGGGGTTGTTCACAACTGACAAACAAACCACAAATTCTATCCCCAAGGATGCTAAGGTGGTCCATATTCCTATCTGCATACACTTGCAAACTGGTCTACAAACCAAGCAGGGACATGGGCCACGCTGATGCATTAAGCAGATTACCGCTAAGAATCACTGAACCTGACCCAGCACCTGCGAAGCAGATCCTAGCCATCCAAGATCTACCGGATTGCCCCATCCAGGCAAAGGACATTGCTGCTGGTACCACAGAAGACAAGGTACTGTGCAGGGTCCAAATGTGGGTAGTATCTGGGTGGCAGGAAAAGAGCCCAGGTCCAGAGTTTCAGGCATATTTCGTGAGAAGGCATGAGTTGTCTTCTCACAAAGGATGCCTTTTGTGGGGTAGCAGAGTCATTATCCCGGAGAAGCTTCATGAGAAGGTTTTGCAGTCGCTTCACGAGGATCACCCCGGCATAGTCAGGATGAAGGCACTAGCTAGGAGTTACTTATGGTGGCGTGGTCTTGATAAGGCCATAGAGCAGCAAGTAGTGGGGTGCTACATATGTCAAAGGTCGAGGCCAGAGCAGTCACAGGCCCCCACACACAAATGGGAAGCGACACACACCCCGTGGTCCAGGGTGCATATTGATTATGTGGGGCCTTTCCAGGGACAACTGTTTTTGGTGGTGGTTGACAGTCACTCTAAATGGTTGGAAGTAGTTCCAGTTTCTAGCATGACCACTGCAAAGACTGTTCAGGTGCTCCGAGGACTATTTGCCACTCATGGGTCTCTGACAATGGCCCACAATTCACATCTGCTGATTTCCAGGCATTCACCAGGGCCAACTTGATTAGGCACATCACATCCGCGCCCTTCCACCTGTCGTCTAACAGTCTTGCAGAACAAATGGTGAGAACGACTAAAAATGCATTGAGGCACATCATCAGTGGAGACTGGCACCAAAGGTTGGCTCAATTCCTTCTGGCACAACACACCACACCATGCACAGCAACTGGCAAGAGTCCTGCAGAGCTACATTGGGGTCGTCGCCTAATTACCAAGTTGGACAGATTACACCCAACAGAGTGGCAGCCCAATCGGATCGACCCCAACCTGACACCACTAGGGAATTTCTCATTGCAGAAATGGTTTGGGCCCGGAACTATGGGTCAGGCCATGCCTGGATTCAGGGGCTGGTGGTTGACAAAACGGGGCCTGTATCATACATTGTAGAGGTGGAGGAAGGCCACCAGGTCAGAAGACACATAGACCAATTGAGGAAGCGGAGCCCCGAAAAACCACAAGTTTCGGAGTCAGATCAAACTGCCTCTTTGGAGTTGGGGAAAGGGGATAACCGATCTGACACCGGACAGTTACCCAGTAACATTGACTGGGCTGAGGAACATCAGGCCAGGGAACCCAATGACATTGGGGTGGATTGGGCTTGGAATCAGGACTCAGATGCAGACTTGGGCGACATGGACACAGAGCAAATCCTGAAACGGTCAACCAGAACCCATAGGCCACCAGCATACCTCAAAGATTTTGTGAGGTTTTGAGGGAGGGGTTTATGACGTTTTCCAAATAACCGGATTCACACATTGGATGTTCTCATCATGTTTTCTTTTATTGGTTATCGTTAGTGTCTCAGTATGGGGGAAGGGGTGTTATGTATATAGGGGATGTTTTCTGCAGTAGTGAGCCACTGACACCACCAGGTGGCATGGTACCCTGTCCGGATTTGCAGGGTAGTCCTTGGTGGGAAATTCAGATAAGGGGATTGGTCCCAGGTACACCTAGCTAGGTATATAAGAGGGCCTAATAGCCCTTTGTCTTCAGTCATGTGTTAACTTCAATAAAGGTCTATTATGCTGAGCCTTGTTGTCTGGAGTCATCCATGCAGTCCAGAACCCACTACATAATATCTTGCCCTCAACCTTTCCCAGCATTAGGCTCTTCTCCAGTGAGTCCTTCCTTCTCATAAGGTGGCCAAAGTATTTGAGTTTCAACTTCAGGATCTGGCCTTCTAAGGAGCAGTCAGGGTTGATCTCCTCTAGGACTGACCAGTTTGATCGCCTTGCAGTCCAAGGGACTCGCAGGAGTCTTCTCCAGCACCACAGTTCAAAGGCCTCAATTCTTTGGTGCTCAGCCTTTCTTATGGTCCAACTTTCACAGCCATACATTGCAATTGGGAAGGCCTTGACTATACGGACTTTTGTTGGCAATCTTCTTGGGCTACTCTAAATCATAAAAACTCACATATAAGGGGAAGAGGAATTAAAATATGCATCCAAAGTCTTTACACTTACAAGGATTTGCTTTAAGTTAATCAGCTTTGCTTATTCCCTTTAAAGAGCCTGTGATTGTGTTCCGAGTGTGTTTCCCAGAAAACTTGGATTATAAACCTGTGATTTTGGAACAGATTGTGGCTAGAAAAAGGTTTATATTTGTTTTAGCTTTCCTGATTAAACTGACTTCTTGTTTTCTTGACCCTTTGGCTGTGAACTTTAAACTGGTTTCAGACTCCACTGTTTTAAGTTTCTTTGCTTTTATTTCCATCTAGCTACTGTTAATCTGGCTTCTGATTCCTGATTTGCCATTTTGATCATACCCATTCATGACTTCTAGGCTGCTATAGATATTATCATAATTTCACCTCTGTTTTAGGCTTGCTTTATGTATGCAGATCTGAACAAATTTTAATCCATACTGCAGATATGTATTTTATGAGAGGTAAAAAAATCCGGAAATTAGAATAGAATATATAGCATAGCCCAATGTTAGTCCTTCAATGGAGCTGGTGGACATGATAACCTCTAGACTTTTTAACTCTCATATATAAAAAATTTTATAATCATAAACTCTACCAGAATTTCTATATGAGAAGAATTTATATTAATATTTGAAAGCATAATCTTTTCATTTCTTGTGTAAGTGAGTTTTGATGGGCCCTCCCTGAAATATAATGTTGAAATTAAATTATGAGATAACAAAAATAGTTACTGTATTATAGATACAGCAACATTAATATTTTTAAGCCTAGAAAATTTCTATAACCATATTCTGATTGATTTCATGTTAGCAGCACCTCCCTTAATAATGTTTGGGAAAGCCTATGTGATAGGCCATGCAGAGAAAACAGCAAACAGTAAACCTGCATTAAATTTTCATTCAGCAGGAAGATCTATGATCATTTCTTCCTTTCTGTTGATTTGTTCCCGAAAGGTTTGTAAGTGCTACAGTCACACATAAAACTGCTAGCATAGAACCAAAGGAACTAGGAGCAGGCAAAATCAGTACATCTTCTTGCTGTAAGATTTTATCCAACAAGAAAGGGATCATTGGATTAATCCAATCTCCTGTCATGTTTAAGAAAGTTGGTTGTAAATTCAACCAAGGCAAGGCATGGGCACACAAAATACATCTCAACTTTCATATTTTAAAGAATCAATGTGCAATTTGCAGCAAATCTAAACAGTGGAGTCAGCAGTTTAAAGTAATGGGAAATATTCATTCTCAAGCTGAGATAATCGGAAGAGTATGGATACTGAGATAAACAGTGTTTGCTTTTTTTCAATACATACTAGATATGCAAAAGCTTTTTTCACATGAGCGAAACTGGGCATAAAGTCAGCAGTAATCATGAAGGCTTATGTACTACTGAAGCTGTTCCACATAGTAAAGGTCTATTAAAAGTAACCTGGTTGGTGTGAAAGCAGTTTATAGCAATACATTAACTCTAGGATATTTTGATTGGATTATTACAACAATTCAGGTAATTAAAAACTAATAAATCATTGACATTTTAACAATTCTGTTCAATTTGAACAAATTCTGATGTTACTTTTATTTTGAGATTATGTTCTGCCTAAGATGCTAACAAAGTTGAAAAAACAATCTGCCACTGATTTATATCCTCTTTTATATTTTTGACATTGGAATAGCTGGCTTCACTAATCAGAGCATGGCAATACAGTAAATAATCACAACAAATTTCTGCAAACCAATGTTATCACTTAAGATTGAAATTACCTCTTAAAGCTGAAAAATTCCTTCCTACATCCTTTCCTCAAAACCCACTTGTTCCCATTGTGGGAAACATAATTGTAATTGTATTTCTCTGCACCAAGTTTTGTTACTATGGATCTACTGTTGTTGTTGTTGTTGTTGTTGTTGTTGTTGTTGTTGTTGTTGTTATTATTATTATTATTAATTATTATACACACAGAGAGAGAAAGACAAACAGACACACACACACAAATTTACACAAATATGAGCTGCCACTGCTGTGGCTACTGCCTGTGGATGGCCTTGGGTTAGGCTGAAACAGGAAATAAGATTTGTCCCATGTTTGGGGCCTAGCAAGGTAATCTAAATACTTAACAAACATTTGGGTTGGGATTTGAGTTAGGGTTAGGATTAGGGTTGGGTTGGGTTTAGGATTTTTCAAATAACATTCTCAATATTTAGCAAACAGCAAACATTCTCAATATTTAGCAAAATGTCTGGGTTCATGTGTTTAACAAACAAACAATGGATAATAGTTAATTAACATAAACAATATGTTAATTGCTCAATGGTCTTCTTGCTAATATATATTAAAATTTACATATCACATTCCTTTATTTCTAACTCATTTTTCTAGCCATTAATAAAAATTATCCTATGTTCTAAAATACGCTGAGTCTTCTTTCTCTTTTATCTTTAAAGTCAATCTATCCATTTCTGCACACTCTAAAATTTTCTTAATTAATTCTTCTTCAGTTGGTAAATTTTCATTTTTCCAGTGTTGGGCAAATGCAATTCTTGCTGCAGTTAGTATGTGTAGAATTAAATAGTCTTTCTCATAATTTGCTCCTATTATTCCTAACAAAAATAATTCTGATTTAAAGTCTATTTGTTTTTTAGTCATTTTCTCCAACCATAAATATATTTTTAACCAAAATCTTTTTGCTCTAGGGCAGACATGTCAAACTCGTGACATCACATGACATTGTGCGATGTATCGGAGCTTTTTCTCCATTGCCAGCAATGGAGAGGGCGTGGTTTCCTGCTGATGCGTCCAGCCCCCGGGCTGGCAGTTTGACACCCCTGCTCTAGGGCATGTCCACCATATATGATCTTTGTTTGCACTTCCAACACTTGTTTGAAGTATTTTTAAACATTTTTGCTAATCTCACTGGTGTCATATGCCATCTATAAAACATTTTATATAAGTTTTCTTTATATGCCTCTGCTTTAGTTAATTTAACATTTCTTTCCCATAACTTTTGCCAGTCTTCTAATTCTATATTATATCCAAAGTTCTTTGCCCATATTATCATTGTTTGTTTTGGATCTACTGTGCTTCTTATCTAGAGTTGGACTATGTATCAAACTGTGATTAGGCAAAAATCTCTAAAGTTAATTATAGTGTTGGTTATCTCACTCTGAGTATCCTATTTTGAATCCTGATGAAAGGGTTACTTTGTGAATAATCTTCTCTTTCAGCCAAAGAGGTGACAACCTAGGGTGACTACAAAATGATGGCTTTAACATGCTGTCTTTTTTTCTGGTGTGTATCTCCCCACAACCATGTGAAGGAGAAAATATGGAATAAGAGAGGTTAAATCTCAATCAAAGCCCAATTCCCAGCATGCTATGACCACCCTGATTTTCATTTTATCTTTTTTTAAACAATGCAGTAAAACACCCAGAAGGCTAGGAAGAATAATTTGAGATAGCTTTGGCACCAATATAAATGGCTGGTACAAAAAAAAATATCAGCATTCTATAATGGAATCATTGGCTAGATGCTTGCCAACAATTTAAAATATTGGATGTGCATTAAAAGATTTTGCTTAAAATCTTGTTAAGGCATGACCTAACCAGATGTCCTTGAAGTAGCCTAATTCTTTCCACCCAGTTAAAATTATTTTTACTTATTATTTTGTTATGTTTTCTGTTTTCTTCAGGAGTGCAAGGCAGTGATCATAGCACTCCCTCAAAAAACTTGTTCCCACAATAACAATTCCATGAAAAACGTTGAGCTAAGAGGGAATGACTGGCTCAAAGTCATGATGAATTCTGATCTGTGAAATTAGACATGAATATAGATGTTACAATGGGTTCTCATGACAATCATGATGTTAGTAACTATTATATAAGCTGGCTAATTTCCTCATAAAATATGTTTCTTCCTGCTTCACAAAAAGACAAAAGAAAGCATACATGAACCTAACAGTTTTGAATAGTACTCCCAGTGCTATCATCTTAACTTTATTTTTAAGAAATTATAATAAAATGACTTCAGGCTTGTTCCTTGAATGTTCATTTCTAGATAATTACTGTATTGTTAGGTAATTCTGACAGGCGAATTTCTCAATCTTGCTTGACTACCTTAAACACTAAGTATGCTAGCTGTCTAGAGATGATGATGATGATGATGATGATGATGATGATGATGATGATGATTTATTAAACTTCTGCCACTCAACTCTCAATGACTCATTCAACCCCAAGCAATTTCAATAAAAGTAATAAAACATAAAGATAAAACATGACAAGCGCAGTGAAGTTAAGGGGCTTTACTCTCACTTGCTGAAAGCCTGGGTGAAGAGCCAGTTGATAGAAATTTATTCATAGGGCCACCCAACTCACTCTTAGTGACTCTAAGCAGCTTACAAATATAAACACGCAATATAAAAACAATTAAAAAGCAAACGCTCTAGCCCTCTGGTGGCAACAATCAAATCTTCAGGGCCTTGTGAAAGTGTGTCAAAGTGGAGGGCCAATCTTATCTCTCCAGGGATGTTCCACAGGGAGCAAGCCACCAGAGAGAAGGTCTTTCTTCTTGGTCAAACTAGATGGTTCTCCTTAGGAAAGGGTACACATAATGTTCCTTGCCTCCCTGCACTGGTGGATCAGGTAGATGTGACCATAAAAAAATAGACCTTCAAATAACCTGGTCCCAATCCATGTCAGGCTGTGAAGGTGGCAATCAGCACCTTGAATTGAACCCAGAAGCAAATCAGCAGCCAATGCAGCTCCTGCAGTAGAGATGATACATGTGAACATTTTGACCTGCACAAAACCAGGTGTGCCACTGCATTTTGAAACAATTGAAGTTTCTATTTACTTTTGAAAGGCATCCTCGTGTATTATGTAATGTTACTATCATGTAATATTGGTCTATCTATTGACCAATAGTCAATACAGGAGGTACTAGGGTGTGGGTGACAGCGAACATGGATTGTTGGTTCTGGAAAGGATGTAGTTGGCACACAGCTTGCAGTTGTGCAAAGGCTCTTCTGTCCCCAAATGCTACCTCCTCTTTGATTCCAGGAGCACTCCCAGATTATGCACAAGATCTGTATGGGGCAGTCCCACCCCATCCAAGATCATAGATGGCAATTCTCCATGGACCAAAGAATTCCAAACCCAGAGCCAGGATTCAGTTTGATTCCATTGCTCCTCATGCAACTCTTAATAGCCTTCAAGCACTGTGAGAAGGAGATCATGGCATCACTTAACACCACCCTGGGTCAAGACATATAGTTAGGTTTCATCAGCATTTTGATGATCTCTCTCATCCTATGGTGGTGGATGATCTCAACCAGTGTCTGAAATGATAGTGGAGCTTGGGCAAAAATGAATAAGAATCACGTAACATTATGGGTTCTGCTGACAGACAAGTGTCCAAACTGTAAGAAATATACTATTCAACTGCTCAATATTCCTGCTGCTAGAAAAGTAGCAGAAATGTCATGCTAAGTTTTTGTCATAAGTCAGATGAGCAACTATCTTATTTTTATCTACATGGCAGATTATATATATTAATTAAATATTAACTATATTTATATTATATATAATTTATCATACTGTATAAACATTTAATTAAATATCTTAATATTTAATATGATAAATTATATGGATATATGTGTGTGTGTGTGTGTGTGTGTGTGTGTGTGAAATGTTTGTTAAGCATTCAGAATACACTTGCTTGGTCCCAGACACGGGACAAATCTTATTTCCTGTTTCAGCCTAGCCCAAGGCCATCTACAGGCAGTAGCCACAGCAGTGGCAGCTCATATTTGTGTAAATGATTATATATTATGATTATATATGATCATTGCTACAAGACAACTTAATGTACAAAAATTGAAAGACTGTGAAACATGCACAATGGTTGCTGACAGATCCAGCAGACATGACAGAATTAATATGTTTGCTTAGACAAATATCAATTACTACATTTATTGGTAACCAGAAACCCATTATGAACATTTTGCTGGAAAAAAAGAAAAAATGAACAAATGTTTTATGGATTTGATTATTAGAAATGGTAGATTATAGAAAGAAAAAGGCTTTGATGAAACCATAGAGAAAGAGGACAAAAACTGTTGTTAAAAAGACTGGAAGTTCTTTTTATTATTTCCTTTTTGTCTTTTTCCTTGTCTTTTTTTTCCTATGTCTCAGTTTTCATTACTTTTCTCCAATTTGTTCTTATCTTTAAATTTGCATTCCTTTTACTCTGTGACAAAACTTTTTTTAATAAAAAAATAATCATGGCTATTTGATGAGTAATATATTTCTCTTTATTGGAAGAATTACAAACAAATCTGCAATGAAACATAATAAATCTGTAACCTAATAATCCTATTACAGATTATACAATACGTCTGATGCCAGCATTTTTTTTTCTTATTGTTTGACTTCAAGTCAGTTTTTAACTCCTCATGACTGCCTGAACAAGTTGCTGCAGTTTTCTTGGCAATGGTTTTCAGAAGTGTTTTGCCATTGCCTCCTTCCTAGGGCTGAAAAATAGTAACTGGCCCAAGGTTACCCAGCCAGCTTTATGCCTAAGGCAGGACTAGAAGTCTCAGTGTCCCATTTCTGGTCTGATTCCCTAACTAGAATAATATTCTTTATTGATTAGTCAGTTAACCTTAACCACTACACCAAAAAGGCTCTTATTTCTTTAGCATCATTTCCTAAATGACCCGCAGGAATGTTTTAATGTCCAAGGTTCAAGATGTTATCTAAGTAGGCTAATATCCCAAGCTCTTAAATAAATGAAGAGTCATATGTCTAGCTGACTCTATCAAGAGCACTCCATGTCTTCTTTTCACAAAGGATGAAGTAGACCATTAACACCTGGGAGAGCTGGTAGAAGCAAGGCAAGTCAGATGGCAGCCAGAACATTTGAATAAAAACAAGAAACATTCTTTTCAAGAGAACATGATACATATGACATCTCCTACCCACCTGTGCTAACTGACACTTTGCCAGAAGTGAGATTGATGTGGTGGAAATGCCCTGACTTATCTCAGTTATTGATCTTTGTGGTGCAGGGATCCCATCTCAAGAGGCTGACGATGCTCCTTATCGTGGCATTTATCCACTTTCAGGTGTGGTTTGACATGTCAGAAGTTTAACTTTAATACTATGTGAACTTAATGTTACCCACAAAAATGATAATATAATGTAAAGATCATAGAATCCCAACTCACAGCAGAGGCTCAGCTCCTCAGAAAATCCAGTTTTCTTGGATTTCTTTATAGCAATATAGCAGCTATACACGATGTGGTGTCTCTTTTAAAGTCCCCTCAAAATCACATATATAAAATGTGAGTTTGGTGTTTTTTTTAAGGAATTGGTGGGAGATAGGAGTTGAAATAGAGGTGATTTGCCTAAAAAGCCCTTTAAAATATACTGAGAAAATGTTTCTGATGACCTTGGGTACAGCATTTCACTAAATAGGCTTCTACAACCTTCTGAAAAATCTGCAGGCCGGACTCCAGTCCCCAACCATTTAAACCAGCCTTTGTCTAGATCACTGTCAAACTCAGCAACTCTCAGAATTCCCCAGCCAGTCAGATAATGATATAGCAAATCTATTTTTTTTTCTTTTAATAATCCCCTGCATCAGGACAATGGAATGGAGCTGAATATTTACTGACCGGATGCCCTTCCTGATGTCTACAAGTGTTCACAGCAGACAATAACTCATTGCACCTACAGAGAGAAATATCTGCTGCTACCAAACCTTAATTAAAACTTTGTCCTATCTTCTTAAAACAAATGTTCTCAAGACAGATGTTCTCAAGACAGATTATGTGCTAGCTAGGACTTTTGGAAATGTTGTGCAAGAAATGCCCACTTGGAGATTTATTTAATTGTTTGCTTGTCTGTTCATTTAACTTCTATGCCACCCATCTTGCCAAGGTGATTGAGAAACAACAAAATATGTTTTATTAGCATGCACAACTACAGTTTTCACTAGGCTCATGGCCAGAACAATACAGAAGGACCCTAAAGCCCACAAGCTTTACAGATTGCATACCCTCTGGAAGGCAGGCACAGGAATTCCAAAAGCAGTATACATTTATAACACAATCTGTACTGAAAGAATGTAGGACCTTGTAACATCATCTGAATTTACCATGGGATGGCATCTCTAAATTCTTCTCTTCTAAGCCCTTTCTACTATTACTGTATAACACAATTTGTTGTTTTGCAGTTGCTAAGTTATGTCTGACTCTTCATGACCCCATGGACCATAGCATACCAAGCTTCCCTGTCCTCCCAGAATTTGCCCAAATTCATGTTCATTGAGTCGATGACACTATCGAACCCTCTCCTCTGCCATTCCCTTTTCCCAACTCCAGGGTCTTTTCCAATGAGTCCTCTCTTCTCATTTGACAGCCAAAGCATTTGAGCTTCATTTTCAGTATCTGTCCTTCCAAAGAACAGTCAGGGTTGATTTCTTATAACATAAACAAGCACATTAATTGTAATCTCTATATTGGCTCGCTCCGTACCATAGAAAAAACACCTTGATTTTTTTTATTAGCTGTCTCCTTCCCTTCCAGATTCATCAGGCAGTTTCAGCTTGTCTGCTCTATATACTGTGCAGAGGATACCATGTTGAGGAAGGCTACCCAAAGAGGTTGAGCAAAGTTTCCATTTCAAGGCAGGAGTGCCATGAGAACAGTGCTTCCTGATTGCTATTATGGGTCATGTACAGTATGACATTAGAAAAAGAGGAATGCCAATATGAATTAAATTGCAGAATCCATTTTGATATGGTTAGTATTTCTGTGGTTCTCTAATGCCAGTCAGCATTGGTCTATCCAATAACAGCTCTGAGCAACCATTGGCATCAAAAAGCATTATGTCCAGGCTGATTTTCAGGTCTTTTTGATGTCTTTTTTCCTCCTAGGCACTGTTACATTTCTTTCAGATATAGGATCTTGCTCTTCAACTTTACCAGATAGTATCCACATGTTTGTAATGTACTTCCTCTGTCCCTGATGTTGTCTATACAAATAACTCTTTGAGTGTGTGTTAAATGTTGCAATTATATTGTTGCAACATAAACCTGAGAGGTAGTTTTACAATAAATTCTCAGCATTTAGTGGTTTATATGCTTGCATAAATAAAAATGGTTTGACCAAATTCTGAAGATAATAGTGTTAAAAGTAGACAAGTTCCTCAGAGTGGAGAATCTAATACAGGAAAAACATTTCCTTTTGTGCATCTGATCATCACAATATCCAAACAATTAGCAATGCTTAAGAATTGATATCATATGGATCCATCACACTAAAGCAGAAGTATTATTTATGAACACTGTTTGACTTGAGGCTCCTCTATTCTCTTTCAGACAGCCCTCTCCATAACTCACTGCCATAATAGAGCAAGAAAGTGGCAAGAGAGATCAATCAATCTTACTTAGCACTCCAATGGAATAGCCACAGTTGGTAAACCAGTCAAGGTGATAAAAAGATATTTCATACCATCAGGACCACTGTTGTCTCAATTACTAAAATTGAATCAAGAAGTAATCTTTCTCTCCAAACTTTAAGAATAATAATTGGTATACCCTACCATGAATGCAAACATCCAAATAGCCACTAGTTGGAAATATATTTAAGATAATGAAAAGTATCATTGTGGCTATTCAGGCCTCTGGAGTCCAGATGAGGTAAAGAAGGATCCAACATAGAACTAAGAAGAAAATTCTAACAGTGAGAACAATTAATCAGTGGAATAGCTTATCTCTGCAAGTTGTAGGTACTCACAACTTCTTGAGGTATACAAGAAGAGATTGGATAGCTATTTATCTGGAATGCTATAGGGTCTCTTGCTTGAGCAGGGGTTGGATTAGAATACTACAAGGTCCCTTCCAATCTTATTATTCTATGTTCTATGCCATTGGGGAGACACAACCAGATGTTAAATTGGAGCACATATCCATGAAAGGATTGTCTTTTAAAGATAACACATATATTTGAAATATTCATATTATAAACTTTCCAATACCCAAGTAAAATGGAGAACATTCAAGGATTTCTGTAATCCCCTCCTACTTTATTTCTCAGAACTCTTAATATTGGCCTTGACCTCAGTTTCATAATAGTAAGCCACCAATGTGCACGTTCATTCATCATTAAGAAAGAAAGGCTGAACTTTGTCTGCAAAGGACTGTATTTGGGGGGGGGGAATGGCATATAAATTAAAGTGTTGTAAGGTAGTGTTCCAAAAAGGCACCAAAAGTAACTTTCTCCTCTTATTAATATTTAATTCAACTATTTTAAGACTCTTGCACTCTGAGCTGATTAAGCTGTTTTTAAGTTAAAGAACAAATTCAGTTATTCAATTTGACCTAATTGAAGCCATTTAATGCGCCCCATTTGTAGTGTGCTATAACTGAATGAATATCATTAACTATTTTTGCTCAAGGCAAGCAGTCAAAAAAGCCTCTTTGGCACACATTGATTTGTTTTAACCCTGTGGATCAATTCAAAATATACACAGCTGAATGAAACTATAAGGCTATAGCCAGATGCCTTAAAGCTTGGCTCATCATAAAGACCAAGCCATTTAGCTAGATACTGTATTATCTGAAGGTGAAATAAATATAAACTCATAGATAACATTCAGTATTTGTTGGCCTCTTTATATTCTTTGGCTTAATGGGATGAACTAGTTATGAAACATTTTTCAGATAGACCAGACAGTTTTGACAATGCCCTATATCTAGATCTAAAGCTGTTTGATTTTATACAGATAGTCCTTGACTTACCACCACAACTGAGCACAGAATTTCTGTTGCTAGGTGAGACAGTTGTTAAGTGAGTTCTGCCCCATTTTACAATCTTTCTTGCCACAATTGTTAAATAAATCACTGCCATTCTTAAGTTAGCAATACGGTTGTTAACAGAATCTGGCTTCTCCATTGACTTTGCTTGTCAGAAGGTTGCAAAAGGGGATAACATGATGCTGGGATACTGTGACCATCATAAACATATTGTAGTTGCCAAGCTTCTGAATTTTGATCATATGACCAGGGCGGGTGTTGCAATGGTTGTAAATGTAAAAACAGTCATAAGTCAATTTTTTCAATGCTGTTGTAACTTCGGAATGTCGCTAAATGAACAATTGTAAGTCAAGGACTTACCTGTACATGCAAACACATGTTGCAAAACAAACATAAACACTGCATTTCAACATAAATTCTATTGGTTTATCAGAGGTAACCCACTATTTATGATAACCAGATCTGATCATTCAATGTAATACAATTATTTTATGACAAGTCTTCTTTGAACAGCTGTTCAGGAAAAAGTTATTCACAGTTCAGCTGTCTCCCAAGAGTTTTGGAGCTAAATCGGAGAAAGAGAACAGACTCAGTCTGCATTTGCAGCCACTGAAAATGTCCCAATAGATCCATGGTTATTACACCTTATGCAAAACACTCAATTGGGTAATGGGTTACCATGGAGATTTGCTGCAACTTCTGAGCTTACCAAATGGCACCTGTTGTTTCCCAACTGCATGCAAAACTTATTACTTTGCATAATATTTTGTGCAGCTGGAAGGAATCAGTCATTTATCTCTCATGTTATCATTAAAAAGGTGAGCTCAGCTGCTAAGTATTTCTCTGATTTATCCATTAGTCCACTGAAAACTATTACTAAAGTCACAATTGAAGGTCAAAAAACTAACACATTATGATACCCAGATTCTGCCAACACTAAAGAATACTTCGAAGACTCCTTTTTTAAAGTAAAATGAAAAGTGAAAATTTGAGGTTAATGATTAAGAAGACAAAGGTAACATGAATCAGCATATTTACAATTTGCAGTGAAGAAGTGAAAGTGGTAAATAGTACTTTTTCCTTAGTCCCAAGAAAAGAAAAGTCAGAAATGGATAGTGTGCTATAGAAATAAAGACAGTTCAAGCCTAGAGAGAAAGATAATGGCAAATATAGGCAAAATAATGAAAAGAAATAAAACCAGGGACCATCTGGGGATAATAGACCTGAAGAGAATGATTCCAGCGGCGTGACACCAATTTTTGTTTATTTGCCACCCATCTCATGGTTCAAGGTGACTTGACAGATCCAGCAAGCCCCCAGGATTCCCTGACAGCTTCTAAGACTTTGAAATTCACCCATCCAATCCTAAGTAGATGTCTGGTGTAAAGATACAGCAATAGAGGGCTGAGTTCTGCAGGTCAGATAGACTGGCCAAAACCAGGCAAGTAGACTCCAATAAATAAAGGAATTGTGCATCTGAATGGTGGCTCAGCATAGTTAATTTATTGGGCTCGCTTCCTGATAGAAAGTTCTTGACAACAACCTTTCAACCCTCAACCTTCTCATCTTTACCTTGTGGTGCCATGCATTAAACTCTGGATGCCATTGTACTTTGTTTCCCATCTTTTCCCTGAAATTCCAGGCCTTGGTTTATGCCAAGCTTATGACTATGTTTACACTTGTCACCTTAAGATATTGGTAAAAAGGACTCTTTGCTTTTAAAAGTTTTACCAGAGTTTGCATATCAATGGACTATATCTGGTATCCATAGTCTTATGGATATCTTATTTATTGGCTGCCTGAAGTACTGGCCCAGAAAAGGTAGTCATTTTCGTGGCTGTACATGAATGTGAAAGCTGGACACTGAGAAAAAGTGGGAGAGAAAATGATAGATGCTTTCACATTATGGATCTGGAGACAGTAACTAAAAGAAAAGCCCATCATTTTATCTTAGAACAAATAAAATCTGACTGCTCGTTTGAGGCAATGATCAACAAGCAGAAATTCACATACTTTGGGCAGGTGATATGAGCAGATGGACTAGGAAAAAAAATTATTATGCTTGGCCAAGTTGAGAGAAGTAGATGAAGAGGAAAACAATCAAAGGTGGGTGGACAGATTCAAAGAGATTACTGCGATGCCCTTGGAAAAGCTGTAGGTTATTATCAGAGACAAATCGAGACAGCAAAAATTTGCCCGTGTGGAGCTGAATTCAGCTTGATGGCACTGAACTAACCACTGAAAGAAAAAAACCCATCATCCCCATTAGGACCTTAGATTTCCATAATTGTGACATGTCACACTCTACTGATGAAACTAAGATATTCTATGCAATTAATAGGTTCTTTCAATATGGTCTCTTAGATTCTATGTATGCAACTTATAGGGAGGCGGTGGCTCAGTGGGTTAGGACACTGAGCTTGTCGATCAGAAGGTCGGCAGTTTGGCGGGTCGAATCCCGAGTGCCACGTAACAGAGTGAGCGCCTGTTACTCGTCCCAGCTTCTGTCAACCTAGCAGTTCGAAAGCACGTAAAAATGCAAGTAGAAAAATAGGGACCACTACGGTGGGAAGGTAACAGCGTTCCGTGCGCCTTTGGTGTCTAGTCATGCCGGTCACATGACCACGGAGACGTCCTTGGACAAATGCTGACTCTTCGGCTTTGAAATGGAGATGAGCACCGGCCCCTAGAGTTGGAAACGACTAGCACGCATGTGCGGGGGAACCTTTACCTTTACCTTTATGCAACTTATATTGATCCAAGTCATGGCACCCAACTCAGTGGTGGAATTCAGCTGGTTTACACCACTGCGGCAGAACTGGTAGCTAATTGTTTGTTGCCCAGGCCCAGAATGGACTTCCAGAAGCAGCATCCACACAGAGAACTGGTTATTCATATATTGAATCCCACTACTGACCCAACTGTTGTGGCCAAAACCTGGCTCCCCCAAAGCAACCCAATTACTTTGAAGGTAAAACATAATTTTATTAGGCACTGAAAAACAAAACAGTGTAAACTGGTCTCCCAGAAAAGCACTGGCAGACATTTGAGCAGCCTGAGCAAAAGCAGAGCCATAGCTTATATACCTTTGGCTTACTATATTTCAAAGAAAAAGGCAAAGGCAGATAGTGGACATTAAAGCATGATGTTGAAATGTTTTAGATAAACTCATTTGAGTGACATTCTTCATGTGACCTTAGATCAGGATGGCAGCAATACAACCTTTGAAATATGGTTAGTGAATATGAACAATTTGCTTTACTGGGCCACAGGTTGCTATTTGGTTCTTTTCCTTGTTGCCACTTAGGGTCAATTCAACTTGCTGTGAATGTTTTACTACAAGGGTGCTTTGAATAGTTCATATGTATGGGGAAAGGGGAAAATCTCATAAGCTTGGTAGTGAAGAAGCTCACACAGTCATGAAGGGGTACCTTTTTACCACCAAACTTACACATAATACAGATTGCAGAGGTTGCTCAGGTCTAAACTAAGATCAACAAATAATCTATTCTGTGTCAAGTCACAATGGGAATAATCCTGTCTCATTTGGCCCTTAGAAAATCACACAAATCATACTGAGAAGAGAATGTCCCAGAGAAAATCTATAGTAGGTGGTTGCTATAATAAGAGACAATACCAACTTGATTACACATGATCAACTGATTAGGAATATATTATTATATAATTAGACTTTCTATTCTTAGAACTTGGGTAACCTAATGCATTACTGGTATACCTTTCATACTTCCAAACATTAAGAATAATTTTCCTCTCTTTTTTTGTTGCGATTTTACTTGGAATGCTGTGCACACTTACAGTTGAAATTACCCCACATCAGAATATTACAGATCATCAAAAACACTGTTATAAGGAAAGATTAGAAAAGTTTGCCCAGAAAAATAAAATGAGTTGGAGCAATTTGATACAAGGGTATATAGTTCTGAAGGCACTGAATAAAATTGGAAAGAGTGAAGGCTTACATTGATGAAATGTGGATATATATAGACAGTAGTGTATTATTGTGACAATAACACTGCATTTGCAAGTTGTGGGCATCTATGCCAAGCAATTCATTAAATAAAATAAGATTTTTTTATCATATAATCTTCCAAAAGTTATTAAAAACAGGTTTATTGATACCCTATTTCATGGGATCTGCAGTACCTATAACATTACTTTAATTAATGCTTTTTTAAAAAACTAGCACTAAACCTCAGACACTGTCACTAAACCTCATGAAAATTCATCCATCTCAAATTAGATTTCCTGAAGCATTTCAGTGAGTTTACAGGGTTTGCAATTTCAAGAAATTTTTAACCATTCTTTTATGGCCCTTGCTTTATTGGGCTAAATCTTGTATTGCAGTTGAAAATCTTGTACTGCCAATTCTTGCTTTAAAATATGTAGAATCCAACTGGGAATCTGTTTCCAATCACACGTATTATTTTAGATCACATTCACTTAATTCAATAACATAAAGGTTATTGTTATTATTCAATTACACTTCCATGATGATTTTTCACAGCTGCAATGATATCTTTGGCAATTAGTAAAGCTTAGATTCACCAGCAAAAAGAAAATGTATTTGATTTGGGAAAGGTATGTTTGTGGGTGTGTGGGTATGTGTGCACATGTGAATTTGTATGCTTGTGCTCTTGCATGTATATGTATTAGCTATATTTATTTTAACAAAAATGTATCAGAATTAGAGTTTTTTTATTGAACCTACTTCTTGATCAATAAGGTTATACTTTCCAGGGATTTAGAATCCATCAGGCTTGTTTACATCAAATAGCAAATAGCACTTAGACTTATATACCACTTCATAGTGCTTTACAGTGCTTTCTAAGCGGTTTACAGAGTCAACATATTGCTCCCAACAAACTGGGTCTTCATTTTACTGACTTCAAAAAATGGAAGCCTAAGTCAACCTTCTAAGGGACGCGGTGGCTCAGTGGGTTAGGACGCTGAGCTTGTCGATCAGAAGGTCGGCAGTTTGGCGGGTCGAATCCCGAGTGCTGTGTGACAGAGTGAGCGCCTGTTACTCGTCCCAGCTTCTGCCAACCTAGCAGTTCGAAAGCACGTCAAAATGCAAGTAGAAAAATAGGGACCACTACGGTGGGAAGGTAACAGCGTTCCGTGCGCCTTTGGCATCTAGTCATGCCGGCCACATGACCACGGAGACGTCCTCGGACAAGCGCTGGCTCTTCGGCTTTGAAACGGAGATGAGCACCGGCCCCTAGAGTCGGAAACGACTAGCACACATGTGCGGGAGAACCTTTACCTTTACCTTTTTAAGTCAACCTTGAGCCAGTGAGAATCGAACTGTTGGCAGTCTGTAGAATTAGCCTGCAATACTGCATTCTAACCACGGTGCCACAACAACTCTTACTTGTACCAGAAGCACCTCTTCTCCAAGATTATCAAAAACTTTTCAGTCTCTTTTGGTTGAGCATTAAACCTCAGCAATTATTTCTGAGAACATAATTTGGCAACTTAGGGAAAAAATATGAGAGAAGTGATGAATGATAGAAAGAGTGCAGAGAGGAGCAACCAAGAGTAGGGGATTGGAAGCTAAAACACATAAAGAACAGTTGCTGAAATTGGGTACATCTAGTTTAATAAAAAGAAGGACCAGGGATGACATGATAGCAATGTTCCAATATCTAAGAAGTTGTCACAAAGAAGGAGTTAACCTATTCTCCCAAGCACCAGAAGGCAGGACGAGAAGCAACGGATGGAAACTAATCAAGCAACCTAGAGCTAAGGAGAAATCTCCTGACAGTTAGAACAATTAATCAGTGGAATGACTTGCCTCCAGAAGTTGTGAATGCTCTAACACTGGAAATTTTTAAGAAGAGATTGGACAATCATTTGTCTGAAATGGTATAGAGTTTCCTGCTAGAGCAGAGTGCTGGACTAGAATACCTCCAAGGTCCCTTCCAACTCTGCTGTTCTGTTCTGTTCAACGTGAAACAGACCATTTTTGTAGTATCAAGAATGAAGCTCAGGAAAAAAGGGGGCATGGAGGAAAGAAAGTAAAATAATGAGAAGGAAAGTACGAAAAGGTACCAGAAGCTAATTTAATCTCCTAACAAAATAAAATGTATTTTTATTTATTTTAATCCCATTTATATCTCACCCTTCTCCGAAGACTCAGGGCGGCTTACACTCTAAGCACAAATCCATGTGCTTAGCAATAGCCTTCATTCTATGTATATGCCTGCTTATTAGGGCTTTCACACACACCCTAAGCGGCATTATTACAAAGTCAGCTTATTGCCCCCAACAACCTGGGTCCTCGTTTTACCTACCTTGGAAGGATGGAAGGCTGAGTCAACCTTGAGCCTGGTGGGACTCGAACCTGCACTAATTGCAGGCAGCTGGTGTTACTTAAGGAGGCATTAGCCCACTGCTCCACCAAGGCTCTTGAAAGTATAAAATAAATGAAGTTGCCCTGACTGAAATAAAAAGAATACAGTTTGGATACTGAGGAACACAAGTACAGCACGAGCTGTTATGATAATGACATTTCTTATGAGGAAAAACATTTTAACTGTCTAGCTGTGTTCCCTCATGTTTTCAAAAACTTATTGCTAGTTTGTAAAGGTGAAATAGACCATGAGACAAGCCTTTTTTGCAGCAAGGTATTTGTCCCAATTTCTCTGTTATCTGGAGTGACGGAGACTGGGAGATACACTTTGAGTAGTGACAGACAGATGGAAGGAATAGGATCATGAGTGATACAAGAGTTTGCATCAACCAGACTGCTTCAAAGTTCTGAAGAGTTTTTACCTGGGAATGTTTCTTGACAGTTTATTCAACTCAGACATTTGCTACTCGGTCTAATAATTCATCCAGGTGCTAATTGCAGTTCCTGAAGTTCCAGAGTAGTTGGAGGTTTTGGAGAAATTTCCTATGGTTTTAAAGGCAGTAGTTTGAAGTTCTGAGTCTTTGAATCCTAGAGAACATCTCATTTTCCTCATGCTAAATATATACTGTTTATACAGGTCAGAAAGCCACAGTTCAGAGGGAACATAGCAGACTGCCTCCAGGCCAGCAAAGGATTAACACAAGACTGGATACTTTTCCTTTATGTATGCAAGCTATAGGGCTGAATATATATTGAGGGAAGCTGGACTGAAAGAAGATGGGAGAGCGTGTTTTTGAAACTGGAGGGAGAAGTTACAGTTACAGCTGATGATACTACTCCAACAGACAAAAATGCTAATAATTTGCAAGATGTAGTAATGAAAGTCAGAGTTCAATTAAAAATGGAACTACAAGTAAAAAAGGTTGGGACCCACTAAATTGTTTGAGAAAAATTAAATTAAAACATTTAGGCGGCTTACTTAACATTCTATAGATACTTCCTAACAGTTTGTGCACACTTGGAGGTTTTGTTTCATGTTTTTCTTTTCTTTTTCAAATTTGTATCAGTACTCTGAAATCCAGAAATTAATATATTAGACTTTCCCATGTGCAAACAGATTTGAAGCTACAGAATGGTGACTCCGCACATCTGGAACTTTGTTTACTGGCCTGTTATAATTGCTCCAATCATGCAGTAGAAAGTAAAAACAATCTGCACATTTTTCCATTCTACTTTACAATTGAAAACACTGTTGACTGTAGAAAATATTTGCTTCCATACCCCCATGCATTCCTCTTTCTTCATTAGAAAATAATCCACAACCATTTTCATTTTAAAGTGAAAAGTCAAATTCCCATTTATTTCAAAAGAAAGAAATTTTGCTATGAAGCACTGAATCCATCAAAAATAAAGTAAACCTACAGCATATCAAATTACATTATTATCATATTAATTTTCCCTAAGGAGCTGAAGGAAATATGAGAGTTTTAGGTATCTAAATTAATATTTAATTGAATTCTTTTGGAGTCTTTCTGGAAATACAATTTTTGGTCTATTAAAGAACTGCCAGTTTCTTTAAGATTTGCCCATGTGATTTACATGAATAGAGACACCTCTGAATGGAAAAAATATTTTCATTTGCAGCCAGTGCATATTCAGAGGAAAGGGGCAAAGGATCTAACACTTATATCACTAATAAGAGAAACATTTTGCTGGAATTTGATTTGGAATAGAATGCTGTAAATAAAACCGTATCATTTCAAAAGACTGTTAAGTATTTTGTCCCTTTATTGATGCTTAAATAGGCAAGATGGATTAAAAGGTTAAATTCTGACCCCTATTTGTACAGCACTTATTTGTAAATTACAAGAAGTGGGCTTTTCTCTTTCCTTCCACAACTGCAACTAGAGAGAGAGACAAGAAATGCTATTCTAAACTATACTAGATCAGATACATATTTTTTGTTGTTATAAGGGACTGTCCTGCCTCCAGCATACAGTTGTGTATTTTTATTGCTGTTGTTGTCCTTTAATGTGTATTGAGCTCCATCTGGTGGCCAAACACAAATTTTTCATTGTTTAGAACTTGGTTTGGTGAATTTTGAATTTGCAGAGCACCTATCCTTCCATTATTCCTCATTCTGGGGAAAAAAGGTGCATCCTGAGAAGCCAGACTCCATTTTGTAGTATTCTGAGGTAATAGAACCATCTAGAAGAATCCAGCTTAGTTTGTGACACATGTTCTTCTGAGGACAAAATCTCTATTGCATAAATAGTATTGCTGTTTCACCTTATCCTGTTCTTTAATAAAGCATCAAGATATACTTTATATTATGATCTGGCTTATTGAAGTATAGAAGGGTTTAGCTGCATGTCGAGCTACACACAGGGTATTGTGTAGTGAGGACAGAACAGGGACCAATCCATCAATTCTTTATATACTCTTTCATGCCTTCCCTGCATTTTCTGAGCAGTCAGTGTGTTTACCCAAAGGCTCTATTCATTTTCTGAAAAAAGTGGAAGAGGAATTTGGAGTATTTCGAACTTGCTTTTTCATGTAGTTGCTCTACTCTTGTCAAATTTAGATGCTGTAAAAGTTCTGTCTCCATTGGTTGTAATCTTTGAACATTTGAGGATGGTCACCTAAAACAGATGCCGAAATAGCATGGAGGATTTGGGTTCAAATCTATGTGCAGGATTCAGCTAATGAAAGCATGGAAAACCCTTCTGGTCCTGCAGGAGGAACAAGTTTTGAGTATCATCTGTAAGAGAATGGTAGGGACCAGAAGGGAAACCTTTTCTGACATGGTATCCACTCTCTGGAATACCATCCCTTCAGAGATCAGGTTGGCTTTGACTCAACTTGCCTTTCACAAGGCCTCAAAGATTTGGTTCTGTGTCAAGCCTTGGACCTTGGGTGTGTAATGGAACCCCTTTCCAGTTGTGTTGACTGTATGATATTTTGCAAATTTCTCTCAGCTGCTATGAGTTATATGGTTTTTGTATGTTGATTTTTTTAATATTGTTGACCACCCAGAGGGATACATGTGAGATAGGCAGCCATAATAAATAAATAAATAAATAAATAAATAAATAAATAAATAAATAAATAAATAAATAAATAAATAAATAAATAAATTTCTGGAGTAACAGATTTTTTAAAAAAAAAGAGAGAAAGAAGTTTACTGAGATCAACAATTTTATTCTTGAAAAGTACATGCTTGCTGTTTATTTACAGCAGTTTCTCAACCTCAACAATTTTAAGATGTGTGAACTTTAACTTCCAGAATTTCCCAGTCAGCATGCCAACTGGACAATACTGGGAGTTGAAGATTACACATTTTGATGTTGCTGAGATTGAAAAAACACTGATCTTACAGGTTCTATTTGTGAACAAGATCAAGATCATTCTCACAGTTGGCTTTGTTTTCTTCCTCTGGGTATGGAGAAAGGGGAAGGAAGTATAATATATCTGTATCTTCATTACCATTATTTCTCGCACACAGATATGGAAGCACTGAATCTTGTCATAACATTACCTCTTCCCATTGTCCTGTTAAGCAGATGAATGACCAGGAAACTGAAGCCTCTCATAGGTCTTCCACATCTTGCCTTTAGCTTGGAGCAATCACTAACATCCAGTAACCTATCATTCTAGAAAATTCTCTATCACCTGGATCAAAACTACTGTTGGTTAGCCATAGAAATCATGGTGTGAATCCACTTTATCTATAACTGATTTGATTTCAATTGAATAATGTGTAAGTGATTTTTTTATTGGTAGTTTCCTTCTCTGTCTAATTTGCAAATACTGCATTACTGATTTAATTAGTTTTCAAGAGTGTAAAGCTGTTTCATTAGAACAACTTGTCATTCTGGATCATTTCTAGAAACAATGGACAATAACATTACTTTTACTGATACTTTTGGGACTATGGTAGCCTTGATAACCTTTCTCTTGTCATGACCTCATTAAATTTTATTTATTTATTTATTGCATTTGTATCCTGCAATCATTTTGACTCTCGGCAGCTACATTCATTTAGTGATGTTCAATAATGTCATTGCCTCAACCTAAAATTAACATGAATAGTAGTGAAATGAACTCACTGATATATCTGGGATTGTGCCAACACTCAAACACTTCCCTCCCACATTCTTCTTTAACATGCCAAGAGTCAATTACATGAATGACATATTATTACATTAACTGAAGCTGAAGCTCTTTCAGCAGTTGAAAAATCATTCCTGTTTAATTATGAGATAGGCATTCGCAAACAAAGTCAGCCAAATTCCTTTCAACAAAAGGGGGAAAGGATTGGATTGATTTTCTGGTTTAAAAAAATCAGAGGGGAAAAAACAGAATTTGGGATAAAAAAATAATTTGCCTTTCTGCATACCTATTATTACGTTTTTCTATTACCTTTGTGGAAAAATGCGGAAATTTAAATTTTTAAAAAAGGAAAGAAGGAAAACAAACTTTTATCAATAACAATGCTGAGGGATATCTTTGGAAGGAAGTTCTCCCCTTGTAAGAGGAGTTGTCAACAGAAATAAAATGAACTCAAGACTTTAAAGTTAGAATCTATAGGTTTTGTAGGAGATAAATCTAAGGAAAGTCAGTTGAATCCTATTAGAAATGTTTCCATTCCATGGCACAACATAGATTTGTATGCTTTCTAACTGCCCTTGTACATCTTAGTATTTTAGTAATCACACACAAAATAATCTTCTAATGACTTATATTTTTATATGTATAGTAAGAATTTGGAAGCAAAAAAACTTTGTCAAAATAACTGAAGATATGCAAACAGATCTCTTTATTTCAATCTCTCTGTATATTTTTATTTTTTTTATTTTAATTCCATTTATATCCCGCCCTTCTCCGAAGACTCAGGGCGGCTTACAAACTTAGTAGTAGCCTTCATTCTATGTATATGCCTGCTTATTAGGGCTTTCACACACACCCCAAGCGGCATTATTACAAAGTCAGCTTAATTGCCCCCAACAATCTGGGTCCTCATTTTACCTACCTCGGAAGGATGGAAGGCTGAGTCAACTTTGAGCCTGGTGGGATGCGAACCTGCACTAATTGCAGGCAGCTGGTGTTACTTAAGGAGGCATTAGCCCACTGCTCCACCAAGGCTCTTATATGTGTGTTTATATGTGTGTGTATAACATATTTTACCATTACAAGAAGCTGCTGGGAGAAATCATTGGCCAACATGGGATGAAGTACCAGCAGTACAGTGGACGATATTCAAATTTACATCTTTATTCCAGCTGACCTAAGTGATGCTATCACTGCCTTTTACAGTGCCTGGAGGCTGTGGAGATCTGGATGGGGGAACAACAGGTTTTTTGTGCATGAAGCTTCTAACTCTGGAACTTTACCATATTTAGTTCTGGATGGAGTTTAATTACCCAAACAGACACAGTGTGCAATCTGAGATTTCTCCTGGACTCATGACTCCTGTTTGATGAGCAAGTAGCAATCACAGTTAGGAGAGCCTTTGCACAACTTCATCTTGTGCACCAGTTGCACCCATTCCTGGATCGGGAGTCCCGCACTTAGTTACTATTTTTCTCATGCTTAGACTACTGCTATGTGGTCTACATGGGGCTACACTTGAAGAGTATCTGGAAGTTTCAAATGGCACAGAACTGTGAGGGCAGTTCCTGCGACCCTTAGGGTGGCCCATGTTCTGTGAGCTGCAATGGTTGCTAGTAGATTTTATCTGAATATTTGTAAGCTGCCTAGAGTTGCCTTTACAAGTTTAATAAGTAAATAATAAAAATATATAAATATGAATTAAAGTACTCAGATGAATGCTGATTTTGATGGGATCAGCAGTGACAGGAAATAGAGTGCACAATACATACATCCACTTTGTTTTTCTAATCTAAATATCATTACCACTATTGTCAAATGTTGTTACCCCTGTAGTAAAACAAACATATGGAAAGATATGTCTATTTCTATTTCTCCAGAAATGGATGCAATGGATTTTAAGAAATATAATTTTCTAAAGAATGTCAGAGAATGTCGACTGGTGGCCCCCAGGGGGAGGGCCTTCTCTGTGGGCGCTCCGGCTTTGTGGAATCAGCTGCCGGTTGAGCTCCGGATGGCACCGGATCTCCGCTCCTTCCGGCGCGGGTTAAAGACCCATTTATTTGAACAAGCTGGCCTGGCCTGATGGGGAGTTACTTAGGGTTTTAATATTTATATATTTTTTATTGTTTTTACTGTGGGCAATAATTTAATTCTTTTTTAACTTTTGTATTTTTGTAGTTTTATGATATGCCCTGTTCACCGCCCTGAGTCCTTCGGGAGAAGGGCGGTATAAAAATTTAATAAAACCTAATAAAACCTAAACCTAAAAATAATTTAGACTAAGCAAATGAGAAAGGGTTAAGCAAATAACTCAATCAGAAACATTGATACCTCATTTAAAGCAGGAAATACATGTTCCAAGATTTAACCACAGTTCTCCTTCACATCTTCTTTTTTCCTCTGAGAATAGTTCAACATATACAGACCTTTCCACAATTCAGTTTTCATCACATAAACAAAAATAATCATGTGAAAAACATCACTAGTTATAAATGAATCCTAACAGTGCGACAGTTGCTATTGGCTTTTTTTTAAAAAAAAAAAAAGCTGCAATGTTTTAATCAACTGAAATATTTAATAAACTTGATTTAACACATTCTGATCATTAGACTCTAATACTACTGTTCAGTTTGAATTAGAAGCACTCTTCAAATTACAACCTTCTCAGATGATAATTTTTTTTAAAAAAAAATCTTTTGCTCTAAAATGAACATTGGTTCTAGTTTAACCATCTAGTTTAACCATCTAGTTTAACCATCATGGTTAAACCATCCATGACTTCATTCTTCTGTTTTTAATACATAGTTCTGATATCAGGAAAAACATTTTAACTGGAAATGTGTGATTGCTGCTAATTGATGTATTTGTTCTAAACTCATCAATGATATAACTGTACAGTTCCTTTCAAATATTGTAATTTCAATTTTGCAAACAAAAAATGAAATTATTGTGTTCATGTGTATATGACTTCTAAAGCAACAGTTTTCAAAGAGTGATCATTCTAAGTATACCTGACCATAATTATTTTTCAGGAGGGCTTTTTTTTTCCAGTATAAAGCTTAGTAGTGGTTTCCCTAAGAGACAACTTCTTTTCCATTGGCTCAGTGGGTTAGGACGCTGAGCTTGTCAATCAGAAGGTCGGCAGTTTGGTGGGTCGAATCCCGAGTGCCGCGTAACAGAGTGAGCGCCTGTTACTCGTCCCAGCTTCTGCCAACCTAGCAGTTCGAAAGCACGTAAAAATGCAAGTAGAAAAATAGGGACCACTATGGTGGGAAGGTAACAGCGTTCTGTGCACCTTTGGTGTCTAGTCATGCTGGCCACATGACCACGGAGACATCCTCGGATAAGTGCTGGCTTTTCGGCTTTGAAATGGAGATGAGCACCGGCCCCTAGAGTTGGAAACAACTAGCACGCGTGTGCGAGGGAACCTTTACCTTTGCTATATAATGATGTTGAGTCAAGTATATGATCTATATGATGTGGTTGGTAAGAAACCCTATTAGTGAGACAAGTCTTGGCAGTGCCTGCTTTAAACTTAGCATGCCCTTAGAACATATCCCAGAATTTCTGGATCCCGTGGATAGCCTATGGCAGATGCTCAGTAATTTCTCAGCAAATGCCCATAGAAAATTAGGAAGTATAATAGGATAACATTAAAAAATTACATTTAAATAGCACATTATTTTTGATCAAAGAAAGAGATCATTGTACAAGATGTCACTAGGACTATGAAAGCCAGTTAACTTTTTTTTATTAGAAAATTTTATTAAATGTACATTTAAAAACAAAAGTGGACATGATTCAACTTCCCTGGCAACAACACTACTATTAGTATTACCTTATGTTACAGAAAGAAAAAACAAAAACTTAAAATACATTCTATGACAGGACAGAGTATAACAAACTGTACATATACTGTAACATCTGTAAATTTTTTGGTAAACTGTCTTTCAGTCATCAGCTTTATATTTACATATCTTTCAGTTGTGTCCTGATATAGTGCTAATAAGAAGTCTTTAGTTTATCAACTAATCAAACAATAGTCATCTCAGCGATCCTCCTTATCTCTAACCAATAGTACAAATTTTGCCAAATTTCATAATACTCTGTTTCAGTTTTATTTTTAATCTCTAGGGTTAACCTGTCCATTTCAGCGCAGGATAAAATTTTATCTATTATTTCTTCTTCAGTGGGGGTTTCCTTTCTTTTCCATTTTTGGGCATATGCCAATCTTGCTGTGGTTAAAATATGCAATAATAAGTAGAAAGATGCTTTGCTGAGTTTATCATTAATAATCCCTAATAAGAAGATTTATGGTTTTAAATCAATTTTTTGTACTAATATTTCTTTCAACCAATTTTTTATCTGCTGCCAAAAATTTTGCGCTTTTGAACATTCCCACCACATGTGATAGCAAGTCCCTGAAAGCCTTCTGCATTTCCAGCACATCGGTGAGATTTTTTTATCTATCTTTGCTAACCTTCTGGGGGACGGTGCCATCTATAAAACATCTTGTACTAATTCTCTTTATAGGAAAAGGTCGGCAGTTTGGCGGGTCGAATCCCGAGTGCTGCGTAACAGAGTGAGTGCCTGTTACTCATCCCAGCTTCTCCCAACCTAGCAGTTCAAAAGCACGTAAAAATGCAAGTAGAAAAATAGGGACCACTATGGTGGGAAGGTAACAGCGTTCCGTGTGCCTTTGGCGTCTAGTCATGCCGGCCACATGACCATGGAGACGTCCTCGGACAAGCGCTGGCTCTTCGGCTTTGAAACAGAGATGAGCACCGGCCCCTAGAGTCAGAAACGACTAGCACGCATGTGCGGGGAAACCTTTACCTTTACCTTTAGCGTTAACCTCCTGTTTCTATCCCATAGTGATTGCCAATTATCTAGGTCAATACTGTAACCAAACTTTTTACTCCAGGTTAACATTGTTTCTTTCACCTGTTCTTCTAACACAGACAGGTCAAACACAAGGCCCAGGGACCGGATCCAGCCCGCAAAGTGGTTTTATGTGGCCCGCAAACCCATCCTGGAAACAGTGAGAGAACGGCCCCTGCTCCCTTGGCCCTAGCTGAGGCTGGCCGGGAGCCAATGTACAATTTTGTGGTGGCCATTAATGCTGAAATGCAGTCTTAGCTCCACAAGGCTGCCTGGAAACAGCAAGGGACCAGCCCCTGCCGCATTGGCCCTGCCCCCTGGGCACGCGCTGGGGAGGTGTCACCCTTTGTGAGGAATGAAAAAATGCACCATTGCCTGGAAGTGGCCAGCCCATGGCCCTGCCTACTTTGGGCAGGCTAGGGGCTGGGAAGCATTGCGCTTCTCTACACATTTATTTATTTATTTATTTTATTAAATTTATATACCGCCCTTTCCCGAAGGACTCAGGGCAGTTTACAGGGCATTTAAAACAACCAATACAAAAGTTAAAAACAAATTTAAAAAGATTAAATCATCCCTAGAATTAAAACCCCAGTTAAAAATTCTCAGCCTGGGCCGGAAAGCTCGAAGAGCCAGGTTTTCAGGTCCCGGCGAAATGTGCGGAGGTCGGGGGCAGTCCTAAGCTCCACGGGCAGCTTGTTCCAGATGGCAGGCGCACCCACAGAGAAGGCCCTTCCCCTGGGTGTTATCCGCCGACAGTCTTTTATTGGCGGCACCCTGAGAAGACCCTCCCTGTGGGAGCGCACTGGACGAAGAGAGCTTGATGCCGGCAGCAGGTGTTCCCTCAGATATCCCGGGCCCAAGCCATTCAGGGCTTTATAGGTCATCACCAGCACCTTGAATCTCACCCGGAGGGCAACCGGAAGCCAATGCAGCTCGCGGAGTAGAGGTGTTACATGGGAGTATCAGGAAAACCCCATCACAACTCGCGCGGCCGCATTCTGCACCAGTTGAAGCCTCCGAGTGGTCCTCAAGGGCAGCCCCATGTAGAGAGCGTTGCAGTAGTCTAGACGGGAGGTCATGAGCGCATGAGTGACTGTGCGTAGGGCATATCGGTCCAGATAGGGTCGCAACTGGCGCACCAGGCGAACCTGGGCAAAAGCCCCCCTGGCCACGGCTCCTATATAATCTTCAAAATTGAGCCATGAATCCAGGAGGATGCCCAAATTGTGAGCCCTATCAACGGGGGGTAACACCTCACCCCCCATCATTCAAGGTGGAATAATCTGGTTAGCCCAAGATGCCAATACACACAGCCACTCAGTCTTGGCAGGATTGAGACGAAGCCTGTTTCTCCCCATCCAGACCTGAACTGCCTCCAGGCAACGGGACATCACGGCGAGGGCATCGCTGGGTTGGTTCGGGGTGGAGAAAAACAGTTGGGTATCGTCCCGAAACCACGAATGATCTCACCCAGTGCCTTATATCTTAACAATGCTATATTTTATTGCTAACACAATATGAAACCTATTATACCTATTACACTAACACTTCTAAAACACAATAATCAATATTAATCAATTTCAAGTGTTTATATTCCATACAGTCCTAATTTTTCTATATAAAAACATGTAACAATAATATAACCATTAAATTACTTCAATATTGTAACCAATATTAAATTCTTTAGCAATAAAGACCATATTTTACAGTCAATTCAGTTATAAATATTATTATATTCAACAAGGAGACAAGTAAATAAATTTCCTCACCCTCCTTGAGCATTCAACTTTTTGTTCCTAGTTAGCCTCCTCCAATTCAATCATGCAATAGGTTATGTTCAGTTAATTCTTATTGGTCTAAACTCTCAAATCAATTACAATTTATCCCTTTTGTTTTAGAAACTTTTTGAAACAATTAATTCACTTCTTAAGTTATCAGTATCACTCTTTCCTCATATAATGCTAATTGGTCATCAGTTCTTATTCAAGATGTCTGCTCTCTCAGCTCAGTCCACACTGTCACTGTCTTCAAGTTTATTTTGTTTTTTGTTAAACTTCTTCTTGGCTTTACTGCAAAAGCCAGAAAGAGAAACCACCCTTGGTCACCAGTCCTTACGGCTTGTGAGTCTGTTACTTTAAGGTCAGATCTCTTTTTCCCCTGTCTCCTTTTTGCCGCTATCTGACAGGGGAGGTGATTTCCCTTTTCACTCTGGGGCTTCTCCTCTTTTCTTCTCTTCTTTGAAATTCTCCGGAATGATTTCACAATCCGGAACACTTACAAGAGTTCGCTGAGTGTTGAATCACTGTCCCGCTGACTCACCACTAATTCTGACAGCTGTCATTTCTTCACGGCCACCATAATGGGCCGTCTCCTTCACCCAGCTCTCTCCTAGGCTTTCCTGCTTTCTGCAGCTCGGACCACTGTCCTGAACTGCTCAGCTGGGCGCCTCCGCTTCTGATCTCACTCCGAGAGATCTGGGGCTTTTAAAAAAACCCACTGGGAACAGAGAAAAGGCTGTGAGATCAGCACGCTCATTCGGAGTGGCGTCTCAACACAGCCATTCCGTTTGACAGCTGGCTCTGCCTCCAAAGCCAGTTAACTTGAAGGAACCACCTTTGAAGACAGTTCAGAGTAGATACCCACAACTCTGGACTACTAGTTCTAGGCTCTGATTCAGACACAGTTATATAACTACAACACCATTTGGAACAATATCACCAACTGTTCAAATATCAGAAGGCCAAGGGATACTGGAACACCAGATTCCATGACAAAATACTCTGGAAAGAACAATCTACCTAGAAGTGCTAGCTTTTGAGTGATTCTAAGTTTTGCTTGGGGTTTAGTAACATCAGGATGAATCCAGTGGAAATACAGAACTTCCTTCATTAAAAAAAACCTCCATAAGCACAGTTGTGTTGTTTCACAGTAGAGCCTTAGACACTCATCACAGAACAATTTTTTGTTTCTTGTTTGTATTTGACATTGATTCCCTCATGACTATAGTGTTTGCTTACTTCCTTTATTATAAGTAGAACGTTATCACTAGACTTTGGGCAAGATTTTCACCATGTTTGCTATATGTTTTGCTGAGCACCAAGCTCCTAGAATTCAAAAACTCCTGTCAATAAAATAAGATTTGAAATACCATAGACAGCTTAAAGACAAAATGTCTTTGTAATTTGAAGATTTGACTTAAAACCTGCTATTGTGCCCTTGTCTAATTAAAAAGATGTTGGTATAAAGCTAGATATATCATCTTCTTTAGATGCTTAGTGCTATCGAAGAGATGCTTAATATTAAGGCTCTGTTTGTGGCAACCACAGACTTTGAGCTAGTACTATCCACCAAAGACAACCTTTTAAGAAAAGGAGAAAGAAATAGAAAGGCAACTGTACAAAATATCACCTATGAGTTTTAAAGTGCTTTATTAATAGAAGCCCTGTTTTACACTGCTTTTCATCATCTATGCAGGAAAGTAAAAATTCAGCAGTGTGTGCAGGCAATAAACATGTCAAAAATGAGTGGTGTCCTTCCTTTCTCTGACTAGGTAGCAATGAATGTTCCTGTTTCTGATCATGATTAATCAATAAATTCCTACAGAAATGCATAAAGTGAGTTGATAGCCTTCTCCCTCAGAAGAAAAGTCTATAAGAGCCGTAGGATTTCATTAAGATCTAGCCAGGATCTCACAGTTGGTTTGGATTGCTAAATCAGTGCTAGGGAATGATGATCCTAATTAAGCTGCTAATTACATTCACAGTGGAAGTGCTTAATTAGAAACCAGGAGGCCTCCAATACTGCCGGTGGCATATTATAGAGGGATATAATTGAGGAGACATTGATATTCAAAAGCTGAGGACAATTTGGATCTCACCTTGTTTATTTCAAAGAGGAGCACCTGTCTGAATTATGCATTTGTATAATACTCGGCTTCTAGGAATAGTTGAGTGTGGCAAACTTAGAAATCATGCAATATGTAACCTTCAGTTATTTTTCTACATAAATCACAATAGGCAAAAAGCAGCTATTAAATCTCAGGACATTGTTTATTGAAGGAAACAGGAAACATTGAGAAAGTAATTGAAACTTATAAAAAATGAATTTGTCTATTTTGGCTACATCTGCTATTGCCTGAATCCATAGCAACAGTTTTCACTGCAAACTACTATGTTTGGAATATGCTTGTGCACTGGACCGAATCACAGCTTAAATGTTAAGGCAGATCCAGCTGTCATTTGTACATTCAAAATTTCCATGAAGTTCTGGCCCTAAATGGTTGTTCTGAGCAACCAGCATACCAGAATGGCATTATTGTGACAGCTGAGATCCCACCTCATCCTTCCCAAACTAGTGGTGTTTCTATAAAATGTCACAGTAAAAAGAGAGGAAGGAGAATGTTTTAGTGGTCAATTATTCAGATCAAATGAGGGTTAAGCTGCTCAGACCAATCTCTTGTTGATCAATCCAATAGTGTCTAGGGAAGGATAGAAACTTTTAAGGAAGAAGACTTGAATTTAGAACTCTGTGCTAAGAAGGATTTTTTAAAAAGCTTTTTTTAAAAAAATAGCAAGGTTTTATAGCTTGAGTTGCACACTGGTATAAGAAAGAGACATTGAACCTGA
Organism: Vipera ursinii; assembly: GCF_947247035.1. Taxonomy (NCBI): domain Eukaryota; kingdom Metazoa; phylum Chordata; class Lepidosauria; order Squamata; family Viperidae; genus Vipera; species Vipera ursinii. The sequence goes on from NC_139512.1 coordinate 82,682,553, forward strand.
ATTATAATTTGGCATACTGTTTATATAATGCACAGTTTCTCAATTCTTAAATACTTTGTTTTTGCTCCTGATGAACTTAGCCAATAGGTTCATCTTAAGCATGTGAATTCTTCCATGTGAAAAAAAAACTAGACAGAGTAAAATGAAATGGTATTTGAATTGCAGGAATTTGATGCAGCTCATCAGGAGCACAAAATCTTGGTAACTCAAAAAGTATATTGATGCATGTCCCACACCAATCCAATTAAGATGAGCTCTGAATTTTTACCAGCAAGAGTGGCTGATATCTTTAGAGGTAAAATGATCTGCTTCATAGTACACCTCTTGGCATCCCATAGACAACTGAGAAGAAATGAATACAGTATTGTGTTTGCAACTACTGTATAGTAATCTCTAATTGGAGCATGTCACCAGAATTCTGGAAAGACAGTTTTGACGAGGGAAAATTTCCAGGGAAATTTGTAAATGATGTAATTTGAAGAAGTTCCCAAAGAAGCTAATTCTTGATTGATCTGTCTTTGAAACATTACTATTGCTTAGTATTCTTTTGGGTGAGATTGCTGAAGATTCTATATGTTGTTGGGTAGTTAACACCTGTTTTATTTTGATGTTACATAAAGCTGGAAATCAGGGTTTGCTTACCTTTAGATTGTGTTTCTTCTTGTTAACCTTCTTGATGAAACATCAGGATACCAGATGGCTAGACTGTAGCCTATTAGTCCAGAGGCTTATCACTACTAAATTCAAAAAGTAGTTGCAGTCTTTGTCTTGAATGATAAATCATCTCATTGTGCAAGATGACCAGCTATCATTAGTTGTTTAAAGGGAATAAATTGTATGACTAAGCTGTTAATTGAAAACAGACAAACTGTAGGACTTAAAAAGTTATATCCATATGCCTAGTATCTTTCTCTGTTGACCAAACTAGGTAGAGACTCAGTGACATCTGGAATATCATAGCTCTCCAATACCTGTCCTAAATTTTTCTTTCACTTATTATCAAAGAAAAAGGATGAGCAACATATTTTATACTTTCGCTGATTTATAGCTATGCAAGGCCAAGCAAAGAACTTGCCTGCAGTAAACCAAATGAACCACATTAGGTTTCCTTTGCAAGTAACAAGGGGTACTTTCTGCCAGGTTATTGGTGACCCATATTCAGGATCTCAACAGATGGCTTTTGTGGTATGTAACTACTGCACCATGAGGGCAAAAGCCTATTTACCTATCTTTTTCTGAGATGGGAGCAGCTGTAAAAAAGTAGTCGCATTTATGCCACTAAGGGCATAGAAAAGTCTGAGATCTGAACCCTACATTGGCACAGCTGTTGTGATTCAAAAGATAATCCATAAGCTTCGTAACAATTTTTCTCATCTCACGAGTTTTCATACATTTCTAGAGGAGAAAATTTTGCTTGTCTATTACTGATTTTGGTCATCTGAATTAATACCAAAAATAATTTCATCATGAAAGGAGAAGGCAGAATTGTCCTGTTCCATATTCTACTGACAGACAAAGTCCTTGGGTGTCAGCCGTCAAAGTCTTCTCCCCACTAAACAGAACTTAAGTTCCCTTGAAAACTTTAAAAGAAAACTATATTTGCTGCAGCCAAGAGATAGTGAGCTTTCACAGTGGAAGATAAATATAACAATATATATTCCTTGGGCAGATGTTTCATCTATGCCAATGTTTTATTTTAAACCATATAAATTAAATTGATTGCTTACCTGGATAAATGCCAGTAAAAATCAAAAGGAAACATCCATGTGCCTAATTGTTCTGCTGGGGCTCAAAATAAAGACTAAAAGAATATTATGGAGAAATTAATGTAAGAGGAAGAAATTAAGCTACAACGTTGTAAAACATGATCGTAAAAATGTTGATTTTCCACGTAAAATCTTCAATCCTTTATGCAGGAGAGAAAAATAAAAAAAAAATCTTTTGATGAACTGTCCTGAAACAATTGAGATATTAATGTTCAGTTTTAGAAATTGGATTTGTCTGTTTCCCTTTGGGTGCAGAGAGCAAAATTATGGAAAAATATTCTTGCACTTTTTTATATCATCAGTGTCCAGAAAAAAAATTAAATGTTTTTTCACATATTTTAACTATGTTCAATGTTTGTGAAAGTTTGAGGAGTATTCTTTAATAATGATTTGTGATGTAATATTTTGGACTGCAAGGCGATCAAACCAGTCAGTCCTAGAGGAGATCAACCCTGACTGCTCTTTAGAAGGCCAGATCCTGAAGCTGAAACTCAAATACTTTAGCCACCTAATGAGAAGGAAGGACTCACTGGAGAAGAGCCTAATGCTGGGAAAGATTGAGGGCAATAGAAGAAGGGGACGACAGAGAATGAGGTGGCTGTCACTGAAGCAGTAGGCATGAGCCTAAATGAACTCCAGAAGATGGTAGAGGACAGGAAGGCCTGGAGGAACATTGTCCATGGGTTCGCGATAGATCGGACACGACTTCGCAACTAACAACAACAACATTTTGTATTTAAATAATTTATACAGCTGTTCATTTTATACCAAATTCCAGGTGGCTGCCAATAATATATTTCATAATACATTTTCTGTAATAATACTCTGTTATGCTCCAGAAAAAAATCTCTACAGTATTTAAAACAGAAACTGTGAACTGACGGATTTGGAGCATAGGATTATTAGGGGATAAAATGGAAAACTTGTGGCAGGATGGGGAAAAATCCCCAAGGAAATGTACATTTTACTACTGGGAAGTGTACAAGGTTCCCCACCCCACCCACCCCTTTTGGGGTGGGGGAGAATAATCATTTTTTAAAAAAAAATTAAGGAAATGAAAACTGTCACTGGGCATTTCTTTTTCTGTTTTTGTAGGAAAAAAATCCCTAATAGTATTGCCTAGTAGTCAGGGAACATGCAGGCTGTGAAACAAATACAGGCAGTTTATTGAACTAAGATCACATCTATCTGCATCAATCTCCTATGAGCTTGCCATAGAAAAGCCCCATACCAGCTAATTAGATTAACTATGGAATTGTTTCAATAGAACTGAATGGGAAGCTGATGAGAGCAACAGGCGAGTTCAGAGTTTTCTAGGATAAGCATTTGCCATAGTACAGTATGTGAGTGGGGTGTTATGTCTTTTTAAAAAATTAAGTGTAGACACATATGTGCGATATCTCATGTGACTTCAGATGCTCTCTTTAGTTTGCAGAAATTTGAATACCGAGGTCAGCCATGTCCTAGAATCTGTAAGCCCAAACTAGTGGCATTTCAAATTCAGATAAGCATCCAAATGTGGTTAAAGGAAGGGAGATAAGATTCCACCATTCTGAACCTACTATAGAGGCTTAGCATCCCATGCAAACCTTTCTACTACTTACAGTTCTAGCATTCTCTACTACAGGGTGTCAAACTCGCAACGTCACGTGACGTGTCGCGATGTATCACGACTTTTTTTCCATTGCCGGCAATAGGGTGGGTGCAGTTTCGGCATGATGCATCTGGCCCACCGGCCAGCAGTTTGACACCCCTGATCTACTAATTTATTTATTATTTATTTTATTTTATTAAATTTATATACCACCCTATTCCCATAGGACTCAGGGCGGTTTACAGGGAAAATTAAAAGCATAACATGCAAAAATTAAAATCAGTTAAAACAATTAATTAATTCAAGTCCTCGAAATTTAAAACTAAAACCCAATTAAAAATTAAAACCCCTCAGTCTGGGCCAGACAGCTCGAAGAGCCAAGTTTTCAGGTCCCGGCGAAATGAACAAAGGTAAGGGACAGTCCTAAGTTCTGTGGGAAGTTGGTTCCATAGGGCCGGCACGCCCACAGAGAATGCTTTTCCCCTGGGAATAACCCGCCGGCATTCCTTAACCAGCAGTACCCTGAGAAGGCCCTCCCTGTGGGAGCGCACAGGACGATGGGAGGTTGATGCCGGCAGGAGGTGTTCCCTTAGATAATCCGGACCCAAGCCATTTAGGGCTTTATAGGTCATTACCAGCACCTTGAATCTCACCCGGAGGGCAACTGGAAGCCAATGCAGCTCGCGGAGAAGAGGTGTTACACGGGAGTATCGGGGAACTCCCATCACAACTTGCATGGCTGCATTCTGCACCAGTTGAAGCCTCTGAGTGGTCCTCAAGGGCAGCCCCATGTAGAGAGCGTTGCAGTAGTCTAGACGGGAGGTCACGAGTGCATGGGTGACTGTGCATAGGGCATCTCGGTCCAGATAGGGCCGCAGCTGGCGCACCAGACAAACCTGGGCAAAAGCCCCCCTGGTCACAGCTCCTATATGGTCTTCAAAGCTGAGCCGTGAATCCAAGAGGACGCCCAAGTTGCGAGCCCTATCGACGGGGGGTAACACCTCACTCCCCCCATCATTAACGATGGAACATCCTGGCTAACCTGAGATGCTAGTATGCACAGCCACTCAGTCTTGGCAGGATTGAGACAAAGCCTGTTTCTCCCCATCCAAACCTAGACCGCCTCCAGCCAACGGGACATCACTTCGAGTGCATCACTGGGTTGGTTTGAGGTGGAAAGAAAAAGTTGGGTATCATCAGCATACTGATGATACCCCACCCCAAAACCATGAATGAGCTCGCCTAGCGGTTTCATGTAGATGTTGAACAGGAGGGGAGAGAGGACCGACCCCTGAGGGACTCCACAAACGAGAGACCTCAGGGCGGACCTCTGCCCTCCCGTCAACACCGACTGCGAGCGGTAATTACTTATTAAAGGTTAACTGAAGGTTTTCACAGGAAAGATTAATTTTGAGGCGACTAGTAAAACAAAGGGGAATGGCTACAGCATGCAGGCGTTCCTTAAAACATTTCAGAGAGCAGGGAGTTATTAGCCACTTACATCTGGTAAAGTATAAGGAAAACTTCTGTCCAGAAAAGTGTATAATAGCATTTTTGAACATTCGTTCCCATTAGAAGCCAGGGTTTTTAAATATAAATACCTCCTTTTCCTTCTATGTTTATGTTTTGTTTATGTTTTATTAAATTTTTATACCGCCCTTCTCCCAAGGGACTCAGGGCGGTGAACAGGGCATATGATAAAAATACAAAACTACAAAAGTTAAAATAGAATTAAATTAATGCCCAAGATAAAACAATAAAATATACAAATATTTAAAACCCAAATTAACTCCCCATCAGGCCAGGCCAGCTTGTTCAAACAGGTGGGTCTTTAACCCGCGCCGGAAGGAGCGGAGATCCGGTGCCATCCGGAGCTCCACCGGCAGTTGATTCCACAAAGCCGGGGCGCCCACAGAGAAGGCCCTCCCCCTGGGGGCCACCAGCCGGCATTCTCTGACTGGAGGCACCCTGAGGAGGCCCTCTCTGTGGGAACGCACAGGGCGGAGGGGAGTTGACGCCGGCAGCAGGTGGTCCCCGAGGTATTCCGGACCCATGCTTCTAGGCTTTAGTATTCAGGGCATAGCAAATTGTTCTTGCTGTAGCTTTAGCCATTTTCCCAACATTCATTCAATTACCGCTTCCTTTGCACCCACAGCTACTGATGGGACAAAAACATGCCTGAAACTTTTTTACTGCAGTAAGAAAGACAAATATTGGGATGTTCTATTAATGAAGGGATAATGGAAGCCTGGTGGTGCTTTATGAAGCAGAAATCTAAACCCTCAGCTAAAGAAAGCCCAGAAGGCAGTTTACTCCAATGAGTGGGCCATATTTTTAATGAGAAAAACAGCACAAGACAAGCCCTCTGTTGTACCATTCAAGATATTTTAATGAATAATTCTGTTTAAAGTGCATTCTACTCAAAAGGCAACTTTGGATGAAGAAGCAAATCACTGACGGGATTTCTTCTGGATTAAATGCTATTAACCCAGATTTTAAATTGTACCAGGATATTTCTGTATTCAGATATTTCTTTGTAAGGTGTAATGAAATAATAATTGTAAAAAGTGTGTTGAATGGGAATTATTAAACTGAATTATATAATTGCATCATTTGCATACTGTTTTCATGGTTGCTATACCTTAAGGATTTAGTAGGGCTGGTTGGCTGCTAAAAAGGGCATCTCAAATGTATTTCTTTATTAATTTATTAGGAAGATTTATATACTGTTCAAATTAGATCTGACTCTGAGCAGCATGCATTCTACAATCCAGTAATTGAATTAAAACACAATTAAGGCTAACAGCAAAAACAGCTAAAATAAAAACAAAACAATCCAATGTAACAAGTATTACTAAACCATCCTCATCTCCCTGTTGCCATGCTTCAGGAGTCATTTGGATATTTGTAACTGCCCCAAATGTCCTTTGAAAAAATTAGCTCTTTCAAAATAATTGCAATGAAAAGTTCTTATTTTAGGAATGCTGTTCCACAGTGGAATGCTGGCACAGATAGTGCTCCCCTATAAGGCTCTGGTATCAACTTTCCAAGGGGGTGGGACCTACACAAAGCTCTCTAATAGATGTCTATGGAGATTCTCAGTCATCCAGGTAATGGTTGTCCCAAAGGTACTTTTTTCCTGAGGCAACTGGATTTTTTTTGTTTTTCTTTGACGATGTTTCACTTCTCATCCAAAAAGCTTCTTCACCCCTGACTGCATGGTGAGGAATAGAAAGATTTCTAATCCTTGCAGACAGCCCATCATTTGCATTTTTAGGAAGTCGTTGAGGCCACCTGGAGGTTTATCTGTGAGTAGCACAAATGAGTAGCACAAATGGATATGGAGCCTTCTTGGGACTTCTGAGAGGACTGTATTGTAGAATGAAGATAGATGATGTCAGAACCCTCCTCCTCTGTTGAGAGAGGGCTGTTGACATAGGTGGACTCTTTGAGCCTCTTTCAAATCAGCGGTCCTCTCTGTTCAAAATGTGGACTTTGCTGTCTTCTAAAGAGTGGCTTTTGTCCTTTAAATGCATATGGACTGCTGAATCTTGTCATATGGGTTCCTATGTTGTGCCATGTGTTTATGAAGTGCTTGTTAGAGAAAGGCAGGGCTAGATGAATCAAAAGTTGGAATTAAGATTGCCGGAAGAAACATCAACAACCTAAGATATGCAGATGATACCACTCTAATGGCAGAAAGTGAAGAGGAACTAAAGAGCCTCTTGTTACGAGTGAAGAAGGAGAGTGCAAAACTTGGGTTGAAACTAAACATTAAGAAAACCAAGATCATGGCATCTGGTCCTCTCAATTCCTGGCAAATAGATGGGGAAGAAATGGAGGTAGTGACAGATTTTATTTTCATGGGCTCCAAGATCACTGCAGATGGGGACTGTAGCCAAGAAATTAAAAGACGCTTGCTCCTGGGGAGGAAAGCCATGGCAAATCTAGACAGCACACTAAAAAGCAGAAACATCACCCTGTCAAGAAAAGTGTGTATAGTCAAGGCTATGGTCTTCCCAGTTGCAATGTATGGCAGTGAAATCTGGACCATAAGAAAGGCTGAGCGCCAAAGAATTGAAGCCTTTGAACTATGGTGCTGGAGAAGACTCCTGCGAGTCCCTTGGACTGCAAGGCGATCAAACCGGTCAGTCCTAGAGGAGATCAACCCTGACTGCTCTTTAAAAGGCCAGATCCTGAAGCTAAAACTCAAATACTTTGGCCATCTAATGAGAAGGAAGGACTCACTGGAGAAGAGCCTAATGCTGGGAAAGATTGAGGGCAATAGAAGAAGGGGACGACAGAGAATGAGGTGGCTGTATGGAGTCACTGAAGCAGTAGGCGTGAGCTTAAATGGACTCCAGAAGATGGTAGAGGACAGGAAGGCCTGGAGGAACATTGTCCATAGGGTCGCGATGGGTCGGACACGACTTCGCAACTAACAACAACAACAGATCTGCACATGGCTCACTGCGTTGTACTGTATATACCATGTTGCTCAGTTTGTGTCTGAGTCTTTTACCCTTGGGGTCGACAACTTCTGCCTTAGTTTATTTATGGATTTAAAGTATGTATGTATGTTACATTGGCTGAAGATCCTTGGAAGGATGGGCAGAATCCACTTGAAGAAGATAGCCTCATAAGAACCTGGAACTTGAGCAAAATTGTTGAAGAAGCTTCTTGGATGAGAAACAAAACAGTTTCAAGAAAAAATAAAGTCCAGTTGCCTTTTGAAAAGCATCTTCAGAACTGAAGAAGCTTCTTGGATGAGAAGCAAAATGTTTTCAAGAAAAAGAAGTTGCCGGCGTCAACTTCCCTCCGCCCTGTGCGTCCCCACAGAGAGGGCCTCCTCAGGGTGCCACCGGTCAGAGAATGTCGGCTGGTGGCCCCCCAGGGAGAGGGCCTTCTCTGTGGGCGCCCCGGCTTTATGGAATTAGCTGCCGGTTGAGCTCCGGATGGCACCTGACCTTCACTCCTTCCAATGCGACTTGAAGACCTACCTGTTTGAACAGGCCGGCCTGGCCTGATGGGGGATGCGTTGGGGTTTTTTATTGGGGATTTTTTACATTTTTCTACTGTTTTTAGTTTGGGCTCGTGTTTAATTCTCTTTTAATTTTTGTAATTTGTATTTTTATATATGCCCTGTTCACCGCCCTGAGTCCTTCGGGAGAGGGGCGGTATACAAATATAATAAACTTTAAACTTTAAAATACAGTTGATTTTTGAAAAGACTTTCGGGACAACTATGACCTGGATAATTGAGAATCTCCGTAGACATTGGCAGATGGGCATTCAAATAACATGTTAAATAATTAAATACATTGAACATAAAATGAAAATGAATACTGTATCTGTTTCATCTATGAAAAATATTCATATATTAAATGCTATAAGAATGTTGGGAAAAGAATATTTATATATTAGAATATTCATATATTAAATGCCTATAAGAATGTTGGGGGGAAATTTAAGGTTGCAGACATAGATTATACAACCGGAGAAATGTTAAATATAAATGTAGTTTGCTTATGCCTAGATGTCTTATTTAACATTTTGTTGAAGACTGAATCTGAACAGGACAGAAACTTTAGAAATATAAAGCTATTGTATGAAAGACAAGGGATGAGACAGTGCGGAGGAGGTTAAACTTGTACCAGATGATTAGAAGGCATAGATGACTGGTATTTATATAAGGAAAGGTGGAGAGTGCAAAAAATACTGGGGGTTCATTTGTTAAATATGACTCAGAAAGTGTTGACAGAATTCTGATTGAAAAGATAAGTGATGAGCAAATTTAGGAAATGCAGGGAGGTTTTGTGCTGAACAGGAAGTATGCCAAACAGATGTTTGCTCTTCAGCAAATCCCTGATAATTTATGTCTGTGACAAATTTTATTCTACTTTGTCAAGAAAACTCATGACTCAATTAATAGCTTTGAATTATGGGTCTTTTTTGTAACTATAAAATTGAAGATTGGTTATGGGGTGTGATATAAGGTGGAAATAAAGCACTGTGAAAAAAGCAAATATTTCAGTTCTCAGCTGGGAGTAGGTCACGGATTAGAATGATCTGTGGTATTTTTACTGTAATTGCAGCTGATGAAAAAGACATGTCAATACCATGTTTGTATACTATAATGTCACAATAAAAATTAACGTGACTAAACCTGGTTTAAATAGCATCATTTATTATACTTTTCCATATCAAAAAAACAGATCTACTGTATGAACAGCTAGAAGCAAACAAAGTTATAACTAGTAGCCAGCACAGGTCTGTTAAAAACAGATCATGCCAAACAAATCTTATTTCATTCTTTGATAAAGTGACTAAACAAGTAGACCAGAGAAACGCTGTGGACGTACTATACTTAGATTTTAGTAAGACATTTGGTAAAGTAGACCAAAATCTACTCCTTGCTAAAAAAGTGGAATAGACAACATCATCACCAAATGGATCTATAGCTGGCTGGCAAGCCGTACTCAACGAGTAGTCCTCAATGGCACTACATCCACAGGGAGAGAAGTAAGCAGTGGGGTACCACAAAGTTCTGTCTTAGGCCCGGTACTCTTCAATATCTTCATAAATGATTTAGATTAGGGAAATTAAGGGGAACTCATCAAATTTGCAGATGACACTAAACTGGCAGGAGTAGCCAACACCCCAGAAGACAAACTCAGGATCCAAAAAGATCTTGACAAACTTGAACAATGGGCTCTATCCAATAAAATTAATTTCAATGTGGAAAAAAACAAAGTTTTACATTTAGGCAGGAAAAATCAAAGATACAAGTACAGATTAGGTGAGACCTGGCTTAAAAACAGTAACTGTGAGATGGACCTTGGAGTCCTAGAGGACGATCACTTGACTGTGAGCCAGCAGTGTGCAGCAGCAGCCAAAAAAGCTAATACAATCCTGGATTGTATAAACAGAGGCATAGAATCAAGATCACACAAAGTATTAGTACTGCTTTATAAAACCTTAGTAAGACCACACCTGGAATACTGCAGCCAATTTTGGTCACCATATCACAAAAAAGATGTTGAGAGTTTGGAAGAAAATCAGAGAAGAGCAACTAAGATGATCAAAGGCCTGGGGACTAAAACATATGAAGAACGGCTGCAGGACTTGGGTTTTGCTAGTCTGAAGAAAAGAAGAAATAGGGGAGACATGATAGCAATGTTCTAGTATTTGAGGGGCTGCCACAAAAAAGAGGGAGTCATGTTATTCTCCAAAGCACCAGAGAGCAGGACAAGAAACAATGGTTGGAAACTGATCAAAGAGTGAAGCAACCTGGAATTAAGGAGAAACTTCCTGACAGTGAGGACAATTAACCAATAGAACAGCTTGCCTCCAGAAATCGTGGGCACTCCATCACTGGCAATTTTTAAGAAGAGGCTAGCTAGCCAATCACTTGTCTGAGATGGTATAGGTTCTCCTGCTTGAGCAGAGGACTGGGCTAGAAGACATCCAAGGTCCCTTGCAGCTCTATTCTCTTCAACATCTTAATGAATTTGCAACCATTTTTGTTTGTTTCACATCCATGATTTTAGTTTATTTAAATTAGAGGCAGCTGGCACCTGTTTGGGAGTTGGGAGGCCTCTTAAATTAAAAAAAAATCCTAAATCTAACTAACTGCATTTCTTCAGACTTCGTTTTTAATTCTTGCACTTCTCATCTATTCCTCATCTATTCCACATGTGTCAGAGCATATTCTTTTAATTATCATGAACTCTTCACTTTCTATACACCCAAACACTGTAGCTCTTGACTTCTCTGCCTATAATCCAATGTACTGTATCTCTTGCTGCCTCTTTTTCATTCAGTGGCTACAATGATAAATAATCTGACACTTCTCAGAAGTGGAACATTTTGTTTAATTCAGTTTCAGAATTCAAACACAGAAAATTGTTTTGATTTTGTTTTGTTCTGTTTCAATAAAACTAGTTTGTATCCTTGGCTTTTTATCACATTTTCCATCATGACAAAAAAAGAAAATACACTTCCTTTGGAAAAGGAAATATATACTCAATAGAAATTATATGTAATAAAAACATAGTCTATCTAATTTCTGTTATTACAAATGTAATGAAGCAGATTTGTCATTTTCTATTCAGAATTATAGTTTTCACCTTTCTGAAGTATGTATTTTTATTGGAAACAAAACATTTGAATAATATGTTTATGTTGTGACTTAGCATTTCAGATCCACTCAGCATGCTAAAAAAATAGGATAAAACATTGAAAGAGAAAAAAGATTTGAGTTAGGGCCATCATTTTTTCTCAGGCACCAGTTTTTCAGGGTTGTTTTTTTTTTCAGAAACCTAGTTGTTCCAATAGAAGAATTTATTTGTAGCTCAGGGTTGAACTATGGGCCCCTGGTGTTCTCCGAGCTTAGTTGTTAGTAGACTTTTCATTACCCAACAAGGTAACAGCATCAATGCTAGAATGGAGTGAGATTTGCTCTCTGCTTATATACAAATGGTTTGTCCTGCCAGTGTTGGTGGGAGTGCCCTTGGTGGTTCCTTGATTAGGCTGTTTGTTGATCAGGGTATTGTTTTGCTTGATTGTGGTCAAGTATTAATTATGGTTTTAATCTGTACTTATCTGGATATTGATTGCTGGCAAGGATTGTGGTCTTTCAGTTTTTTTATTAGGAGCTGTGGTGGTGCAGTGGTTAGACTGCAGTACTGCAGGCTACTTCTGCTGACTGCCAGCTGACTGCAGTTTAGCAGTTTGATTCAGCCTTCCATCCTTCAGAGATCAATAAAATGAGGACCCAGATTGTTGTGGGCAATATGCTGACTCTGTAAATTGCTTAAAGAGGGCTGTAAAATACTGTGAAGCAGAATATAAGTCTAACTGCTATTGCTATTATTTTTTTTTTTAATGGTCTGTAGGTGTTGCTTATCTCTAAGGACCTGTTGATGGTTGGTCTGACTGAGTGCCAATAATTCTCTAGAATTTTTAGACTTACTTTGATCTAGCAGGCTCGCAGTTTCCTAGTTGAAACTATAGTGAAGTCTGTCCATATGTTGCATATTTAAGAAGTTTTCATCATATTTTCTGACTGCTGGTTGGTATTCAAGGATGTGCTCTATGCTGTATGTTATAGATGACACCTGGTTGTTGTTTTTCATCTGGGGCTACTGGTTTACTTAAGATGTTTTGGAGAGCTTTAATTGGTTTGTGTACCATGGTGGTATCGTATGGATTGTGTCTCTAAAAAAACAATTTAGGGACCTTTTAAAATATTCCATCACTAATTGCAAGGCTGCCAAGTTGTATATTTTGTATTTCCTTTAAAAGGAGCTAACAAATGGGAAAAATAACCTTAGTGTATTGAGCAAAGGGAAATGGTCTACATTCTCCCTGGCTATGGGATAACTGACTCATTATTTGGAACTATAACCTTCAATTTGTTAAGAACCTAGTGAGAAATATTATTCTTTAGATCATGGGTCAAAGCCAGGTCTATTCAGAATACATGGAGTTGAGGGTTGGGGGAAGGGGGGCGGGGCAAGTAGGACCACAGAAGAAAGGGCATGGAGATTTCAGTAATGAGAAATCATTCAGCTAGAAAACACTTCTTTTTTTCTAAGTTCAATTTTACAGCAACAAATTTCTTTTACTAATATCTCAGAGCAGCTACTGGAGAAATAACACTAGGGAAGGGAATGCACAAAATAGATTTATATCTCTAAGGAATAAGTGAATAATCCGATGTCACTCAGTACTACGTTTCAGTTGCAAAATACTTTGCTTTCAGAAATTGTCCAATTTGCCATGCCCATTCTGATCCTTTACTTGTCCATCATAGTTGGTGAAACTCTGCAGTTTTCCATATCCACCCAGAATGCCAGTTTTCTATTGATTTTTAAAGGGAAAGGAAGACACTCAGCAGCAATTCAGTCCAAATAAGTATCAAAATAACTAGGTTATCTTATAACTTAGCTTTAAAAACTTCATAGACATTGGATATAAAGAAGGTGATAAAATGTCGCTGACATTAAAATGATAATCCAAGTATACTCATTCATCCTAGGCATGAAACAAAAAAATTGCCACTGAAATTTCCCAATTCCATCTAATACACTAGGAAGACTGGTGAAAAAAGTAAGGTTCTACATTTAGGCAAGAAAAACCAAATGTACAGGTACTGTATAGTATAGGGCAAGGGTGTCAAACTCAATTTCATTGAGGGCCGAATCAGCATTGCAGTTGCCCTCAGGGGGCCGGGTGGGTATGGCCAGGGTGGGCGTGGCCTACTGGGTGGGTGTGGCTAGTGTGTGTATGGCCTACTGGATGGGCATGGCCAGCTCTACATAGTTCGCATCAAGGGTGCCTATGGGGGCCTGGGCAGGAGTTGGACAGATCTGAGGGTCTCTGGCAGAAGGAGGGTCTCTGGGCCAGGGCCAAGGCAATGGGGGCTGTTTCTTCACTGTTTCCAGGTTGGCTTCGTGGGCCACATGAAACCACTTCGCCGGCCGCATCCGGCCCCCGGGCCTTGTGTTGGTATAGGGGGTACCTTGCTCAATAGTAGTAACTGTGAGAGGGATCTCAGAGTCCTAGTGGACAATCATTTAAATATGAGCCAGCAGTGTGCTGCAGCTGCCAAAAAAGCCAACACAGTGCTAGGCTGCATTAACAGAGGGATAGAATCAAGATCACATGAAGTATTAATACCACTTTACAATGCCTTGGTAAGGCCACACCTGGAATACTGCATCCAGTTTTGGTCACCATGATGTAAAAAAGGTGTTGAGACTCTGGAAAGAGTACAGGGAAGAGCAACAAAGATGATTAGGGGACTGGAGGCTAAAACATATAAGGAACGGCTGCTGGAATTGGGTATGTCTAGTTTAATGAAGAAAAGGACTAGGGGTGACATGATAGCAGTGTTCCAATATCTCAGGGGCTACCACAAAGAGGAGGGAGTCAAGCTATTCCCCAAAGGCAGGACAAGAAGCAATGGATGGAAACTAGTCAAGGAGAGAAGCAACCTAGAACTAAGGAGAAATTTCCTGACAGTTAGAACAATTAACCAGTGGAACAACCTGCCACCAGAAGCTGTAAATGCTCCAACACTGGAAGTTTTTAAGAAGAGACTGTACAGCCATTTGTCTGAAATGGTATAGGGTTTCCTGCCTGAGCAGCGGGTTGGACTAGATGACCTCCAAGGTCCCTTCCAACTTTACTATTATGATTATGATTATGAATTTTTACTACTAGAGTTGCCAGAAAAATATTTTCTTCATCTGATCTCAGTATCTGATACTGAAGCAACCTAGAACTAAGGAGAAACTTCCTGACATTTAGAACAATTAACCAGTGGAACAACCTGCCTCCAGAAGTGGTGAATTCTCCAACACAGGAAGTTTTTAAGAAGAGACTGGACAGCCATTTGCCTGAAATGGTATAGGGTGTCCTGCCTGAGCAGGGGGTTGGACTAGATGACCTCCAAGGTCCCTTCCAACTTCTTCTTCTTCTTCTTCTTATTATTATTATTATTATTATTATTATTATTATTATTATTATTATTATTATTATTATTATTATTATTATCTACTGAGGTTGTTGTTTTTTAAATAATACTCAAGTTACCAACTCAGGGCCAGTTCAATCATTGGCAAGATGTGACAGCTGCTTTGATTCCTTTAAGGACCCCAAAGCCAAGAGTCAAATTACAGTACAACATCACTGAAAAAAATGACTGTTTTTCACACCTACAACCGTTGCAGCATCCCCATGGTCACATGATCAAAATTCAGGCGCTTGGCAACTTATGACGGTTGCAGTGTCCTGGGATCATGTGATCACCTTTTGAAACCTTCTGACAAGCAAAGTCAATGAGGTATCCAGATTCACTTAACAATCCTGTTACTAATTTAGTAATGCCAACAAGTGTGGCAAGAAAGGTTGCAAAATGGGGCAAAATTCACTTAAGAAATGTCTCAACAACAGATATGTTGGGCTCAGTTGTGGGTTGTAAGTCGAGGACTACTGTATATGTTATAACTATGTTATGTTATACCACAAATTTAAGACTATTCCTTATGCCCACCTTCAGCCATTTGATCTTCTGGTTTTGATGTACGAACTCCTTGTTTATTATCATATATTATCATACATCAAAAAAATATCTGTGATTTACCAATAGCATATGCTAATAACTTTGTTAATTTCAAAACATGTATTCAGTTGAATCACAATCTTCTGTTCTCTTTATCTTTATTGTTTGTTTCAAGGAATTATTCAAAATCTTCAGATTTTTAGATTTTGAATAATACTCATGTGCATTATGTAATGAACCACTATAGGTTTTTATACCTTGAAACAATGCAACAGTTATCACAAGTTATTGTGGATTTGTTAAGAAGAAATTTTGCCAGACTAAACTTGCTTCATTTTATCATAAGTAACTTCCATAATAAATTCTGAGGATACCATAGACCCTGTAGTAACAGATCATGACTTGAATTTGATCAAGCATCCCACAATACTGTATGCTGGTTAGCAAGCTAAGTAAGCATGGGCTGGATAGCATAACAAATGAATATACTGCACATGTGGCTCAAAAAGTGTACTCCAACAGTTTTTATCAAGTTTTATTATCAACTCAGAGAGAAATATAAAGTGCAGGGTCCCAAGGATTCTATTCTTCAATATTTTTATGAATGACTTGGATGAAAAAATGGAAGAAATTCTTAGTAAATTTGACCCAAAACTGGTGTGATATCTAAGGTTCTAAAAGATGGAAATAAAAAATTGTAACATTCTTTATAAGTTAAAGATATGGGTTGAAAAAAGAATGAAATCTAATAGAGGTAAGTTCAAACACTTTTACCTTTTTGATGGAAATCTGGCTTGTTGCTAATATTTGTGAAAGATTTGGAATGATAGTTTGTTACAAGCTTGAATATGAGCCAATAGCATTATAAGACAGCAAGAACAGAAATGAAATTTTCAAATCAAGCAAATCATTCAATTTTATTCTATTGTGGTCATACCCCATTTTGAATACTGTGTGTAGTTCTGGACATTTATTTCTTTTATTAAATTATATGCCACCCATTTCACTTAGAACTTCTGAATCACTATTCTGAGCATAAATGCATATAGTTTGCAAGTTTGCAATTTCTTTTCTGCTTCTTTTTAACCATTCCTATCTATCTATATGATGATATAAATAGATATCTTCTCTGTGTTTGTGAACTGATATTTGGAAGTCAAACTGGAAACATTAATATGTTACAGCCTGCAATATAGGAATTTGCAATTTGTTACAAGTTCAGTTCTGAAATATTATGTTCACTAGTTTGGAACAAGAGCCATTTAATTCAGTGGGATATCTTTTTCATCATAAACCCTGTAAGATGTCACTGAACATTTCACAATAAATTATGAAGGAATGCATACAGTCACCACATTTTATTCAGTCGTGAATTGAGCCTAACTTCCTTCCAATTTAATGAGAAAGGCAAATACATATCCACAGGGATTTCAGTGTTGATTCAGTGACTGTCTTGTTCTTTCTTTCATTCATTGATTTACCATTAGGCATGACTGAAAGAGCGAATAAGGAGCAGATGTTGGAGAAGGAAAAGACAATAAGTAGCAAACTGTTAAAAGATAGTTGTGTGTGCCAGACAATCAGTTCTTCCTCCCTCAACTACCCCAGCATAGTGGAGAATAATATCTTACTGTCAACACTTAAGTATGTTTTACCTACATTCACATCAATATATTTCAATGCAATGAAAAAACTGTATGTTCCCTTAGGCCGGGAATAAAGAATTCATCATTCCTTTGTCAAGAAAATGCTTGTGCTCTTAGTTTGCTTGCATTTCCTTTTTGTATCTTTATAGAATAAAATTCTTTATTGGCCAAGGATGATGGACAGACAAGGAGTTTGTCTCCTATGCATAAGCTCTCAGTGTACATACAAGTAACAAGTGATAAATCATGATCATAATCATAAAATACAATCATCATAAATCATAAGATACAACACTCAGTGGTAGTCATAGGATACTAAATCAGCATAAATCATAATAGGATACTAAATAAAAGCAATCAATCATGAGATTAAAAACAACAAAGTTATAGTCATAAGAAGCTAAGGAAATAGGTAATAGGAAAGATGAAAAGATAAGAAGGATAATAGCTAGTACAGCTCTACTAGGTGGTTTGACATCCAGGGCATAATACAATGTTTGTTTGTTTATTTATTTATTTATTTATTTATTTATTTATTTATTTATTTATTTATTTATTTGTTGAATTTATATACCGCCCTATTCTCGAAGGACTCAGGGCGGTTCACAGGGCAAGTTAAAAACAATACAAAAGAGAGAATAAAATTAAATTAAATTAATACAATGTTGTGGGAATTAATTATTTAGCAGAGTGATAGCATAGGGGAAGATCATAAGATAAGGTAAGGTAAGGTGAGGTGAGGCGAGGTGGACCGAGGTGAGGTGAGGCGAGATGAGACAAAATGAGATGAGACAAGATTAGATGAGATGAGATGAGATTAGATAAAATATAAGATTGTTGCTTTTTTTTACTGGGGGCAAATTGGCACACATTAAAAATGAAATTTAGTTGCTTGCTCTCAAAAGTGTACACATACATAACACACATTTAACCATGCTATATACAACACATGTATAAACCTTCACCCTTACATACACAGTAAAGAACATATAAATATTAATCACTGACCATCTTGAATATGTTACGGAAAGAGGAAGCTTTAGGGTTCACAAGGTTAACACTGTATGGAACAAAACTATGACTGAATCTGGATGTTCTGCTTCAGATACCACGAAGCCTCCTCCCAGAAGGTAACAAGGAAAACAGGTTGTGAAGAGGATGTGTAGTGTCCCAGACAATCTCGCAGACCCTGCTTAAGCAACGCTTATATGCTATGTCCTGGATGGAAGGGAGGGAACTGCCAATAATCTTTTCTGACATCCTCACCACTCTCTGCACTGCCTTCCTGTCTGAAGCTGTGATGCTTCAAAACCAGACTGTGATACTGTATGACAAAATGCTCTCAATCAATGGTCTCAAGGAAGACGTGCTTTTTTCATATGATGCAGAAAATGCAGGTGCTGCTGTGCTCGCTTCCAGTGGCGTAGCATGGGTTGTCAGCACCCGGGGCAAGGCAAGTAATTTGCGCCCCCTAACCCCCTCCACAGTGGGCGGCGACCCGGCGGCTCGGATCGGATTCGCACAGCCAGCACTGCAGTGAGAGAGAGTGAGCCAGGCAGGGGCAGAGAGCTGCGAGTGCGAGCGCACCCCCCCAGATGTTGCGCCCGGTGCGGCCGGCCCCCCCTGCACCCCCCACGCTACGCCACTGCTCGCTTCACTAGTATCTCACTGTTGAGTGACCAAGCCAGCCTACTTGTTAAGTGCACACCCAGGAATTTGATGCTAGTAACCATCTCCACAGGTAAATCATTAATACATAAAGGAGTGTGGCTGTGCCTGCCTTTTCTGAAATTGACAATAATCTCTAATATTTAAAACTAGGCTGTTTTTCTTACACCAGTTCACCAAACCCTCAACCTCCTTGCAGTAAGCACCCTCAATGTCATTTTGAATAAGGCCCACTACTGTTGTATCATCCGCATATTTCATTTTATGGTTGGTGACAAAAACTGTCTTTGTGTCTGGTTGTTTTGGCGTGCAATGCTCTATAGCATCATCTTGAGGGAAGAAGTTGAAACAGTTTATGTCCAGGATGTGAGGTGTCTGTAGATATTTTCTTAGCCCTCTTTCTGGCTAGTGCAGTATCCAAGTCCTCAGTGGAAAGCAGGTTGATTATAATTATTTTTTCTGCAGTCCTAACTATCCGTTGAAATCCGTATCTGTCTTGTTTAGCTGCTGCGCCAAACCAAATTTATTGGTTAAGGATGTCATAAATATTACCTCTCCTGTTGACTACAAAAAATCTGAAGTTGATTGATATTGAACCAGTTTTTTATGTGACTTTTAGATGATGGTTAATTTTTTTAAGATCAGAAAAGGCAATTACATTAAGATGGATCCTAAATCTCCAATCAATAGAAAATGTAAACATTTTTTCTCCTGATTTAGTCCTTCCAATGTTATTTAAAAAACCTCATTTTTTAAAAAAAATCCAGCCTTAGAACTGGAGCTGTTTCTTTATTTCATGCCCTGCTTAAGTTCCCTGGGGATGACAGATTAATTTAATTAGTTTTATTGAAGTGCCTAGTTGCTTTTATTGGCAAATCCACTCATATGAGGCCTCCTACAAATTTCTCAGGAGGATAACACCATCCTATTGGCCCATTTTTTAAATTAAAGTAAATTTATTGCCATGCCTGGTGTTATTTTTAGCTGTAGTCTCTGCCATTAAAGTTACATTTGTACAGTGCCTTCATGGCCACTTAGATGAAAAGTTTAAAGTTTGATTCGCTGCTTTCTGTCAACACCCCTATCCCTATCCACAGCATGGTTAACAAATAAGAAGAAGCAAATAGATATTGCCAAATGGACTGTGAATTAAAAACACTGCTCAGAATTCACTAGGGAATTAAATTATGCTGACCTAAACAGCTCAGGCAGATGCCAGTTGAATGCCACCTGGAAACAGTAGGCTAGTCCCTAAGTTTCCAGCTTCCTGTTTTGTTTTCCTAAGCAGACAGTGCAAAATAACACAGTTTTGAAAGGCCTAAAGTGCCACTTTTATAGCCATCAAAGCATCATTGTGCCAATGATAAGTACTGCCATTATATCACTTCAATGATACCTGGCTCTAGAGCAGGGGTGTCAAACTCACAACATCACGGGACGTGTCATGACATATCACAACTTTTTTTTCCATTGCTGGCAATGGGGTGGGCACAGTCTCAGCATGACGCATCCGGCCCATGGGCCGGCAGTTTGACAACCCTGCTCTAGAGCACTGTTCCCAATCTCAGCAACAAGGGGATATGTAGAGTTAATTTCTAGGATTCTTAGCTGTGGCCATATGGTAGAAGAATTTTAGGAGTTGAAGTCCACATATCTTAAAGTTGCTCTAGAGGATGCTGTAAGTAACTAGAAGAGAAAGGCCTCCAGTCCAATGGCACAGACATCTAATTGTAACATTTCGGACCAAAGAATATAGAATTTCCCACAGCCAAATTACCTCTAGAGAGAAACAGCTAAATTTTTTATTATCATTGGCAATATTTCTAATCCAGTTTGGGCTAGGATTGTTTGATATCAAATTGGGCCTCCAACACGAAAATTGTTTTCCATAGAGAAAATTGTTGCATCCTCAGATACTTTGGGCAGAGAGTTTCTCCATTACAGTCCCCCAAATTGTTATGATCCCAGCCACAGCCTAATGGTATAATGAGCATCTACATATAAAGAATGTGAAGTATCATGATTAAGGTCATAACGGGTCCCTGATCCAAAGTTCATCTCAGCATAAATTGCACTGTTGGTCTATAAGCCACCTGCAATTACATAGCCATAGAATTTGGAATATGGACCTGCTTACTCTTGCAGCCATGGGTAGAAATGAATCAAAAAAATAAGTTGGACAACTTATTTGCCGGCGGACGACACCCAGGGATAGGGCCTTCTCAGTGGGTGTGCCTGCCCTTTGGAACCAGCTGCCAGTGGAGCTGAGGACTGCCCCCGACCTCCGTTCATTCTGCCGGGACCTGAAGACCTGGCTCTTCAAGCTCTCTGGCCCAGGCTGAGAATTTTAATTTTAGTTTTAATTTTAATTTTAACTGGGGTTTTACTTATGCAGGGATGAATATAATTTTTTTTAATCTGTTTTTAACTTTTGTATCTTTGTTTTTAATCACCCTGTAAACCGCCCTGAGTCCTTCGGGAAAGGGCGGTATATAAATGTAATAAAATAAATAAATAAATAAACTATTGAGAGAAAAGATCCACCGAAATCTAGGGGTACAAAGGTTAAAATTTGAGTAGAGATAAAAGTAAGCAGAGAAACATTTCCTTATTATGGAGGACGAAGAGCAGCCGTCCTCAAACTTGGCCACTTTAAGACTTGTGGACTTCAACTCCCCAGGGCTGGCTGGGGAATTCTGGGAGTTGAAGTCCACAAGTCTTAAAGTGGCCAAGTTTGAGGACCTCTGATGAAGAGTTTGTAAAATATCCTTGAACATTAGAGGAAGGTGAAAGATTCCCTGTTTCTTCTGAGCACAAAGTTCTCAAATGAGCACTAGCATATCAGCACAGCAAGCACACATAACCAGGCCTGTGCAAAAAAAAATCAGAAACAAAGGGCTAGTGCACAGACATACAAAGAAGGTATACCCGGCTCCATCATTTCGATTGTTATGCCTTATGTCACAGGCTTCAAACTCGATTGCGTCATGTGACGTATCGTGATGTATCACGACGTTTTTTGCCTTTGTGGAGCTGAGGTGGGTGTGACCTGCATGAGACACAGCCGGTCTGCGGGCCAACAGTTTGGCACCCCTGCCTTACATAGTCAAGAAAGCAAATGTAGCAAAAGATGGAGTTCTATGGGTTTCGCACTCTTTTTTTAATTAATATTTTTATTTATTTTTTCATTTGTTTTTGTTTTTAAGTGAAGTCATTTGGTGATAGCCAGTTCTATAGCCTTCAGTTATCTTCTCTTCATTCCTCTAAAGTGTTACATTTTGCTACCAAAGCATTTATCATCTTAGGAACAAACACTGTTTATTCTCTTGTCACATTGTCTCCTCCCCTTGATGGCCTCCTCATGTTTTTTTCTGCTTCAGTGCTTGACATGAGTGACTGAGGGCTGAATCTTGCCTGAAGGACAAGGACAAGCAAGGTGCTAAAGCGCCAATCAGTAGAGCATGCCATAGGCTGTTATTGGAAAACAAATAGCTTCTGGAATACACTGAAGATATTATTCTTCATAGAAGATGATTGGCTAAGATGGACCTGACATGGTCATTTTCAAAGGCTGATTGAAAGGGGTTGATCTGCTCAACACTTTCCCCTGTGATATGCTTCAGATACAAGGCTTGGATTCAAACAGAACTTTTCTGGGAAAACTCAGGATGAGCTATTTGAAAGTTGCTTGGAACAAAGGCAGCAAATTATCTAAAATTCAGCAAGCTGCATTTAAGAGTGAAGAAGTTCAAATGCATACAGAACTTTTTGAAATACATATCAAGTTTCATGTGTGTGTGTGTGTGTGTGTGTGTATTCTGATTATTTTTTTCAAAAACTGTACTTCTTACAGACCAATGTAACTGAGAGATCCCCTGTAAAGCAAACCCATTAGAAGCCTTTGTAGTATTCTGGGTTGCAAATCCATTCTTTCCACAGTCCATTATTTTTACTTTAATTTCCTGTTTTTTGTCCCATGTCCCATTGAAGAAATTTAGACTGTAAGTTCATTGACTCAGAAATCAGTTTGTAAAGTGCTGGGACAGTCTTTCAAGCAGTTAGGAACAATCATCAACAGCTTCCTGTTTTGCAAACCCACATTTTGACCAGGTGACTGCAACTGTGCTGAGATGTTGTTTTTTGTGATGTAATAGGTTTGATGATATCCCCAGTTATAATATTCTATCTTTCTATATTTTTGCCTTCATCCAAAGCAAATAATAGCTGGAATCATAGTTAAGTGAAGCCAAGTATTCCCCCAGCCTCCTCTGCAAGCTCTGTTTATAGCTTACTTCCGCCACAATAAGCTGTATCACATGGAGTCCAGCTCCCATAATTTAATAATGATCCGTTAAGAGGTATCCATAGCTATAGATATAAAAATCTGTAGAATCAAATTTGACTTATCAGATACATTTTACTGGAGCTCTTTGGTTTATCATGAAATACAATGTTATTAATATTCTTGCATAATATTACAACTCTTTAAAAATAACTATTAAAAATATAATACAGAGAGATAATGAACCTGACATGAAGAAGAAGTTCACTGTCCAGTGATCCAGGTAAAGTGAAATTCCAATCCATTTAAAAATTAGATGGCTAACCACAGAATATTTTTATTCATTATGACTGAAATTAAAATCCAGCCATTATTTCTCTAACCTGCTCCCTCCAAATAAGTTGACTTTCCTCATACAGTGTCATTTCAAGAATCCCAACTTCATCGTTATAAAATATCAGAACTAAAATCCAGCTAATTTGGAAGAAGGCTGGATTGGAAAAGTTTAATCTAGAGTGCGAAAAGCACTCCATCTTTCAATAATGAACATTGGAAATACACACATTCTTGAATTATTCATGTATGTTTAACAGATGTCTATCCTTCCTTTCTTCCAAGATAGAAAGACTTACAACAGTTCATTTAGTGACCACTTAAAGTTATAATGGCACTGGAAAAAGTGACTTATGAGCTTTTTTCACAACTACGTTGCAGTGTACCCATGGTCATGGGATCAAAATTTAGACCCTTAGCAACTGATTCAGATTTATGATGGTTGCAGTGTCCTTAGGTAATGTGATTAACTTTTGCAGCCTTCTGGATGAGCAAAGTCAGTGAAGGCAAATTCATTTAATAATCATGTTACTAATTTAACAACTGCAGTGATTCACTTAATAGCTGAGGTAAGAAAAGTTGTAAAATGGGGCAAAACTCACTTAACAACTTCTTGCTTAACAACAGAAAATTTGGGCTCAATTGTGGCTGTATGTCGAGGACTTCTTTTACTTCACAAGTCTGATGCCTAGGAAGAACCACAATCCAATAGGAATTTCAGCCTAGGACTATCCAATCCAAATCTAACACCTTGGTGGATATACTAAGTATGATCGGAGCACACAAGTCATTCATTAAGACTGGGTGGGAATTTGAAGGCAGCTGCCCAAGTTCAAGTTTATAATCGTAAATATTATGTTCTCAAAATAGGATATAGCAGGACTTCTGACTACACACCAACTGAAAGATGATGTTGACAGGAACAAAATAAACATTGTTTTCAATGATTTTTTTTAAAAAAGCTTTTTTTAAGTTTCACAAAAACAAAGATAATATTAATCTCTCTGGGGACTGACTGTGCAGATAATCATTTACCAGACCATTAGAGTGGTTTATGCAAATACTCGTGGTTTTGCAAGAGGAAGAAATGTTGTTTTATTTTTCATTACTGTTCTGTTATTATAGTCATTACTCTAAAATACCATTTGTCGTGTGCTATTTGCTTACTGACTTTCCAAAGAGTAATTGTTTTGACATATGGATATTTAAGAAATAATAAAGAATCATGAGTGGTTTCCCTTATACAGCCCCTCCTACTGGGAAATGTGAAAGAGCATATGTAGTCCTGAAAAATTACATTTTGTGTTGTTTTATGGATACCAACCTTTATTATCCTTCATGGTGATCATTGTTATAAACTAGGATAAATACAGAATAACACAGTTGGAAGGGACCTTGGAGATCTTCTAGTCCAACCTTCTGTTCAAGCAGGAGTCCCTGTACCATTTCAGACAAATCTCTTTTTAAAAAACCTCCAGTGTTGGAGTACTCAAAATGTCTGGAGGCAAGTTGTTTAACTGATTAATTGTTCTCACCGTTGGGAATTTTTTCCTTAGATTTAGATTGCTTTTCTCCTTGATTAGTTTCCATCCATTGCATCTTGTCCTGCCTTCAAGTTCTTTGGAAAACAGTTAACCCTCTCTTCTTTGTGACAACTCTTTAATAGCTGCATTTAAAGGCAGAATTTGTACACAGTATATAAAATGTAGGTTATTACCACTGTTATGCACCCAGTCATAATATACCAGGCAATTAACTTTCTTAGATGGAAGGTCAATTTGTTCTTAGCTCAATATAGTCCACAGATATAACATTTCCATTTTTCCAATATGGTGAATAACATTTCTTTATATAGAAGGAAATAAAACAATAGTTAGGACACATCAATGGATGTCACTTAAACATTTCTTTGTCCACAACTCCTTATCCCTAGCAACTGAGACCCCCTCCCCAGTTTATTTCTTGGTCTTCAATTGAGGCATGTACAGTAAAGATAAATAGTTTCAACTCTACTGGTAACTCTCAGAAGATTTGATGATGAGCAAGGATATCTGATCTCCAATATTCATTATCTTCATTCTTACACTGATGAATTGAAGAAAGCTTGAGATGGTTACAAGTAAGTTTGTGTGTGAAAGAACAGGGTTCACACAAGAGAAGCATACTAATGCAGACCCAACTTTTCTCTGATTTACCTTCCCTGTTCTGATTTTCTGGAAAAATAACAAAACTTGAAGGGACAGGTCCTATTTATAATCACGTGAATATAAGTGGTTAGAAGTCAACCTGCACATAGATGTGGAGAAGGGGAACATTAGAGATGATCATAAGTCTCTTAGATGCTGTCTTGAGGCTTAGCAATAGACTTTTGGGTTCATGGTGATAGAAAAGAAAATCTTAAAACTCAAAAGATAGAAAATTCTGGATAATGTTGTATGAATTAGTAGAATATAGTCCATATTAGCTTAATACTGAATTAACTGTTTAAAATTTAAAGAAAACAGAAAATTGCTAAGTATACAGTATATATGTAAGGACCCGCCTCAGCATATTGGCTCTGACAATATGTGACTCAGCTGTTGCCAATTGCTTTTAAGTAGATGGCCTTCATGTGATATTTCCTCTAATTTACAGAGTAGTTTCTTAATAAAGCCTTTCTGACCACTGTAAATTCTTTTTAATTCTTTTAACTCCCACTATGTATGTGCAACTTTCTAAAGAGTACATTCTGTTTCAGGAATTTTACACTGCTGTTTACTGGATGTCAGTAGCAGATTCCATATTATACTGCTGCATAGTTAAACCTGTGACACAAATCTGCCCATAACAGATTCCATCATGACTTCTATTATTTCTGGTTCATGAGCAAATACGTAGTATTATATTCTCTGTTGAATAGCAAGTAGTACAAATAATAGATGTGAATGCTGATTAGTTTCTGAATGATATGGTACACTATTATGAGATAGTTTGGAATGGAGCAGCACAGGTATATAATTAAATAAATAATAACCTTTTATACCTAAATTTATACTTTTCTTTTGAAATAAAAAGTAAGTCATTTTGTCCAACAGAGAGAAAGGACAAAGGATACACTGTAGGAGATTTAGACTATATTCCTAGTCATTTTCTGTTTGTCTCTTGAATTCTGTTTTTGTGTTAAATTCCCAGGGACTTACTTTTAAGTAAATGGTTTTAAGAAAAGAATATCTTACCTAAATAAACATTTCTCACAACGTGTCTGCTATGAGCCTAATTATTATTTATTTTTGCTTAATTTGTAAGACCATGTGTCTCATACACTGTACATGACTCTGGGTGGATAACAATTAAATATGGTTTCATGACTGGCATCAAGGAGTATAGTGAATCAATAAAAGATTATGTCACTGTAATAGATGACCAGGCTAAGCCCAAGGGAGGGGTCAAATACATCATCAGTCATGAGTCCCTTAATGCTCACAAGAGGTCCGCCTTGAATTCCTTTGACTCTTATCTATTGCCAATTTGCTTAGACTATTATTGTTTAGATTCTTGTAGACAGCTTAAGCTTGCAATAAATCTTTATACTCATTTGAACTGCCTGGATCTTCTGACTTCCCTGTCGCTTGACAGTTACAAGCTGAGACAAGTAATTGCAATAAAATATTTTAACTGTTAGTGCAAATACGTGTGTGTGTGTGTGTTTGTGTGATTGGTTAATATGAAATTCTGATATGCTCAAAGATATTTTTCTGACTAGTTGGCAAAGAAAGCAACCTTTCCATTATAAATAGTATATAAAAATATAAATATTGTCTTTTTTGTAGTTCAGCACACACACTTATAAAAGGAGATAAATACAATTCTTTAGCAGAAATTTGGGTCCTAGAATTTGCTCTCACAGTAACCCTCTGAGAAAAGTTACGCTGAAGGCTTGTGGCTGTTCCAAGACCACTCACATTCTACACACAGATGATAGATTCAGTGACTGCTGTCTACCCCAACAGAAGTGCTACCATTGAGAAACAGCCAGGGATCCTCCACACAGCAGGCATAAACCACTTGCATCTTATGCAAGAAATTCTTTCTTGGTATTCTGTCCAACCCATGAATTATGATCCTTTCTGCCAGTGCATCTTTGAAGACATGCGGTTTGCAATTTTCTTTGAATCTGGTGCTCTTCTCAATAATTGTTTAGCAGTCTTACACAAGACTATATAATTTTACTATTCTTGCTGTTGAGATAGAAGGAGAAACTGATCATTTCTATTCTACTGGTTTCATCATTCAACCATTTCACTAGACTACCAATGAACTAGTAAAATGAGGCAAAACAAAAAGTAGTTTTACTGTCCAATTATTTCATAGATTTATTGGTGAACTGAGTTGTTTGGTATAGAAAGGCTCACCATTTCACTGTTCCACTAGGTAGGTGATGGAGCAATCCAACAATTAACCAGTCTTCTCTTGCCCAGGCCAAAGCTTTCAATGGAAGGATTCTTGCCAAGTGGTTGGTCAGCCCAACAACTTAAGACCAAATGGCTGTGGAAGATGTTGACCAGAGGGAGAAAAATTTTAAAAAATGAAACACAGCAGGTAGATTGCAACATATGACTTCACAAAAAGAAGTTGGAATGCACCTAGAAATTCTCCAGTCTATCTCTTGCCCAGTGCAGGATCCACTTGTGCATCTAATTAGTGATAATCAGCTGAGATTGAAAAACAATCTTTTTAGACAGAGCAAGAATTATTTCCGGAGCCTGGGGCAGGAATTTAGCAGGATAGGCTGTAGGCTTACTTTTTCAGAGGTTCTACCAGTGTATAAGGAACAAAATGGAAAAGGCCAGCATACAGCAGAATTCAATATGTGGCTAAAGGAATGGTATAAAGGGGAAGGCTTTGGTTATATTAGTCACGATGACTGCAGCTGGTCCAATGAAAAAGTGTACCAAAGAGATGGTTTGCATCCATAAAGAAAGGGACTGAGTTAATTGTCAATAAATTCACAGATTTTCTGAAGAAATATTTAAACTGAACAATGGGGACAGTGAGTTAATTAATACAGAACATTTCTGTCCCTGGCAATCTAAAGATTTTAGGATTATCAGTGCATGTAACATAGAGGTGTGTGTGGACAAAAATATCAACCTAGCTGTCAAGCAAAATCAAGCTTTTAATAGTGAGGGCCACACCAAGCACACTAATCAAGCAGGTGATAAGAAAATAGGGGAACTCAGGTACCACACATGTAGAAAGTAAATATAGGGTCAATCATAAAGGACTCAAATCCCTATACACCAATGCACAGAGTATGAGCAATAAACAGGGTGAACTAGAAATTCAGGTAAATGAAGGCAGATATGTTATTGTTGCCATTACGGAAACCTGGTGGGATGAAACCCACAAATGGAACACACAGCTAGAGGGATTTGAATTATTTATTTATTTATTTATTTATTTATTTATTTATCTATCTATTTATTTATTTATTTATTTATTTATTTGATTTGTATACCGCCCTTCTCCCTAAGGACTCAGGGCGGTGAACAGTGACATAAATGTCAAAATGCAGAAATACAGAAAATTGAAAATAAATTAAGCCCTATTGCCCAACTGTAGAGGATAAATTAAAACCACAATTAAAATTAAACCTGTCAGACCAGACCGGATTGCTTAAATAGATGTGTTTTTAGATCGCGTCGGAAGGAGCGAAGGTCGGGAGCCATCCGGAGCTCAACCGGTAAATGGTTCCATAGGTCAGGCGCGCCCACAGAGAACGCTCTCCCCCTGGGAGCCACCGAACGGTGGCACCCTTAGGAGGCCCTCTCTGTGGGAGCATACCGGGCGGAGGGAAGTTGATGCCGGCAGCAGGTGATTCCCAAGGTACTCCGGACCCATGCCATGTAGGGCTTTGAAAACCTTTACAAGCACCTTGAATCTCACCCGGAGGATAACTGGGAGCCAATGCAGCTCACGGAGTAGAGGTGTAACATGGGAGTATCGGGAGGCTCCCAATACAACTCTCGCAGCTGCATTCTGTACCAGTTGGAGCCTCCGAGTGGTCCTCAAGGGCAGCCCCATGTATAGAGCATTGCAGTAATCTAAACGAGAGGTCACGAGCGCATGAGTGACTGTACGCAGGGCATCCCAGTCCAGATAGGGCCGTAATTGGCGCACCAGGTGAACCAAAGAAACAGACCAAATAAAGAAGAGGTGGAGTTTCTCTCTCTATAAGAAATAACTACATCTCTACAGAAATAGAGCACAACAATGATGAAAACTGTCCTGAATGCATTTGGGTCAATATAAAAGGGGGAGAAATGACATTGCCATAGGTGTATACTTTTTGCCTTCATGCTGAAATATGCTTTTGGAACTGCAACAGAAGGTATCTATCTCCGGACCAGATCAAATGGAAAACTCTTTAATCTCTCTAGATTGAGAGCAAAATCCAGCTGAAATGCCTATGGGAATTCCTCTTCACTGATGATGCTGCCATTACTGCTCACTCTGACAACAACTTATGGACTATTTTAGCAAGGCCTGCCAAGACTTTGGACTAACAATCAGCCTGAAAAAAACACAAGTCATGGGTCAGGACATGGATTCCCTTCCCTGCATTACAATCTCTGCACAGCTCAACAATCTCCAACACTCTCTCTTTAGATACTGAGCTGAATAAACATATTCATAAAGCAACCACTACATTTTCCATTTTACAAAGAGAGTATGGCTTAATAAGAAGCTGACAGAACATACAAAAATCAAGGTCCATAGAGCCTGCATCTTGAGCACACTCTTGTACTGTAGTGAGTCTTGGACCCTTTATGCACGGCAGGAGAGAAAGTTGAACACCTTTCATATGCACTGTCTCTGACGTATTCTCGGCATCACCTGGCATGACAAAGTTCCAAATAATGCAGTCCTGGAGTGTGCTGGAATTTCTAGCATGTATACACTATTGAAACAGCGATGTCTACACTGGCTTGGGCATGTCGTGAGAATGGCTGATGGTCAGATTCTGAAAGATGTCCTGTATGGAAAACTAGTGCAGGGAAAGCACCCCAGAGGGAGACCAGAGCTGCAATATAAGGATATCTGCAAGAAGGATCTAAAGGCCTTGGGAATGAACATTAACAGTTGGGAAACCTTGACCTCTGATCGTTCAGCCTGGAGGCTAAAGACACAGCATGGCCTTCTCCAATTTGAAAAGACACCTGTGTGGCAGGCTGAGGCAAAGAGGCAGTCCCAGAACCAGCGAAATCTGGGGGCTGGACAGGGGACAAATTGTACCTGCCCTCAATGTGGAAGCAACTGCCACTCTCGAATTGGCCTTTTTAGCCACACCAGATGCTGCTTTAGGACCTCTTTCCAGAGTGTGATACCATAGTCTCTCAAGACTGAAGGATGCCAATGAATGAATGAATGATGAATGGATGAGTTGTATACTATAGGCAACCCAACCAAACAGAGATAATAGATGAACTTTCTGCTAGGAATGTAGGAAGCACATCACAATAGTAATGGGGGACTTTAATTACCCTGACATCAAAATCTGCACCAAGTGGAAGATCAAACAGATTCCTGACAAACCTAGCAGACAACTTTGTCTACCAAAAAGTAGAGAAGGGAAGTAGGGGATCAGGCATATTGGACCTCATTACAGAGATGAAGTGATAGAAGGTGTTGAAGCCACAGGAACCTTGGGGGGAAGTGATCATGCAATATTGGAATTCAACATTATGCAAGCACAAGCAATAGAATACAGCCAAACTAGAGTCTTGGATTTTAAGAGAGCTAATTTCAATAAACTTAGAGACAGCTTGGGAAGGATTCCATGGATGAGAACCCTCAAGGGGAAAACAACTCAAGAAGCTTGGGAAGTTTTGAAAAGTGAGATAATAAAAGCCCAGTCTAGCACAATACCAACAAAGAGGAAAAAAATAACAGCTCTCAAAAGAAACCAGCATGGCTGCATAAAGATCTCTCTGATAAATTGAAAGATAAAAAGGACAAGTATAAAAAGTGGAAAGAGGGGCACATAACTAATTCAGAATATCAGCAAATAGCCCAACCCTGCAAAGACTAAGTGAGGAAAGCTAAGGCTCAAAATAAACTAAGGCTTGTGACCAAAGTCAAAAATAACAAAAAAAAGCTTCTTTCAACAAGTAAAAAACAAGAAAAAAGTGAAGGAAATGATTGGTCCATTAGTGGGTGAAAGTGGCAAGAAGGTGACAAGCAATAGGGAGAAAACAGAACTATTTAACTCATTTTTTGCATCTGTCTTTACACAAAGGGGAAAAACAGACCAACCTATCAAAAATAGTGCCATAAAAAACAGAATAGAAACACAAGTTAAGATAGGCAAGAAAATGGTAAGGGAGCACCTGTCCAACCTAGATGAGTTCAAACCACCAGGACCAGATGGATTATACCCCAAGGTTCTCAAGGAACTGGCAGATGTGATCTCAGAACCACTGAACTATATTTTCAAAGATCCTGGTACACTGGGGAACTACCAGAGGACTGCAAAAGAGCTGATGTAGTTCCCATCTTCAATAAAGGGGGAAAAATGGATCCAGAAAACTACAGACCTATCAGCTTGACCTCAATAACTGGGAAGATTCTGGAAAAGATATTCAAGCAATGAATCAAACACCTAGAGGCAAAAAAGTCATTACCAAAAGCCAACATGGGTTTGTTAAAAAACAGATCATGCCAGACAAATCTTATTGCATTCTTTGACCAGATGACAAAATTAGTGGACCAGAGGAATGCTGTGGATATAATTTACTTGGACTTCAGTAAGGCATTTGATAAAGTAGACTACAACCTACTACTTGATAAAATAGAAAATGTGGGTTAGACAGCATCACTACCAGATGGATTCATAACTGGCTGACCAGCTACACTCAGCATGTGGTCCTCAATGGAACTGCATCTACATGGAGGGAAGTGTATAGTGGGGTGCCCCAGGGCTCTGTTCTGGGCCCAGTCCTCTTCAACATCTTCATCAATGATTTGAATGAGGGGATAGATGGGGAACTCAAAAAATTTGCAGATGTCAACCAGCTGTCAGGAATAGCCAACACTCCAGAAGATAGGCTTAAGATACAGAAGGATCCTGACAGACTTGAACATTGGGTGCTATCTAACAAAATGAAATTCAATGTGGTGAAAAAGTAAGGTTCTACATTTAGGCAAGAAAAACCAAATGCACAGGTATAGTATAGGTGGCACCTTGCTCAATAGTAAAAAGTGTGAGAGGATCTCAGAGTCCTAGTGGACAATCACTTAAATATGAGCTAGCAGTATGCTGCAGCTACCAAAAAGCCAATACAGTGCTAGGCTGCATTAAAAGAGGGATAGAATCAAGATCATGTGAAGTACTAATACCACTTTACAATGCCTTGGTAAGACCACACTTGGAGTATTACATCCAGTTTTGGTCACCAAGATGTAAAAAAGATGTTGAGACTCTAGAAAGAGTACAGAGAAGAGCAACAAAGTTGATTAGGGGACTGGAGGCTAAAACATATAAGGAACGGCTGCTGGAATCGGGTATGTCTAGGTGTAATGAAGAGGAAGATGAGGGGGTGACGTGATAGCAGTATTCCAATATTTCAGGGATTGCCACTAAGAAGAGGGAGTCAAGCTATTCTCCAAAGCACCTGAAGGGAAGACAAGAAGCAATGGATGGAAACTAGTCAAGGAGAGAAGCAACCTAGAACTAAGGAGAAATTTCCTGACAGTTAGAACAATTAATCAGTGGACAAAAGTTGTGAATGCTCCAACACTGGAGGTTTTAAAGAAGAGACTGGACAGTCATTTGTCTGAAAGGGTTTCCTGCCTGAGCCGTGGGTTGGACTAGTTCCACATTCCTTCCAACGTTATTATTGTTATATAAGAAAAAACAATTGAGCCTGCCTTTCTAGCCAGGTCAGGCTGGACCAATGTTATGCATTCCTAACTTCGGAAATAGTAGGTGGACTATCCTCATTTTGGCTCAAGCAGAACGTCCAGACAGTCTACCAAAAGCAATGATCATTTGAATCAGCTAATAGCCACTCCAAAAGTGTATTATATGTAAATAGTTCCATTTAATGTATTAACTCTAATTCTCTAAAACTATAACGTGAGGTAAAGTGTTTGACAGCCGAACACGCGGGAGTTTTGACAGCTGTCAAAACTCCCGACTATACGCAGGCGCAACCGGTTGACAGCTCTCAGCTGTCAAAGCAACACAAGCCGCCCAGCCACGAGGAACCGAGCTGTCAGACGTTCCGCGAAGCTGATTGGAGCGGAAAGCAAAGCGGGAAAAGACCGGCCGCTGATTGGACCAGACGACCGGTTACAGACTATAAAAAGCCGAACGTCTCTGTTATCTGTTGCTCTGTTCTAAATAAATCTGTTGAAGTTACCAGCTGTCTTGAGTGGTCTGTCCAGCCACTTCACTGGCGACGAAGGTGGGATCCGCTTCCCAGAGCTGAAGTCACGGCCAGGAAGAGAGTTCCAGGCCGGCGGAGCTAGTCACTGGAAGTTTTAACTTCCATC
The DNA here is from genome assembly GCF_947247035.1 of Vipera ursinii. NCBI lineage: Eukaryota > Metazoa > Chordata > Lepidosauria > Squamata > Viperidae > Vipera > Vipera ursinii. Next base: position 82,716,448 of record NC_139512.1, read on the forward strand.
GCGAAGCGGACCACCGGACCCAGACAGCATGGCCAATTTCGGACGAGTGAGGGAATTCGACACCCGCCACCCCGAGTGATGGGAGTCGCATCTGGGGCAGGTCGAGGGATTCCTCCTCGTCAGCAAAATTACGGACGACAGAGCCAAAGCCGCAGCGCTCCTCTACATCAGCGGTCCACCCGTCTACGATGCCACTGTAGGGCTCTTCAGCCCCGTGCCGATCACCGAGGTTCCATATACCAAGCTCATCGACCGGCTCAACAAACACTACATGCCGGCACGCTCGGAACTGTACTGGCGGGTACAGTTCGCCCAGCGAAGACAGCGGCCGGATGAAGCTGCGAACGACTTCATTGCAGGAGTCCGGCACGCCGCGCGGAGCTGCAACTTTCCTGACCTAGAAGATCGGATCCGGGACCAAGTGGTCATCGGGTTGAGGGACGAACGCCTCAAGAAAAAAATCACGTCTAAACCTGATATGACTCTCGCCGAGGTCTCCCGGGAGATCTTGGCATATGAAGACAACCACAGGAAGACCCTCGCCCGAACTACAGCGGAACCCCAAGGAAGCGTCCATCAGGACGAAGCGTCCTTCAGTGACGAAGAATCCATAGACCTGACAGACACCGACGCAATACAACGCCGGATGGAGAGAAGGCAAAATAGACGAAGTGACAACAACAACCATACTAAACCTAGAAACTTCATCCCAGCTCAAAGAGAACAACGCAACAACTGTGCCAGCTGCGGGGGCAACCATGCCCGGGCCAACTGCCGGTTCCGGAGCGCAAAATGCCACAATTGTGGTAAGACTGGCCACATTAAACCCGTCTGCCGAAGCCGCCCCAGCGACAACCTGCACGAAGTGGAGGCTAACCCCCCAGGTACGATCACCCACCGAGCCAGTAAGGCAAAGTCCCCAGAAGGGTTAGTGGAGGCGGTAGACAGGGTGCACTATTTGAGCCCTAAGGTAAAAATTAAAACAAAGCTTCAGGGAGTCTATTGTGACATGGAGGTGGACTCAGGTTCAGCAGTAACCCTAATTTCGTTAAAAACGTACAGGGAAATCTGCCGGCGCAGTAAAAAAGCAATACTGTTAGAACCCCCACAGGTTCAGTTAGCGGACTACCAGAAGACGCCAATACAGCTCAAGGGGAAAGCCAAGGTTTGGGTGGAGTATAAAAAATTCAAGGGGCCCCTAGAGGTAATAGTCACCCAAGGGGACCGCACTAATCTAATAGGGTTAAATTGGTTTAGCCCCTTAGGTATTGCCATTACCGGCGTCAACGCAGTACAAACTTCAAACCTCGAGGCCGTCTGCAAAAAATATGCAGACGTCTTTGATGGTTCATTGGGCAAATATACAGGTCCTCCTATCGCCCTTAACTTAAACCCCGCCATACAACCTGTCAAAATTAGGGCCAGGAGGGTTCCCTTCGCCCTCAAACAAAAAATTGAGGACGAACTGGAACGCCTTGTCAAGCTGGGAGTTTTAGAACCTACGGACGGGGGCAGCTGGGAAACGCCCATCGTAACCCCTGTAAAACCTAATGGGCAAATTAGATTGTGCGCTGATTATAAAGCGACCCTAAACTTAGCGCTCAACGCCCACTCTTACCCCATTCCAGTGGTGAGAGACGTCCTCGCCTCCATTCGCTCCAGCGCCATTTTTGCAAAATTAGACCTCACGCAGGCGTACTTGCAATTGCCTGTGACCGATGACACCGCGGTCGCCCAGACAATTGTCACACACCGCGGAGCATTTAAAGTGACAAGACTGCAATTCGGCATTTCGGCAGCCCCGGGCATATTTCAAAGCATCATGGAAAAAACCTTAAAAGGAATCCCCGGGGTTTCCCCTTACTTTGACGATGTACTCATCGCCGGAGAAACAGAAGCCATTCTAGCTGACAGATTGTCAGCTGTGCTAGAGCGGTTCAGAACTGCCGGGTTTAAACTAAAGAGAGAAAAGTGTTCCATAGGAGTTCCCTCTACGGAATTCCTCGGGTACAAAATTGACGCCCAGGGCATCCATCCTACCAACGACAAACTTAAAGCTATTCAAGCAGCCCCCAGCCCCAAGAACAAACAAGAACTTCAGGCGTTTTTGGGGCTATTAAATTTCTATCACGCCTTCCTTCCCCACAAGGCTACAATCGCAGAACCACTACATAGATTATTAGATAAGGGCAACCCCTGGACCTGGACAAGCGCACATGAAAATAGTTTCCAGTCACTTAAGAATATCATTTGCAAAAGCTCCACTGTCACCCTATTCAAGGAGGACGCCCCTGTCTGCATCGCTTGCGAATAGGAGCCGTCTTGAGCCACCTGGACCAGGACGGCACTCAAAGACCTATCGCATTTTATTCCCGGACCCTGACAAAAACTGAAAGAAATTACGCTCAAATTGATAGGGAGGCACTGGCCATCGTCGCCGGGGTTAAAAAATTTCATGACTACCTGTATGGTAGACCTTTTACTATCTTCACAGACCACAAGCCCCTATTAGGCATATTTACCTGGGACAAAACAACCCCTCAAATATTATCCCCTAGAATCCTGCGCTGGTCCACCTTTTTATCAGCATACTCCTACAAATTAGTATACAAGCCAGGCAGGGAACTAGGACATGCAGACTGTTTAAGCAGGCTTCCTATACAATACCAGGACCCAGACCCAGCCCCCGCTGGCAACATACTTGCTATCGCTGAATTACCAGAATGCCCCCTCACAGCAAAAATCATTGCTGACAACTCCGCTAAGGATAAAACTCTTAGCAGGGTCCTGCGATGGGTCACAACAGGATGGCCACATAAGTGCCCAGAGGAAATGTTCCGGCCCTTTTTTACCAAACAATTAGAACTAACATCACACTTAGGCTGCCTATTATGGGGAAACAGGGTGGTGATACCACACAAAAACATACAACAAACATTAAAAACCCTTCACGAAGGACACCCGGGAATGGTAAAAATGAAGCTACTTGCTAGAAGCTATGTGTGGTGGCCAGGGATCGATAAGGACATAGAAGAACACGTAGGGGGATGCTACACTTGCCAATTAACCAGAAGTGAGCCGCCCCACGCCCCAGTCCACAAATGGGAAACTACAAAAAACCCATGGTCCCGCATCCATCTAGATTTCGCGGGACCAATACGAGGGCAGAATTTCTTAATAATTGTTGATAGTTATTCTAAATGGCTCGAGGTGATACCCCTCAATAAAATTACAACGAACTCCACTATACAAGCACTTAGAAAAGTTTTTGCAACACATGGCCTTCCTGACGTCATAGTTTCTGATAATGGCCCACAATTCACTTCTCGTGAATTTCAGATGTTCGCTTCGAGGAACTGTATTAGACTGGTGACGTCAGCGCCATTCCACCCATCGACTAATGGCATGGCAGAAATAATGGTAAGGTCCACCAAAGAGGCACTTAAAAAATTTATAAAAGGAAACTGGCACCGGCGACTCAGCCAATTCCTCCTGGCCCAACACACCACACCTGGCACCACCACAGGGAAAACACCAGCGGAGCTACGGTGGGGCAGGAGGCTAATAACAAGGTTAGATCGATTGCACCCAGATAGAACATCAAATGACCAAGAACCACCAACACCATCACCACGAACCTTTTCACCGGGCCAAACCATCTGGGCCAGGAGTTACACCGGCAACCAAAAATGGATACAAGGGGTCATAATAAAACAAACAGGACCCATCTCATACTTAATTCATTCAGACACACAAGGACAACTGCGGCGACACGTCGATCAGCTACGGAACTGCAAACCACAAAACACACCCCCACCAACCCACCAACCCTTTATACCCCCCTTCATGCCAGACGACCCGCCCCCAACTTCCGACGAGGCTAGACCACAACTACCGCAGGAGGAAGGGGAGCCTGAAAATGAGATACCCCCTCGACGATCCAGCTGAACGAAGAAAGCACCTGCCTACCTACAGGACTATGAATGGGGAGGCAGCAACAAACAAACACACGGGGGTGAAAACGATCCGGGGGAAGGGTAAGGGGTGTATTATATGTAAATAGTTCCATTTAATGTATTAACTCTAATTCTCTAAAACTATAATGTGAGGTAAAGTGTTTGACAGCCGAACACGCGGGAGTTTTGACAGCTGTCAAAACTCCCGACTATACGCAGGCGCAACCGGTTGACAGCTCTCAGCTGTCAAAGCAACACAAGCCGCCCAGCCACGAGGAACCGAGCTGTCAGACGTTCCGCGAAGCTGATTGGAGCGGAAAGCAAAGCGGGAAAAGACCGGCCGCTGATTGGACCAGACGACCGGTTACAGACTATAAAAAGCCGAACGTCTCTGTTATCTGTTGCTCTGTTCTAAATAAATCTGTTGAAGTTACCAGCTGTCTTGAGTGGTCTGTCCAGCCACTTCAAAAAGTGTCAGGTGCATTTAGCCTTGGAATTTATCAATTTTTAAATTAAAACTAATTAATTTCTAAGTCAATCTTTTTATTTTAATCACAGTTTGGTTGGAGTGCTTTCAATCCATCCTGGGGTTGACAGAAGACCACACAGGCATGAAATTTGCTATCCCTATTGTTTATTGCTACCCTTCCTTTACTACCTCTGTTCCCAGCCTGTTACTCTCCTAATGTCCATCCAAGGTAATGGGCGATAAGCTTTTCATGTGGTCACCTTTGATGGTGTCAGAATAAATGAGAAACAGTGCTTTAACAGCAGTACAGTTAAAAGATGATCTCTGGAGATAAGATGAAGGAAACATGCTGGGGAGAAGGCGCTGTTTGTGCCAGAAGAGTGAGGAAATAAGAAACAGATTCCACATATGAAAATGAAGAGAATAATTATTGAATTAAAAAAGTAGTACTTTCAAAGAAACAGATGGGGTGGGAAGAGAATAGCCCTAAATCCTTGTTTTTCTGTCAAGTGGAAGCAGAATTAATAAGTGCACACATTTTGTTTGTTTATTAACAATTCTCAAGTACTACAAAGATCAGGGGTATTGCAAGAATGATGAAACTCTGTTAGAACTCTTTGCCTAAATGTATTTCTGGGCAAGTAAGAAGAGAGAGGGCAGGAGTGTACAAAGCAAGCCAAGGCCTATCTGGATCATGGCCTATTTTTGGAGTACTCAACAGCACAATCCGTCATTTGCCTATAATAAACCCCATTTACTTTACCTACCATATTTTCCAGCATATAAGACGACTTTTTAACCCATGAAAATCTTCTCCAAAGTCGGGGGTCGTCTTATACGCCCAGTCGTCTTATACAATGGAAAATACAGGTACATAAATCAATCAAGTGCCCCCGTTCTTGCAAAGCAACTTCAAGCCTCCTTAGTCCAGTCCCCCCTCCAATGTGACCCTCCCTTCCCACCCCCAAGAGCCTCTAAGCCCCTTCCCCTCCCCCTTGAAAACACCAGACCCTGGGAGCGGCAGGAAGCCCCTTCCCCTCACCCAAGCGGCATCTGAGCATAAGCAGAGTGTGCCCTGCTACCCACTATCTCTCCCGGCAGCCCAGACAGTGGTACTTGGCAGCCTGGCGCCCCTCTCGCCCTCAGACCATGCACCGGCTCTTGCCAGCCGGCCTCAGCATGGCCGCCCCAAGCCCGGTTCTCCAGCGCATCTTCCGGGACTGCCTAGCCGACCGCTTCCCAGATGGGGCTTGGCTCCAGATGCGGCAGCTGCTCCATCTGCAAATGCGCTCTCAAAGCTGGATTGTGCTCGGCCATGCAGGCTGCCGAAAGGCAGGGACTCAGAGTTCCCGTGGTGGTTGCGGCTTCTGGCGTGCTGTTTGCAGAGTCTGGCCTGGAAGAGCATGTCGTGTGAACGCAGCTCTTGCGTGTATTCCAAAGGGTGGGTGGAAGGAAAAGCCCCTTTGGGCTTCAAAAGGGTGGCTTTGCACCATCTGCATCAGACAGGGCTGAATCGGGCTTGTGTTGCAGCCGGATTTAGCTGGAGGATAAAACATACAAAGAACAGTTGCTGAAATTGGGTATGTCTAGTCAAGGGGTAGGCAACCTTGGCTCTTTTATGGATCGTGGACTTCAACTCCCAGAATTCCTGAGCCAGCCAGGAATTCTGGGAGTTGAAGTCCACATAGCCGTGTTCCAATATCTCAGGGGCTGCCCCAAAGAAGAGGGAGTCAAGCTATTCTCCAAAGCACCACAAGGCTGGAGAAGAAGCAACGGATGGAAACTAACCAAAAAGAGAAGCAACCTGGAACTAAGGAGAAACTTCCTGACAGTGAGGACAATTAACCAGTGGAACAACCTGCCTCCAGAAGTGGTGAATGCTCCAGCACTGGAAGTTTTTAAGAAGAGACTGGACAGTCATTTATCTGAAATGGTATAAGGTTTCCGGCGTATAAGATGACTTTTTAACCCATGAAAATCTTCTCAAAAGTCGAGGGTCATCTTATACGCCCAGTCGTCTTATACGCCGGAAAATACGGTACATCTTATATAAGAGGACAAAGGAATCACCTTATTTGTTCTAGCAAGTCTCAGCTGTCCCTGATCTTGTAAATGGTATCACTGGTCTCTTCTGCATGAAATTTCATTACTCAAATGTGCACATTTTTCCCAAGAATTGTTAATAATAATAACAGATCTTATTCTCAAATTCTTTTAAGCATGGAAAATAGCATACTGGAAGATCTGAGGAGAATCTGAAAATGATTCACTGAAGCAGAAACCACTTTCTTTCCTTTGAAAAATATGCATTTCACTGCTCATCCACCCATGTTCTTTGTAATAAGGTTACTTGAGGCTATCATTCATTAAGCTTTGCTGATCAGAATCAATTTATGTGTCTCCAAATGAGAATCCTCCTCCCCATTGTTTAAGTCAAATAAGGAATGCTACAGCACAGGTCAGTTGAGGATTAGCATGCTTTCAATTACACAGTTATTAATTCCATTAAACACTGAAAAATGTAGCCTAGCCCTAGCAACACATTACCCATTTATATGTGGTGTGCAGAAACATTATGTCATGGTTCTTTAGCCAACACGTTTTAGCTAGCAGCAAAAAGAAAATAAGCAGAATTAAATACTTTGATTTCCAAGTTAAAACAACAGTTATGGGGAAACAAATTTTAAACTAAAGACTCATCCTCACGTTAATTCACCTAACCATGGGATGTTCTTACAAGATTGCCTTTGTTTCATCCCCAGCTCATAGTGGAGTCAACCTAAAGTTGTTTTCCCCTGTTTCAGACACATCTTTTGTCGGGTGATCTTGAACACTTTGCTATTGACATGGTAGATGAAGGTACCCAGTTCCTATTGGTCACCAAGGTCAACTCTAGACATTTTGGCAATCTAGGTGCAGTCATAGTCGGGTGCCACTCATGATTTGGCTTACCTTCTGGTTTTGTTAGGAATGTCAAAAAGGTGTCCTTTTTTCTTTTTCTTTTCCTTAGAATTCTTGACCATTACCCACTTAGGATTTCAAACCCCAGACAATTCACTCTTTTTTTCCAGAACTTTTCACCCTATTTACAGTACAAACCTTTAATTTTGATTACATCTGCACTCATTGTTGTCATATGGCAAAAGGTTTTGCAGAATTGCTGTGCTGGCTCACAGGTTGCATCATGATTGCTTTTTGCTTTTTTATTGTGTTTTTCAGAGGTCTTTTCTATGTCTGTGCCCTTTAAAAGTTGGTACCCCTGGTCTGGTATCTACCTAACCTAAAGCCGCTGGCCCTGTTGGCACAATGGGCTGCTGTGGGTCATTTTCACCATTTTTTTAGTCATTGGACACTATCCTGTGTGGCTATTCTGGCTTGGACTGTGAGAGAAACAGACATCTGGCATTGAAAAGTCAGCAACCTATAATATAATGTCTAGTTAATTCTCTCCAAAGCATTTGGAGGCTCTTTCTACAGAGAGATTTATCAGCCTATGGAAAATGTTGAAGTTTGCTCCAAGTTCACAAACTCCCATCCTTCAAAAATGCAATTTCCCAATCAAGCTAGCAGGCATGGAGGATGGAAGTAGAAGGGAATAAGAGGAAGCTACCAATAATAAGAAAGCTTCAACTAGTGCTGCAACAGATTGGCAATCCTGATTGCCAGCATCTATGGCTACAGAGAAATAAAACAGTGCCCATTCTGACATCAGATGTTTAGAGCAATTTCCCTTACAGAGTTGTTGTGGGAATAATTGGAAAAGTGAGTATTACATATTCCTCCATAGAAGGGAAGGAAGGAAGGAAGGAAGGAAGGAAGGAAGGAAGGAAGGAAGGAAGGAAGGAAGGAAGGAAGGAAGGAAGGAAAGAAGGAAGTTGTCTTAGTGTAGAGTGTAAGTAACCTATATTTACCATGCTGTGCTAGTATTGTTAGGGCATCTAAATAGATCACAGATGTCAAACTCGATAGCATCATGTAACATATTGTGACATATCACGATGTTTTTTGCCTTTGCAGAGCCAGGGTGGACGTGGCCTGCACGTGACACAAGCAGCCTGCAGGCCGCCAGTTTGAGACCCCTGAAATAGATGGTTGTGCCTTTACTTTTAAGAGTATCATGGAAATATGCCTTTGAGCGATGCTCAGTTATATATTGCTGCACTCTGTTCAAGGTATAAATGGATTCTCACCTTTTTAGCTCCTTGTGATAAAGATGTTATATTTGTTCTTTCTTTTTTCTAAAATAAATACTTCGCATTACTAGAGTTATAGCTCACAAATTTCTAAAACATTTGCAACGGTTCAAATAATCCAGGTTGCAATAAATTAATGCTTTTCTAGATAAAAAAATACCCTAAGACTAATTGCTTTTCAGGATTCAGGACTGCTAGGATTTGTAAGGGTTAAAGCTGTAAATGAGTGGTAAGTTTCCTTCTGCACCATCTGAAGTGGGGGGGAAATGGTCACAGTCAGTTAGTCACATCAATCAAGAAGCCTTCAAGAGCACATCTGCACACTAAACAAACACTTTTCCTGCCTGCCTCATTTCTGTGCCACAAAGCAGTCAAAGAAAGATCCACAAGTATTGACATGCAATTCTCTGTTTTTGATGCAAATATAACCATATGAAGCAAAACTCTCCAGGTAGGTCCCAAAACTGACATTTATGCTCTTTCTGTAGGGGGAAAAAAGGCTATTTTGAGAAATGATATATGTATGTTTCAGTAAAAAGAGAGGAGGAGAGGAGACAAAATCTAGAAAAGAACTTGGGTGCATTATCTTTATAAAACTGGCCAAGAGTTCCTCAATAAATGTTAATGTTCTAAAAAAATATATATTATATATATTATTAAATCTAGTCTAAGTCATACTTTTATGTAAGTGTATGCTAGGCACACATGGGCACACACGTATCATCATATTGTGCGTTCTTTGTAAATTTTCACATTACACATTGCCTAATATTCTCCATGTATTTTGTTTCTTCATTTTAATACTGCAGTGATGTTTTTGTAATTAAAATGCTTTTAAGAAATTTTAAGAAAGTAAATATAAATTCATTTGGAATTCAGTGCTTTTAAAGGTCATCCTGTGCAGTATAGCAGAAGAGTTACACTAAAGAGCCTTGGTGGAGCAGTGGGCTAATGCCTCCTTAAGTAACACCAGCTGCCTGCAATTAGTGCAGGTTCGCATCCCACCAGGCTCAAGGTTGACTCAGCCTTCCATCCTTCTGAGGTAGGTAAAATGAGGACCCAGATTGTTGGGGGCAATTAAGCTGACTTTGTAATAATGCCGCTTGGGGGTGTGTGTGAAAGCCCTAATAAGCAGGCATATACATAGAATGACGGCTACTGCTAAGTTTGTAAGCCGCCCTGAGTCTTCGGAGAAGGGCGGGATATAAATGAAATAAAAATAAATAAAATAAAATAAATAAAATAAAGCATTAACCTGCCCTTCCTCTCTGTCCATCCACTAGGCTTCAGGGCAAGGAGGAAATCACTACAGTACCTGTCTCACAATTTAAAGGTATCCTCTTTTTTGTCATTATTCATACTGGTTTATATTTTTTCATGTGCACCTTTCTGTATTTTTTTTCAATGTATCACACTTTGCAATTAACCAGTTAATCCTATTTGCTAAAACCAGAGCCGAAGCTCTTACAGTACCTTGAATTTCAAATAAAAGCACTATCACAGTGTATAGCTCTGTTGTCTTGAACACATGGAATGTATGAAACCTACGCATATTGTATCAGACTTGTGACATCATGAGAACTAGCATTGGGAATGGAGGTACACATTTAGGTTATAAAGGGGGGGAAATGCAATTCTATGGCTGCCTTCTAACGTATTTTTCTCCACTGACTTTTTTCTGAAAACATTTCATATATACAAACATACAAACATGGACTCAGGCTTACAAAATTCTTCAGGGACTCTTATGCTAACTACAGGTAATCCTCAACTTACAAACACAACTGAGGCCAACATCTCTAGGACTAACTCTATAGGACAGCTGCTGTCAAAAAATAAAAGGAATTTATGACCATCTGTGTAGGTGAGCAGCAATGGTGTCAAGCCATCACAACTATTTGTTATGAGTTCCTGGGGACCCAAATGGTTGTACACTCAATAACTGCTGCTCTGTCATGCAATCTACCATTTAAAGTGAGACTATGAGGCACAATACTTCTAACAGTAAGCTGGCCTCATGCACACCTGCTTAAATAAGTGCAATTAAAAGTTGAAAATTGGAAGTAAGGAATTTGCACTGCATTTTTAGCACTATACTGAGAACTTGTAAAACTATAAAGCATACCTGATCTTGAGCATGTGTGCAGATACACACATACATATTTAATAATTAAATTGGAAATTGGAAATTAAATATAAAAATTAAAAACCAGTAAACCGATTCTGACAAAGTAATTAAACATTCTCAAAGAAGGTTTAAGGAGTGAATTGTTTGCATTGTGCATATCGGTCTTTGCAAACCTGCCCACCCTATTTATCTGGAAGTTGGAGAAGGCTAGTGCCATGTAGTGTTTATGTAAACCATCTTTCTATAAAAGCATTATAAACTAAATAGGAAGCAATAATGAAAAGAAATCTGAAAGAGAAAAGGGCAGGGATAAGGGTTCAGACCCACTCTTCTAAAATGAGAGCAGTATCCATGTGGAAAGATCTTAATCAAGGGCTCCTTGCTCATTTTCAGTCCCAAGTCTCACTATGTTTCCTCCCGCATGGAATAAAAGACATTTGTTACCCCAAATCTGTAGGATTATGGTCAGTTATCTTTCAATGTAAGAGGTTGCCAACATTACCTCATTTGAATTCAATATTCATCAACTATCCCGTAAGGCTTGCTGTAGGACAAGGGCCATTGTCTCATGAAGAAATGACTCTATTAAATTCATCACACACACACACACACACACACACACACACACACACAAATAATTATGGGATAGTAAAAGCAGGTAGCAATTTTTATCATGTATGTCCATGTTCCTTAAGTAGAGCAGAAGACATATCATCCTTCTGGCTTTGCTGAACTCACTTCCACGTTTTGTGCACCACTACTTACCCTCAGTAAATCTAATGGAAATGGAATCTAGCAACAGGTGTAATGCCACAGCTTAAGAATATAGAGTTAATGGCATCTTTGGAGCCATCCATACTTATTATTATAGTTCGGAGTCAACCTAAACCTGGTCCATTCATTACCCAGCCATCTGGGAGGAGAGGAGAACATATTTATGTATATGAAACTGAATGGCCCAAACCAACCAATTCCTGTAGGAGTTGTGAGCCAATATGAAAATGAAGCCCATTTCATGTATTACTTTTCCAAAATATAATGAAACTACAACTAACCAACATGAAAACAAAATGTATTTTCTTAATGTAATCCTCACCCCAAAAAAAGAGTTCTGATTGTGGTAACTATGTTTATAGCTCCCCGTGGGAAAAGGGAAATATGAACTTTGTAGCTTGGTCTATACGTGCACACATTATTATTTAGTGGGCATTAGATTGGACTCAATAGATTGGCCTTATGTTTGAAATGAAAGGGAGTTGTGGAAGATTATTGCAGTTCTCTCACCCATATCCTATTAGTTTCAGTATAAATTATGCATGAAATGTACCAGAAGGATGAGTTCTACATAAGCCAGGGCCTTTAGCTTGCAGACAGTTTGTGTAGTCCAAGTTCCTCTTTCTTCAACATCTGGCTGCAGAACTGATCCAATTTGAAGGATCAGTCCTGCTCTTCATTTATTGTTTCCAATCTTTCCTCTCTTTTTGTTCAGCTGAGCGAAATGTGGTATGCGGGGTTTTTTATTATTGTTCTGCTCCTATAAGACCTCACTAAACATTTATTCCTCTGCAGAGGACTAAGAGAGATAGCCCAATCTCTCTCTATTGTGTCTTATTTAGCATTTTGGTTATTTATTTTACCATTCTTGTTCTTGCCAGGTTCTTAGCATTTTTCTTAAAGGAATTAAGAAAAAAAATCATAAGGTATTACTTCAGTTGAAAGCAATGATATTGGGGTCACAAGATTGTTGCTGCTGCTGCTGTTATTATAATTATTAAGTATGAACCCCACCTTTCTGTTAATTATCAATTAAAAGCTTGATGAAAGAGATGAATTTTTGCCATTTCCCTAAATATGGAGAGAATGGGAAGTAAAAAACAACTCTACGTGGAGAGTTTCCCATAGTCTAGAACAACACGGGACACAGCCCTAAATCACGTAATAGATTTCTGAGCATCTCTCAAAGGGTCTTTCATGCTCATATACGTAAGCAGGCAAATTCTCAGCAGACGAGAGGGGGATTCTCAGAAAGTTAAGCTTAAGCCATTCAGGACTTTAAAGGTTAACAGCAATATCTTAAATTGTGCCCAGTAGATATTAACAGTCAGTTCAGATATTTAAGCGTAGGCTTCATATTAGACCTGTCCCTTAGATCAGTTAGCAGCCTAGATGCCACATTTTGTACTAATTGCATTTTCTACTAATTTCTAGAAGCTTTTCAAGGGCAGCTCCACGTAGAATGTATTGCATTTGTTCAGGCGATGTCACATATCCAAGTGGTAACTGAACTGATAGTCCTATGGTTTGTGTTCTTGCTCTCTGTTTTTCAGAAATAGACAACAGCATGGCTTCTTTGCCAGACAAGATTTCTCTTCAGATGATATCAACCATTAACAATTCTTCTCTGATTCAGCCAGGATTTTCTTTGATGAACTTTGATGGACAAGTTTTCCTATTTGGACAGAAGGGCTGGCCAAAGAGGTCCTGTCCAACTGGGGTTTTCCTTCTTGATTTCAAAAAGGACGAACTTAAACTGAAGCCAGCATACTTCTCTCAAGATTCCTGCTACCTTCCTCCCCTACGATATCCTGCTATCTGCCCTTTCAAAGAGTCAGAGAAATACCAATATGTCATCCATGGAGGGAAAACACCAAACAATGAACTTTCTGATAAATTGTATGTTATGAGTCTGGCTGGCAAGAATAACAAAAAGGTCACATTCACATGTACTGAAAAAGAATTAGTTGGAGAGGTCCCTGAAGGCAGATACGGCCACACTGTTAATGTGGTTCACAGTCAAGGCAAAAGTATGATAGTTATAATTGGGGGAAGATCTTACATAGCTCTTGGACAGAGGACAACGGAAAAGTGGAATAGTGTGGTTGATTGTATGCCACATATATTTCTGGTTGACCCTGAATTCGGCTGCTGTACTTCATATGCTCTCCCAGAATTTCAGAATGGCTTTTCTTTTCATCTCTCTCTCGTCCAAAATGATGTCATCTATATCATAGGAGGACATTCCCTAGAAAATAATATCAGGCCTCCCAATTTCTATAAAATAAAAATTGATCTTCCCTTGGGCAGTCCAGCAGTGAGCTGTGTAATTTTGTCTGGAGGAATCTCAGTCTCCAGTGCCATCATGACTCAGACCAGCGAAAAGGAATTTGTTGTTGTAGGAGGTTACCATTCTGACAACCAGAAAAGGATGATCTGTAATACCATCAATCTAGATGATAACAAAATAGAGATAGTGGAAACAGAAGCACCGGAATGGACCCCAGATATCAAGCACTGCAAGATATGGTTTGGGAGTGACATGGGAAATGGATCCATTTTATTTGGTATACCAGGAGACAATAGGCAACTGGCTTCAGATGCAAACTATTTCTACCTATTAAAATGTCAGGTAGAAAATGATCAGAGCTTAGAACAGATGGCACAAGTATGTAGTCAGAGCTCTACAGAAGATGCTGGAGAGTCCACTCCTTTTGAAGATTCAGAGGAGTTCACTTTCGGCTTTGACATAGATACTGAAGATGATAATGAAAATGAGTCTGAATCAGGCTACTGGATCACCTGCTGTGCAGGTTGTGTTGTTGATATCAATACCTGGGTGCCCTTGTACTCCACAGAACTCAATAAACCAGCCATGATATTTTGCTCAAACGGTGAGGGCCACTGGGTCCATGCCCAGTGTATGGACTTGTCTGAAAAAATGCTTATTTATTTGTCGCAAGTAGACATCAAGTATTTCTGCACTGAACATATCAGTCTGGCAAGGGGATTGAAAACTCCCAAGGAGATTCCTCCTATAGAAAAGAAACCCATGAAAGCGCTACGAAGAAAAAAGCCTATGAAAATTGTCACTCCTGCAAAAAAGTCTTTTATTCGTAAACTGTTTGAATAGAATCACAAGAATAGAATCACAGTCATGAATAATATTTTAGTGTGCAAATCTTAGGTACCAAATTAAAGAGCACTGCCAACTTCAGCAGATGTTAAACTCCCAAATAGTGATGGGTCTTCATTTTAAAGCATTTTAAAATGTTGTTTTTGCTTCTCCTTAAGTTATAAATATAATAATACAACACAGAAGAAACACTGCAAAAACATTATAGGCATTCTCAGACCTTCACATGAACTAGATCATTACGGGTTTGTTTAAATTTAGCATTTGGTAATGTTGTTATTATAAGGTGGGGAGGGGGTAGATAAATTCAATAATGCTACCTCTTTTGAGTCTCTGATAGTCTACATAGCACTTGATTGCCAAATTCAAGCAATTAAGCCAAATCCCATGTCAATCAAGCTTACTGTAATAAATGGAAATGTTTTTGCAAAAGAGATATGGTGCTAGAAGATCAGAGATCTAATTCACACAAGCCTGTTTCGTGTGTTTAGTCTTGAGGCAAACTTTCTTTGAAGATGTAAAACAATTTAAGAATTTTCATTTCAGTGCTCTTTCTCACTCACACATACACACAAAACGGATGCTGTGTAAAACTTTTTGGGGGCCCTTTTTTAACCATGACTATCATTTTTCTCCCAACCAAGCTAGACCAAAATGAAACCAGATTGTCAAAGAAAGAAGCCATGTTTGTCTTTGCAGCAACAAAATAAATTGCTGGCCAAAGTTGTTCCCCACAATTAACTGGATCCTCAGTTTAGCTGAATGCAGATGGGGAGTCAGGAATCTCATGTTTTCAATAGCTGTAATGAGCTCTACATAGTTCTGCCTCTGAAGACCATCCACTATCTATAGTTGGTCCAGAATGCAGCAGTGTGGACAATCAAATATTATGTTTGTATGAATCAAGCTGCACTAGTTCACCCATTGGCTTCTTGTTGTAATTCAAAATGCTAGTTGTCAGCTTTAAAGCCCTTTGTGTGACAGAGCCTGGTCTTTGAGGGACCATTTATCTCCAATGGTTGTGCTCATCACTCCATTCTGATTCACAACTTATGAGGGGACACCTAATAGCTTTCACAGAGAAATTCAAGCAACAGCATGGAAATGATCTCTAAGAGAATTCTCTATGATCATAGCTTGATTGCAGAACTCGTTGCATAAGAGGGTATAGGAAGCAGTTTAATGCTAAATCACACTGGGAGACTGTAAGGCAAGGAACACACTGTTAGACTATGAAGAGGAAAAGTCAGATTTTTACTTGACTTTCTAACACAGAAACTCACTTTTGGCTAGTAACTCTTAGTCTATTCCACCACATAGGATTGTTGTGATGGGGGGGGGGATAAACCCTGAACTGTGGTTAGTGATATATGTCTACCAAATAAAAATATTTTTTCCTCCTAGGACAGTGCATTGTTCCGCATAGCTCAACTTGGTCTTTAACATCTGGAGTTGCTAGAAATTAAAACTTGGGGTAGCCTTCCTGCGAGGCATGTGCTTTACTAAGACACACTTTCCCTTTTTCCAAAGATATTTTATTGCCAGCAAGCAGCTAAATTTTCTAGTTGACATGTTCCTCTGAATTAATCCTTTGTTTTAAAATGGTTTATATCTGCTCTCACTTTTTTATTCTGGATGTATGTGTTCAATTGCTGTTGTTTTTGCTGTTATTTGAGCCCTCTTAGGGCAAATTATTTTACAATGGAAATGCAGAAAATAAACACTTTGAGTAAAGAAATGGCTTTGTGATGTTCTCTACAAAGAAACCAACTTGTTCTTATGTACTAGTGAAAGGAGTGGGTGATAAAAGTGATAACTTGGGAGCTGTGATGGTTTGTTCTCATATACACTGATTTTTTTTTTCAAAAGACATTGACTTTTCTAAGACGTCTTCAAACAGTCTGAGTATGAGGCTTTGGTGGATATGATTTTGAGGCAATGTGTGTGGATTTCCTATAGGCAATTCTTTTGCCTTGAAAAGAGAACTGCATCATCCACCTTTGCAGTGCAAAAGGGTCAATATGAACCCTTATCACCTTGCACATCCTTAGCATCTATAGAGTACTTTAAGATGGAGAAGCACCTGAAGTGAGTTTCTGTCAATATATGGAAGAGTTTAAAGCTGAACCATTAAAATGTTATCTATTAGCTTCTGGATAAATAGTCACAAAATGTTACTCAGTCTACCCTGAATTTGTACGGCACTATATGCATAAAAATTGCTTATGAGTTCCTTTATTTTAACCCTATGGAATAATAAGTCTAAGGACCAGTACCAAAACTGAAGCTTGAAAATTTGACATCGTAGGTGGCGTCTTGTGTTTCCCAAACTCATACAGCCACTCCAAACCTTACAGTACTGCTGAGCTGGAGTTGTAATGTACCAAAAAAAAGCTCAATACATAAGAGCAATTGAATTCATTGTAATAAAATTTGAATTAAACCCATTTTACATTTTGACCTTACCCCACTGACTTGTTCTCGTGGTGCTCCTTGTCTCTAAAAGTATGGCTGTTTCATGCCACTCACAAGTCAAGAATAACTCTTCGCTGGAAAAAGTGGCACACTTCTGCATTAAAAACAAGAAGTCTTTTTATATATATATTGGGGGTGGGGTTTACTCTGATGACGGTGGCAGCAGACCAGCGAAAGGTAAGATGGTGGATATTTAGGTTTTATAAATGGTTTTCATTGTTTTATTATTTTTAATAATAAACAGCTGTTTTATTTTTATCCCAGAGTTCAAGGATTTTATACCATTAACACAAATATGCCTGGGATTCACATTTTTAAAGTTATTAGGGATATATGTGTGTGTGTGTATAATAAAAAAATAATAAAAACAAAAAGTCTGAATTTGGCCAATTAAACCTATTCTGTAATAAACATGTTTAGGAATGCTTTGACTGATGGAATTGCAAAACCGAATGTTTCTCACATTTGCCTTACAATGCCATTACAAATAACTCACTGCCTGGTAACAGTGCTCAGGAACCCTTTACATCCACTTTATTGAGAGAATGGCAAAGGGACGTTGTGCTCTAATTCTTGGATACTAGAGCTGGAGATTAAGAATAGCTGTGTGCCTCTCCTAACTCAGGACATAAACCAACCTCGCATGGGGTTGATAGGAGATACAGATAAAAATGGCAAACCAAAATGTGAAATGATCTATGTGTAGAATGATTGTATACAATAACTGACATGTGTAATTTCTGTGTAGGAATTTTTTCAAAGTATAAATTAGTTCACAGTTATTCCTTCATCTTCAAGAGCCATTCTGAATACTCAACAATACTTGTGATTATATATTAGAAATTGATATCATTTTTTGCTTGTTCTACTTACAGTTTTAAATTTTGTAAAAAGAAAAGAAAAAAAGAAAAAAAGAAAAGATAAGAACCTTCATCAAGATACTATCTTTTTCTAATTTAAGGATAAAATAGAATGTAAAAAGTATGACAGTTTCTTGAACATGCTACCTTCTAGGATAGATAGATAGATAGAAAGATAGATAGATAGATAGATAGATAGATAGATAGATAGATAGATAGATAGACAGACAGAGACAGACAGACAGATAGATAGATAGACAGATAGACAGCTATTGTCATTTTTTTACTGTGGGCATACAATTCTGTTGCCTGCTCTCAAAAGTGTACATATACACAACACACATGTGTACACTTTTGAGAGCAGGCAACAGAATTTCATTTTTAATGAAGTTTTGAACTTCAATTTCTATTATCCTCATATTGCCTAAAGCCAACGGAAATTATGTGGCCACATTGGCTGATGGCACTGGGAGCTCTGATCCAGAGTAACTGAAGGAAAATTAGCTACAGAAGGTTATACTACACAGCTCCAAAGCATATGGTTACCTGCAAAATATGGTAAAGGAGTTTATTTGCATTCCAAAGACCAAAGCTAAATTTGTTGGTGTTTTATATGAGCTGTCTGCTAAACAGATTGCTTTTCTTGCTCTGTGCAGACTGACACAATAATCCTGCTGACATAAGCAAGAGACTATTGTCTGTATCAAATCAGTAATGAAGTAATACTCAACAAGTAAAGTAATGCTGCCTACAGAGACTCAGATAATGACATTTCTCCTATATAAATCACATAATTCACCACAATGCTGCCGGAACAACTGTGCAGAGAAAGCTTTTTTTTTTCCCCTGCTATTATTTTTGCTTATACCCCACAGTACTCGAATCAAGTGAAGAGGCAACAGGGTCGTGCTTTGTGGTTTGTAACCCATCTCTGCGCAGTTTAAGTAAATCCTGAAGAAGGGAGTTTCTTTATTTACATAGTTGTATATAGATTTCACACATTGTTGAGAATCCTGCATTTCTGGATTCTCAAAAAAGAGAAAGTGCAAAGAGGTACACAGTTGGGGGGGGCGGTGTATCCTGCTTTACTAGCCAGCTGATTTATGGATAGCTGGGTCTGAAAAGATGAAGCCCTGCAATAGAGCCTATGTAGCTCTCCCTTCATGAAACTGGGGGCAGAAATTTTCCAAGCTGATAGATCCCCCCCCCTAAATGTGTAAACTAGCCTATTATGCTGTCCAGAATTTTGAGACTGTCTGGTAGCTGGAGATAGCCTGTATTAGGGAAAGTAAACATTGGTGTTGTGATTCAAGGTCAGCCTGTGGGTTCGGCAGTTGGGTTGGACGATTCAGAGGAGGAGGAGGGGGTGTTGCAGAGGACAGCCCTGAGGTTTCGCAGAGCCCTCTGCCAAGCCCCTCCCATCTGGTTACGACGCAGACCCAGCTGTGTGATCCTGACAGTGTGGATGAAGATGACCCACAGCTGGCCCTGTTCAAGGACGCCCGACTCAGGAGGCAGTCAAGCAGGAGTAAACAGAGGAAGGCAATGGGGCACCTTGGAAGGAGGCAGAGAGAAGCCACACCTTGAACTGTTTAAAAGGGGAATGTGTGGGAGGGCTGGTTTGCTGAAGGCAACTGTTTGAATAGCTCCTGTTTCATGGTTCGTGTTTTTGTTTTGCTCTGTTTGCTCTGTTTTGTGTCAATAAATTTGGCAGGCTTAGTTCCAGCCTCTTGCCTTTTTGTAAAGGGGTTGTCCCTGCCTTTTCTGCAGGGCCAGTAATAGGCTGGTACAGAACAATTGGGAACTTAAATGCTTGAATAAGACTACATGTCTGAGAAATTAATTAGCAGCACAATCCATCCCTGTCTTCTTGTCTATGCCAAGAAGACTGGGGAAAAAAAGAGAGAATATTCTTCTTTTCTGGAGTTTAATTCAATAATGCTTTATGCTCCTCATTTATTAGGAAGGCTGCAGAGAATGAGAGATAAGGTAGAAGATGCAAAGACAACATTAAAGGATTAAAAAACTAATATGTCTTTTTTTAAAAGAAATGATGACTTGGAAACAGAAGAATCCAGTCCAGAATTCAGAATTTTCCAAGGTTTGTTTTTTTACATACATCCACCGACCATGATCAAATGTCCTTCCTTGTTGTTTTTATATCGAACGTAAATTGGAAATGCCGTTATACGTTCTACTGTTGTGATATATACAACAGTACATTATTTTATAAAAGCTCTGTTTTTAAGATTATCACACAGTGTCAGTTTATTTTCAGCCACATATTTTCCCATTACTCTAGCTTGTTGACATCAAATAGCATTAGCAATAGCATTTAGACTTATATACCACTTCATAGTGCTTTATAGCCCTCTCTAAGTGGTTTACATATTGCCCCCAACAATCTGGGTCCTTATTTTACTAGTCTTAGAAGGATGAAAATCTGAGTCAACCTTGAGCCGTTCAGAATTGAACTCCAGAACTGAGCAGCGAATTAGCCTGCAGTATAGTATAACCAAAATTTTAGCCCATTTTATCATACATTCTTTTACTTGTTCTTCTCTTTCAAGTTTCAATAAAACTTTATAATTTAGGAATTCTATATTCATAGTTTGTACACAATTCTATTTAAAACATAGTCTTGCAATGTTCAAGACTGTAAATTCCTTTGCCTACTTTAAATCTTTCTAATAATTGTTAAAAGACAATCATTGGCAACTATATCCCTCTGGCACTAATTCTTCTCTTGATTTTATTTTACAGTACCCTTTACAAAATTATAATATTTCATGATATGTTAACTATTTGTGTTTACCTATTATTCCTTGCCTATAAAATGTCTCTTGTGCAGTTGTATAAGTTTCATTTGTTAATATTTATCTTATCTGGAAATTGTTTTAATTTTTCTTTTCTCTTTATTTCATGTGTTAACTTGTGTTTTCTCTTGACTCATCTTTGCAAGTTCACAATTATGTTATATAAAATGACCGCTAGTTATTTGAATTATAATAATTTGGATTAATTTTTTAAAAAATGTTTTGATTTCTTTTTACCAACTTCACGATTACTTCCGTCTGTAACAACATTTCATTTAATCTCCATCTAAAAGAACTAGATTTTCTTTTAGAAACCAAACTCATGGTGTTATGTCCAAAAGAATCTTTGGTAAATATCTTTACTTTTGAAACCTTAATAACCATGTTCTTTTTACATAGCTTTCCATTTTCTTCTTCTTTCATCTCCTCTTTCACCTTCACAAGTCTTTCATCGATACTTTTTAAAAAGTTTTCAATTTATTAACAAGTGATGCAGCTAACTTACAGTTGCTCAAACATTTTCTGAAGCAAATCTGCTGTAATTCCTTTCTGCAGGTCACTTTAGTGATCCTCATCTCCTATCCATTCTTGGCACAGTGATTAGAATGCAGCATTGCAGTCTAACTCTGCCCACAGCCAGGAGTTCAATCCTGACAGGCTTAGGGTTGACTCAGCCTTCTATCCTTCTTAAGTCAATAAAATGAGGACCCAGATTGTTGGGGGCAATATGCTGACTCTTTAAACTGCTTAGGGAGTGCTATAAAACAGTAGGAAGCAGTGCCATTTTGACTCAACTCCATCTTGTTGCAGTTAGCCACTGTTTCAAAAAGCTACAATGACAGTTATTTAAAATTCTATCAGCCTGTTTGCTTTTTCCCTTTATTAATTTACTCAGAATCATCCTATTTCAGAGAAGCATTACTTCTCTGAGAAGGAAACAATTAAATTCATCTTCTTCTGACATTAGACTCCTCATCTATATCCTTCTAATTCTGTAATCAAGCCTTCATTCTTAGTAAATAACCATATCTAGGCTCCATTGTGCAGAATTATAGTTAAGGTTTGATTTAGTTCCTGAAAAATTAGACTCCTTCTTGCTTAGAGAAAAAAATATATAAGCTAATAATACTATATTGAATTTGAGGTGCTACCTTACACTATTTACATAGGAATTTCAACAATAAACTGTTTCTCCAAGATATATTCTATCCTCATTTCATCCTCATTTCAATGCAATTCAAAAACCATATTTTCTTTTTCTTTCCCCCTAAATGTATCCTTCCATGCAATGAAAGAAATGATTGAATCAGAAAACTCAGGATGCAAATCACTAGAACTTTTCTTTCAGCTTGATCCAGAACTAAGTCTCAATTTCTCAAAGAAGTATATAGCTATATGACATGCATGCCTTTCTATGGCCTTCTGGATTAAAACTAAAGGAGAAAGTCAGTTCTCATCCAGTTAGCTTCATGCTAAGTGAGATTAGACATCATGGCCTCGCAATTTCTAGCCTGGTGCCTTAACCACTACCTTAAACTATACCACATTAATTTAATTGTATGTGTTCTCTTTAAAGGTCATTAATTTATAGCATTAAGAACAGGTGACTAAACATATATATTGTCTTGAAAACTGTTAATTCAATAACTCAAATGACACTCTCTGTAGCAAAGAGCTCTTGCTATAAGGCTGGAACACATCCTTCAGTCTAAACTAGAACAAGAGTAAGCAATTTTGTATCCTCTAGATCAGGGGTCCCCAACCCCCAGTCCATTGACCAGTACTGGGCCACAGCATATCAGCAACTGGGCCTCACAAGCAAAGCCCCATCTGCAGGATGCAGGCATGACACAAAACCATGCATCCTCCAGTCCGTGGAAAAATCTCTCTCCACTGAACCAGTCCCTGCTGCCCAAAAGGTTGGGGACCTCTGCTCTAGATCAGGGGTGTCAAACTCACCAAATCACATGATGTGTTGCTAAGTATCGTAACTTCTTTCCCCTTGCCGGAGCTGGGGTAGGCACGGCTTCCACATGCCTCATCCAGCCCACAGGCCAGCAGTTCTAGATATATTGGACCACAGCTGAGGAAGATAAAAGTCTTGGGTAAAAGGGGAAATCAGTCTGTCTATGTGTGTGTGTTTGTGTAACATATAGTTATATTGGAAGGTTCACGTGTATGTCATGCATTGGTAGACATCTCTGTAAAGTTTTAATCCACTTAAGGCCACATAAGAGAAATCTATATTCTATTGATGTTATCTGTGCAAATGAGTAGTTTTTTCACAAAATACTACACAGTGATAGTCATAGGATACCAAATAATCAAGCAACATAAATCATAATAGGATACTAAATAAAAGTAATCAGCATAAATCATGAGATACAAACAACAAATTTATAGTCATAAGAAGCTAAGGCAAGAGGTAATAGGAAAGATAATAGTAATAGTAATACAGCCCTACTAGGCCATTTGACATCCCAACGCATAAGACAGTGTTGTGAGAATTAGTTGTTTAGCAGACTGACAGCATGGGGGGAAAAATTCTTTGTGTCTGGTTGTATTGAAATCCTAGTGGATAATCACTTAAATATGAGACAGCAGTATGCTGCAGCTGCCAAAAAAGCCAATGCAGTCCTAGGCTGCATCATCAGAGGGATAATAGCAAGATCACCTGAAGTGCTAGTATTGCTTTATATTGCATTAGTAAGACCATCCTTGGAAAACTGCATCCAGTTTTGTCACTATGATACAAAAAAGATGTTAAGACTCTACAAAGAATGCAGAAAAGAGCAACAAAAATGATTAGGGGACTAGAGGATAAACCATACAATGAACAGTTGTGGGAACTAGGAAAGTTTAGTCAAATAAAAAGAAAACTAGGTGTGACATGATAGCACTCTTCCAATAGTTGAGGGGCTATCACAGAGAGGAGGAACTCAACCTATTCAGCGAAGCACCTGAGGGCAAGACAAAAAGCAACAGAAGGAAGTTTAACAAAGAGAGGTCCAACCTAGAACTAAGGGGAAATTTCCTTAATCAGTGGAACAGTTTGCCTCCAGAATTTGTAGGTGCTCAATCACCTGAAGTTTTTAAGAAAAGATTGGACATCCATTTGTCCAGAATAGTATAGTATTTCTTGCTTGAGCAGAGGGTTGGACAAAGACCTCCAAGCTCCCTTCCAACTCTGTTATTCTGTATTCTATAGGAGTGCCTTAAGACAAAAAATAATAAAAAAAAAGAAATGAGGAATGAGAAAACTTAATGCACCTTATTTTGCTGTTAATGCCTTCACTACTTCTTAGGTCATTTTTCTTAGGAAAAGCTGCTTATTAGTCTTCCAAAGATATGTCTGCATGAGTTGTCACTGTTTAAAATAACTGGGGTGTATTTTATTTGAAACCAAAAAGATACTTCAGAGTGTACAGGGGATGCAAGTAGCACCAAATCTGAAAGGCCTTAAATCAAATGCATCTTTTTTCATAGATCACACTGCCATCGTGGCAGAGGGCAACTGTGTGATCCTGAAAAACAGCTGCAGCTGGTTTAAGGAGCTTTTAACAGCTGTGGTATAAGTGCCCCAATAGGTTCCAAAGCATCTTTTTGTCTCCCAAACCAAAGCATTGCCTAGCCCAGGGGGAATTCAAACTTGGCCCTTTTATGACTTGTGGACTTCAGGCTAGAAAAAAAAGATTGTGAAAAAAGGGCTGTGATTAGAGTAGGATGGGAAGTTAGATGAGAACCTGGATTAGGGAAAGATACAGCTCATTGACTTCTGGAAGACCACATGTTTCCCACTGCTGAACCAAGAGGGAAGAAGACCCTCTGAATGCACATAATAGCTTTGTCCATGAGATGTATTCAACCATGGTAAAGGAAATAACAAAATATGTATGTCAAAATCTGTTTTGACAATAATAGAACATGAAAACAGAAAAACATTTCCTGGACAAATGTTATTAGAAAGTGTCATCTGAGCGTCGGGATGTAGTTTTTGTATCAGGACATCTTAAGTTCATTTGTCTATTGCTATTCACAGAGGTCAGTAAGGTTAGCACAGCATTTTCATCTTGCAAAGATCCTTGAAGATGACCAGGTTAGGACAGAAGTAATTGTTTAACCTTTGTAGAGGTGGAATAATGAAAATTGAGAAATGATTGTGATTAAAACCAGTATAGTAAAGCAAATCTTATGAGGAAAAACTTAATGATATTATTTGTTATTCACTGAAAGACCTATCTGTGATATTAACATTTATACGACAAGCAACTCTGAAATGAACCCAAATTCTTGCCACGTGATGAATTCATAGCTCATCCCTGATATAGGTTTCATGCCAACAATATAAAAGTAATATGTGTTGAGATTTCCAGTTTTTATTTTTAACTTCCCAATCTAGCCTACTGTCCTGGCATTTCCTGATGATCTGTCACTCAAGTACCACTCAAGTCGAACTCTGACTGCTTTCTAAAGTCAACCAATATTGGCCAAAAGATTATGTCTTTCTGGGCAATTTCTTTAATTCCAGTGCTGTAAAACAGTGTTTGTCAACCTCAGCAACTTTAGGATGGGTGGACCTCAACTCCCAGAATTCCCACCCTGCATGCATGAAGTTCTAATCCACCCATGTTAAAACAAAGTTGAGAAACACTGCTTTCAGAATATGGTGAGCCAATAGAAAGTGGTTTGTGTGGATGAGGTATTATCTATTGTTCCAGGGTATACTGCTTCTCTCCTGACCCTCAAGGTAGTTAAATCAAAATGAAACTGAAATTCTGTCAATAGTTAAATAAATGAGGTGAATTAATTCAATTAGCTTCAGTCAAGATTTCTTGACTGTGGATCCTGCTACAAAGACACATAAATCTTTAGACAGAAAAGCTACTGAAAATGATTACTTTGAAATCTCAGTTTGAGCAATTTAATAACAAGAGCAAAAAGAAAAAAGAAACCCACAAATAAACCTGTGTGCCTGTGATGCGAATTTATTTATATCCGTTTAGTGAAGAAAGGAGATATAATTTTTAAGAGAAGAAAAAGTGTTAAGTGCTTTCACTTATTTATAGCCTCTTCAGAACTCCCCAAGCTTCACAATAAACCATTTTTGCTTAGCCCTGAGTCAATACACTGAGCATCTCTTGGCACTAAAAAAAAATCCTCATTCAGATGCATGCCTATTGTTTTTATCCTATTGTTGTTTTTTTCTTCCACACATAAAGAATCATTTGGAAGAGTAGTATTTTGGTCTAAATGAGTTCCCAGTCTCTCAACTAAAGAGACACCTTTATTTAAAGAACAGGGGACAAAGAACAAGAAAACGCAAATGGGGATTAAAGTTTATATGCAGTAATTACAAAACAAAAAAAACGTCTTTTCTTTGCTTGGTACCAGCATGGGCCAAGGAAATCCACCAAGAGTCTTGTGTAAGTCAAAGTATAACTTCCAAACTAATGTCTCAAGTGAGAATAATTGACACTACTTGTACTACTAAGGCTTTGGTAAAAGAAAGAAAGGTAGTTCAGAGTGCTTATATTTATCTAGGTGCACATGGCATCCTAGCTTTCTTCTGAAGAAAAAGCATAACTCAGATGTAATATTTTCCTGCTGCTTCTTTAAATAAACTTTCTGTCTCCTTGGGAATGAAAGAAGACACACAACGCTGCCTTGTACAGAAACACTTTTTTCCCCCTTGCATTGTAATCTGTCTCTGGCATCAGGCTTAATTTATAAATAAAAACAAGCTAATATGCTTAGGACAAAATGAAAATGAAAATATTCTACATATGAAAACTATCTTTTTTAAAAGTACAGAATATGAATGAGTTTATCCTAAATATTGTGTTTGTATCTATGTCTGTGTCCATTTGTAAATTCTGCTGCCCATCTAAATCACTTTATGTAAAAATAAAATGCAAGTGTTTGTTTTAAAATAGAACATTTATTTAAAGAAAGCCATCTGATATTACATCAATAGAAATATTTGCTCAACTTTGCGGACCAAATACAAAACATATCGTATTGTTGGTGACATTCTAATGCGTAAATACTTTTATATAATATAGGCTAGTCTATAGGTAAGGACTAACAGGTAAGCAACAGCAAAAAAACAACAAAAAACCACCTAAGTTTATATTCATTACAATCCTACTAGGCACTTAAAAGCAAAACAAAATTAGGTAAAATAGACTCCTGGAGAATTCTTTTAAGCTGTAAGAAATTATTAATACAATTGTGACAGACATCTACTATAAATGAAACAATGTGGTTTCACTTTCCATGACCCCCCTCCCATGAGAATAAAGAGATATAAGAATGTAAACATGTACAATCAGTGTTTCTCAATCTTGGTAAATAATAAAATGCATGGACTTCAACTACTAATTCTGGAGTTGACTTCCATGTGTCTTAAAGTTTCTAAGGTTGAGAAACATACAGTCAAAGCAATCTGACATCAGAAGCTTCTGAACAGAGAAGCATTTCCTGTAAAATATTCCTCTGATCTATTTTCAAGAATATCTTGAAAACCTGTTATTTGTGAATCTTTGTAGCTCTCTCCTTCTTCCCCACATTGTTCTTCTAGCCCAGGGGTCTTCAAACTAGGCTCTTTTAGGACTTGTGGACTTCAACTTCCAGAATTCCTTAGGCAGGCACGCTGGCTGAGGAATTCTGGGAGTTGAAGTCCACAAGTCATAAAAGGGCCAAGTTTGAAGACCCCTGTTCTAACCTTTTTCTTAATCCAGCTTAGATTGACTATAATGGGGAAACTTGTTTGTTACTAATGGCTACAACAGTTGCTCTTTCAAAGTATTTGAACAATTTGAACAATGTTCCCCAAGCAATATTCCCCAAACAGTCCTCTGAGGTAAATAGTCAATAATGGAAAGCCGATATTCATGTTCCTCTAGCTCTTATTGAACTGTAATCACAAGGAAATGCTGGATGTTGTAAAGGACACTGATTCTTTACCCATGTTATAAAGTAGGGGTGTCAAACTGCCAGCCCACGTGCTGGATGAGTCAAAGTGAAACCATGCCAGCAATGGAAAAAAGTCACAATACGTCATGACAGGTCATGTTATAAAGTATTACAAAATAACATAATGTGAGAGGACATTATAGGATTCTGCTAGCAAACTCCTTTAAGATGAACTGGGGAATTTGATAAAATATATTTGATGGTAGAAGTACCATGGGACAAATATTTATTCTATCTCCAGTTCAGAATGAATTAGTTATGAATGATCCTTGGTGCCCTCTGAGCTTGGTTGTTTTCTTGCAGACATTTCATTACCTAAACTAGGTAACCCTAACACTGATGGTGTTACCTAGTTTGGGTAATGAATGTATGTAAGAAAACAACCAAGCTCAGAGGGCACCAAAGCAACCAATATTCTCTTTTATGAGTTAGCTATATGTAACTTCCTTTCACATCATCTCATTAATTTTAAATAGATATATGAAGAGTAGCAGAATCATATCTATTTTATATGTACTATTTTTATATACTATTTTAAATGTATTATTTTAAATATATCCTACTTTTGCTAAGCCCTCTACTGAAGTTAAGGAACTGACACCATGATCCATTTACAGCAGGGGTGTCAAACTCAATTTCATTGAGGGCCGCATCAGCATTGCGGTTGCCCTCAGGGGGCCGGGTGGGTATGGCCAGGGTGGGCGTGGCCTACTGGGTGGGCGTGGCTAGAGTGTGTATGGCCTACTGGGTGGGCATGGCCAGCTCTACATCGTTCGCATCAAGGGTGCCTATGGGGGCCTGGGCAGGAGTGGGACAGATCTGAGGGTCTCTGGCGGAAGGAGGGTCTCTGGGTCTGGGCCAAGGCAGTGGGGGCCGTTCCCTCACTGTTTCCAGGATGGCTTCGCGGGCCACATGAAACCACTTCGCGGGCCAGATCTGGCCCTCGGGCCTTGTGTTTGACATGTCTGATTTACAGCATTTGTCAACTGCTTCAAAACTCAAAGGATATAGTAAAGAGAAATTAATGACATAGTTTCAGATTTTGACTTCATGGCAGATAAAAGGTAAAGACTCCCTCAGGATCAGCTTAACTTCTGGTAAATATATATAGTCTAGTTTAAAATAAATTGTAAGGGTATTATTCCAAATCTTCCTTTACATTTATTCAAAATCTAAAATTTTAGGATAATGAAATTGACTAGAAATAACTTTTTAAAAGATTGAATTACTATTTATAATTATAATTGCATGCAATCATAGACCTGTGTATCAATGCCTCCATACTGCAGATTGATTTATCAGACATTGGAGGACAGAAGCCATTAAAAAGAAAAATAAATGTTTAATTAGATAGCTAATTATTTTCTAAATAGACTTATTTGAAGTCTGTTACTGGACAAAATACTAATACTAATACAAATAGTCAAGTAGCAAGTTTAGAAACTTGACTTGCTACTTGACTTGCTACTTGATCATTTAGAAAATAATTAGCTATCTAATTAAACATTTATTTTTCTTTTTAATGGCTTCTAGCCTCCAAGATCTGCAGTATGGATCTTCCATCTCCCCTTTTTAAAATATGGGGACAATGTTTGATCTTGTTTGCTCTAAAAGCAATATATTATCATCAACCTTTTACAAATTTTACTGAAATTGTTCTATTTTGCCTTCTACATAGTATTTATTTAAAAGTGGTCACAGAAAAATAATTACTGGTTTTGGTTCTGTTTTCCTCTTTAAAATTGGCTGTTAAGCCAGACCACATTTGCTCCCACACACTTTTGTGTTATAGACCTGTTGTCAGAACAGCACAGCCCACCATCAAACAGCTTTCCTCAAGGTTTTTACAGCTCAGTGTAAAAACAGAACCTCTTCACTATTTCTGGATGCAAATGAATATTGACTTTTCAGCTGCAAGACCAATGCAAAATTTAATTCCACTTAGAAGTCCATGAAATCAGAAGTCTCCAGAGAATCTTCCATCATCATGACATCGCTCTCAGCCTGTTTTGGCCTGATATGGACCATCTGGCTTTTCAATGTATTATGAGCATTCATGAATTTTTGTAAATGCTTTGAAGTATATAACCAATGATGCTTCAAAACATCTTCCATCTCATAACATTTTGACTGTCTGGCATTCATCTTTCGAAAGCGTCTGAACAGTTTGTTGCCTGACTCATTTCCTTCACTTGCCCAGGCACCAATGGAACCATCCCGTTCTATAATTTCTGGAACATGAGCAAGTGTTTTATGAAAATAATTGGTAATCTTCCCATCATATCTATAACTGAATTTAGTTGACAGCAACTCAGCAAATCTCTGAGAATTGTAACTGTATTGACATACAAGTTCTGGGCATTCTTTGGTTGGACATGAAGACCTCCATACTGGTTTCATCTTAAGGTAAAGGTCCATTAATTCTCTGAGGGCTTCATGTCTCTCCTCACATTTCATTAATTCACAGACTGCATCCACAGTTTCCTTACTCATGAGTTTTCTGGCAAAATTTCCATTCATCCTTATTACAGGTTTCAAATTCATCTTTTTTCTAAGGTGTTTGTCAAGAGTTGACTGCCACCTCTTTCTCTCTTCTTTGGTTGGATTGGGATTTTTGTACACCTCACCAATCTCAAACTGGAATAGTTTGTAAAATTCAGCGGCATTGCCAATATCACAGTGAAGTGCATCTATTGAAGGCACAGTCTCAATAAAAGGCTTGGCTGAAACACCTTTCACTCTGTGACGTAGTTCATCTACAGCTTCATGGTAAGGATTGGACCTCCACACTTCATACCGTTCTAGGTTTTCAGCATGGTTCCTGGTTACAGAATGCAGGATTAGGTTCTGAGAGGCTTCTAGGCGAGTGGCATCACATAGTGTACAAATGTAAGTAGAGCCTGATGCTTCAAGACCCTCAACTTCACGGACCAGTTTTTCATCATATCCAGTGCCCCTAAATATGAATTTGAAAATTCTAGGAATACCAGCCATATAAAGTATCAATGCACTATTTTTCATGGCTTCTCGTTCTACTATAAGAGGACTCAGGATGGCAGTGAGGGTCTCATGATCTGACTCATCAGCCAGCATAAGGCATAAAGGCTTACAACACAACTCCGAATTGGGTTTGCTTTCTTCAAAAATCCTTGCACTGCCACGGTCATGAGTTACAGTGATGCTCATAAGTGTGAAGGAGAATCGAACTGCCTTTTCAGGTACAGCTGGGCCACTGCCATGCTTTTCACTGACATCCCCCATTCCATCGCAGGATTCTTTAATCACAACAGTGAAAGGTCCTTTAAAATAGTCATCCAAGTCATGAGTTTTCAGCCCTTCTAAAATTTCTTCTTCTAAATCCATAAGGGCAGCCACCAAAGCAACATCATATCGAAATCGTTTTGCAATTGTATCCACTGGGTAGTCATCCACAGACTGTTGTATTCCTGACAGCCCATCAATAATGCCTACATCTGTGTTACTAGACACATTTTTCAAAGGAGGTTCCCATTCAAAGGGATGATAACCAGGCAGAAGAGACTTCTCAGCTGTTCGGAGAGCATGCAAAGGCTGGAAAATTTGCCTTCCTGTAATTGCCTTTACCGTCCTGTACATTTTATGATACTGGCTGCAGCTAAGAAAGGTGTTGACTCTGATTGCCAAACAAACAGCTGGATGAAGGTCTGATCCCTTCCCTTGCATTATAGCTTCCAGTTCATCTGCTTGTCTGTGTTCATTTCTAGATCTCAAAGCCAGCAGGAACAAAGTTAGGCACACAGATTTCACGTCTCCTCCTTCTTCTTTTTCTGCAAAATCTTTCACTTGAAGCTTGAGTTCTCTCAAGCGGTGCTTTTGAGCTCTCCGGGTCAATGAAAGCAAATGTTGTCTCGGTCGGCCACCTTTGTTGATATAGACATAGCTGTCCGTACTTTCTGCCCCTTTGTGATTAGAACGATGTTGGCAGTATTTTTCCAAAAACACTTCCTCATGACAGCCTTTTATTGGGCATCTCAAAACCAAATTGTTGAGGATGCTTAGGAAGGATTTTACAGGGCTCACTAGATCAGTAGGAAAACAAGGATATTGGCAGGATGGGCAATAGCTTCCCATTACTTTAAGACATTTAAGAATGCAGACTCTACAGAATAAGTGTTTACATGTTGTTTCAACAGGATCAGCCAGGATGTGCTCACAAATCTGGCAAGATATTGACTTTACAAAGTCCACAGGATAGTCTATTGCAAGGACTTTTGTACTGAGGTGGATCTGCTTACAGTTTGAAATTTTTTTCATTAAACTTTTGTTATTTAGTTGCTTTACCTTTCTTACGCATCTTATTTTTCTAGTACGTCCAGCAATAATCCTGAGTTTTTTGCTCAGCTGTGAATTCAACATTGTTTTCTTTCTCTTGAGTCCATGAAAGGAAGTGACACAAACATCACAGCTTGTTGAATGGGGATGCCACTCCACTGGATCTTTCTCTAGAAGATGTGCTTCATGGGGGGCATTGCTGACTTTTCTTTGAATCACTTTCCAACAGTTGTGACAAAAATGAGTAGGATGGGTTGTGTCAATATCTCCCCTTACATCAATCTTAAAAACTTTGGCAAGAAGATCTGGCCAGGAAGTGGCTCTTTTCTCTTTCTTTCTCAAAAGAGCCTGGGTCTCCTCATCCACTGGCCCATGAACTGGATGACACTTTTTGTAAGGGTCAGTTTTCAGTGAGTCTCCACAGATGCGACAGAGGTGCTGCAGCTTTGCTTGGTGTGCTTCCGTCTCCCTTTGGCTCATGTGAAACACCTCTTTCTCTCCTGCCAAGCTATTTTTATTCAACTCAGTGTCTGCTTCAAAGAGCACTTGTGACATTATAGCTGCTGCCTTAGGTTGTTCATCAGTGATGTGCAGAGAACCTGTCATATTTTCTTTAGCAGAATTAGCTTGGTGGCTATCTTCAGGAAGAGGCTTTTCAAGTGATCTCACTTTGAACAGCTTGAATTTCCATTCAGAAAATTTCATATATGGCTGTTGGACATGTTCTGGTCCAAAACACAAGTTTATGCTTGGTGGGGGTAGCTTCTCCATCATGGCAGATGCTGCATTAGCTATTGAAAGAAAGAAAGAAATTTGATTTTGATTTTTTGAATTTTATTGAATTTATATACCGCCCTTTCCCGTAGGACTCAGGGCGGTTTACAGGGTACTTAAAACATTGATACAAAAATTAAAAACAATTTTAAAAGATTAAATTAAATCCCTGAAAAAAATATAAAAAACCCCAATTAAAACTCTCAGCCTGGGCCAGAAAGCAGAAAGAAAGAAAGAAAGAAAGAAAGAAAGAAAGAAAGAAAGAAAGAAAGAAAGAAAGAAAGAAAGAAAGAAAGAAAGAAAGAAAAGAGAAACTGGTGAGAAACTTTCATGATTAACAATATGATAGACAATGAATAAAAACCAATGCTAAATATTAAGAAGGCTTTATTAATAAATAGTCCACAATATTTTATTTCATCTCTTCCAAAATGTTTATCAAGCATTGGCAGCGTGTATAAACATGCTGGTAGGAGAGGAATGAATACATTCCTGCATAGTGAGAAGAAAGATGAATATTACCAGTCTTTAACCACAGATGCTATCTTGATAAAGCATTTCTAAACACATACGTAAGAATATGTGTTCCTGTTTAAATATAAGAACAAATCTGAATAAACTACTTCATTTTCTTTGGAAGCAAGTCTCTTATGGTTGATACGTTTATCCCATCTTTGAAAAGGAGAATATAATGATTTCAGTTTTGGCGGTCTACAGCTCTGCAGAGTGCTGATTGGCTACCCCAAGTGATACCATACATACTTCTCTCTAGGAACAAGCTTGCCATTAAAAAAATCCTATTTTTATTAGCAACACAGCAGTTGAATATTGGCTTCTTAAATAAACAATGAGCAAAGCATTTATTTTAAGTATGCAACCTTTCTAAACATCAGAAAATCAGTAGTGAGAACATGGGAGGGAAACACACTTCAAAAAGAAAAAAAAATGGGTTCTGAAAAAATATCTTACACAGCCTTCGATGTCTAATGATCAGAAGAATGAGAGAAAAATTATTTTTCAAACATATGGAAAGACTGGTTATATTTGATAATGGTAGAATTAAATCTGCATGCAACTATATTTTTATATCCCAAATCCATATGTTTGACTCAAGGAGTTTGAACCTCACACAGAACTTTTCTCATTGCAGTCTTAAAGTATTATCTATCCAAACTTGAATCAGCAGGAAATGCTACTGGCAACAAATTTGCAGTCCCCACTCCTGATTCTCTCATGCTTCTACTGAAGTTCTTCCAACTAGTTGCTGAAGGGCGCTCTTTATTTTGCATGTGTAGCAGCTGATAAGCAAATTAATTGGTTGACTCCTCCAAATTTACTATGCTCTTTCTGCACATCACTAGCCTTTGGGACAAACATTTGCCAGTCTTGGCAATGCAAGAGAAATGGGCAGATTTGACTGTAGAGTTGATAAACTCTAAACTCCTCTGTTGTCCCTCCTATGTCCCATGCTGCTGTAACCCAAGTTGAATATAATTAAATAAATAATTTTTAGAAACGGGCAGAGATATGAAGGGATCGGAATCACCACCAACACATTTACTTAGGATTTTTTCCTTTCTTCGTTTTCCTTTTTATAGGTAAGAAATGCCAAGTTCCAGATTCCAGTGAATTCTCCTCAGGACCTAACTATTGGGATAGAGAGGTGCCCCATTATCTATCTGTCTCAGTTTTGTGATAAGGACCATAGAGTTAAAATAATTGCAGGTATACCTGGCTGACCAGCCTAGTGCTATTATTCAATTAACAAGAGTCAGCAGCAGAATGGAAGTAGACAATCCTAACCAAGGACTTGAGGGAAGGTTCTCAGCCACCAGAAACTGTAGCTCCGATTTCATTCCATGCCATGTGATTTTGTCTCCAAAGTAAACTAGTGGCAAAAAACAGAGCAGATTTTACACAGCTTGTGACTGCTAATGGAAGTTTCTATTTGAAGGGGAAACACATTTCTACAGTATGATACCAGTATAATTAAAGACATCTTAAAGCATTCATGAACTGGGGAAATGAAGACAGTGTCACAGGGACACAGTAGAAAAAATATGTTGACAAGGCCTATTTAAATCATGGTTAGGTAAAGTGGGGAAAGATCCATATTCTCAGTGGGAGACTTCATTTGGACTAAGCAGAATTGGACCACATTCTTACTTTAATGCAAGACCTCCACAGATTATCTGGAAGGTTGTAGGCTGATATGGAAAGTTTAAAAAAAACAGTCACATCCATTTCCATATATGTGGACCTCCTCCATTCCTAGATGATAAAATTCTATGGCAAAATGGTTTATTTTCAATGGCAATTGAAATTTGCTAAATTGTTCAAATAAAAATCAGGTTTATTTATCCAAGCGTTTGAAGTAGATGGTTCAAATTGTGAAAGCAACCACAATTTCTCCAAGGCTCACATAACTATTTTGAAAGCAGGGACTGGGTTGTCTCTGCATGTATGGCCATGCACAGGAAATACGCTCACATTTTGCCACTAGCAAAGTGAAGTGATGATGCACACACACCTGCCCCTGGAGCCAACTTTTAAAATAGTTGTGTGAGTTTGCAAAAGATGTAACTTTTTCAACTGTTCAAAGAAAGATGCTTCAGTGTCACTGCACACACTGTAAACCACATCTTTGGAATTCTTTCCTAAATCTTAATCAGGACAAAGGTTTTTAAAAATTGCAAAGGAGATGGAAATATGGGCTGGTACAGTTTGTCTAATAAAAACAGAAAAAAATCTGTCTGCTAAATATACATTGTTGCATAATGATTCACAAAAAATGAGTCTTCTCTCCTTGTTTTAGTGCTCCTAAATTCTAATAGAGGAATTCACATCTAAATTATGTTGTATCCAATGGGCTTACAGAGATGTCTTAGAGGTACATAGACTGTGCTTTCTAAGCTTTTTCTTCAATTATCTTTTATTCCAGAAAAAAAGTCAAATTATATCAAGCCAATAACATAACATAGACATAACAGCAGAATGGTCAAGTCTAACCAACCTAGAGTTTTTTCTAGGCCTTAAGCATATAATATCTTAAGAAATTCACTACATGTAGTGCAATGCTCTAATCTAATCTTCACAGTGTTATTTGCCAACAATATCCAGATTTCTTACTTGTTGGCTATGTTGACTAAGGTTGATTGCAATACAAAGCCAACAGCATCCAAATGACCATAAATTCCCTGTTCATGCTCCAAATTCTTCTTTATATGCTTTACTTAGTTTTAGTGTTTTGCCATCACAGCATCATATTTCCAGATTTGGGGAAAAATAATCACCAGCTGTTTTCTATGTATCAAATGGTTGAAACTACTATAGAAATGCTTTCATGAGCTACCTTGACAGCATATGCAACAGACAAGGGATATAATCAGTGGTGGGATTCAAATATGTGAAGAACCGGTTCTCTGTGTGGATGCTGCTTCCAGAAATCCATTCTGGGCCTGGGCAACAAAAAATTAGCTACCAGTTCTGCCAAAGTGGTGCAAACTGGCTGAATACCACCACTGGATATAATCCCACAAGAATTAAATATCTTATTATAGGAGAGAGATGGACTTAAATTACATCAGAGTAACTACTTCAGTCTTTCACCTGAAAATGTTCTAAATTTAAGTCACATGTAGGTCACAATATATATTTATAAAAGCTTTTTGAATATTCTCATGTTGAAGATTAAACAACCCAGTCCTTGTAAGCTACTACAAAACCAATCCCATTAACTTCAATGGGGCTTATTGCTTAGATATCAGTGTTCTCTAGTTTAACCTTCAATTTAGCTTGCTCTAGAATAAGCCTTTAAATTGTCTGGACCATTGAGTCACAATAGGACTCTAAACTTTGGGGCTTTTTCTCTAAATGGCTCAATTTATTTATTTTGCATTTAAACATTTTATTCCATTTATTCCAATATAGACATACTGCAAAATGAAGTACTCTGTAGCTCTTATATCATACCTTAACATGTCTATCAGCTGACATAGCACCAGGCTTTTGTTCTGATAAATAAAAAAGGGCTGCAAACATGTATCAGGGTCATATTTGACAAAAGTAAAGGCTCAGATAATTAACAAAACAATTCATGTTTACTTTAAAAATAAGCCTAACCTTTTAAATGGATTAACAAATGTGGATAATATTGAATTACTGATGGACTTCTATATTAAGATATTTCTTAGACTTTTTAAAGAAACCAGCTTATTCAAGATCATGTTTTCCCAGCCTGGTTTTCTTCATATATAATAGAATGCTCTTGTGATTTCCAACTTGTATAATCAATGTTGGCTGAGAATTATTGGAGTTGTGATCCAACATCCCTGGAGGATACAGCAAGGTTGCCTTCACTCTTTTCAGTGAAGCACACTGCAATGGATATAATTAAATCAAAGTTAGTCATAATTGTCTTCCATTCAGCCAACCAGCACTCCTTGACTTAATGCTTGCTATAGTTACATTGCTCAGAGGTTGTATGAGATTAATTTCATCTTCTGGCTAAGAAAAGTTCAGAGCTAAAATGTCAGGAGAAGATTCTTTCATACATAATGCCTCTCCAATCAAATACTTTGTCTTGTGTTGAATAATAACTCATGTGTACTTACTCAGGAGATTATTTAAAAGGTCTCATTTGGATTTTTTGTCTCATACATTACTCCTACATCTCTCTGCACATTTAGCTCTACTAAGACTATGTAATATGATTCTATCCAGTTGAAACATCTCATCTGTAAACTCTATGCAAAGGAATAGAACCTGGACAGTAGTCCTAGTGTTCACTTTGATAAGTAGCCATAAATTGTTTCAATTACCCTTATGACTAACTTCATTTTTTTAAATCTGAAAACAACAACAAAAAAATTCTA
Source organism: Vipera ursinii (assembly GCF_947247035.1). Lineage (NCBI taxonomy): Eukaryota > Metazoa > Chordata > Lepidosauria > Squamata > Viperidae > Vipera > Vipera ursinii. The sequence continues at coordinate 82,754,189 of NC_139512.1, forward strand.
AATGCTTTCTCTCCAAAGCTTCCAGAATCTCTTCTTTTGCCTGAATAAAATTTGGATCATTTGCACTTATAGGCAGCTGGTCTCATTAAAGGTCATCAGATTAACTGGTTTCTATATCCATTGTTTTCCTTTCCTTATTTCTCTGACTCCACCACCCCCCTCCTTTAGACCCAGATTATCAGATGAATCTTTAATTAATTTATATCTATATTCTCCTTGAAATGGATTCAAGGTCTGCTGGGTGGATCTGATAATATATGCACAAAAATCATCATTGGCAAAAGAAACATTTATTTACTCCAGTCTTAGAAATTTATTTATTTATTTATTTTATTGCATTTATATACCGCCCTTTCCCTGAGGACTCAGGGCGGTTTACAGGGAGTTAAAAATCAACCATACAAATGTTAAAACCCAATTTAAAAAATATTAAATCAACCCTGTACTATCACACAATAAACTGGAAAACTGTAGTAAATATGATCAGCCTACCTTGCTTCCACTCCCAAGTCTTTATGGCTGCTTAGCTGGCATCAAGATCAAGTTTCTCCTTTCTCCTGCATTTTATAAGTTCCTTGGGCTGTTGTTTATCTCACTCTAGCCTTCTCCCTCCTAACTCCCTGAACATTTTGGTTACTAACCACAACTTGCTTATCATCCACAGTTGAGGAGTCTCAGCTCCAGCTGACACCTGTTTTTCTTTTCAACATGCCACACTGCTCATCAAAACAATGTTAATTACTGACTTACTTGCTCTTCTTGCTACGGATTTTATACCCAATATTTGAACCTTTGCACAATGCAAGAATTTGGATTCCTTTTATTATTATTATTATGGTTGGCCACACAGTCAGCCAAATGTTTAGATTGGACTTGGTGTTTGTGTTTACCTATTGAATCCTTTCCAAGGACTTGGGATAGCCACATGTTGTGCTTTAATAATATTACAGGTTTATTATGGTTTATCACATAGTCAGCTAGGTATATAGGCTGGATTTGGCTAGATTTATTGAGTCCTTCCCAAGGACTTGAGATAGGCGGATCTTGTTTGGTAGTGTTAAAGGTATCACTGCATTGGTACATTTGTGATGGGTACACAACTTTTCTTCCAAAAGTCCTGCAAATACAGGCCTTGGTTGCTCAATGACTTCTATAGCCCATTTCTCACCAGATGTCCAAGACCTCCAACATCTAACATGGTCCTTGTTCATCTTGCAATGACCCATCCAGTATGGATTTCTGTAAATTACATCTCATCAGCCACCCTGAGTCTTCGGAGAAGGGCGGGATATAAATGGAATTAAAATAAAAAAATAATTATATTACTTAAGGGAGAGGAACTCATTTTCTGGCTCCCCTGAAGAGATCTGTCCAATATAGTTGAACCCTAGCATAACTTTCATCCACCTGAGAAAATGTACCGGTAATTATTATGATTGGTTGCACAGTTAGCCAAATATTGAGACTGGATTGGGCACTTTTATGCACCTATCAAGTTCTTCCTAAGATCCTGGGATAAGGAGATGTTGTTTAAGCTGTTCCAAATAAAACTATGGTTTTTTTTGTAAGCTAGTTTGGACTCTTTGGCATTCAGTAAGCCTTCATGGTGCATTTTCTTCATTGTTCTTCAACTCTTCTTCCAACCCTCATTTTTCTTCTTCAACTGTCTGGTATACTTGCAATATTCCATACGTACCTAGGCTTATTATTATATATAAAACAATGTGAAATGACGGCTGTCAGTTCTTTAGCATGTGTTCCCTTTACATGCATCAATTGTTCCCCCAAAAAAGCTAGGATGTCATAAAGTATTGATGTAGTGTATTCAAGCAATGTATCCTTTGGTAATCAAATGTACAGTTTGTCAACATGCATATTTTGCCAATAACCACTGGAATCACCATGGCCAGTTTAGGCCATAAAATTTCAACTTCAGTTTTCAGATCTTGATAGTTTCTGACCTTCTCCCTTTCTTTGTGTTCTGTTCTACTATCTTCTGATATTGCCACATCAATTATCCACATTTTCTTCTTTTCAACCACAGTCATATCTGGTGTGTTATGAGCCAAGATTTTATCAGTCTGTATTCAGAAACCCCACAATATTTTAAAATTGCTTCTTTTCAATTACTTTTCCAACTATATGTTTCATTATTTTTTCATTAATATCACATGACATTTTTTGCAGATCTACCAGTGAATCAGTTTTGTAAATGTGTAATGTCATTGTTTCTAATAAGGTTGTGCAATTTTCTTGCACAAACTGTGTATATGATCTGCTGATTCTTCTGCTTCTTTGCACAATCTGCACTTTGAATCATTTGATGATTTTTAGCCAAACTTTACTTAGTAACACAGACTGCGTGTTTTTCCAAGGATATTTCAATAAAACAATAATTACAATAATTTTTCACCAGTAGGGCTAAACTTTCTGACATGCAATTCTGACGTGTTCAATCCTGAAAATTTGGGAAGTTCATAGCTCTTCTACCCACAGTCATTCACTAGATGCAAGGATCAAGCCTACATCACAATACTGTGATGTTTACTAGCACCTGATGCAATATTATACAACATCACATCACAGGTACAAAAAGGCAAAACTTGCATCATTTTCACAGTATGCATATTTCATCATTTTGACTGCTCTTAGTTAAGAAAAAACACTTGTGCTTCTATGAGAAATTTGCTTTTGAGCCCAATTTTACTCTAGACAGATAAAAAGAGCCACTTCTGTGTAGTGATTAAGACATCTGGTAGGACATTGTGAGTTCTAGTCCCTTTTGAGGCACAAAACCATCTGAGTGTTTTGGGCCAGTCACTCTCTCTTTGGTTTTGGAAGGATGTAAAGGCAAACCACTACTACACCTTGCCAAGAAAACTGCAGGAACTAGTCCATGAAATTGCCAGGAATTAAAAACTGGCTCAAAGAGATGCACTCACACACATAAATAGAAAGCAGACTTTTGGAAAAATAAACCATTGCTCTTCTGATGTCCTGAGACTAGCCAGCAAAACTGAAATGATGTAGGCATGCCTGGCTGAGGAATTCTGGGAGTTGAAGTCCACAAGTCATAAAAGGGCCAAGTCTGAAGACCCCTGGCTTAAATCAACCAATGATGATTTTTCTTTTGAAGCATTGTGATATGCTATAAGGATTTCTGCTTTGGGTAGCAGATTGGACTAGAACAGGGGTCGCCAAGCTTTCTGGGTTGGCGGCCCAGTGAGAAAGAGGGGCAGGCACCTTTATGCATGCATGTGCACACACGCAAATGGGGCTGCGTGCACAGGTGCACGAACAGGGCCATGAGCATGCGCGCTTCGCAAATGGGGCTGCTAGTGCCGGTGCATGGCTCATGGTTTGGCTAGCGCTAGTGAGAGGCTTACAGCTTAGCTAGCACCGACGAGAGGCTTGCAACTCGGCTAGCGCTGGCTTGACACTCACAGCTTGGCTAGCACCAGCACGAGGCTCGTGGTTCAGCTAGCACTGGGACAAGGGGGGATGACTGCACCCTAACCCTAACCCAGTGGACAAAAGGCCATGGCCCAGTAGTGGACTGTGGCCCACAGGTTGGGGACCTCTGGACTAAAAGACCTCCAGGTTCCCGCCATTATTTCATTAATCTATGAAATCCACAACCCTTTTCTTACCCCTTACTTCTCATAACTGCCATAATTGGGTTTTCATTTCATTTTAAAATGAAGCATATTGCTTATGTTTTTGAAACCATGTAAGAGCAAAGCTGTTTGAGCAGGAAATAGAAGCTTAGGAAATAAACAAAAACTTGTTGTTGTTGTTAGTTGCGAAGTCGTTTCCGACCCGTCGCAACCCTATGGACAACATTCCTCCAGGCTTTCCTGTCCTCTACCAACTTCTGGAGTCCATTTAAGCTCACGCCTACTGCTTCAGTAACTCCATCCAGCCACCTCATTCTCTTCTTCTATTGCCCTCAATCTTTCCCAGCATTAGGCTCTTCTCCAGTGAGTCCTTCCTTCTCATTAGGTGGCCAAAGTATTTGAGTTTTAGCTTCAGGATCTGGCCTTCTAAAGAGCAGTCAGGGTTGATCTCCTCTAGGACTGACCGGTTTGATCGCCTTGCAGTCCAAGGGACTCGGGCTGTATCTAAAATATATCTGAGTATAATCTGCTGTCAAGCCTGTGGGGGTTCACTTGACCATTATAATAGAAGTGGACAGCTCACGCCAGCTGTTAGAAGGCAGTCTAATGGTAGGAAATAGAAAAGTGATGTAGGCAAAGAACAATATGGTAAGGTTAGATCTATTCAGAGATTATGAGCAGCTGGATTGGAATTGGAACATTGTAGTCCCAACACAACTGAAGGATGCCAGTAGCAATAGAGAAAAATCTAGGCAAGAGTCTATGCAGAAAGGCATTAAAGAGCAAGACTGAATGAAAATATAAAAAGCAACCAAGAAAAACAAGAAGAACCCACCCAGAAGAAAAAATAGTACAATGATTCATGTCATCAGAATGACAAGTACAAACCATCCAAGAGGCAACTGCATTAATTAATTAAAAGGAACCTTAAAAAAGCAAAAAAGAATAAGTAAATCAACAAATGAAATAGATATTCAGTGCAGAAAATAGTAAGAGAAATATTCCCATGTCAAATGAACATTTCCTACAGTACTGAGTGCACTTTGAACATAGCCATGCAATATCGTCATTTTGATTACATCTTAGTACTTGGGACTAAATCCAGGCTTCAAATTATCCCTCATTACTATCCGGAATTCTGACACCTTTGATAATAACATCTTTGTGCAAACCAATTAAAATCCCTTTCTAGTTGTTAAAGAAGCCACATCATTTGCTAGGTTTGTGCAACTGCTTTAAAATTGCTTCAGTTGTCTCCAAAGGCTTATGCATAAAATAACTATTTCACTTCACTTCTCCCCACCACGTGGATAGATTTTTGAATGTTTTGGATAGCACTAATAGATAGTGCTATCCAGGGCTTTTTTTCTCATAGAACGCTCAGAACGGAGTTCCGGCACCTTTTTTGGATGGAACCTTGTAGGGTAGGCAAGGTGGTTTGTATGACGTGTGTGAGTTCCGGCAACTTTTTTTTACAAAAAAAGCACTGGTGCTATCTATTTTATCTGTAAAAAGAAAAAAATCATTTTGATTGTATAATTACATCAAAGTTCCAACAAATTATGTCTGCCAAATATTTCCAACAGATATGTCTTTTTTTTTCTCCTTAGAAAGTATCATCCTGAAGAAATAAGATTGTCGTACACTTAATGCCAGTTCGAGTGTCTCATTTACATTATTAAGTATGTTATGTCTCAGCCATCAGATTGGGATAAATCACAAAGTCATGAGTCAATGAAAAACATATTTATTTTGTGCTCAGTCAGCACCATCATGTGGTGGAAATTATTTCTACATTGTAAAATATCACTGTATTTTAAGGAATTAAAGCTCAAAATTTTTCTTCCTGGTATCATGTTACATTACAGTACTGTTGATTTTGAATAGATGTCCTTTCCTATTCAATTGCTTTGTTATCTGCATTTAAGAAACAAGCATATTTTAAATAATATTTTAGGAATACAGACTTCCCTGGATAGAATGGTTTTCTTTAGCAGGAACCTTGCCTGGGTTCAGAAAATAAGCATCATCATCCAAAAATAAGCATAAAAAAAGGAACATTTACCGTAATTCTTAAACAGGACTTCTCTACTGGATACCAGCCTAGACTAGGAAGTCTAAGAACATCCCAGATAAAAGTAATAGCAAATTGCTTATAAAAGAGCCCTGGTGGTACAGTGGTTACAATGCAATATTGCAGGCTAACTCACTGCTCACTGTCAGGAGTTCGATTCTGACCAGCTGAAGGTTACTTAAACTTTCATCCTTCTGAGGTTGGTAAAATGAAATCACATATTTTTGGGAGCAATATGCTGACTCTGTAAACCGCTTAGAGAGGGCTGTAAAAGTACTGTGAAGCAGCATATAAGTCTAAGTGTGATTGTTATTAGGAACTGTGAACATCTTCATAAAGTCACCAAGAACTGAACTTAAATTGAAGAACTTTATATGATATGTACAATTTACATACAGTCTTTTATAAGTAAAAATCTTCTGTACTATCATGGTATTTTCTTTTCTTAGAAAAAAAAATAACTAAGGGGCAGAATATTACAGTTTGATTTTCCACAAAGTGTTTGGCTCAGTCTGAGGAACAAAGACTTGTCTGAAGAAAGAAGTGCAAGCAATTTTCAACTTAGAATCATTTGTTTAGTGACTGTTCAAAGTTACAAACAGCATTGGGGGGGAAAGTGACTTACAACCAGCCCTCACACATACAACTGTTGCAGTCACATGGTCAGAATTTGGGCACTTGGTAATTGGCATGTATTTACAATAGTTTTAGCATCCCAGGCTACGGAATCGCCATTTAAAACCTTCCCAGCTTTGGCTTCCAACCAAAAAAGTCAATGGGAGAAGCCAGAATTGCTTAACAATCGCATGATTCACTGAATAGCTACAGTGATTCACTTAATAACCATGGCCAAAAAGGTCATAAAATAGGGTGTGTCTCACTAAACAACCACTGTGCTTAGCAATAGTAATTCTGGTGCCAGTTGTGGAGGTAAGTTAAGGATCGCCTATATAGCATATAAATGTATAATTGGGCTTAAATTTCTACATTATCTCTCTACCAAAAGTCAAGAATATGGGACAAGGCCAGCGAAAATCCCCATAATGCCTCCCTATATTGCATGCTTAGTTATATAGTCTAATGGAAAGAGCACACAAAAGGGCTTAACAAAGTTGAAATAAGCACTGTGGGCTTTATCCTCTTTGTAAAGGGATAACAAATGTTTCATTTCTACACAAGGTAGAATATTAAGTATGGAGCAAGTATCTTAGGGCATAGCATATTGTTATCAGCTACATTCACACATATTTAAACATGATGGTGTTGGCTAAAATGTGAAGAGAATCCATACATAAAACCTTCCCACGGAAGAAAAAAAAAGTTTTAAAAGTGATGCTTTTAGTGTTTACTAATCACTACCACTAACCTTGGGCATATCATCCAGCTAGACCCTTTTAGATCTACAAGTAGTCCTTGCTTATTGATAGTAATTGGGACTAAGAATGTTGTGAAAGTTGTGATCACATGACCACAGGACACTGTAACATTACAATTGCAAGCTGATTGCTAACTCCCCAAAACACAGTCATGTATCCACAGGGATGATACAATAGCCACAACCATGAAAACCTGTCATAAATACCCTTCATTTTAAGTTCAAACAGTTGCTGAATAAATGGTTGTTCAGTAATGACTAATTGTATTCTCCGTATCCATGAAATAATCAAATTTATTTGGGAAGTTGCTATGCAATCCACATGAGTTCTTCTTCGTATCTATGTATGTGCATAGAAGGCTTGCGGGGTTGGGCAAGTGTTACAAACGCACACTTTGGGCAGCTGCAGCTGCTGCCTGGTTTTGAAGAGCAGAACCACAAGGAACATATTTATGATTTAAGGATGTTGAAAAATCTGCACAGCAGAATCATTGAGCTATGACTAGATACAGATGTATTGTACCAACTTGGTCGTTTAATGTCTTTCTGAGTAATAGATAAGAAAAGCCTGCAGAGGCATTAGATTTGTGTTGTGCAAACATGAATATGAGTACTTTTTGCATGCAGAAGATGCCATGGTGTTGATATGGTGGGATATAAGAAAAATAAATTAAATAAATAAATAAAACAAATGTGTAAAAAAACAAAGTAATTACGTTTTACAAAGTTGCAAGTTGGATTTTACATAAATGATGAAAAACGATAGTAAGTATACAGATGTTTATATTTGATAGAATGTTTGCTGAAGATGGGAAAATGAATGGAAAAGTTTTAATAAGTGCAAATACTGGCAGAAAAAGGTGATTATAAGGAAAATGTGTTTATTGAAATAACTAAAATGGCTCTATATAAAAGCCTGCTTCTCCTGTCTTTATTACATGGAAGTCAACATTGGCTAAGTAAGTTAGTAAAAACGTAAATATAAGTTGAATATAATGGGAATGATTACTTAAGAAGTGAGCAGAAGAAGAGATGATTAAGAATAATTTTATATTAAAGTAATGTGGATTGAATAGAAAAGTAAATTAAATAGTACATTAAATTAAAAGTAAATTCATTTGTGAGAAAAGTAAATGACCAGTATAAAAGAAGTAGATTGAGGTAATTTAGTTATGTGGAAAGTATAAATGAAGATTAAATTGCAAACTTAATATATGAAGGAAAGGTTTAAAAAAATGAAGAGAGATAATTAAATGGGTCAAGAAGATGAAAACCAAGAAAATTGTAATTGGAAGGAGTAGAAATCCTGAGAAAGAGAGAGCTGATAGATTTCAAGAACGAAAGGCAAGGTAAGAATCCTTGTATGGACATGACCGAAGCAAGGATAATTTTAAGGATAGAAAGGTATGATAAAGTATAACGAATGTTGGCGTGTACACTAGATTTAGTATATGTCTTTATTTCTTTGGCTTACTGACCCCCTTTTATGCATTTTGAATAAAGCTGGTTGCTCCAAAAGGGAAAGGCATCATAGATACATATACATGCCACTTGACATTATTGTTACTGTGGTTGCTCTGTGCAACAGCCTAAAGAAAAAAGTGAGTCAACATACAGATGTTGATTATTATGTCAATGATAATAACAATGATAGTAAGTAGATTTCTCCCCTAGCCTTCAAAAAATATTTGCCAAAATGTCAGCCCACTAGGTAAACAGACCAGGAAATTAACTCCAAAAGAAATAAATAATACTTCCAATAAACTACTTTTATTAAGATTGGCTACATTAGCATAATCTTGCAAGTCTGATTGTGCTATGCCTCCTCTTCCTCATCCTCCTTATGTTTAATAAATTAGGAAGATGTGTACCCGAGTCACTTCCAAATGTTATTTTATTGCTCTGGACTTAAAAAAAGAACCTAGATAATGGTTTTTATATATTTTCATCAGGGTCATTTTTCTTACTTCAGGTAGCCCTCAACTTACAGCAGTTCGTTTAATTACCATTCAAAGTTACAACAGCACTGAAAAATGTGACTTATGACCGTTGCAGCACCCCTATAGTCACATGATCAAAATTCAGATGCTTGGTAACTGCAGAGTCATGTAATCCACCTTCTGCGACCTTCTGACAAGCAAAGTCAATGGGGAAGACAGATTCACTTAACAACCAGGTTACTAACTTATCAACTGCAGCGATTCACTTAACAACTATGGCAAGAAAGGTCATAAAATGGGGTAAAATTCACTTAGCAAATGTCTCACTTAACAACAGAAATTTTGAGCTCAGCTGTGGTTGTAAGCTGAGGACTACCTGTATAAAACAAAAATTATTTATTTTTTTAAATGATTTTTTTTCACCTAGCTCTCACGTTGACAATAACCTTCTTTCTATATTCAGCATAGAAAGCCAAGAGGTTCTGATGCTGAACAGGTCTGAGACCTCAGGTGGCCAGGGTAGAAGAAGGCTGTATCCCGTTTTTTTCATGAAGTGATACAATAACGAAAAAACCCTGTTTGTTTGTTTGCTTGCTTGTTTATTTTATCAGTTAAAAGATCTCTCTGTTATGGGTATTTCTTCATGAACAATGTGTGTTTACTGGACAAGTTGCTTCATTTACATACTTTAGATCTGCTGCTAAAAGGAAGAAGTTGGGGAACAATTCCCCTAAGTCCACACAATTCATAACATAGTTCTGCCTGTCTAGGAAATAAAAGGCCAGTTTGGAAGTAAGCCTTGTAAATTGCCAGGTTCATTCATAAAACATCCTTGAATTGCTCTGATTCTAGAAAAACAGCTGCCAAATTGAATTGACATCAAACCAACCTTTCAGCAAGAAAATAGGCATAGCTGACCCCACTGGCTGCATCTCGATAGCACGGATAGAAGCATATGGTTTTCTTGGAGACAGATGATCATATGAAAGGAAGATGGAAAAATGTCTTTAACAGTTGGATTTTTCTGAGCCCATTCCAGATGGCCTGTAGCCAACTCTGTGGACTGAAAATGCATTGATTTTCACTGGAAACAGAGTGGAAGAGTGAATTTGTCTATTGTCCTGGCTCTGGATCAAACATGATTTTATTTGGGGGGTTTTTGGTGGAGGAGGGGGATAGTGTGTTGCCCTCCTAAGCCTGAACCAAATGTAATGCTAAACCCAGACCACTGTTTCAATCTTATGGTCAAATTCCGTAACTTATTACTATTATATACACACAACACAAGAATTGTCATATATCAGTACAGTATATCTGCAGAACCAGACAATGCCGCCTTTTGTAACTGACAGATGGAAAAATTGTCCATATGCAGATTTCCAAAGATTTCTTGACATGACAATCAGTGTGTCGAAAACCTAACCATCGTGGTAGGTTTATGCCTAATCTTTTTATTTCCAGATCTTGCTGTTTTGTGCTCTTCTCCAATTCTTTATCTTTTATTCTAATATCTTCTGGTATTGCCACATCAATTATTCACCGTTTCTTCTTTTCAACCATAGTTATTTCTGTTTTATTATAAGCCAAGATTTTATCAGTCTATATTTGGAAAGCCAATAATATTTTAAGCTGCTCATTTTCAACTACTTTTTCAACTATATGTTCCAACCAATTTTTCATTACTGGAAACCCTTCCTTCCTTCCTTCCTTCCTTCCTTCCTTCCTTCCTTCCTTCCTTCCTTCCTTCCTTCCTTCCTTCCTTCCCTCCCTCCCTCCCTCCCTCCCTCCCTCCCCTTTTCCCCCTCCTTTCCACCCTGTCTCTCTTCCTCCTCCTCCTCCTCCTCCTCCTCCTCCTTCTCTCCCTCCCTTTCAATTCCACTGGCTTTCCCCTTTACTTTGCTTCTGGGAAGCTTACGTGGAGAACGTCAGTGAGGAAGCCAGTAGGAAGTAGCGAGCACAAAGCTGATAAATGACTACTGTCAGGAGAGGGAAGTAGGGAGTGTGCATGGCTGTGGGTCAAGAATAGTACATGGGAATGCAAGAGAGGTGTTATGTGTGTTTGGGAATAGTGCGCAGATGTACACCAGAGATGTAGCATGGGTTGGGAGTGAGTGTGGGTACATCGCATTGATCAGGAAGGATACCTGGGGTGTGTGAGAGGTGTCTTGTATGGCATGCAGGGGGTGACATGGGTTTGGAGGGTTGCCTGCTGTTTGGAAGCATGGAAGAGATGTCATGCAAGTCAAGGACAGCATACAGTGATGACACAGATCCGGAAGAATATGTGGGAGTGGGTCAAAGAAGGCCATATGCATGGGGAAAGCGTCCAGGTTGGAGAGGATGCATAGGAGGTGCTGCACAGGAGGTCAGGAAGACACATGGGGACATTGAGAGTAGTGCGCATGTCAGGGAAGCCACATAGGGTGGTCCATGTCAGAAAGGATGCATCAGAGTGTGAAAAGATCCTGTATGGGTCAGGGAAGGTATACGAGGGGGGAAGCATGAATCAGAAAAAGGGGGCAACACAGATTGGGGGAGAGCATGAAGAAGGCATGGGTTGGGAAGGGTTCAAAGAAGTTTTTGCCTTCCTTTCTTTCCCTTTCCAGCAGCCAGGAAATTGGCTGCTGCTGGATAAGGGAGAAATGAAGGCGTTGCAAGCCGGGATGGGAACTCTCATGAAAGTTGAAAATGAAATGGTCTTCCCTCAGGAATCATGAGTCCTTGATTTTGGACACATTCTGTAAATTACCCTATATGAGGTGCCGATTCACTAATTGTTGCCCTAGGATGCACCATTGCAACAAGTTAAAGCTCATGACAACAACAGCTTTAGTAGTATATACAGTAGATCAGGGGTGTCAAACTCAATTTCATTGAGGGCCGCATCAGCATTGCAGTTGCCCTCAGGGGGCCGGGTGGGTATGGCCTGGGTGGGCGTGGCCTACTGGGTGGGCATGGCCAGCTCTACATTGTTCGCATTTAGGGTGCCTATGGGGGGGCTGGGCAGGAATGGGATAGATCTGAGGGTCTCTGGCAGGAGGAGGGTCTCTGGGCCAGGGCCAAGGCAGTGGGGGCCGTTCCCTCACTGTTTCCAGGATGGCTTTGCGGGCCACATGAAACCACTTCGCAGGCCGGATCTGGCCCCCGGGCCTTGTGTTTGACATGTCTGCAGTAGATATTCTTATATATCTGCCATATATGTACTGCTCAAAAAAATAAAGGGAACACAAGATAAGACATCCTACTATTAAATACAGTACATTGTGTTGTTTAAGTGTTCCCTTTATTTTTTTGAGCAGTATATATCTGCTGAACAACAAAAACGAAATGACTGATACAAACCTGATGAAAATGAATATATCTTATTGTAGGAAATTTTCAATTCACTATAATAATAGTGCCATCATATGGGGCCTTTTTTTTACAGGGGAAAAAATACTTCAGAGACTTTTGCATTTTAGGATCAGTGCAATGAGATATGATAGCAATCTCAATTTAATGGGTGACATTATACAGGACTAGTTTCTTGGTAAAAAAAAATTAGGAGTAATTTTCCATTGACTCCTTCCAGAATATGTTGCAACTTCCCGTTCCAGTTTATTGATCTGGTATTTCCCAGTGATCTCCCATCCAAGTGTGAATCAGATGTAAATTTCATAGTTGTTTGTTATCATCTTAGATAAGCTGGGTGTTACCACCAATCTTGGCTAGGAAAAAGTAAAGTGCCTAGATTCAAAGTTTGTAGTTTTCTTGGCAGCATTATGGAAATAATTTTCCTTTGTTTTCTTTGGGATTTTTCTTTTACTTTCCATTCTAACTGACAACTGACAGGAGTCTCCCTGTAGTCCTCCATCCAAGAATTGGAGTAAACCCAGCTTAGCCGGAGATGTCTACAGCCTTCCATATCTAGAAAAAATAGAAAAAGTTAAATACTAATTGGATAGAAACTGAATGGGTGACAGAAGAAGAGGAATGTTTAATAATTACTCATTGTTTAATATCTCATGAATACTCAAAGTGCTTATTAGTTATTACAACATTTCTGTGCAGAGACATGACAAAAAAAATGTGTTGCTATGGTGGCACCATGCAAATGCCAGTCTTTCATGCTTGTGTGGCAACAGTGATACAAGTCTGTATGTCACGTGGTTTATATCCTGGCATTACAACAGAAATTCCATCACTTACTTTCTTCTTTGCAGCCCCACCCCACCCACCCCACCCCGTGGCTTATTTATTTCAGTTCTTCAATCCAGATCAGGAAGCAGACTCCCCAAGATGACTGCAATGCTCCTTTATTGAGAATTCTGTAACATGATTGCATTTCTCCTCCTCTTCTTCCCTTATCCCAAGGAGGGAGGAGGGGAAAGAAGGAAGGAAGGAAAGAAGGAAAGAAGGATTTTTTTTATTATTTTCCCTTCCACAAGGGAACTATCCACAAGGAAACTCAATGGGAGAGCCAGCAGGAAGTTGGAAATCGGTTCCACTTCCATATATTTTTTTGGTCCACCCATACAGTAGTCACTCTGTTTCTGTTTAGGCAGTGAAATATCTCTGAAATGATGATCCAACAGGGTGGGGATTGTCTAGTGCATTTTTAAAACAATCATATAAAGAAAAAGGACAGTACGCACAAATCAGTACTGGCTGTGGCTTTCTGCAGGGTGTGTATGTGCCCAGATGATTGTCTTAATCTTGAATGTCATTTCCGTAGATGGTGGCAGCAACAGCAACAAAAGCAAATCCATCATGGATGAAAAAACAGGAGGGGCAACATGGTGAAAGACAACTAGCAACGAGAACCAACACGTGAATATTTAGAAAGATCGGGAGAGATCACACATTTTATCAGCAAAAAGAATAGCAACGAGTACTCGCGATTTGGAATGGGTGCCAAAAATTAAAGAGGATAATGGTCAGGTCAGATAAACCTTTTTAAATGTACAGATTTGACCTTTAAAAGCTGGTGTGATTTGGCTGATTAATAGTCTTTCCCCACTTGCACTAATCACGATACAAGCATGCTTTACCAACATCTATTTTTCCTGTTGATTTAACTTGGCCTTCATCTTCTTCCTACCCTGAGTGAAAAAGGCTTGTATTGTGTTTAGCTGTGCCCATGTTAAAGTAGTGTTTTCCCCTTTATTACAGGTAGTCTTCGACTTACAATCATTTGTTTAGTGACCATTTGAAGATACAATAGCACTGGAAAAAAGAGTCTTGTGGCCATTTTTCACACTTACAATAGATGCAGCATTCCTATAGTCACATGATAAAAATATGGGCACTTGGCAACTGGCATGTATTTTTGACAGCTCCAGTGTTCCAAGGTCATGTGATCACCTTTTGTAACCTTCCCAGCCAACTTCCTTAAGCAAAGTCAACGGGGGAAGCCAGATTTGTTTAACAACCACATGATTCATTTAACGACTGCAGTGATTCACTTAGCAACTGTGGTGAAAAAGTTCATACAATGGGGCAAAACTCACTTAACAACTGCCTTGCTTGGTGTATTTGTTTTCTTTTAATGTCATATCTATAAAACATTAAAAGTCAGTATTTATTGTATTTAGCTGTATGAGGGTACATTATACATTATACTGATAAGAACTTTTGTGCTGAAATGCTTTTGGCTTATTTTAAAAAATGCTATTATTTTAAAATGTTATCATGCATTTATTAGTAGAGCATATCCTTATTGTCAAGTTAACTATTTTTGTCCAGATCTCCTGAATGCTGGATTGTAATAATCCATTTTAGCTAATCTGCTGGCTAGAAAATATAGGACATTACTATTTAACAAATAAATAAGTTCAGTAGCCACAGACTGAAGATGTCTGCAACTAAACATGAGCTAATATTGGCAAAGGATGTTAAATATATAAAAAATGTTCAAAACAAAAGATTCCATAAATCATCTGCCAACAAAGAAATCTCTCTTAGCTTAGCCTTTTCTAACAACTGTGATAAACAGTATAATAATTATCAGAGAATGCTTATTCTGAATGGGTTAAAACTCAGGACCACATTCAACTATACAGTGTGACTTATGAGTGAGGACACAGCATAGACCTATTAATTGATGAGGCAATTGTGTTGTCTGAGAGTTTCTAAAATTTGCGTAGAACAGCATGAACATGCTTGGAGTAAAACTAGGCTTTAGTTGCTGGCCCAAAATAACCAGTACTGATCTAACTTTTGCTGGATATGCTACTGGTTTTAAAGGGATAGCTGAGGCTGGTAATCTATTAAACAACATCTTTATGTTACTGAAAAGTCTTGGCAAAAGGCAGAGGTCAATATATGTGGGTACAGCAGATAAAGAAAGATACTTCTTCCTTCGGTATTATGTAGAAATTATTCTGAACTGGTGAAGTGAGCGCCAAAGAGACAGAAGGAGGGCAAATACCTTTATTTTAAAAAAAAATGGGGGAAAGGAAGAAACCACAGACCAACCAATATGACAATCAGTTCCTAGGAGGATTCTAGGGCAGATCATAAAGAAACTAATCTACAGTCTTGAAAACAATATGGTAATCACTGGAAATCCACGACTTTGATTTTAAAAAAACAACAAATATTGCCAAATTATCCTTATTTTATTATTTTAGATCAAGTAACTCCATAGCAAACTATAGAAATATTGTCCCCATAATGTATTTTGATTCCAGTACAATATTTAATGAAGCTTTTACATAGTTATGTTTAGGAAGATATTTAAATTCTGCGTTAGATTTCTTAAACAATTGCTGGAAGTGGCTGAAGAAGTATGCTAAAAATGCTCATCAGCAAATTCCTCATCAAACTGAAGAAGGTAGCAGACCATAAAGTTCTGTTTCATTAATATTTTTATTAATTACAAATGAAGATGCAGCAGGAAATCTCATCAAATTTTCAGATTACAGAAAATCAGATGAGGAAGGCAGGATCTTAAAAACACAGAAAATATGAAGAAAATCTTTGCATACTATTGAAAAGGGCTGAAACCAATAGAACAAAACAAAATGAAGACAAATTCAGAACTTTCCAAAGTGACATCAAATCCCTGGGTATAAGATGGGGGGCGGGGAACAACCCTAATAATAGTACTTGTGGAGAGGTGGAATCTTGGAAGAGTAGTTGATTGCAACAAAAGCAAAATAAAATAATTAAAAGTAAAAGTGTTCAAAAAGAAATAATATAATAAGCCACTTAATTTGAAAGTAAAACAATACTAAAATGGGTTCATATTTATTTTATTTTACACTATCTTATTTGAAAATGGACAAATAAAAACTATCTGGGGGACAAAAATACTAAAACATGCATGCATAGAATGAAAGTACAAAAGGCAGAAGTATTTCTCTTCACAGTAGCAATTTTATTTTAAAAATTCCAATCCGTTGCCATCCTTGCCTCCGCTTAGTTTTGCAAACGGGCCTTAAACAGAACATCCAGAAAGTCCTACCGTACTGTAAAGCAGCGTTTTCCAACCTTAGGAACTTGAAGATGCGTGGACTTCAACTCCCAGAATTCCCCAGCCAGCTATGCTGGCTGGGGAATTCTGGGAGTTGAAGTCCACGCATCTTCAAGTTCCTAAGGTTGGGAAACGCTGCTGTAAAGGATAAGAAAGAGTGGAAGGGAAGGAGCGGGCACTCACAGCTGTCTAACACACACACACACACACACACACAGCCATTTTCCCACATGGAAGATTATTCAAGCCCAAGTTTACATTTTGGATTTTTTTAAAAAAATATCGAGCTACACGTCTAGAAACAGCTGTCTAACACACACACACACACACACACACACACACACACACACACACACACAGCCATTTTCCTACATGGAAGATTATTCAAGCCCAAGTTTACATTTTGGATTTTTTAAAAAAATATCGAGCTACACCTCTAGAAACAGCTGTCTAACACACACACACACACACACACACACACAGAGAGAGAGAGAGAGAGAGAGAGAGAGAGAGAGAGAGAGCCATTTTCCTACATGGAAGATTATTCAAGCCCAAGTTTACATTTTGGATTTTTTTAAAAAATATCGAGCTACACCTCTAGAAACGGGTCACGCGATCCTGTGATCGACGCAGCCCTTGTGGATGGTTGAAGCAACTCCACTTCGGCAGAATGGGAGGCTCCGCACGCCGCTGGCGCTCTGCAGAGCGGAGGCGGCCTTGGCCAGGAGGGGAAGCCAGACAGGCTTCCAAACGCAATGCGCAAGCGAGCAAGCCAAAAGGGCAACTTTCCCCGCCTGCGTGGGCAAAGCTCGGCAGACGGGCGGGTTTCGACCGCCCAGGCGTTGCAAAAAAAAGGCTCGCCCGCCCAAGGCGTGGGAAGACTGCCTGCCGAGGGGCGCTGTGGCGCGGTTTCGTCCCCCCGGCTCGCCCTCTCAGGCCTGGCGGAGACGGAAGCGTCCTTTCGTTGGGGCTTCCTTCGCCGCCTCCTTCTTCCCGTCGTCAGTCTGCTTCGCGTCGGGGCGCTCGAGCGAGCGGCGGCCGAGGAGAAGTCTCGGAAGAGGCGAGACCCGCCGGGCTGAGGTAAGCGCGGCGGCGCCGCCGCCCTGTTCCCTTCCCTTTACAAAAAACTTGTAAAAAAAGTGCAAAGCTCGTGGGCTCCTTGTCTCTCTGCCGACGTCTTGCTTCTCTCTTCTGGCGCCCAGGCCTCGTTGCTGGGCCCCTTTCCTAGCCCCCGCCTCCAGCTCCAGGAGTGTCCGGAGTAGCTCGTGGGACCCAGAGCGGGTTCAGTGGGGAAGCTTGGTCGTCTCTGCCGCTGCCCACCCGGGCCCAGGTGTCCGGGCTACACCCGCGCGCCTGGGCTTAATCTCCACCTGTCCGCCTTGGAACAGATTTGCCCAGCGCTTTCTAGCGTCGCCCGCCAAGCTGACTCGACCTAAGAAGGTCGTAGCTTTCCTCTCCGCTGGTAGCTTCTACGTTGGGAATCGACTTAACGGCTACAATCGAGCTCAGAGTTGTGAGGCCGCACAGTTGTTAAGTGAATTTTGCCCCCTGTTACGACCTTTCTTGCCACAGCTGTTAAGTGAATCGCTGCAGTTGTTAAGTGCATCAAGGCAAGTGGTTTAAGTTAGTGGTTAATTGAATCCGGCTTCCCCATTGCTTGTCAGAAGGTCACAAAAAAGCAAATCGATCACACGTGACCCTGGGACAGGGCAACGGGCATAAATATGAACCAGTTTGCCAAAGCGGCTGAATTTTGATCATGGGGATGCCGCAATGGTTGTGTGAAAAACAGTCATAAGTTATTTTTTTCAGTGCCTGTGAAACTTTGAACGGTCATTAAATGAACTGTTGTAAGATGAGGACTACTTTTGACAGTGTGGTGAGAGTTAGAAGTTGGTGCTTTTATTCCCTCCAACTGGAATCTGCTTTGGAGGGGCTCTACTTTGATCCGTGTGGCACACTGTTAGTAAAATCCCCCTTGAAATTGAGGTCAGAAAGGCGTCTCCATCAAGCAGAAGATCAAGCTTTTTGAAAGAGTTGCTGATAAATGTAATTTAATCCTGAACAGCCATATTTTGAAGAGAATGGATAAGCCTGGCTTTTGTGCCATGTAATCTCAATCAAAGTTTGCTTTGTCTGTACTTGCAAAGGCTGAAGAATATATATGGTAGAAACGGTGGTGGGATTCACATATGTGAACAACCGGTTCTATTAACCCCATGCTTTAATAATAATTTATTAAACTTTATGCTGCCCAATTCCAAGCAGCTCTGGACAGCTCACAACGAACCAATAAATTAAAATGAAATAAATAGAAGATGGCCTGTACCACATATAGGATGGAACGAAGCAGGGTATTTAGCACTATTTGACAGACCACATATGAAGATAAAAGTTTCTTGTTTGTTGTTTTCTAATCAACATATTTGAATCAACATATTGAAATAAAGAATGACTATCAAAGGTTATCTGCTCCTTAGGTAAGATTTGAACAGGGTCGTTCCTACTATGTGATTAGCATTTTAAACTTTTTTTTAATCAGTGTAGTTACATTGTTTAGCATAATGAAATCCTAACTTCTGAGCTGGCCTTAAAATTGAATATTCTCTTATTACTGGTATTTAGTGGCTTGGAAGAAAAAGTTTTTCCCCCCTCACTCTGTTTACAACCTTTATACTCTTTTCAAATAATTCCTCAAGTACTTAAAGTAGATTGCAAAAGCAGCTTTTTTGAACTTCTAGGATCAGATACCTCAATGATGACAGATATGTTCCATGCATTGTTCATGTTTAAATAAGTGTGACAATGAGATGCTTTGTTCCTTTTTCCACAGTTTGGATTAACAGAGGAATTTGTTGGTATAAATTTTTCAGTGTTGAAATTAAAGCAAAACACATGTCAAAATCATATTGATATCATAATCACATTAATATCATAAACCTAATGGATCAAGAAGAGGTGGGTTCTTAAAATTGTTCTGTGTTTGTTTATCAGAAATAGAAATTGGAACTTATGCAACCTGTTCTGTTTTCCTTTTTACACAAATGGGCTTCCCTTAATTGGCAACAATTCTAAACGGAAACTGAAACTGGATTAAATGACTTTCCAGTATTGTGTACGCTGAGGATCCAATAACCTAATTCCATACACTATTTTTTCACTATTTTGGAATTGAAGATAAGAGTTGAAATAGTATGGCTTTTTAATAGGTTTGAGAATCTATTAGCATGTCTGTAGTGTAATACATAGTATAATAGTAATGAGACCAACAACATCCAGACTCAGATAAATTACAAATGGTAAGCAATCTCTTTAATCTATCTTCAAACGAATGTCTTAGATGACAAAAGTAGCTGTCTGAAATGACAAAAGTAGTGAGCATGATAGGAGAAAGATATATATTACATTTCACTCATGTAATTTGAAGTACATTTATCCTATGGTATACAAAGGGAGAGAAAGGACTATGCAGCAATATGGATTTAATGGGGAAACCCAATGTGGAGATTTCAAAGGTAGACAGGTTATACCTGTTGGTGCCTTGTTAAAGTAAATTTGACTTTTCCTTGGATAGCACAACAATTAGGAAAAGGTACAGCTTTTTGAAACAGTTGCTGTTAAATGTAATTGAACTGTTGGTTTTTTTCTCTTCAAATCCAGGTTGCAATGTAGTCCTAAAGTTTTGCCAAAGTCAGTCATTAATGACAGATTATTAGAAATAAAGTGTCCCTGAGTATATATTCTCACCAGTAACTCACACTAACCATACTGTTAAGTTAAGCAGCAAATATGATATTTAGATGTGTATTCCCCTCACAAATTAGTATACCAGTATATATTAAGCACTATTAAAAGTAATTAATTTCCTTTCAAATAATTGCTTTCCTGGCCTTCATTTATGATCAGAAAGCATACCTCAAAACAGCATTTTAAAAAGAGGAAGGAAAATACAAACATCTGAAAAATCAAAATTTCAGTTTTCATATATTTATTAGTTTGATTTATAGCCTGGGTTTATTTTATACAACTCATGGCAGTATGCATAAATTCTCTTGCTTTTCCTACAACCGCCACCTTGTGAGAATGGGCTGTGTTGAGAGAGAATGTCTGGCCCTAATAGATACAGCTGGCTTCCATTTACCAATTTCTAATTCAGCACCTCTTCTGGGAAATAGTTTTAACTGAAAAACAGAGAAGGACTTCTAGAACAGGCACATTAAGTCCTAATAAACAAAGATTGTGGGTAAAAGGAGGGAAAATGAGATAAATGAAGCTCAGAAGTTGTGTTCTACAAGAAAATTAGCATTCCTAAAGAGAAAAGTGGGTGCAAGAATGTGACATTTCTATTTCCATAGAAAAAACTACATAGAATTAATAAGAAAAACAAACCTTCCTATTTTGGTAACTTCCATGAATAAAAATAGTCGCATGCAGCTGCGTAACTGAAAGTGTAGTTGGAGACCAAATGTTTATTGCTGTTTATTTTTTATAGATATGACAACCTTCTCTCTTCATAATCTCAACTAGGAAACTGTTGCTGTTGTGAAGCAATATCTACTTCAAAATTAGCAATATTATTGTATTGAGAAGGTGCATGAAAATAATATACTCTAATGCTAAGTGTCCTGGATATATTTTTTTTGGTTATTGCTTCTTTTACATATAGCTTGGCAACCACAATTGGAAACAAGAATTCCCATTGCTAAGCGAAATACTACAAGCCCATGATGGCCTTAGTTCTACTGAGAACATTAAGCAAATCACCCATCGTGAGACATCACATGACTGCAAGTTGCAATTTTACTGCCAGCATCCACATAAACTCTGCCTGTTGGAAAAACCAATTGTAAAGTACACAAATAGGGAAGACTGGGGTCACTGCAATGGTGGTAAATGAAAGGATTGGTCACAAAGTTACTTTTTCAGCACTGAAAGTTTCAAACAGTTGCTAAGCAGGGCAATTATTAAGTAAGGTCTATACCAGCATAGCTGACTCTGGAATTCTGGGAGTTGAAGTCCAGGAGTCATAAAAGAGCTGAGGTTGTCTACCCCTGGTCTGTGTGTGTGTGTGTGTCTGTGTGTATGTATGTATGTATGTATGTATTTTCAAGGTGATTCCTAGTGGTCACCTGTAAAATATTTTTCAGTTTTATTATATGAAGCCTTTTAAATTGGTAAAGGCAAAAGCAGGAAACAGAATAGGCTGACAGGCAATGTGCATAGTAACTTTTTCTGTTACTGTTTCCTAAGTGATATACAGAGATAAGGAAATTTGTATTTTCAAAATAGTCTTTATATTTAAAGAATTCTTCAGTTGTGAGATATGTTGCTCTTCTGGTCTGGTTCCTGTAGAAGAGCTTCACTACTTTGTAGCTAACAATACAAATAATTTCACAACACCCCTTAAAAAAAAAGTAAGGATTTTTAAACTGTTTTACTTCCACTGCCTGGTTTTGGATATAGTGTGCATGAATAACTCCTAAAACATACTTTTATAATAGGAAATAATTTATTCTGTGGAAAGTAATTCAGAAGAACTAAATACATATTTAGGTAGTAGTGAGCAAATAGTTATTTTATAGCGTTTGTTCACATTAAGCAACCAATTCAAACTACCATGATTTTAAAGAACATTAAGCTATATATCATTTTTTCAACATTTTACATCATAAGGAAGTAAAGCATAATTATTAAAGATAACTATTAAATTATTAAATTAAACACTTTGCTTCAATGAGAACAATTTTAGGGTTTTCAAGAGGCATAAAATATTGGCAAAATAAATTAAGTATCAAAGAAAGGTAAAGTTATTTAAAGTCACTGTTATCCATAAGTTATAAAAAGAAGATGCAATATCCTTGTGCATTTTTGTATTGTTTGTGAAATTTAATTTTATATATGATAAAATACAAAGGCATACATGTTTTCTTCATCACTATGTCACAATACATAAACTTATTTTCATTATTACCAATAATAGCACTAGCACTTAAACTTGTATACTGCTTCACAGTGATTTTACAGCCCTCTCTAAGTGATTTACAGAGTCAGCTCCAAACAGTCTGGGTCCTCATTTTACTGACCTCGGAAGGATGGAAGGCTGAGTCAGCCTTGAGCCAGTTGGCAGTCGGCAGCATTGAACTCCTGGCTGTGGGCAGAGTTAATCTGCAATACTGCATTCTAACCACTGTGCCTTATTTTCCCAATAAGGGAATAAGCAAGTGAATCAAGCTGTCATGTAATTTACAGAATTATGTTTTGCAGCTTAAGAAATCTATACAGCTATGCAAAGTCTTATGAGAGCTAAGAGTTTAAAAACCATTAGTATACTCTTTATTATAAACCACTAGTAATATCCTCAACTTGCACAGAAAGGTAAAAGGCAGAAGGAAAGCATACAGTTTAAGTTTTTAGTAAGCGGTATAAGTAGCCTACTTATCTTATACAGGAGGATCTGAACAGACTCGAACACTGGGCACTATTTATCAAAATGAAATTCAATTGTGAAAAAAGTAAGGTTCTACATTTAGGCAGGAAAAATCAAATGCACAGGTATAGTATAGGTGGTACCTTGCTCAATAGTAGTAACTGTGAGAGAGATCTCAGAGTCCTAGTGGACAATCACTTCAATATGAGCCAGCAGTGTGCTGCAGCTTCCAAAAAAGCCAACACAGTGCTAGGCTGCATTAACAGAGGGATAGAATCAAGATCACGTGAAGTACTAATACCACTTCGCAATGCCTTGGTAAGGCCACACCTGGAATACTGCATCCAGTTTTGGTCACCACGATGTAAAAAAGATGTTGAGACTCTAGAAAGAGTACAGAGAAGGGCAACAAAGATGATTGGGGGACTGGAGGCTAAAACATATAGGGAACGGTTGCTGGAATTGGGTATGTGTAGTTTAATGAAGAGAAGGGTGAGGGGTGACATGATAGCAGTGTTCCAATATCTCAGGGGCTGCCACAAAGAAGAGGGAGCCAAGCTATTCTCCAAAGCACCTGAAAGCAGGACAAGAAGCAACGGATGGAAACTAGTCAAGGAGAGAAGCAAACTAGAACTAAGGAGAAAGTTCCTGACAGTTAGAACAACTAACCAGTGGAACAACCTGCCTCCAGAAGTGGTGAATGCTCCAACACTGGAAGTTTTTAAGAAGAGACTGGACAGCCATTTGTCTGAAATGGTATAGGGTTTCCTGCCTTAGCAGGGGGTTGGACTAGATGACCTCCAAGGTCCCGTCCAACTTATTATATTTTTATTATTATTATCCCAAAGTGTACTATGGCATTTAACATGCTTTGTTTAATTACATTTTAATATTTATACACAAAAACCCAGGTTTATTTGGAAGGCAAGAAATTTCATTAGGGAAGCTGTTGGCTGCCAAAAAAAAAGCATTAATGACTTCATCATCTATACTATCCCTCCTAATTTACTGGTTGTTCTGATATGTCTGTTGCTGATACTGCTCAACAAACAGAGATTAGGTCTTTGACTTCGGTTACTTTATAAGAAAAGGACAGAATGAAAACAAGGAAAGGAACATAGCTCTCATTCCTGGAGGATGAGGTACTTTGGCTGTAGCTGAGCATTGTGCATTTAACACATTCTTGAATCCGTTCTTGAATCCTGTTTTTTTTAAAAAAATAATAGTTAAAGCAAAGAATTGATGATTGAACGGATTGCATATTTAATGCCATGTTGAACTGCAACTTGTACTTTCAATATTCCATTATATTTCTCTTTTATACTTTTAATAAGGAAAGCTTTCTGAAATAAGCAAAATGTCAATTTATTTGACACCTGTCATTTCAAATTTGATCATATTTTTGTTAATAGAAGCTTTCTAGAAGAGGGACAGGGATTGGGGACTCCTGCTGTACTGTATTGTTGCTGCATCAATGGAAGGATTATTGGTATAAAGAGGACTTTTTAAAAGTTGCCCTGAAATCTGTAAGAGAGAAATCCTTTCTACCAAGTCTTGGCCAGGCACAAATTCTTGAATTAAGGCAGTGTAAGTAGAGCTTAACAACCTAAGATATGCAGATGATACCACTCTAATGGCAGAAAGTGAAGAGGAACTAAAGAGCCTCAGGATGCAGGTGAAGAAGAGTGCAAAAGTGGGCTTGAAACTCAACATTAAGAAAACCAAGATCATGGCATCCAGCCCTCTCAGTTCCTGGCAAATAGATGGGGAAGAAATGGAGGTAGTGATAGATTTTATTTTCCTGGGCTCCAAGATCACCACAGATGGGGACTGTAGCCAAAAAATTAAAACACACTTGCTCCTGGGGAGGAAAGCCATGGCAAATCTAGATAGCATACTAAATAGCAGAGACATCACCCTGCCAACAAAAGTGCGTATAGTCAAGGCCATGGTTTTCCCAGTTGCAATGTATGGCTGTGAAAGTTGGATCCATAAGAAAGGCTGAGCGCCAAAGAATTGAGGCCTTTGAACTATCATGCTGGAGAAGACTCCTGCGAGTCCCTTGGACTGCAAGGCGATCAAACCGGTCAGTCCTAGACGAGATTAACCCTGACTGCTCTTTAGAAGGCCAGATCCTGAAGTTGAAACTCAAATACTTTGGCCACCTAATGAGAAGGAAGGACTCACTGGAGAAGAGCCTAATGCTGGGAAAGATTGAGGGCAAGAGAAGAAGGGGACAACAGAGAATGAGGTGGCTGGATGGAGTCACTGAAGGCGTGAGCTTAAATGGACTCCAGAAGATGGTAGAGGACAGGAAGGCCTGGAGGAATGTTGTCCATAGGGTCACGAAGGGTCAGACACAACTTCGCAACTAACAACAACAAATAGAGCTTAACCATGTTCTTTCCCTGGGCTGTTCACAGCTCCATTCTGCTTTAAATGTTTAACTGGCAAAATGGCCAATGTCTAGGTAACAGTTTTGTGAAGCGTGTAGCCTCTTTCTTGTTAAAAATTCTGAACAAACGGGAATTTTGCCAAATTGAATATTCCTTCAGATGGGCAGAATTTTATTCTTAAACTTCAAATTAAACGTATTATACCTGAATAGAAACCTCCATTAAATAGGATATTGCATTCTTGTAGCTCTTAACAAACATGGAATAGTTTCTAGTAATACAAATTCCTTGAATGGTTATGGATCTAGCTCATTTCTTTGTTCTATCAAAGTAGAAGGATATATCCTTACTCTCATAATCCAATCACATAAATATAAGGGATTTCTTTGATTTTTTGATAACATGGTAATAGCAATTTAGATTTTAGATAGACAGACAGACTGACTGACTAACTAGGCAGGCAGGCAGACATAGATGATAAATGGATGGATGGATGGATGATAAAAATATAATAAAACTTCCATCGCAGTGCCTGTTTGCAATTGTGAAACCAAATGGGAGAAGGGATACTATTGAACTATTAGGATGTAAATTTGTTGAGTTGTACATTGATTTGGGACATTATAGTAAATGATTGGTATTAAATAAGTTAAAGAAGAGGTTTGCTCATATTGAGGTAAATAAGGATTAAATTATAGAAAAAAAATAAAAATAGAAGGAAGGAAGAATAGATTAAGTAGAAATATAGTTGTGGTTAGATGGAATTGGTAAGGCTTCCTAAAAATAAACAGGTAATAAATCATTGTATAAAGGTATGTATAAAATTATGACTAAACACATTAGAAACTTTAGAATATTATCATTATAAACAGTCTTTAGTTTCCGTCCTCCCTTCCCTTTTATTTCCACAATCTTTTGCTCTTGTCTAGCACTTTGTGTAAAATTGCACTTTCCCTAATACTCCAAAAGGGAATAATGTGATAAATATCTATGCCTGTATGACAAGTTATTCTTTTCTTTTTTTGTGCCTGTAGGTATCCTGCCGCCTTTTAAATTAGTATGAGTCTACTACATAGTAACACAAGTTTTGAAATCAATGATCAAGAGAGTGACTGCTGTGCAGCCATGGCCAGTGCTTGCAGTGCTGGGACCAAGGAGGAAAGCTTCTCTGCCCCCATCAGCAACGGTATTGGTGGGACACTTTCAAACTCTTTCACGGAGGAAACCCAAGGCTACGATGTGGAGTTCGACCCACCCCTGGAAAGTAAATATGAGTGCCCTATCTGTTTAATGGCTCTACGGGAAGCAGTACAGACGCCATGTGGACATCGTTTTTGCAAAGCTTGCATTGTCAAATCCTTAAGGTAACACAGTGAGTTTGTTGAAATTCAGTTGTGCCCCAGGTTCAGTCTCCTGGCAGTGTCCATTAATTGCTACATCAGGTTTCTTATGCAACCTTCAAAAATTTAAAGCTAGGATTTCTTGTGAATGAAATGAATGATATCAAGGGAAAAATCATCTGAGAGAAATTCATACAGTCTACTTTTAAGACTTTTGCCTTTTCTATTTCCAAAATTATTTATAATTTAAACAAATCGTTGCAAGGTCAGAATTGTCTTTACCAATTAGTTGTGGTCTTTCATGACATAGTTTGTGTTTTCTATTGTATGATTGACTTGTTGGTTGATTTATTTTAAACTGTGGCATGCTGACATAAAGTAATCCTTTGTTACTGTTAGAGAGCTGTGATAAATATCGATAAGTAAAATACAGTATTGCGGAATAATTTACTGATGGATTGATTGTAGGAACTCAAGTTCTCAATACTTTTTCCCATTATTTTAGTACTAGAATCATGGGCCTTAGCTTTATTCCACCAAAAAAAAAACATTCTGACAACCTTCTCATGAGGTACAACACCTGTAATGCTGAATAAGTTTTAAATGTAAGCTTCCTCAAATAATCAGTTTTGATTTTCCTCATGTCTGAATTTATTAGACAAATGTCTAAAAAATTAAAAGTCCTTTTTGTTGGTTGTTATATTTTAATAAACAGTTAAAATATAACAACCAACAAAAAGGACTTTTAAATCTATTTAAAATCATAGCATAGCACTGTGAATCTCACATATACATATATCTATCCATTTAGCACTGGAAGGTCAGTATGTTAAATTCTGACTTAAATAGTTCAGGCCTTAGACATAGGAGCATATCCGGGAACTCTCTGTCAGTTTCAAACCACAAGTTCCTGTTTCTCCACTGGATTCTGCTCTTCTTGTATATGTTCTGTTTCAAATATTTTTAAAAATGGGAATGGAACAGGTATATTGTCTAAGAAATAAAAACACCAACTTGCATGTAGTAAATAAATGAAATGATTATTTATTTATTTTTATTAATGGGACTTATATCCCGCCCTATCTCCCGAAGGACTCAGGGCGGCTAACAACAACAAAAATTAAAGGTCTCTGTACAGTAAATTAAAATTAAAAATTGAAATAAATTAAAGATTAGAGTTAAAATTGTAAACATAATTAAAATCCCTGTCAGTCCAGGTCAGCCAGGTGGAAAAGGAGTGTTTTGAGGCCGCGGCGAAAGGACTGGAGATCTTGGGCTATCCAAAGCTCAGGGGGGAGCTGGTTCCACAGGGCTGGCGCTCCCACAGAGAAGGCTCTTCCCCTGGGGGTCGCAAGCAACATTGTCTAGCCGACGGTACCCTGAGGAGGCCTTCTCTGTGTGAGCGTACTGGGCGATGGGAATTCGTTCCCGGCAGCAGATGGTCCTGCAAGTATCCCAGGCCTAAGCCATGTAGGGCTTTAAAGGTAAGTACCAGCACCTTAAATCTCACCCGGAGGGCAACCGGTAGCCAATGCAGCTCGCACAGGAGGGGTGTAATATGGGAGTATCGGGGTGCTCCCATCACTACCCGTGCAGCTGCACTCTGCACCAGTTGAAGCCTCCAGGTGGTCTTCAAGGGCAGCCCCATGTAGAGAGCATTGCAGTAGTCTATACGGGAGGTAACGAGTGTGTGGGTGACTGTACGTAGGGCATCTCGGTCCAGAAAGGGGCGCAACTGGTGTACCAGGCGAATCTGGGCAAGTCTCCCCTTAGCCACGACTCCAATATGATCTTCAAAACTGAGTCGTGAATCCAGGAGGATGCCCAGATTGCGTGCTCTATCAACATCTCTCCTCCTATACTCGAAGATGGAACCTCTTGGACTAAATGAGATGTCGGTACGTAAAGCCACTCAGTCTTGGCCGGATTGAGCCGGAGCCTGTTCTTTCTTATCCAAATCTGTACCGCTTCCAGGCAATGGGACATCACATTGAGGGCATCACTGGGTTGGTTCGGGGTGGAGATGAAAAGCTGGGTATCATCAGCATATTGATGATACTTCACCCCGAAGCCACGGATGATCTCTCCCAGCGGCTTCATATAGATGTTGAACAGGAGGGGCGAGAGCACCAACCCCTGAGGCACCCCACAACTAAGGGGCCTAGGGGTTGACCTCTGCCCCCTTGCCAACACCGTCTGCGAACGGCCCGAGAGGTAGGAGGAGAACCATTGTAGAACGGTGCCTCCCACTCCCAACTCCTCAAGACGACGCAGCAAGATACTGTGGTCGATGGTATCAAAAGCCGCTGAGAGATCTAATAGGACCAGGACAGAGGAGTAACCCCTATCTCGGGCCCGCCAGAGATCATTCACCAGCGCGACCAATGCCGTCTCCGTGCTATACTCGGGTCTGAAACCCGATTGGTACGGATCCAGATACTCAGTTTCCTCCAGGACCAAAGGGAGCTGCCGTTTATATTTACATCTTGTGTTAGCCGTACAGATATTGGATTTCTATACCGCCCTTTTCCCTAGGGACTCAGGGCGGTTCACAGGGCATATATAAATAGGTATACAAAAATTAAAAGAGAATTAAACCATGCCCAATTAAAATACAGCAATAGTAAAATAATAAAACCAATTAAAAAACCCATATTCCCCTTCAGGCCAGACCAGCTAACTCGAACAAGTGGGTCTTCAACCCGCGACGGAAGGATCGGAGGTCCGATGCCATCTGGAGCTCAACCGGCAGTTGGTTCCATAGTGCCAGGGCACCCACAGAGAAGGCCCTCCCCCTGGGGGCCACCAGTCGAGAGACCTAGGGGCCGATCTCTGCCCCCCTGCCAACACCGACTGCGAGCGTCCCAGGAGATAGGAGGAGAACCACTGAAGAACTGTGCCTCCCACTTCCAATCCCCTGAGACGCCGCAGCAAGATACCATGGTCGATGGTATTGAAAGCCGCCGAGAGGTCTAATAGGACTAGGACAGAGGAATATCCCCTATCCCGAGCCCTCCAGAGATCATTCACCAGAGCGACCAATGCCGTCTCCGTGCTGTACCCGGGCCTGAAACCCGATTGGTAGGGGTCCAAATAATCCGCTTCATCCAGGACCAGAGGGAGCTGATGCGCCACCACACTCTCAACAACCTTCGCAAGAAAGCGAAGGTTGGAGACTGGACGAAAGTTGTTCAATACAGCTGGGTCCAAGGCAGGCTTCTTGAGGAGAGGTCTCACCACCGCCTCCTTCAAGACGGTGGGGAAATAACCCTCACTCAAAGAAGCAGATATGACCGCCTGGAGCCAGCCTCGTGTCCTCTCCCTAGCTGCATAAACCAGCCAGGAAGGGCACGGATCCAATAAACATGTGGTGGAGCTCAGCCTCCCCATAATCCTGTCCACTTCATCAGGGGTCACAGAATCAAACTCCTCCCAGATAACATTGACAAGACCGCCCATGTCCTGATCGCCAGACTCTGCCAGCTGGAGTCCAACCGGTCCGAATCCGAGCGATTTTATCCGACAGATGTTGACTAAATTCCTCGCACGACCCTGCAAGGGATCCTCCCTCACCTCCTGATTAAGAAGTGAGCGAGTCACCCTAAACAGGGCGGCCGGGCGATTCTGCAGACGCGATGAGGGTGAGAAGGAATTACACCTCGCCACCCTCATCGCTGCGAGATAAGACCTAATATGGGTTCTTAACCGCACCGGTCGGATTCAGATCAGCTAGACCTCCAGCAGCTCTCTAGGCCCTGTTTCCGACGCTTCATCTCCCGGAGCTCCGCGGAGAACCATGGAGCTCGCTGGGATCTGCACCGGGTCAGGGGCCGCAAGGGTACAACCCCGGTCAAGTGCCTCAGTGGCTACCCCTTTCCCAGGCTTCCACTAAGGCATCCGCCGAGTTGTGAGCAATGGAGGCAGGTGGGGACCCCAGCGCCGCTTGGAATCTATCAGGATCCATTAAGCGTCTGGGCGGTACCATCTAATTGGCTCCGTACCCCCACGGCGGGGGGTGGCAAAACGGAAGACCAGCCCGCAGGAGGTGATGATCGGTCCATGACAGGGGCATAATAAATGGAGAGCCCCCACCAAGATCATCCAACCACACGTCCAGATAAAAAAATCAGGTCAAGGGTGTGGCCTCCCTCATGAGTTGGTTCAGAAATTACTTGTGTCAGGTCCATGGCCGTCATGGAAGCCATGAACTCCCGAGCTAGCTCAGATGAGCCTCCCAGGGATGGTAGATTGAAGTCTCCCAAAACTATAAATTTGGGAAACTCAACCACCAACCCCGAGAGGATATCGAGCAGCTCGGGCAGGGCTGCCGCTGCGCGACTAGGCGAAATGTACACCAGCAGCAAGCCCAACTGCGCCTCAGAACCAAATCTCACAAAGACTCACACCCGACTATCTGAGGAACGGTGGTCTCCCGCAGACATAAGGTCTCCCTCATAGTCACCGCCACACCCCCACCCCTACCATGAGCTCGTGGCCGATGTAGCACCCGGAAACCAAAGGGACCCCACCCTCTGGGCCCAACCAAGTCTCCGTGATGCAAGCCAGGTCCGCGTGCTCACCCTCAACTAAATCCCTAACGAGGGGAGCTTTGTTAACCACGGACCTGGCATTCAGGTACACCAGCCGGAGCTCAGGAAGCTGCACATCCTCGCTCCCGGAACCTCGGGAAGAGGCAGAGGGTCGGAGCGCCTCACCGCTTGCAAATAGCGGAGACGGCCCTCCCGGTAACGATACGGCCCTCTGTCTATCCACCTGCTGCCATTCCCCGTCGTGGGAATCGGTAATACAGAGATACAGAGTCTCTCCCTCTCCCCCCCCCCCCCCCGTGTGTGTGTGTGTGTGTGTATTTTGGAACCCGGATAAATGCAAGCAAAAAGAAAAAAAATCTGGAATATTACTTTTCCTTGAGTCCCTTCCTAGCTGCAATCTCTACTCCCACCACTGCTAAGCTATTTCAATTAATCTGCTATGAGGTGCAAAAGATGCTGGAGTCGGAGAGATTTTCAGACTGGCTGTGAGGAAGGGCAATAAAGCAGGAATAAAAATGTCTTCCAGTTCATGTGAGACACTTTTGGAACCAAAGCTGATTGTTTGCAGAAATGTGAAGAATCACATTGTAGCCAAATGCACAGCACTTGGTATTAATACATGCATATACACATACATGCATAGACACATACATTATACATACAGTACATATTGTTTCTTTTTGACAGAGATGCAGGTCATAAATGTCCAATAGACAATGAAATCTTACTAGAAAATCAACTCTTCCCTGATAATTTTGCAAAACGTGAAATCCTCTCACTGACAGTGAAATGTCCCAACAAAGGCTGCAGTCAAAAGATGGAGCTAAGGCACTTAGAGGTAAGTTTTAATGTGTATCTTGTTTAAGAACTAAGGTTTAATTCTATACTAGCCTGATCAGTATATTTAGGACTTATATAAAGAGATACTTAGGATATGTAAAGCAACAACTCTTGAAAAATTGGATAATAGGAAGTAAGGTAATTATGATTCTTTCCTTGAAACTAGGGCTAAATTTGTTATGTTTGAATAAGTTACAGATAGTCCTCAGGTATAGTATTGATTGGGCTGGACTTCCCATCACTAAGCGACAGTCATAAAGTGCAATGTCACAAAATTGTACTGCTTAGCGACAACAATTCTGGCACTCCCAAACCACGGTGGATGAGGACCTCACAGCTGCCCTTTTCAATTTCCTGCTGACTTCTCTATTAACTTTGCTGATCGGAAGCCAGCAAATAAGTTGGTAACCAAGAACCACCTGTAATAACATTTAAGAGTCTTCTGAACACCATGCCCTTACGAGTGTTTCATAGGTGGATTTCAGCTGCTCACTCAAGTTTTTCCTTCTGCTGCAGCAGGTAATGTTTGTTATATTTAGGTTTACCATTGATTTTGTAATATTGGTTGCTTTTAAATGAAAAAAATAGATTGTGGGTCACTAAGTATCACAATATTTCCATAACACCATTGAGAAAACCATATGAAACCATTTGTATATCTTTATTTGTATGGTTGTTAAAGCTATAGTTACCAGTAATGTTTCTCTCTGGTAATATTACAATTATGGTCAAACGTTGTATTTTCAGGAATTATGTAACAAAATCAACAATTTTGTTTTGTTTTGTTTTGGGCACCTGTTCTTCTAATGGCTTTTCCCCAGGACCATGAGATACATTGTGGATTTGCAACAGAAAAATGTTCTCTGTGTCAAGAGATTTTCCAGAAGAACCAGTTGCAAGAACATATTAGGCTAGAATGTCCACGACGGCAAATTGCCTGTCCAAATTGTGCCATGTGTATGCCTTACGAAGAAAAAAAGGTATAATGCAAAATAGAACTGTTATATATTTATACTAAATTAATAAACTTATTTTAATAATGCATTGATTATTTCCAGGTTGCTTTCTGTTCTCTCATATAAAATGGTCCATAAAATGGAGTATTTTATTCCTTAATCCACTGAGGTAATTGCATCTTTCTGTGGAAATGATTGTTCCTTCTCCAGTTCTGCCTGTTCATTATCTTGATCTAAAGAATGAAAAGTCAGTCTAGATCAGAGTTTCTGAACCTTTTGGGCTTGGCGGCCCGGGGAGGGGGGAAAGAAGGGATGGTTTTGTGTGTGGAGTGAATATGCACATACAAGCGTTCAAATACCCATTCCTCGAACGAGGGGTTGCAGACACCAGTGACAACACTCACTTGAGGGGCCGCAAACACTTGTGACGCTTGCGCGAGCATCGTCACAGACATTTGCAGTACCACTTGCACAAGTGAGGCCACAAATGTGAGTGGGGCCGCAAATGGCTGTGATGCTCACGGCAACGTGCAAGTGGGCCTGTGTGCGCCCACAATCACATGCGGACTGGCTAGCCACTCAAGTGGCCTGGTGGGGACCCCTGATCTAAGCAATATTGGATGTAGACTAGTTTTTATAGGTGTCAGAGCAGAAGGTGTTATACAACTTTTTTCCCCCCTTCTGTTCAATCATGTCCTATCCAGGGGTAGGCAACCTCGGCTCTTTTATGACTCATGGACTTCAACTCCCAGAATTCCTGAGACAGCTATGCTCCGTGAGTCATAAAAGAGCAGAGATTGTGTACCCCTGTCCTATACGATTTGAAGAAAATATTTTGTTTACTACTTTCTTTTAAAATAATTATAAAGGTAGTCCTTGACTTTCAACCAGTCACTTGGTGACCATTCAGAGTTACAACAGACCTCCCTAGAGCTACTTACAACCTGGTTCTGAAGTTCTGATAGAAGGGCCTTGTCACATATCAGGGGTTCAGCAACAGGCTCGCATTTATAACTGTTTGCAGCATCTCATCATGTGACCATATTTTATGATGTTTTTACTGAAAACTGGCATTTTTTGTTTTCAGCAAAAACAGACCCTTGTGAACCCAATGCTTTGCAATTGGTGTACTCAGCGACTGCCAGGTTAGCTTAATGATCATGGCAAAAAAAGTCATGTGGGTGACTCGCTTTATGGTCATCACAACTTACCATTGCAATGGCCAGGCTTCATTATGGCTATAAGTCAAGGACTACCTGTATACATAATTGCACATAAACTATACTCATTCCTCATTAGCTGCATATTCTGTTGTGGATAACACTATAGAAGTGTTATTTTTTTTGTCAAATGTCTCAACACAGCTATACACAACCATGGCAGTAGAGAAAAAAGTGTGAGAGCCTTACCTAGCAGCATTGACATGGGCTACACCAAGGGCAACCATACTCTTGTTCTCATGGTGTTCGCTGTGATAACAAATCTCCACACCATTCTAATAATAATTCACATGTTTTCACATCAGTGCTTCAGTAACCACAGTTTCTATTTCTGTGGGGGTTTTCAGCTTCCATGGATAACAACATTGTAAGTGTACCTGCCTACGATACATGAGTTGAGAAAAAGGATAAAAGTTCTGCCCTTGAAGCATGGCTTTATAAAATGCTTCCAATCCCTCTGATTAGATCAGAGTGGGTAACCTCTATTAATTCAAAATCATTATTCCGGGAGAAAGGCAGACAACCTTCTCTCGTGCAGCCAGACAATCTTCTGAAATTGTGATAGAGAGAAGCTGTATCCTAGATTGTAAACCATCTAATAGTCCTAATTATGTATCATTTCCCTTTCCATGACAACTAATTTTCTTTCTTTTTTCTTTCTTTCACTAAAATAAAGGTTCACGATGAAATATGCCTTTTGGCAAACGTCTTCTGTAAATATTGTAATACAATGTTAATCAGAGAACAGGTAAAAGGACATATTTTGTTTGCTTTTTATTTATTACTTTGCTCAGAGTGTAATAGAACAAATTGATAAGTTATAGCTCTGACAAACATTATTATGAGACATAAAAGGATAGTGTGAACTGTTACGTAGAGTTAAATGCTAGGGAGGAACTTTATCTTGTGTTTTCATACATCAAAATATTTTCTTATTCAGCAACTTAGTTTTTAGATCTATATTATAATTAGATTCAAAAGCTTTTTTTTGTATTTCTCTATAGGCACAAATATCTTGGGACTCTGAAAGCTTCACCTTATACTAAGCAGATAATATCTACAGAAAGAATACTTTACAGTGACTTTCACAAAATGATTTTTCCCGGAAGGCTATCTCTGTGGCCTCTCTTAAATTTTTACAACAAATTATATGTACACCATTTATACCATCAATATTGTAGTATTATTAATCTTTTCAGAGATTAGATTTTACCTTGATCTGGCTCTGTCTCAAAATATCAACTAAATAAAATTGCTAAAAATGACTTTACTAAAAAGTTTGATGCTTAGTTATTTTCCTAAGTGTTTTATTTTTTCTATTGTTTATAATATGTTTTATTTGTCCTTTTACCTTGATTTTTAGTTTAATATTTTTGTCATTTTTAAGTTACAGTAGAGGAGAGATTTTGAAAGTGGGGATCATTTTAAAATAGGAGGTGAAAACTTTTTTTAAAAAAAATCCTAATGTGACAGTTACAAATAAACAATATATTTGCTTGTTACAAACATAATAATAAACTGGTGAGGAAAAACAAAGCTTAAATTTGGTAATACAGATATTTTGAGATAGAGTCAGATCAAGGTAAGATCTAATGTCTGAAAAGATTGATAATACTACAGTGTTGATGGTAATGATGTACATATAATTTGTTGTAAAAATTTAAGAGAATTATTTTTTTATCAACGCTATTTTCCACACTTTGAAAGTTTTGTTTTCCATTGCTTTACAGTAACAAATCTGGCAGCTAAACTGAATAGAAACTGAATCATTTTTTAAATGTACAACTCATGTTGTAGGCAACGTAAAATAGGATAGAAAATCCTAGGATTCATTTTAAGATGTTTGCAAAGCTTATCAGTTTTATTAAAACTTGGCTAATTAGGTCTTGTCATCCAAAAGGAAAATACAGAACTATTTATTTAAACCTTTGCCAATACCATCTAGGAAGTATTGCAATTAATATAATGCAATTTAAGTGGAGTATAATGCTACTGATCTTTACAGTATTAATGGCACTGTTTTTTAATTGTTATTTGATTTGAAACCTGGAAAATGATCTGAATCTGAGCATAAAAGTTTAGACAAAATATATTTGCTATTAATTTCCCAGTTTTCTCACTAGAAAGTAATATTATTTAATAAATGGTATAATGACACATATTTACTTGTTAGTGTAGGATTTCTGGAAATTACAGATCATTCTTTTTTTTCTTTTTGTAGCTGCCTAATCATTATGATAATGACTGCCCTACAGCTCCAGTACCATGTACCTATAGTGCATTTGGATGTCTAGAAAAGGTAATTTAAATTAGTTTTATACATGTATATATTTGTTGATTTTAGAGAAATATTTGTCAGATAATATTGTAATCTGTGTATAATGTATAAAGAATGAACTCACTTTGATTGGTTAGCCCTGAAGCAAAGAAAATTTAGGGAAGCAATTTCAGTATTTATATGACAAAAGTTTGTTACTTTGTTAAAGTTTACATGTTTTAATAATGGCACCCAAAGCAGTTTTTAAAAATAAATTAATGTAATATATAAAACATTGCCCATCACATATATTAATGGGGAGGGCATGATGGCTCAGTGATTAAAGATGCTGAGTTTGTCAACTGGAAAGCTGACAGCCCAGTTTGAGACCCGAGCACAGGACGATGGGGTGAGCTCCAATTACTTGCTCCAGCTCCTGCCCACCTAGCAGTTCAAAAGCAAGCAAATGCAAGTAGATAAATAAGTACCACTTCAGTGGGAAGGTAACAGCATTCCATGTCCTTGGCATATAGCCATGCTGGCCACATGACCACGGAAATGTCTTGGGACAATGCTGGCTCCCTCAGCTAAGAAACAAGATGAGCACCATCCCCTAGACCTGGACACAATCAGACAGGGGAAACCTTCACCTTGTATTTTAGTGAACAGAATGCCCATAAATTTAAAGGCACTACTAAGTCCTAAAAATTTAATATACATGTGTGCAAGTGGATAGAGAAGATTTAAACATTTAAAGTTTGGGAACATTATTGACAGCACTTGAAATAGGTTAGAACCTCTGTGATATGAAAAAATCTGGACAAGATCTTTGCTTACTAAATAGAGACGTGAACAAGTTTTTCAAATGTAGTCTGTTTACTTTTAGATTCATCCCAATTATCATATAAACTAGGAAGTTTTCAGTTGACTAATGTTTTTCTGTTTTGCTTAAACCTGAAACCTAACAATGGCTATACACATTTTGTATTTGGGAGGCAAGTCTCTCATTTTTTTCCCCAGAGAACTAAGAGAATTTCAATATGATACCTTTCTACAGCTACAGTAGTGCCTCTTTAACAACCATTTGTTCAATGACCTTTCAAAGTTATGGTGCCACTGAACAAATGGTACTTCACCCGGTCCTGAAGTTACAGCTGTTGCAGCACCCCCATGGTCATATGATCAAAACTTAGAAGCTTGGCAGTCCACAACAATTATGACCTCAGGGGTACCTCAACTCCACTATACCCACCTATCTCCTCCTATTTGTGCCCTTTTGGCTGCTCTGTGCACTGGCACTCCTCAGTAGCAGAGGCAGTGCCAGGGCTGAATTAGAAGCTCAAGGCCTTCAGAAGTCTCAGTCAGCCACCAACAACAACTCGGGCCTCAACTTCCATCCCAATGCCAGTGGTGACACTACCGCTACCGAGAGCCACCTCGAGTATCATGGCCAGCTGCCCCGGTACAGCCTCCTAGCCCCTCTACTCCCTGTGCCCTGCAGACCCTGCTATTCCCAGGCTGAACTTCTCTTGTGTTCTTCCTGCTGCATCCAGCTTCCCCCTATACGTGGCACCTCCTGGTCACATCAGGCCTTCTTCCTGAGGCCACGTGCATGCTTCTCCAGATCACACACTGCCTTTTTGCAATGCTTTGGAAGGCCTCAGAAGCATTGTGATAAGGCAGTGTGTGATTTGGAGGCTTGCGTAAGGGCTTCTTACAAGCTTTTGACAGGCCTCAGAAGCATCATGAGAAACATTGCACAATTTGGAGGACAACATATAGTCTTGGGAATAAGTCATGGCACGACAATCAGCTGTCTTGCATATGACTAGGCATACCTCATCAGCCGAGGAGGAAGAAGGCTGGGGCTAGGGCTGAAATAGAGCCTTGGAGGGAAAAAATGTCTTTGTTTATTCAGCTATATATGATTGCCAAAATGTAGCCCATTTTTCAATCCAGCCTCTAGGATAGAAAAGGTCTGTCTTCCCAGAAAATCAGTTTAGAATTTATTTTGATTCTTCCATGGAATGAATTAATTCTGTAATTGCTAATGTGAAAGTAATTTGCTTTCATTTAGTGGGAGGTCCGATTACTGTCTGCTAGGGGTTTTTTAGTTTCTTTCCAACCAATATGGTAGTTTTTTGTTCTGAATTATCAATTTCTTCTCGTGTAATAATTCATTGTAGATAAAATTTGCAGGATTGAGTAGATTTCACGTGGGGGGGGGAGGGAAAGGAGCTTTTCAGTCATGCTGTGAAATACCTTGAGCTACTGAATGTTGGATAGCACATATAGAATTTAAATCTCATATTTATTTCAGAAGAACAAGCTTGTCATTCTGGCTTTCTATGACTTTGCCCGGCTTGGAGTCTTCCAAATAACATTAGACTATAACATCCAAAATTATAACCAGGATTCTAAACTAGTCATTGCTGAGTAGGAATTGTACCACAACACATTCTGTAGGGCTTCTGGTTGAAATTTAACCTATTCCAAGGTTAAAGTATATACTAATGTAAAAATAAAGCCAAATAAAAAGACATATATAACAAATGATATATCTTTGTACAATATATATCTTTGATTTCTGTGTGTGTGTGTGTGTATGTGTGTGCGCGCGTGTGCGCATGCACGCACTTGTGTATATTTGTGTGTGTGTAATCTCAATTTACTAATTTATTGGAGTGGAATTTGGTAATTATTCTAAAATGGAGATTAATTATAATAAGTTCTGGAAAATTTTGGAAAATGAGTTCTGTAGTATATCATGGTACCATGACTTTTTAAAGAAAAAAAGAGTAACAGCAAAAAGTATTTTCATAATTAAGTAAAATATTTCTTGCTTTAGTTATATAAAATAAAAATAATAATGTAGATCTGTAAAAATGAAAATTAAAGATTTCAGTATATTTTTATAATTTTGCAGATTTTTTAAATTGCATAAATGTTTTTCGGCTTCTCATCTTAAGCTGCTGTTTTGTAATCTATATATTCATGTGAGAATGTTTATTCAAATGTTTATTTTTTAAAAATAAACATTTATAGGGAAAAGATTATTCATTGATTATGTTCTTCCTATACTTAAATCAGAGAAATGTTCCTTTCATACTTCATATTTTCATAATCATTAATGTTAGAAAGATATTTTTACTATGTGATGGGTTACATTCTTGTAAAATATAAATTTTCAAAACAAAAGTTCTGTTGTTGACTGTACAATATGACATAGTTCAAATATTACATTAATGATTAGTAATACTGATGCTATTCTAAGTAGCTAAAATATTTTGTTTTACATCTGAAATTTGAATAGACCTTGATCTGCTTCTGAGCATTTGAAATTTCTACAATATTAATAGTTCAGTTCTGTTCAGTTTATCCTTGTTTGTTTCAGTTAATATTAAACAATAAAGCTACTTCTTTTTTTAATGCAATATTTTCCCTTCTCCATTAAGACTCAGTCCTTGACTTTACTCCAAAGAAATAGAGTTGTATTCACTTTTGTCTAATTGCAGATGCAGAGAAATGATTTGGCATGCCACATGCAGGAATTTACTCAGGTTCATATGAGAATGATGGCTCACACTCTTCGGAGTGTCAGCGTCACCACTCCAACTTCTGTGAATTTTTCTGGAACCTTACCCTTTGACCCATCACTTTTCTCTCAAGGCATGCCACCCTCGTGTGAGTGTAGCCCAGAGGTCCAGAACTTCAAGGAGACTATTCAGCAACTGGAAGGTCGCTTGGTAAGACAAGATCACCAAATCAGAGAACTCATTGCAAAAATGGAGACGCAACAGAACCAGATGGGAGATCTCAAACGCACCATCCGAACGCTAGAGGAAAAAATGGCTGACATGGAAGCCCAACAAAGTAACGGCATTTTCCTGTGGAAAATTGAAAATTTCAGTGCGTATCTGAAAGCTCAGGAGGAAGAAAAACCCGTTGTGATCCATAGTCCAGGTTTCTACACAGGGAAACCAGGATATAAACTTTGCTTGCGTCTGCATATCCAGTTACCAAGCGCTCAGCGTTGTGCTAACTACATTTCTCTTTTTGTTCACACCATGCAAGGCGACTATGACAGTCATCTCCCTTGGCCTTTCCAAGGCACCATACGTCTATCAATTTTGGATCAGTCTGAAGGATCTCCAAGGCATAACCATGAAGAAGTCATGGATACCAAACCTGAGTTGCTAGCCTTCCAACGTCCTATGGCCCATCGTAATCCAAAGGGCTTTGGATATGTGACTTTTATGCAGTTGCAAGCCCTAAAACAAAGAACATACATAAAAGATGATATTCTCTTGGTGCGCTGTGAAGTTTTAACGCGTCTGGACTTAACCAGTCTCCGAAGAGAGGGTTTTCAGCCTCGTAGTACAGATGGAACATAATAGCCTATTGTCCAATTTTGATTGTTACTGTTATTATGAAAACCAAGCTTGGTTTAAATTATTTGGCTCCCTAAAGGGGAGCAAATGATGTTCCTATTTCAAAAAGAAAAAAGTCGTGATCTTACCTTCAGAGCAAACTTCTGGTTCTTCCTCCTTAGGACCAGAAAGGCAGCAATAATAAATATGCATTTTATGCCTTTTTTTACTATATGAAAAATCTTTCACTTGTAGCAGCTGCTTTTCTGTCTTCTTAGACGAAGAATCTGCAGAACTGAAAATGAAGGGTGAGATTCATAAAAAATCACAGATATTTGAAGCAGAATTTAGACTGCCACTCTTGGAAAACTGTATGCTTTTTAGGAAACGGGAAATCATTCTTCTTTCATAAGACAAAATATATATCTAGTGCACTCTGTTGTTCTTTTTGGTGAGCTAGATAACTGACTATTATCAGTAGCTGACGTGTGTTAAAAATTGTAATTAAAACAACCGCTTATTGTACAGTGAGGAATTGGCCAAATTCTATTGTTATTTGACATTAGATGATTGACAGATGAAGCTATAAACTTTGTATCTCAGAGAAGTTAAATTCTGAAATATGTCTGCATAGAGGCAAATATATAGTGGGATACCTCAGGGTTCCTGTCTTGGGCCCAGAATTGTTCAACATTTTTATAAATTACTTAGAGAAAAGGATGCAAGGGGAAATTTAACAAATCTGCAAATGACACAGCTAGGAGGAGACACCTCCAAAGACATGCTCAAGGTTTGAAATAATTCCTGCCCTGGGAGGAGCTGGGGGGCGTGTTAGATTATAAAAACTCCAAGCTGCCTTCCAACGTATTCCATAGAATTCCTAAGATTCCATGAATTGAGTATATAAGCTAATAAATTAGGGCTAAATCGTGTCTTAAAACCCATCCTCAAAATTACAACAATTGTACCACTCCTGCAATCACTTGATTGCAATTCACCTGCTTGGCACCTGTTTCATATTTGCATCAGTTGCAATGTTTTGTGGTGGCACAACCTTCCCGGCTGGCTCCTGATGGGCAAAGTCAATTGAGGAAGCTGGGTTCATTTTAATGACCACATACTTCACATAAACAACGTGATCCACTTAATAGCAGTAAAAATGGCTGTAAAATCAGGACTGGCATGTGATGACTTGCTTAATAACCGCATCGCTTAGTTGTTGGGACCTGAAGTTATGAATCCCAGTTGTGGTCATGTGTAGCGGACTACCTGTGTGACCTCTGCCTAATTGCTTAATGCTCTTTTATCATTAAAGCAAGAAAGTGAATACTCATATCTTTGTAGATGTGGAATGGCGACTTCTTTCTTGCACTCCCTTCCCAGAGAATTGAGCGTTAATCCATTCTCAACTACTGGTTTAACATAGTGATAAATTATGTTTGATGTATCTAAAAGATCGCTGCAGAAGCTTAATGAGGCATCAACCTGATTGCCTCAGGACATCTTTGCCCTGATGACTGATGAAATCCTGAGGTATCCTTGACTGATGTTTCCATGTCACTATGTCATTTGCACTGCTTATTCCTATCACTTGCCCTGTGGCGTTTTTGTTTTGCACTTGTGATGATAAGTTTTAACTGTGACTCTGCTACAAATGTTAAACACGTTTCATTTTTAACCTGGAAGCACTGTTGCAATCTGTTAGCCTTAAAGGGAATTCCCCTTCTTTTAAAGGTGATTTGGGATAGGCTTAGGCTCACATTCTGCAGTGTTTTCAGTTTTGCTGACTTATTCAGCATAGGTGTTAACAATTCTCAAAAATGTGATTTTTACCCAGCTTCAGATTGGCTGATCTGAGCAAAGCTGTAACATTTTATTTTTGCGCACCACAATCTATGTAGAAATGTATTACTTTGTTGCAAAAACCTTACTATTAGTGCACATTGTAAACCACTGGTCAAAATTCATTAGTGTCAACAGGATAATTTTGGGGAAAGGGCTCTTGATAACAGTTGTGTGACATGAGAGCAAAAATGTGGAGTCCTAATCAAAGTTAACTAAAGGATGGAAGTGTAGCCCTGAT
Source organism: Vipera ursinii (assembly GCF_947247035.1). Taxonomy (NCBI): domain Eukaryota; kingdom Metazoa; phylum Chordata; class Lepidosauria; order Squamata; family Viperidae; genus Vipera; species Vipera ursinii. The sequence continues at coordinate 82,797,090 of NC_139512.1, forward strand.
GTGTGAAAGAAAAATAATCAAAGCAGCCTTACCTTTACTTTGAAAAATAATACTGATATAAATAGTACTGGTGGCAATAGTTAATCAAACCAAATCCGCACTACTATTCCATAAGAACATACGACAGTAAACTTGTAGCTCTATGATAGCGTAATCTTTCCTTACAGCCCTATACGAATAATCTCAGTATGGTCCTTACCTTGCAAAACAAATAAAAGCTACACAGCAATGAAGCAATCACAGGAAAAAAAACACTCAAAATTTTGAGTTGACCTGTCAGATTTGAAGGCACCTGTCAGAACACTGCCTATGAAAAGACACGAATGGAGGCAAAGCTTATTTGAACCAAACATTTCCCAGAATTTGGGAGTGAAATAAAGTATTATGGGAGTATAACACATACCTATTCTACATTTTTATAGAAGAGAAGCTTATGTGAAAGCAAAAGGTTTTTTTACCTTTTCTAAACTCCCACTTCATATAGGCACTGAAAATGTGCATTATTTGAAATAATTGCTTGTCTATTCAGAATACAAATCTATAAATACTGATTTGTACCATATAATTTTCTATTCTCATGCTTTTTTTATGAAAAAGAACAGTGTAGATTATTCTTTATTTAAACTTTGGTCTAATTATAGGGATGTCATTTTTGATGAAATTGCAACTCTTAGTGTGATATATTTCATTTACTTATCCAAAAGTAAATGTCACTTAGTGAAACTTGTTTCTAACTATCTTCTAGAAAGCTAAGAAAAAGAATGCTGGCATCTTTAGATATTTTTATATATAGAAGTATTATGTATTACATTGTATCAATTTACTGCATATTTACAATGCTATTTTGACAGGAAAAAAATCCAATTTTGCGGGACACGTGGATATGAATAGTAATTTATTGTAATAAGCATTAACTTTTAAGGAATAGTATTCCATTTAGTTAATAAACTAGTAGATTGCATATTCTCTCTTTGTCAATTGCGATTTCAGATTGTTATAAGTCCTCTATAAAATAAAGATAGGAACTAATTAATATATGTGGGCTTATTTCAGCTTCAGGTAGTCTTATGGACAACTGTTAAGTCCACTTGAGTACTTTCAGATAATGAAATATGGGATTGCAGTGTCATCTTTTATTTAAAAATTGTTGAATACATGTCAAGATCACTATCTAAAATATCGATACTTTTTGTCTGTTATTTAAACTAACTTTATTTTCCATCACTAGAAATATTTTAACTTCTGTTTTATCCTGCTTTTTTATTCAAAATATTTTGAGCCCTAATTTTGGAATTCATTGCTAATAGACATCAGTAAGGTCTAATCCATCTCTTTAAGATATCCCTTTAAGATTACTTGATTTTTAGCTTCCTTACTACCAGCTCCCCATCCCTTTTCACTGTATATATTGTACTTATCTGTGCAGTATGCTACTGTTTTTATTCAATGTTTTATATTCTGCCACATAATTAGGAGGAAAAATAGGGAGCTGGATGCACTTTTTTAATCTAACAAATTTCAGTAAAATGGCATAAGCTTTCATAAACTATAGATCAGTAGTTCATATGCATGGAGTGGAGGAGCAAGTAACTCACAGGCAGCTGTCTTAAATTCCTGTTCCCATCGGGCCTGCCCAATAACAGTAGTAATATTTTTTTAAATAAAAGATTGGAAGATGGTTTTCTGTTTCATTGAAATGTCAGGTTATCGTAATATGTGTTGAACCAAGTACCAATGCAAACATACAAGTAAACTAACTACAAGGGGGGAAAACCATTTGAATTAAAATGCAGGGTTTCTGCCTAAAATGAACTAATGCTGTGACATTATCCAGTAAATTAAAAATGCTAGTAACAACGGCACACTACAATATTACATACTATCAATGTTGCTAATGCCTCAGTATAATATTTTAACAAAAATACATTGTGTAATAAATGCATTAATGTAAGACCCAAATACAAGTCATAGAAAACTCTTTTTGTAACATTCATAGGCAAAATGTCAGAAGTAACAAAAACATGGACAAACCAAAACTTCAAGGAAGTCTTCTGGATCATCGTTTTATGTAATGTCCCCAGTCAGCAAACTTATTTTTAAAAATGTATTACGTTTTGCTTTATTTTTTCAAAAATGTGGTTGAATGGGTAAAAGACATTAACTTTAGCAATTAGTTTCTCATTTGCATAGCAGCTCAACTTCATTTCTTTAATGCACATGTGCTCATGATTTTCGTCTTCCTGTTTTGAACACAAGAGGAAGTTGCTTATAATAAAGCGCATTTGACTCTGTTTTGAGTTAAAAAAAATAACAAAAACGTTTATGCTGTTGAGTGGAATGTGCAGTGTTTCAGTGCTGCATTACAGGGATGAGCATAAATTTTCAGTGATGTGGACTGCAATCCCAATTGTACTTCATAATGGCCGCCATTAATGGGAATTGTGAATTCAGCAGTAGTTTAACTGGAGAACCAACTGCTGTAGTATTTCTAAATGCTTAACTGTCACTTGTATGGTTACAAATCTTTTTCAGGCCTAGTGTCTACTGAAAATGTTGCTTGCCTTGCACATCAGCATCTCTTGTTTGAGGAAAATGAACAATTTGTAACTGCTCAGAAATGTTGGGTTTTCCAAAATAAAAAATCATGATGAAAAGTCCTTATTTCAAGACAGTAAATAAGATGGCATTCAACAAATCTTCACGTCTTACATATGTCTATGGTGCAGCACTTAAAACTAAACATTAAGAAAACCAAGATCATGGCATCCAGCCCTCTCAATTCCTGGCAAATAGATGGGGAAGAAATGGAGGTAGTGACAGATTTTATTTTCCTGGGCTCCAAGATCACTGGAGATGGGGACTGTAGCCAAGAAATTAAAAGACGCTTGCTCCTCGGCAAGAAAGCAATGGCAAATCTAGACAGCACACTAAAAATCAGAGACATCACCCTGTCAACAAAAGTGCGTATAGTCAAGGCTATGGTCTTCCCAGTTGCAATGTATGGCTGTGAAAGTTGGACCATAAGAAAGGCTGAGCGCCAAAGAATTGAGGCCTTTGAACTATGGTGCTGGAGAAGACTCCTGCAAGTCCCTTGGACTGCAGGGCAATCAAACTGCTCAGTCCTAGAGGAGATTAACCCTGACTGCTCCTTAGAAGACCAGATCCTGAAGTTGAAGCTCAAATACTAATGAGAAGGAAGGACTCACTGGACAAGAGCCTAATGCTGGGAAAGGTTGAGGGCAATAGAAGAAGGGGACAACAGAGAATGAGGTGGCTGGATGGAGTCACTGAAGTAGTAGGCGTGAGCCTAAATGGACTCTAGAAGATGGTAGAGGACAGGAAGGCCTGGAGGAACGTTGTCCATGGGGTCACGATGGGTCAGACCCGACGTTGCAACTAACAACAACATAGTGTAGCACATTCATGCCATACATTCCAGATATTTCTCCTATGTGCATGTTGCACACTGGCTTTGTTCATGTGCTTAAGTATAATTAACTAATTTCATATAGTTATTACTATTGCCCCTTTTAACTTATGCTTCTGAATATATATTAAATGAGCATTCTAAATACTAAAGAGCTGGAGCCAACTTTTTTTCATGAGCACATCTTTGATTAAAGTGGCCACAAGGGGGCAGCATTACTCTATTAAGTTCAACACCGCTGTTTCAAAATAAGGGCTTTCAAGAGCTTTGAAAGATGCCTTTAGTCATTGGTAAGACGAAGGTTTTAAAATTCTGCTCACTGGCCCAACTGCAGACCTGTTTAACTAAACACGTGCTATAAAAACCATGAAATTTTCCCTTGCAGCACTTGCCAAGTAGTTAGATTTTAGTGCCTTCTTTTTATGTTGAGATTGCACAATCTAAATAAATGATAAATATTAAATGGAAATCCAGCTACTCAGCTACTGAGGCTATAAGTAAGCATCACAGCCACAAAGAAACAATCTCTTAAATAAATTGTGAGTGCTTCCGGGAACCGTTGGTAGCAACTGCTCGTCACCTTGTTAATAGAGACTTAAATCTAGGGCAAATATTGTTTTAAAAAGTGAGTCACTTAAAAATATATTCAACAGAATAAAGAATGCAGCTGTTGCCAAGTTAGATTCCATTTCTTATGCCTTTGAGCCAAACCCTTGGAAGAAGCATCTTCCTCTGATTCCCAAACCCATCTCACGTGTTTCTATTCCAAGTCTGAGCAAGCCCATGAACATTTCGGTTACCTCAATTAGAATGGTTTGAAAAATAATTTATTCTGAAGGGATTTTCCAACTTCCTAAGGTGACCCACAGCTCTGTAGTTTTCTGGCAGACTCCCATCCAAGTAGTAATCATGTCTGATCCTGTTTAGCTTGCTGAGATTGATCAAAATCACCAAGGTACTACCACTTTAAAAAAAATCACAATTATGACAAATCACGGCTTGAACTATCTTGCTTTGCATGTAATGAGTCTATCTCATATATTAGTTTCCCCTTTTAAGTTGCATTACTGAAATAAATGAAGTTTTGCACGATATTCTAATTTTTTGAGTTTCACCTGTAGATACTTCCTTTGATATTAAATAGATCCCATACTTTATTTCTTTACAGTATAATTTCATTTTCAAGAATATAGATTCCAAGGGTGATGTTATTACACAGCCCTATATTTTTGTGTGAAGCATTCCCAGATAAAGAACCTAGAAAGAGTTAGTGATAAACAATGGGCTAACAATTAGGAAGACTAAGAAATGTATTTTGTCTTTCTAAGTGCTAAATAGTATTATTCAAGTATTTGGTTTGCATTTATATGCTGAGCATTGTTAGCCTGTCTTTATGGAGACTTGTGTTGTGCCTTAGTGAACTATCTCAATTTATTTCTTGGTCAAATTACTTTTTTTCTTAACACCTATTGCCTTCTTACTCTGTGGAGTAAGAAAATTGTGAATTCACGGTGGTACTTGCTACTTTTGAACTTGAACACCATCTCTGACTAATGCTTTTTGGGAACCTATTTTTCTTACCTATTTGCCACATGAAAAATTAATATGTTGAGCCTTGGTGCAACAGCCAGTTTGATCAATGGATAGGTTCTTTCACTGGCACGATAATTTGATGAATGTGCCCAATATATTTTAAAAAGAAAGAAAAATCTCCAAATGTGTCCATTAAGTGTCCAGAAAAGCTGTGAATTCTCTGAAAAACGGCACAAGTAAACCCAAGAATTTAGTAAAGTTGCATATATATAGATAGCCTGATAAGTTTTCCTACATGTGAATGGATCTGTTTCTATTAGCATTCCAGATATGTTTCCTAGCTGAGAATAAACATCTTCCTCACCATTAGTGATTCTGCCCCTTTAGAAAGCAAAGGTCTGCAGTGGAAACCCTTCTGCCAATGCAGGCTCCTCAACTTATTTCAATACATTGAATCAGCAATAAAACAATATTACATGCTATTCTGGTGCTATTTGTAAGGACAAGAGATTTTTATGTAGCAGTTGATTAACAACCATTAAGAGCTAATCTAATCTGGTGTAGTGGTTAAGGCACCAGACTAGAAAACAGGAGACCTTGGCTCTTTTGGTTGAAGGCTGAGTTCTAATCCTGTCTTCAACCAGGTGGGCTAGTCATTCTTTCTCAGCTCTAGGAAGAACAACAAAGAAAAACCACGTTTAAAACCTTGCCACGAAAATGGCAGAGATTTGTTCATGTAGTTGCCAGGAGTCAAGACTGACTCAAAAACAAAGACACAAGAAATCCCCCCACCTATGTTAAAAATTAACAGAGCAATCAGCTTCTTTTTAGAAAATGACTGCATTTTAAAAAGCCATGGCACTTTGTTGTTTTTTTTTAAAGTTCTGTATTATATGTCATGCATTTAGGTTCTGGGAGTTGAACTTAATTCTTACCGTAACTGTTTAATGTACAAAAGGCTTTTTTTTAATGGAACTTTGTGATATCAACAGCAGAATTTGTTATGCGCAAAAATGGTAAGCTATATTAATTCCCACAATGGAAGAATGGTTGGAGAAGCTGATGGAACTAATGGAGATGGCCAAATTAACTGCTTTAATCAAAGGGGAAAATACATCTAACTTTGATTCTGGAAGCTACTTCTGGATTTTGTGCTTGAGACAGAAAAAAAATGAAACTTTTAACTTTGGAATTTACTGATTGGACAAGGGTTTTTTTGTTTTGCTATAGAAATGTTAGTATAAACAGTATGCAAAATAAAAAGTTCAGACTAACATGTTCATTCTAAGGTGTTGGAAGAATTGTATTTATTTTCTTTTTTCTTTTATCATACACTTCTCTCCCTTTTCCCCCTTCCCCCAAAATTTTTATTTTCTTTGGTATTTTATAAAGTTTAATAAAATTATATTATTAAAAAAAAATCTTAACTGGGGATTAGGCTACATTATAAATGGCCAGGATCAGTAGACATTCACAAGACTCTGGAAAAGGGGAAAGTGATCTCAACCTTTCTGAAAGCTAAATGCTATACTTACCCCAAGTTACGTCTTCAGATACAACTGTTTCCATATTCCAGGTCTTCTACTTTGGGTAAAGGTAAAAATCATGTTGCACGCTAATGCAAATCTTATCAGTCTTTCTGGGTATCTGGTACAAGGTAGTGTCATGTTTGGCGATGTGGCCTGGTATTGCCAATTTTGCCAGGCAGCACTTATCTATAATCAGATGGGTCCATCATTAAAAGCTTAAAGAGCAATAAAGCCCCAGGCGAGGATTTTTTACCAGCAGAATTATTTAAGAAATTTCCCAACTGGTGGGGCCCTGTATTAGCAGGTCTTTTTACACACATAAATAACACCTGCCATATACCAGACGGGTGGAAGATGGCAATAGTTGTCCCCATATATAAAAAAGGGAATAAAAAGGATCCTAGTAATTATAGGCCCATCAGCCTGATTGACATTGTAGCAAAAATATATGCTAGGTACCTTTTGAACAGAACTGAAATCTGGGTAGAGGAAAACAACATCCTCACAGAAGAACAAGCAGGTTTTAGACAGAACAGATCTACTATTGATAACTGCTTTGTTTTGAACCATCTGATTGCCAAATATGCCTATAAGAGGAGACCCCTGTTTGCTGCTTTTATAGACCTTACAGCAGCATTTGATATGGTAAATAGAGACGTACTATGGAGTAAATTGACATCTCTTAAAATAGAACCCAGACTCCTGGCTTTGATTAAAGCCCTTTACACAAGTACCTGTTTGAGGGTGCGGTATGGGGTTAATGGGGCCCTGACTAACAGGATTCACACAAATAAAGGGATAAGGCAAGGGTGTATCCTGGCCCCATTATTATTTAATTTATACATCAATGACTTGCCAGGGTTAATGAAGGATACCATGGTACACATGCCGATGATCCTAAATACTTACTGTAACAGCTTGCTTTATGCTGATGATATGATTTTATTATCATACTCACAAGTAGGATTACGTAGGCTATTAAGAAGATTCAGCTCTTATTGCCAGGATAACTCCCTAATTATTAGCAAATCCAAATCGAAAATAATGGTGTTTGGAAGAAACCATCATAGACATAAGTGGCAATTAGATGGTGAACCAATTGAGCAGGTTAATACCTTTGTATATTTGGGAGTAACTTTTTCCAAGACTGGATCTTGGGCCTGCCATCATCAACGAAGTACATTTAGAGCAAAAGCCCATTTGAATTTATTGCTCAAACTAAAGAACCATAGTTACCCAGGGTCCCTAGCTTCACTACTCAAAGTTTATAAGGCTAAGGTTACGACAATGCTCTTGTATGGAGCAGAAATTTGGGGTCTTTATTCAACCACAGCTTTAGAACAAACACAGTCCCAGCATCTGAGATGTATTTTGGGTGTAGACCCAAGAACATCTGCTGCAGCAGTTAGAGCTGAATTGGGAATTCATACAATTCAGGCATTATCTAAAATTAGAGCTTATAACTACTGGTGCAAAGTTAATGAAATGGAGACTGATAGACTCCCCAAATTATGCCTACTAGAGCAAATAAAACTGCAATCACAAATCTCCTGGATCACCAAACTAACAAATTTTGTAAGAAGCTGTGGCCTTCCTGTTTCTTGCGTAACAGGAGAACAATCTAAAAAAAGAGTTGCCCAAAGAATTAAGGATATAGAAGCACAAACTGATATAGCTATCCTTAGTAAGGTGGGTAACTTGAAATGGCTGAGTAAATACAAATGTACTTTTCAAGTGGACAGTTATTTGAAGTTACAACTCCCAAAACATCTTAGGGAGATATTTACGAGAGCGAGATTCGAACAGCTTGATACAATGGTCAGATATGGCAGATTTCATGCTATACCGTACAATGAGCGTCTCTGCATTTGCGGAGCAGCAGAGGTAGAGGACCTGGCTCACATCCTATTTGACTGTTGTCTGTATAAGAGCGTGAGAGACAGGTATCTTGGTCTATATACCAAACAAATGACCCATTGGGATCCCCATATCAAAATAACTTACCTTATGTCCGGCCAGAACTTGAAAATAACATCCAACGTAGCACAGTATTTAAACAAAATGATCCAGTTAAGATCTGCATATGTGGGACTGATTGGGGTAGATTGTAAGGGCGACTCCGAAATATAATGTTACCATATTTTATCTATATCTTAAATTTGTATTTTATTACTATTTTAACTTAAATTGTATTTTAATTCCATTTTAAATTGTATTTTATCAAATTCCATTTCGGATTATTTTTATCTAGTTTCGGTGACGGTTTGTTGCTGGAACTTTGTACTTTGATATGGCCCAAGGGCTAATCAATAAAGTTGTTGTTGTTGTTATAATCAGATGGGAAACTTGCTGTCCTGGAAAAAAAATGCCAGACTGTAATTCCCAGTCACCCTGATCTCAATTCACCTACCTCTATTTTAGAGTCTTTTGTAGAGATTAATTTCACTACTAAATTTTTAACTAGGGATGGTTCCAGTGGAGAACATAATGCATGCTAAAATGGCTATTTTACTGGTGGACTCTGCTCCCTTGCTGACTTACCTGCCCGGCCTTTTTTTTTTCCTGTATCACAATTTCCCAGAAGGGAGCCAAGGTCTTTAGCATGCAGAATTAAGGCAATAAGAAAGGCTGACAAAGTGACAAACTACTTGTTAGATAGGGTTTACATTGTCGTCTTGATTCTATGCAAACAAGAGAAAATATACGACTAAGCCTCAAAGCTGTTTCACATGAAAATATCAAATAAAGATAACAAAGCTTTGTTTCTTAACAGCCGATATATCTGAAAGGACTTCCCGTATCTCTTTGCCTTGCTTTTTTTTTTAAAAAAAATTAATTTAATTTTTATGATTTTATGATTTTTTTAATATACGTATGCCCTACCTGTGGTTTATTTCATGAAAGAGAATACTTTGCCATGTTCCCCATATTTTTTGATCATCTGTAAAGTTTAAATTCTGTTAAATAAATAAATGATTTCACATTAGGGCTCTCTCTTACATTCAGTTCTTCAGCCAAACTACCTATAATTTGGATGTTGGATCAGAACAGTGAGCTGAAAAATGTTTTTGAACTTGGATCTAAGCTCTGCATTGAATTGCAATTGTTGGAAGTTCCTTCCTGGTGTTTTATTTTCTTAAAAATGAGTGTTTTGTGATAGACCATACTCCTTATGGCAGCCTTGTTGTGAGCTTGACTGTGACACCTTCTCAAAATTCAGGGTTTTTTATTGTACCAAAAAATTGTGTGATGTTTGGTTTATATCTACTTCCACCAGATATTTGGAATAATTACCGTAATTATTGTTTTCAAGCAGAAGAATTTTTCCTAACGTTGTATCTTCCAAACACGTTGAGCTCCAGGTCAAAGTACATAGAAAAATGTTCTTGTTTTCCTAATTAACTGTACTTTTTGTGACAAGAAAGTTGCATACACAATAGAATCTGGGCAGTATTTGTTAAATGTTTATTTTGGAGTCTTAGTACTGGCAGGAAAAGCATACATCCTACATTCTCCACACAGATTTTATTCTACTGTTCGTTTGTTCATTTGTTTTTGCATGATGCAATTATTTTTACCATTCAAACATCTAAATAAGTTACAGTAGCATTATGCCAAGACACCAATAGCACTCCTTTATCTCTGTATTATGTAGAAATTTGCCTTCTTCTGGGATTATGAATGACTTCCATCAAAAAGGAACCACTGCCATAGAAGCATTATCCATATGAAAATTATATTAGGAAACTGGATTTTAAAAAAAAAAAACAAAACAAAACCAACCCTATCAATTCTAGATACTAAAGGCTATTGTCCCATCAACATTGAGAGACCTACAGGAAGAAGACATTTAGCCACAAAACTTAAAATATTCTCTCTCTATCCTGTTTATTAAAGAATGGGTTGGATTCCAAAGGTGTACGGAAATATTTTCAGAAATGGAAGCTAACAGTCTGAAGGCAGCATCACTATACCGGTTCCAAAAAATTCATCTAACTTGATCCTGATATTTGCAGCAGTCAATCATTAAGGCCGTCGTGAATATTCCCTGTTCTGTATGGAATTTTTGCAGGGTTTTGAAGGGTTTCCTACAATAAAGGCTATTCCCACCAGCCAAAGGGGTTCTGTCTGCTATCACCGCAATAATGCAAAAGCAGCATCTCATTGTTGTTATTAATAAAATCTATTTCCAGAATGTTCAGTCTTAAACCCAGCAACCCCTAATTTACAGAAGGTAATCTCTTCGGTAGCTCAAATTCATTATTGCTTGCTGACCAGCTCAGCACTGGTGGGTTTTTTTTTTTTTTTTGGCAAGCAGTCAGTTCTCTTCCCTAAAAATGCTTTAATGGTTTTCTGAAAATAATTTGAATACTCCCTGAGATGTACTGCATTCAAAACATCAAAACAATATGCTAGCCACAGTAGTTTTGTTTTAGGCTACTGTTTTCATTTTATTTCATTCACCCAGATTAGAATGTGTTACTCTGAGAAACTCTAATGCTAGAGAGTGGAAGAAGTTTTACTGTTCCCATTTTAATCATTTAAATATACACCAGATTATAATGAGAATGTTCATTGTCCTACAAAGGGATGCAGCACTGCAACACCTTGAAGATTTTATAACTGGCGTCCTTGTGTTTATCACAAGACATTGCAGGAGTGAAGAAATAAGTGTCTGTCCCTAACACATAGAGTTCATCTCCCTGATCTGCAAGGCAAAATAAAACTGGCATTACAGTATTCACCCTCTGGATAAGACAAAAAGTGAATGCAACAGAGTACAAAAACCTGGCTGGAAAAACAAACTCTGAGAAACCATTGCTCTGAGACAACACTGGAAAGTTTCAGTTGAAACAACTTTGTACCTTTGTAGTCCACAGAAAGGACCCTCACAATATCAGAGCCCTAAGAACACAATAAGCTTCAAGATGTGCCCTGTAGATCTAGCTCTTGATCTAAGCAGCATGAAAAGTAACATCAGCTTGCTTTGCTGTGCAGGAGTGTTCCTTTCCTCTGTTTCAACAGACAGATGTGCAATTCAATTCTGCGGGTTCCTCCATGTCTGGGGTGGCCAGTCCTTCCGGTCCGTCTGCTATGCTGGGCTCACTGGAAAACTGTCTGTGATTCAAACTGGGCTGCAAAAGGAGACACTGGTCGCCATTGTCTGGTTCTTCTGCTAGCATGCCTGAGTGCATAATGGAAGCCATGGCCAACAGCTGGATATCAGAATGAGCATTGGCGACCGTATGCCGACGGATGCTCCCACACTTCTCCAGGTAAGCCTCACCTTCCTGTTCAGTCAGGGGTGTCAAGGCGGTCTCACTGACCTGCCGGGTTGCCACTGTGTGAGAAGAGATGCTTAGCCCGTTGGGTTTGTAGCGAGATCTGTAATACCGTCTCTCTGGAAAATAAGAGGAAAGAGACATTTTGTTAACTGTTTACCACTGCAAGAATTGGTTTCCCCAGATTTTGTATCTGTGAAAGGCACATTAAATGTTTCTTCATCTTCAGTTTTGCCAGTAAGTTCCACATGTGGATGATAAGGATATTTGGGAATAAATAAAAGTTATACAACTGATTATATTTAATCTGCACCAGTACGATCCTGTTAGAAGTCCATGTTATGACAGAGAGGAACTTATGATGTTGGAGAACTTTGACATTATTGTAATATAATCTCTCTTCTCAAGTTGCCTTACACTTAAAAGGGTAAATGTATAGTAGTAAACTAAATTTCCACCCCTAAGTCCACTGCATTTAGAGTAATAAATACTGATTGAGCTTATAACCTATGCTGTACATGCATTGTGTGTGACTAGTTATCCTTCTGGATATTGCCGAGAATCTGACATAGAAGTATCTTTTATTCTCTGATTTAACTTTTCACCAAATACAGTTAAGAATGATTATTTTAACGGCAAAGTTAATAGTGTTATCTGAACATAACCAACTGGTGACAAAGAAAAACAAAATTATCTGTGGGAAATTTAACTGCTTATTCCACATGCGTATTCCTAGCATCTAGAATGGATCGTTTTGAGACAAGAACAGTCTGTTTTAAGATTTTCTTCTATGACAGAACATTTGAAATTTTGATTCTCAAAATCCTGGGCACATACATTTTCTGCCTACCTCTACTATGAACCCCATTTTTTTTTCAAATTGGTATCCTACAGTGGCCATGGTGATTATGCTTTCTGAGGTCAGCAGTCCTGTGCTTCTGGTGGATACTACTTTAGAGAAAGCTTTTGTAATCATTGATCTAGTGAGCTGTCCAGTTTGAATTCATTGCCATTTCTAACAAAAGGGTTGTTATAAGGGTAGATGGAGAGAACCAGTAAGGTTTTAGATATTGCTGAATTCCAGTTCTCAGCATCTCCAGCTAGCATGGGCGGTGCTAAAAAATAGTGGTAACTTTAATTCAACTACAGCTAGACAGCCACGGGTTCTTTATTCCTGATCTATGTGATGGAGATCATGGATGAAAGTAGTAGATACTGCTTTCTTGCAGTTCCATTGGCCAACAGTATTCCCTATACGGGAGGGATTCATGTGGATCTAACTAGCAACTTTTAGTACATTCAGTTAGACCAATGATAGGGATGGAATTACAGATCACATATTTTAAACTTACAGTGCAAGCACAGGCAAACTCAGTTTTACTTAGGGGGAGGAGCTGTCAAAGGAGCTGTGCCCCAAAGAAAAACAGGCATGCTTAAAGAATTATGAACTCAGGAATTTGTTTTGAGTCCCTAAACATGCTTTTTTTTTCTATGTCTGCTCACCTCAAGCTTTTTGCATTTACAGTAGGTTATGCTTTTAAACAAGGAGTCATTTTATAGTTACTATTGTTACGTTGGGAACTGAAAATACTTGTGTATCATTCAGAAATCTGCTATAGTTTCTTCTCTAGTTTCTATCTACTCCTGTACTACAAAGCTGCACCACTTCCTTTTTCATCCACTTCCTTATAATAACAAACTGTTTACTGCATCAGAAACAGGAACCTTTCTGCTTCTGGGAAAGGTATGGCAAGCTGAAGACAGTTCTGCAAGGTGGAGCTGGTAATCTCAGCAAAAACCAGCAGTTTTCTGCAGGATTGAGTGCTGGAAGACAAAGAGAGTGAAGCCCTTTAAAGGACACTAAGTTTGCAAACCCCACTTTCTAATCATTTTTGGAAATTGCCAAACCATCGTAAAGCATTAGAGACTTTCAAAACAAGTTTTAAAAAATTTTGCCAGGTGAATTCAACTCGGAACAAAAGAAAAATTAATCATAAGTTTAAGAATTTAAAAGAACATGAAACCAATAGCAAAATGCTAAATATAATTTTGACCTAAGAAAGTTATCAATGGATCAAAAATCCAAGTGAATATTGATTTTCACTATAAGATTTTGATTTATTTTTTTTAAAGAAAGAGTTTCTTATTTTGGCTATTCTGGTTATTGCAAATCAGGATAAAGATAAGTGATGATTTTAAAAACTGGAGGGAACTAAATATTCTAAGCAGAAGAAAAAAAATACAAGTTTGTTTTTGATGTCGATAAATACTGGGATTTTCAAACCGATCAAATGTTATAACATTATAAATATTAAATGAGTTATTTTAAAAAGGAGCCAGAAATTAGTAATTACACTATCAATATTTGTTGGCAATGATGTCTTCTTCTATGGAGAGACTATGTCCAAAAGATAATTTTTATTTATTTATTTTTTATTTTAATTCCATTTATATCCCACCCTTCTCCGAAGACTCAGGGTGGCTTACAAACTTAGCAGTAGCCTTCATTCTATGTATATGCCTGCTTATTAGGGCTTTTCACACACACACAATGAAGCAATGACAGATATGGAACAAATTTTATCTGACAAGACAGAGAAGATACTGAAAATGGAACTACAAATAACAGTGTCAGAGCAAAAACATCAGAACCATGGCAAACAGATCAACAGAATGATTTTGAAAAGAACACTTTACTGATACTAAAAAAAATCCTTGATTGTTGGGTGCTGCCCAGAGTCGCTTTTGATGAGATTTGGTGAAATTTGATGAGACAGGAGAGGAGAGGAGATTTTGTAAATTTTAGCTTTGAATAAATTTGTAAAATAGGATAAAGAAGAATTGAAGAGAAATTAAATTCTAAAACAATATTTGATTGAATTAAAGGTTAAGACTGTTAGGAATAAAAGAAAGAAATATAAAGTGGGCTTATTTGATCAAAGTTAAAATAAGATTTTTTTCTGTTTGTTTGCAATGTTCTGGCAAGCCATTTATGGATTTTTTGCTGACATAGGACTGAAGGGTTGTTGTTTTATGGATTTATTTATAGATGAGGAATGAGATAAAGAATGAAGAGATTACAGGAGCTGAAGAGTTATTAAATTTGTTTATACTTGAAGTTTGGAAGTCATTTCCTTGCATTACTGCATGCTTTATTATTTTCATTTTATCTTTGTCTAAGTTTTATTTATTGCATTTAAAATTCTTAATAAAAGTTATATTAAAAAAGAAAAAGAAACAGGAATCTTCCTAAAATACAGCTGCTTTAATAAGTCATGGACAGGTACTACATTCATGGTCCCATAATGTACTAAAGCACCTCTTCTAAGATCATAGAGATAGTGTACAGGTAGTCCTCGACTTACAACCGTTTATTTAATGACTGTTGAAAGTTACAATGGCATGGGAAACAAGTGACTTATAACCATTTTTCACACTTATGCCCACTGCAACTGCCTCCTGTTCATGTGATCAAAATTCAGATGCATAGAAACTGATTCATGTTTATTATGATGGTCATGTCCCGGGATCATTTGATCACCTTTTGTGAACTTCTGATAAGCAAGGTCAATGGGGAAGCCAGATTCACTTTACAATCGTGCTACCAACTTTAACAACTGCAGTGATTCACTTAACAACTGTGGCAAGAAATATCATAATATGGGGCAAAAATCTCATAACAACCGTCTCAATTAACCTTATAAATTTTTGGCTCAATTGTGGTTGTAAGTCAAAGAGTAGCTGTAATATAATGGTAAAGATGCTGGACTGGCATTGGGGAAGATTCAGATTCTAGTATAGACTCAGCATTCGAATTTCACTTGATGAATTTGGATCAGTCACTCACTATCAACCAAACCTGCCTTACAGGGTTGTAGAGGAAAGGAAAATAGAGAAATGCTGTGTATGCTAGTATCCTCATACTACTACTTCATACTATTCTGATAACATTTCCAATGCCCCCATACAATTATTATTTTTTAGGAAGTTGAGACACCACAGAGAAAAGTATGGCATCAATAAAACTCGACTTGCTTTTTTTTCTCCAGCATACATCTCCACTGACAGTTCTGCTCACAGAAACACTGCATCCAAAAGAGACGCTGCAACATTTATTATTGCAGCATGGGAAGAGTTCAGAAATGGCTTGCCACATTTTACAGCACAGCAAATTTCACAAGACTATAAGCATTAAAAAATCATCTATGGGAGAGAGAAATCATAGATAGCTAGCCTGCTGCGCCACCGAGACAGAGGTACTAAATAATTATAACACTACAGATTTCAGAGATGGAGTGATATTTCACTTTAAAGCTTCTGTCTATTTAGCTAGCTGTGGGTTAAGGCACCAGGCTAACACCATGAATTCTAGTCCTTCCTTAGGCATGAAAGATAGCTGGATAACTTTGGGCCAGTCAGTCTCTCTTAGCCCAATTCACCTTACAGGATTATCGTTGTAAGAAAAATAGGAAGAGGAAAGAATATTAGGTATGTTTGCCACCTTGAGTTATTCATTATAATAATAATAAAGGTGGAATCTTAAAATAATCTAATCTAACGTATCTAAATAGATCTTCCTTAGTTTTCATATACCGTATGTAAGTTGTAATGGATTTGTTTCCAACCAATTCATATCTGAACTGAACTCAAGTTTATAGCTTAATTCTTCCATTGGTAATGGTTATTAAAAGTACATTGAATTAACCAATTTTGTCTCACTATTATCCAAACCTATAACTGAGAGCAAAGTTTCACGATTTAAAGTTCTCTTCTTTTTATTCCAACTCATAATACAAGTCCGTAGAAATTTTTGTACTACGTTTGCTATGAAACAGATATATAATGTCTATATACACAATTATGCTATTGTTACCACTTCATTTCAGAAGTCAGATAAGTAAATGCAGTATCAAACTAGAACAGCAAGAAGTTAAAAACACATCTGAAAAGCAGGAGTCACAAATAACTCCAAACTCAACTCAGAGCAGAGAAAATATCAAAGAAAAATTGCTGAGCCGCTAGAATGGAAATTAACGGAACCGGAAAAGTGGGAAGTCAATGAAACAGGAGATGCTACAAAAAAAGGGGAAAAAAGATTTTCTGCCAAAACTGTAGGAAATCTTGCCAAATTTCTCCTAAGATGCCCAAGAGAATGGGGTATGTTTTCCACAGTTCAGGTATTTACTGCATTATTTATTAAATTTATATGGCTGCCCATCTCAACTAAATAATCTCACAGCAGAGGTATAGAAGCCAAACTGAATGCTATGCCACAGATTCCTGCCATGTGGCTTTAGTGGTTGCTGTGTAATCATTCATTTGCTTCTGCTGTTTTGTGAGATGGTGAACATCCTTTCTTCAGAAGTGTTACCCAATAACTGAGTTCCTCTAAGCCAGGGCTTTTCAACCTTTTCACCCATTGTACCACTTTTAGGACAGGGCAACATCCGAGTACCACCAGTTGCCTAGCAAGGTGTCAAAAACTTGATGACCAAAAAAAAAAAAGGAAAAAAGTGATGAAGTACAGGTAGTCCTCGACTTACAACAGTTCGCTTAGTGACTGTTTGAAGTTACAAACAAAAAAGTGCCCCCCAAGCCAGAGCTGAGCAAGACACCTGCCTGCCCGCCCGGTAGCGCTCTTCTTCCTGTCCGAGGTTTTCATTGTTGTGAGCATTTCTGTTGAGACTTGGCAGCAGGGGTGGGGTGAGTGTTTGGTTTTTATTTCCCCCCCCCCCCCCGCTGGGTGGCTGCAGCAGGTTTTGGTCACTTCACATGACCCCGGGACACTGTGACTGTCATAAATATAAATCAGTTGCCAAGCATCTGAATGTAAATCACAAGATCCTGGAGATGCTGCAACATTCTTCTGGGCTCAGCAGAAGTGCAGGATCAGCGCCGAGCTCCAGCTGGAGCCTGGTGCTGATTCTGGCGCTTCCACTGAGCCCTGACAGCCCTGCAGCTCCAGCTATCTCTCGCTCAGGCTTGTGTGGTGCTACCACCAGTTCAGCTCATTCCCCTGCCCCGCTACCACTTCTAGGATGGTCGTGTACCACCTGCTAGGTGCCAATGTACCCGTACCACTGGTTGAAAAGCCCTGCTCTAAGCACATGCTTATGTTATCATATAGCCACCCTATCTTCTGTCAACTTCTTTCCAAGCTTAAGAGTCTTCTCCAGTGACTCTCACTTTTTCATTAGATAGTATTTCAGCTTTAGTTCCATTGTTAAGGTTTCCACTGAGCAGTCTGGTATCATCAGCATACCAAAATCTGTTACTGATTCTACTCCAGCATTTTTCATAACATGTTCTGCATATAAATTAGACTTTTGCTGTCATATTATTTATTTAATACAATGCACTCCTTTCCCTATTTTGAACCATTTAGTCACCCCTTTCCTATTTTAACTGTTGCTCCCTAGTCATCAATTTTTGGAAACAATGAACACACCTTGGCTGTCAGGCACATCTTTCCTCATGTTAAGACTCAAGTAAACATGACCCACAGAATGTTTATGTTCTGGCCTTGTGAGAAGAGTGTCTATGGCACCATCCATCATTATAAGCGTGTGACACTCTCATCCAAAATGCACTGAACTATTGAAATCTGAAAAGTGCTGGATATTTTCTTCAATATCCAATAGGTGGAGATATTGTTCAACTGTCAACAATTATGCTGAACAGAGACTGTTTACATTAACTTTAAGGGCCTAAAGATGTCTTAACCATTAATCTATTCCAATAGCATTTAGAATTAGAAAAACAAGTTTCTTGATATAATATTCAGCATTTTTGCCAACCCATTCTGGTTCAATGGTTAAAGTTTATATGGAGAGAAGATGATGAACTTCATGTAATATATTTCTGTCTGGAAGCCATGAAGCATAGTGTGCTCCATTTAAGTGTTTAATTAGGCCCTGAAATCCACTGAAATGATAGTTTTTAAGCTCCAATTTCACTTTTAACTCTAAAACAGTCTTAACATTTCACTGTTATTCCATACATCACAGCACTGTTCAAGGGACCAATCTTCACGTCTTCTGTTTCCTTTTCACATATTTAATTGCTAGTTAGAGAGTGAGAAAAATGCAAGAGATTCTGCTAAGCTAACCTTTGGCCACTTGCTAAAAACACATCCATCAAATAGTTGGATTTTTTTTAAAAAAAAACAACAACAACAACTAGTAACCATTTCCCTTCATGGATTACTGCCTTGTTGTGGCGAAAGGGCTTGTGTAATAAAATAAAGCTATGAGCTATGCCGTGCAGGGCCACCCAAGACGGACAGGTCATAGCAGAGAGTTCTGACAAAACGTGATCCACTGGAGAAGGAAATGGCAACCCACTCCAGTATCTTTGCCATGAAAACCCCATGGACAATATCAAAAGGCAAAAAGATATGATGCTGGAAGATGAGCCCCACAGGTTGGAAGGCGTCCAATATGCTACTGGGGAAGAGCAGAGGGCTAGTGCTAGTAGCACCAGAAAGAATAAAGCGACTGGGCAAAAGCCGAAAGGACGCTCAGCTGTGGATGTATCTGGTGGTGAAAGGAAAGTCCGATGCTGTAAAGATTCTTTCTCCATAGGAACCTGGAATGTAAGATCCATGAATCAAGGCAAGCTGGACGTGGTCAAACAAGAGATGACAAGACTAAAGATCGACAACTTAGGAATCAGCGAACTAAAATGGACAGGAATGGGTGAATTTAATTCAGATGACCATCAGGTATACTACTGCGGGCAAGAATCCCTCGGAAAAAATGGAGTAGCCTTCATAGTCAATAAAAGAGTAGGAAAAGCAATACTGGGATACAATCCCCAAAATTACAGAATGATCTCCGTTCGAATCCAAGGCAAACCATTCAATATCACAGTAGTCCAAGTCTATGCCCCAACCACCGGTGCTGAAGAGGATGAAATTGACCGGTTCTATGAAGCCCTACAGCACCTTATAGAACTAACACCAAAAAGTGATGTCCTTATAATCATGGGGGATTGGAATGCTAAAGTAGGAAGCCAAAAGATAACCAGAGTAACAGGCAAATTTGCCCTTGGAGTACAAAATGAAGCAGGGCACAGGATGATAGAATTTTGTCAAGAGAATACAATGATCATAGCAAACACTCTTTTCCAACAACCCAAGAGACGGCTCTACACATGGACATCACCAGACGGTCAACACAGAAATCAGATTGACTATGTGCTCTGCAACCAAAGATGGAGAAGCTCTATACAGTCAGTAAAAACAAGACCAGGAGCTGACTGTGGCTCAGACCATGAGCTTCTCGTTGCAAAATTTAGGCTTAAACTGAAGAAAGTAGGGGAAAGCACTAGGCCACTCAGATATGAGCTAAATCATATCCCTGACGAATATACAGTAGAGGTGACAAATAGATTTAAGGAATTAGATCTGATAGACAGAGTGCCTGAAGAACTATGGATGGAGGTTTGTAACGTACAAGAGGTAGCAACTAAAACCATCCCAAAGAAAAAGAAATGCAAGAAAGCAAAATGGCTGTCTGAGGAAGCTTTGCAAATAGCTGAGGAAAGGAGAGAAGCGAAAGGCAAGGGAGAAAAAGAAAAATACGTCCAACTGAATGCAGAATTCCAGAGAATAGCTAGAAGAGATAAGAATGTCTTCTTAAATGAACAGTGCAAAGAAATAGAAGAAAACAATAGAATAGGGAAGACCAGAGATCTCTTCAAGAAAATTGGAGAGATGAAGGGAACGTTTCATACAAAAATGGGCATGATAAAGGACCAAAATGGCAGGGACCTAACAGAGGCAGAAGAGATTAAGAAGAGGTGGAAAAATTACACAGAAGAACTGTACAAGAACGAGCTTAACGTCTCTGATAACCACGATGAGGTGGTTACTGACCTCAAGCCAGACATCCTAGAAAGTGAAGTGAAGTGAGCCTTAGGAAAGCTGAGCAACAACAAAGCTAGTGGAGGTGACAGTATTCCAGTTGAGCTATTCAAAATCTTAAAAGATGATGTAGTAAAAGTGCTACACTCAATTTGCCAGCAAATTTGGAAAACTCAACAGTGGCCACAGGATTGGAAAAGATCGGTTTACATTCCAATTCCAA
Source organism: Vipera ursinii (assembly GCF_947247035.1). Classification (NCBI taxonomy): domain Eukaryota; kingdom Metazoa; phylum Chordata; class Lepidosauria; order Squamata; family Viperidae; genus Vipera; species Vipera ursinii. The sequence continues at coordinate 82,817,950 of NC_139512.1, forward strand.
ACAAAGGCAGTGCCAATGAATGTTCAAACTATCGCACCATTGCACTCATTTCACATGCTAGTAAAGTTATGCTTAAAATCCTACAAGCTAGACTCCAGCAGTATGTCGATCGAAAACTACCAGAAGTACAGACAGGATTTCGAAGAGGCAGAGGAACTAGAGATCAAATTGCCAACATACGCTGGATCATGCAGAAACATCTACTTCTGCTTCATTGACTATGCTAAAGCATTTGATTGTGCGGATCACGCCAAACTGTGGCAAGTTCTTAAAGAGATGGGCATACCAGACCATCTTATTTTTCTCTTGAGAAACCTGTATGCGGGTCAAGAAGCAACAGTGAGAACGGGAAACGGAACCACTGATTGGTTCAAAATTGGGAAAGGATCCCGGCAAGGCTGTATACTGTCGCCCTGCCTATTCAACCTATATGCAGAGCACTTCATGAAAAAGGCAGGGCTAGATGAATCAAAAGTTGCAATTAAGATTGCCGGAAGAAATATCAACAACCTAAGATATGCAGATGATACCACTCTAATGGCAGAAAGTGAAGAAGAACTAAAGAGCCTCTTATTGCAGGTGAAGAAGGAGAGTGCAAAACGTGGGTTGAAACTTAACATTAAGAAAACCAAGATCATGGCATCAGGCCCTCTCACTTCCTGGCAAATAGATGGGGAAGAAATGGACCTAGTGACAAATTTTATTTTCCTGGGCTCCAAGATCACTGCAGATGGGGACTGCAGCCGAGAAATTAAAAGATGCTTGCTCCTGGGGAGGAAAGCCATGACAAATCTAGACAGCACACTAAAAAGCAGAGACATCACCCTGTCAACAAAAGTGCATATAGTCAAGGCTATGGTCTTCCCCGTTGCAATGTATGGCTGTGAAAGTTGGACCATAAGAAAGGCTGAGTGCCAAAGAATTGAAGCCATTGAACTATGGTGCTGGAGAAGACTCCTGCAAGTCCCTTGGACTGCAAGGCAATCAAACCGGTCAGTCCTAGAGGAGATCAACCCTGACTGCTCTTTAGAAGGCCAGATCCTGAAGCTAAAACTCAAATACTTTGGCCACCTAATGAGAAGGAAGAAGAGCCTAATGCTGGGAAAGATTGAGGGCAATAGAAGAAGGGGACGACAGAGAATGAGGTGGCTGGATGGAGTCACTGAAGCAGTAGGCATGAGTTTAAATGGACTCCAGAAGATGGTAGAGGACAGGAAGGCCTGGAGGAACATTGTCCATGGGGTCGCGATGGGTTGGACACGACTTCGCAACTAACAACAAAGTAACCATTGCTCACAAGATACTATAGGATGCTTTAATTTTTTCAAGGTCAATAAATGTTGATCCCGACATCCAAATCTTCAAAATCACATCTTTCCTTTAAAACACCAAAATCATTATAGTAGTTTTTCTCATCCTTTATTCATCCCAGTAAATGAAGGGAAACAGCTGAGTGCAGGGAAGCATTTTTAGTTGCTGCCAAATTCAGATCAATCCAAAAATAGGTATGTTCTGTTTTCCCTTTATCCTTCATCTTGAAACATAGCAAGATGGAAGACCTTACCGAAACTGCCTAAAATATCAGGTTAGACAGTGGATGTGAAGGTAATTATCAAAACAAGTCAGGAATGATGGTTTATGTAATTTTTATACTCGTCACTATCATTGGGAGTCAAGGAAAAATGGAGAGTTAGCAATAAAAAGGATCAATCTGTATTATCCTATTCATTTACAGGAATATCCTTGAGTTTCATGACGGTTGTATACTGGGATGAGAGTGTGCTTGGGCACTGACTAGTTCATCTTATGATAAAGAGGTGATTTGTGACTTGCCATTTTCATCACATCAGCTGTTTTCAGAACAAGCAGTCTTCCATATCAGCCACTGTGTAAATTTTGCCTGCTTCTGCTCCATCCCTAAAGGCGTAATTTCAGTATTTCTATACAACTGTCAACTTCAAATGCAGGACCACAGCTGGCAAAGCACCAAGGATGTTCTGCACATACAAAGCATGATAATGGAACCCACATGTTCTCTAAATGGAGGACCAAATGTAAGTATTCTGAATCTATAATTCTTCGAAGGTCATGGAGTATATAAAATGTGTTTTATGACAATAAACCCTGGTTTTATTGGTAGACAGAGTGCTTTCACAAGAGTCACACGGCCACCTCAAATAAACAATTTCACTATCATTCAAGTTCCTGTACACTTTGTATTATTTTTCTTCTGAAGGAGAAGGGTCACGATTTTATTAGATGTAAACAGCTAGCTGTACACTGATTATATTTGCACTGTGACAGGAACATCTCATTTATGGAAGTCATGAATTTACAACTGCTCAGTTTTACAAACTAATCTGGTGTGCTGTTAATGCCAAGACCTAGTAGGAAGCCTACAACTCTGCTTGGCTAAAAACACTCAAGATATATGCATGCAAGATCAACATCCCAACACTAGGAGCTAAGAACCCACAAGTAGAGGCCTATACTCCTGCATAATGTAGGGAACCTTGGCTTTAAGTCAAACTTTAGAAACAGACAAACAAACAGAATGAACAGGGAGAAACAGTTAACCTTGGATAGGTTGGAAGCAACTTAACGTTCTTTCCACTGAACAAACTACATATCAAATCATATTAAAATAAATCTGCAGACTATGCTCCCCTAATTGTGAAAATCCGTTGGAGAAAACCACGTTTTAGCTATTTCCACTGAAATGATCTAAGACAGCAAGATGGGAACAATCTGTGCCCAAAATTGTACTGAACCACTGCATTAATTTGACTTTATTGAATTTACAGTCATTTCCTTGCCCACAATGTAGCACTATGCACTGGGAGGAACAGCCCACAGCAATCATGATTTAATCTAACCACAAGAGATTTTTTTTCCCTAACAATCAGATTAGCTATTCTGGGGAGAAAAAAAGGCATCTGTGGGAACAAGGGGTAGGCATACAAAACAGGAAAGACACTTAATATATTAGGTAAGCTCTTTAAAAAGCCAAAGGAAAACAGCTAAAAATGATGTTTATTTTTGTAAATCAGATTTTAACTAGCTTTTAAACATTTGCAAATGACTGTCTTATTATCATTCAGTTAGATGAAAAAGAAAATGAGGTTGTTGTTGTTGTTGTTTGCATGTACACAAATTAAATGCAAGTTTGTATTGATCAGTATCCACACAGGGATAATTTAAGCTTTCACTCTCAGTTTCCGTGTCTCATCCAGCATTGAGTATTGATTACACATCCTTGACTATGGATGGTTTATAGTCAATTTGTAAATGGCAGGTATCTTGTACACACAGAAACACACACACCACACACACACATTTTCTTTGCCCTATGGTATTGCCTCTGGCCAAACATGTTTTGCAGGGTTTTTATAACATAATCAAATGAAGCAATACTCAAATGTGAGCAAAAATTTTGGATACTATGTTTGTGAACTCTTTTTGTGCATACAAAACAGATGCTCTACTGATTCCACTGACTCTCTAGTTACTTGGACCCAAATGTCAGGACTTGCAATACTTTACATCTTACCCAGGGCACAGGTACTGCCAGGGAAGCAATGTTCTTCACACAAACCAAGGTATGGGGTAACTACCAGTTTCACAAGTTCTTCTAGTTGCATAAAGGCCTTAGAGGGACCTGTAGGTTCATGGACTCCCTGAAACACAAAATATGCCTATTGTCAAATACCTGGGGTATGCAAATCAACATATTTCATTGGTCCATCTTTATTTTTCTAATTGCCCAAAGAAAAGAAACTTAATTATTTATTAAATTATGATGTAGGAGTTGTAAGTTATATCATCTTCTATAGCAGTGTTTCTCAATATCAATCTGTATGCTGGCTGGGGAATTCTGGGAGCTGAAATCTACATATCTTCAAGTGAGAACGTTGAAGATTGAGAAACGCTGTTCTACGGCACCCTACTGAATGCTCTTAGCAGATAGTCAAGCAGGCCATTCCAATAAGTCAAAGAATATAAGCAAATTAACCCTTTCCCCAGGACTTGGGACCCAATTGGGAAGTGATGGATATTTTAATTCTCTGGATCCAAACTACCCCAGCAACTCAGGGCAGCATTGCGGATGTTTCCCATTTCCCTTTCTTCAAATTTTTGCCTTCAGAGTTGTCACTGGGGGAAAATGAGCAGAAGACAAAAATTCATGGCCATAGCTCAGACAGGGTAATTTAAAACAAACAAAACTATTATCCTTGAAACAGTCATTGAAACCACTATATTGCAACATTAAACTTAATTTCATTATTCAAATTTCAGATAGCTCAAACTTTATCAATGAAAGACTGATATCAGAAATCCAGCCCTCTTAATTGAAAATACCTTGTCCAACACATAATTAAGGTTGCAGCGTGTTGACTTTCCCCGCCAGAGCCATGCTTACAGCATAATAGACATTTGTGCAGGCAGGCATATCATCAATGCAATGGTGGGATTCAAATATGTGAACAACCAGTTCTCTGTGTGGAGGCCACTTCTGGAAGTCCATTCTGGGCCTGGGCAACAAAATTAGCTACTGGTTCTGCCAAAGTGGTGCAAACTGGCTGAATCCCACCATTGCATCAATGCCTTCTTGTGAGACAGAACCCCAGTGATATAGAAAACCAATATTTGTGGGTCCAGGCCAAAGGCAATTCTCTGCTTCATAAACTGTTTGGAAAGCAGTAATTTCATCCTTACAGTATGTTTTCTCCACTAATTGTTTAATGTTCATTAACAGTGGCGTGCAATATATTTGTATGTCAGTGCAATACATTTCAAGGTTGCTAATGTTAATGAGGCTGTTCCAGCATCACTACTTATTTCAGGATATTTCAGCCTTGAAATGTTTGCCCAACTCCTTCAAACATCACAAATGAGAGGTGGAAATAGATCATTTCCCACCTGTAAAATCAGCAGCATCTGAATAATGGAGGGTGGAAGGTTACTTTGGACCAAAGGAAGAATCTCATCCAACTTTACTCTTAATAAGACGAAATCTCGGAAGCCAAGCAAGGAAATCTGACGAATGGTCAATTCTTGACCCTACACAGACACAGAAAAAAAATGGCAGCCATTTGCATTGGAATATGGTTCAACCCTATTTGTGGACTGAACCCTATGTTTTAGGACAGTAATGCCATACAATATCATAAAAGAATTGGAGAACAAGATGGAAACATGAACATAAACTGACAGAGAAATTATTGTAAATTAAAAGAAATATAATGATTATGACCCTTGATAATCAGTTTGTGGATAAAAAGACAGTTGTATAAACTGTTGTTAAGAATGGGGAAGTAGGAACACTTTGTAGTTAGACGGGAAAAGCATACTGTATTACAAGCAGCAGCCCTGACAAGGGGTTCCCCAAAAACTTCACAGTGCATCTTGGAGTTCTTAAAGCATGAGGCTTAATTTATTGTCTTTGCTGGTCCAATTTCAGATATTTAATAGCACTGGAAGAGATAAAATATATAGCATTTGAATAAAGATTTTTCTTTAAAAAAGATGAATTTTTGTTATCTGCTACCATCTTAAAAAAAAACTAATGCCAAGCCTATGAAGCTACCATATCCTTCAACCTTTGCTTCAGCAATGAGTTTACAATTTCTATGGTAATAGCTAAAAATCAACCCTGCTGTATATACTCCGTGGGAATTGTTTAGATATCCACAACTAATGAACCAGAACTCTAGCTGGAGGGAATAAATGTACGTTAATCATCAATTCATAATAGGGTTAATGATACAACTAACAAGTTCATCAAAATGCAAAGCAAGAACACAAGCCAAAGCCTCTGAAGTCAGAGCCTTCCTGTTTTTTAAAAAAAGGTCTGCTCTTCTTAAGATCCCAAGGGTGTGGTTCTGGGCAAATAAATAGAGGAGGACTTGCAAAAAGAAGGGAATGAAATTTCTACAGAAACAGATATGTGAGCTTCTCAGCCTGACCTAATCTTTGCTGTATTACAACCAACCTACTGTGCAATTTTTAAAAAATAACCAAGAAGGAACATCTCAGCAAATAAGTATCCACAATCCAGCAACATTAAGAATACAGATAGGTGTTCATCTGCAGGGGAACATTGGCAAGGTGGGAGGCTAGGGACATTTAGAACTATCCATACCTGTCAATTCATGGCAAAATGATAACAAATTTTGTTTGCCTGGCTCTTCACTTTTAATGATATTAAACCTTTACCGATAATATTTATTTTGGGGAAAAGGTTCTGTTACAATTAATTGGCTTTTCTTTTGCTTTTGGCCTAAGCAATTTATATATAGAATTGTTAATTTAACCTATGCAATTCTGGTTCATTTTTATAGTTCAGTAATTGAATTTTATATCATTGTAGCATTCGTTGCTATACCCAAGCTACAAGAGAATTTTAGAACAGCAAATTTCTTTTGTACTATTTATGCTATTGTTTGTTTATGAAGGAAAAGTGTGAAAGAGAGCACAGTGCATGAAAACATGTTTTACAATATGAAGCTTTCGTCCATTTATCTGTACTTGAAGAAACATCTTTCCATTTGTACATAATATTTTGGTTAGACAATCAGCAAAGCTACATCAAATGGAGTCACAGTTGGTTGCAAAGCCAGAAAGAACCTCAATTATTTCTCCGTCAAATTGGAGGAAGGTTTCAAGTGCGATGCTACTGAGCTCTGTCTTAGAAAGCGGTATGCTTCAATATGCTTGTTTTCATTTATTTAAAAGGGAAGGCACTTGTCTGAACAGTAGCGCAGATGAAAAAGAATCTAGGACAGCATTTCAATCAACAAAGCAACAACAATATTATGAGATGAAAAAAAAGAATGTGACTTCATATCACATCCATCAAGCTATAACAACTCTGAGTGAATCATTTCCTATAAACATAGTAAAATATAGTGTGTTAACAGATGGCAAAATTGAAGATAATTCAAAGAAAAACTGTGTTATAATCCATTTAGTATGTGGTAGAGCTGAGCAGCACTTCAAATCCAAAATCATAAAGATGCTTATGAGTGGACACGGTGACCCTCCTTAATTCAAACATCTTGCCCTGGGACAGATGCTAAAGAAGATGGAGCATTGGACTTTATGATTTAATCTGCCTACAAATGTGACAGACAGAAAAACTGATTTGATTTAAGGTCCCAATCTTCCTGGGCCTGTAGATATATTTGGAATGTTCAGACCATCCACCAGAAGCTAAATTGATTTTCATCTGATTTGTCCTAATAACCTCTTCTGATTTTCTAATATATTCTTTGCCACTTATATTTGGAGAGCATGCTTTTACATTGCAGCTTCCCATTTAAAAAAAATTAAAGCAAAAGGTAAAATCAGATGGGGCAGGGACCCTGGTAGGTCAAAAAGGAATTGCAATACACTCTGGCACCCATGTCCATGGTCATATTTTTGGGAGCCCAGGAGTTAAAGATTTTTCAAATGTGCACAGTTCACCTGCCCGTAAAGCCACACATACCTTTTATCATCTGCTGCAAGTATAAAAAGGAGGAATAGGGGAAGGGAATAACAGGAAAAAGAAAAAGAGAGAGAGAGTGTATGGGAAATCAAGATTCTTATAGCAAGGAGCAAATATTTACATTCTCTCTAAAAGTAAAGGTAAAGGTTCCCCCGCACATGCGTGCTAGTCGTTTCCGACTCTAGGGGCCGGTGCTCATCTCCATTTGAAAGCTGAAGAGCCAGCGCTTGTCCGAGGATATCTCCGTGGTCATGTGGCTGGCATGACTAGACGCCAAAGGCGCACGGAGCGCTGTTACCTTCCCACCGTAGTGGTCCCTATTTTTCTACTTGCATTTTTACGTGCTTTCAAACTGCTAGGTTGGCAGAAGCTGAGATGAGTAACAGGCGCTCACTCTGTTACGCGGCACTTGGGATTCGACCTGCCAAACTGCCGACCTTCTGATTGACAAGCTCAGTGTCCTAACCCACTGAGCCACCGCGTCCCTACATTCACTCTAGTAATGTGGAAAACACCACTTTGAAACAAGGCTTGCATAAGGTAGTGATGTTTACCTGTTGATATTTTTGGTCTAGAGGGGAAAAAATAGCACCAGTTAGTGTTGGATTGTTAAAGGGAACTCTGGAAAAGTACAGATAGATTTCATTCTGCAAGAAATCTGTTCCATCAGTAACATCTCTTGCCTACATAACATTATTTTCTTGGTCTTCTAATTAATCTGTTACTGAGCTTGTTCAACTCCTTGGGAAGAAAAATATTACCTTTTTTTTTCTCAGAGTGCCAATATAATTACTGGGATAAAGAACACAGAGAAGTTATTATTATTCCACTTGTTTCAAATGCAAAAGTGGTTTGTGTAAAAGGTGGTGCAACAGTGAGGATTGTTAACTATGGCACACAAATACTTGGGCTTATGGGATGGTGGGTTGAGCCAATTTAGTCAGAGGCCAATATAAACACATTTTATGATGTCTCTGCTTCTAGGGGAACAGACAGTTCTAGAATCAGAAAATGGGAGGGGGAAATTTTAGCTTGTAATATGCTGCATCTATATCTATCTCAAAGAACCTTATCAAAGTATCTGCCTGCCTCTTTACAAATCATCATTTGAAATTCAAGAGTCAACCACGGAAATTAGATTTCTTTCCTGTTCTTCTACTCAAGTACAATGGTAAGAAAAAAGGCTATAATGAAGATAATCAAAGAATTGAGAGAAAAGCTGGTGAAGAAATTACAAAATCTTGTCCTTGAGGAAGCCAGGCCAGCATGGCTGGGAATTTTGTTATTCTAATATACCTGGAAGGGGCCAGATTGAAGACATTTATCATTAGTGTATTGTCCAATTACAATGTCTTCTGGGTGGTTAAAAATAAAATGCATCATTAACAATAGACATTGAGCTGTAAATTAACAATTACAGAAGATATTGATCCAAAATAACTTATCTTTTAACATAGTGTAAATTTATAACTATTGGGTAACAGGGTTTGTGGTTTAAATTAGTCAAGGGTTTTATAACCATATCAACAGCAGGACAAACAAATTTAACAGCAGTTCTGGTGAAACATGTGATTCTTAAGGTTTAAAATTGTTTTCCTTTACTGATTACGTTTCATGTCTCTGCCCTGTTGAGCTTAAATTTGACTAAATTTACCTGAACAGGGTAAAATATAGCCTGTAGTGTGGGAAGAGTTTCTGTGAAGAAGTGGTCCCAAGTTTCAGATAATACGTAGATACGATCTTCTCCTAAAACAAATACAATGAACGTTAGGGAACTTTCAAGAAACATGTTGCTATTAGATACACAGCTCTCATTTCTAAGTACAACTTAAGTCCATACATTGCTTGACTTTGTGAGATTACTGGAGGTGGCTAGGTCTCTTCTAGCTAAGGAGCAGAGGCCCAGATAAGTGGAAGCACCTAACCATGCTTGGGTGATCTTGAAAAGCTAACTAGGATTGGACCTGGTTGATACCTGGTTGGGAGACCTCCAGGAATACTAGTTGTTATGTACTGGGCTCTTGAGGAATACCACGTGGGTTGCTAGAACATCTAACGGCTCTCCAGCAACCCAGACTACAAGTCTCCTGTGCTGCAATTGGCTATCTCCAGGCGGCAATGGTTGATTCAAACCTATTGGCTGCCGCCTAGGGGTTAGACTATATATTGCGGCTAGTTGCAGCCATTTCCCCAGTACAGTTTCTGCACGAAATAAACTGAGTTACCCTGTACTCAGTTACACGTCTTCATTCCTGCGTCAAAGAACCCGCTATTTAACACTAGTTTATGGATTAGACTGAGAAATAGGAAAAACAAAACCAGGAAGTAAGCAAGGACAAACCACTTCCATCTGGTGGCCAAGAAAACCACATGGATGTGCTCACAGAGTCACCAGAAGCTTACCTCAGGAAGTTTCCTCCTTTATCCAAATGCTGGCTAATTTTGCACAAAGGGAGACTCAGCTGCAATTGGAATGACGACTGCAATATGCTTTCTATGGAGCTGCCTTTAAGGACTTCCTGGATGCTGCAACTGGTGCAGAACTTAGCTGCCACATATGGTGAGTAAAAACCACCAGAGCCACCCAACACTTGTTTTGCAGGTCTTTCACTAGTTTCTGACAGATTTCTGAGTACAATTCAGAGTGCTGGTTTTAACCAATAAAGCCCTTTATGGCATAGAGTCTGGATGTCTGCAGAACTAGTTAAGGTAGAACTAACCCATCTTATCTGTTTGCTCCAAATGGGTAAAAGTACCTCTTCCCCAGGTAAGATCAGAAGAGCAAGAAGAAGGGCATTATAGTTTTGGGAACATGTCCTATATCATGGAAGAAGTGACCTGTGGAGAACTGAACGGGACCACCCCTGACAGTTTTCCAGAAGACTTTAATGGCTAAGCACTTCCACATAACATTTAATTATTTAGAAATGTTGCAAATTGTTTATTTCCAGGTATCTTTTGGGGTAGGGTAGGTTTTATGGTATTATCTTTCTAGGATTTTTATGCACTTTGTACCTTGACAAAAAATTGCGTGAAACACTGATAGTATAAAAATTCTGCACATGCATAAATTACAACACATGGCAGTTGTGCCAACTTTCTATTTGTCTTCCTTCCAAAATAAAATAATGTATTGACCTTTTATGAAAGATAATCAGTATTCCATATTGCCTCAGGCTAAGGTCATATGAAAGCTATAAAAATGATTTATTTAAAAAGAAAAAAAAATATGCTTAGCAAAAAGCCCCTGTTGTTTAGAGTCCATTAACCTTTAAATAAAAATGTGGGCATTCTCCCAGAGAGAGAGAGAGAGAGGCAAAAATAACAGTAATAATTTAGCAGGCTTCAACTTTCAGATCATTTTTTTAATTGTTCATTTCAAAGAAAGAGAATCTATAAAGTGTCCCCACTCCTCTCTATTTAAAGAATATTTCAGTATCCACAAAAGATTCAGTACTAGGAATTTTAATATTCTATCTCCAGTTGTACAAATATATCAATTAATGAGACACATACTTATATGAACGGTATAAAATCACTGGAAATCAGAAGTCCCATTTTATAAGAGGAGCTGTTAAGACTGGAAATACTTTGTACAATGAGCCTATATTTGATATAATCCTATCACAGTAAGGTCATCTGAAGGCTAAGCATGGAGGGGGGGTTATGAACACAAAACCTATTCCCACCTGCATCCTGAACTTGAGAGCAAGTTTTCAAGGGACATTCTACTTGCTGTTTCTTGAACACAACCATAAATCTCAAATTGGTTAGGAATCCTGTTATCATGGCTCTCCACAAACAGTGGCTTTTATTTAACTGTCTGAATATGAATAGAATCTTTATTCAATTTCCAATGCAGAAAGATCAAGGCTAGAGATGCTGGCTGTACAGTAATCCTAACATGAGCTGCTGAATATATGCTCAATTTCAACAAAGCAGTAGTTTAATACTACATTAAGAATGCAGATCGGAAAAATCAGTCAAATGCATCCCTTACATTTTTACTAATATAATTCTACATAACAGCATCAAAAAAACACTGTACTAGATCTATCCATAAGGCTGTTCTCTTTCTCAAAACTTTTTCTTGACCAGGTAAGAAAATACCTGCTAGTGAGTATGCATTAATATTTCAAAACCCATTAAACAGGATTTCTTCTAGCCTTTTTCAGCAACTCTTAAGTGAAGTGAGGAGAAAATTTGTGGTGAGCATTTGTGCATGCATATTATGGAACACTATAATTCCACCCAGATAAATGCAGTTAGTTTCTCTTTAAATCTTGTTACCATCTTATCCCCAAACATACTTCTCTGTCTGCTCACTTTACCTCTCAGAACTAGTTATAAAGTAAAACATCCATTCAAAATTCTTTGGAGACTGGTCAGATGCTCTTCCAATGAAGTCATATCCTAGCATGTTAATTGTGTCTTTATATTCATTTCTGAAATCATAATACAGTACTACTTGGGTCAAAACAATTCATTCAACTCTTTAAAGTTATAACCTGTGTTCAGAATTCTGGCTGTTGCAGTGAGCTGTGATAAAAGAACTGCAATTTCCAACATTCCCTGATAGCTTTCTACAAGCAAAGTCAGTGGGAAACCTGCAGGAAATCAGAAATAGCTCCTGCTGCTTTTTTGCTCACTCACACTCTACACCACCTCCTAACAGCACTTCCACCACAGCACACACCTGCAGTCCCACAGGGGCTGCCCACAGCACCCACCCACACTCCAGAGCACCTGTCTAAGGTATTCCCACCTCCCTACAGCATCTGCACACCTGCCTATGCTCCAGTGTGACTGCTCACAGCACCCCACCACCAACCTGCAGCTCTCACCTGCCAGCCTGGGACTCTTGAATCTTACCATTAAAGACCCATGTGGTCCCACAGTTACAATAGCAACTGGGACTAAAGAATTGCCATTGCTACATGACTCATTTGTGTGATATCATGCTTTACAACTGCATCACTTAAAATGGAAATTTCAGTCCCAATTGTCATTGTAACCCAAGGACTACCTGTAACATACATTGCAGGTGAAGTGGGTTTTAGTAGGATTTGCAGTTGAATTGTGGTAAAACAAGTCAAAACTATTTTTAAGCATGATGCACCATCATTACAGATATAACTCCTTTGGTCTAAATATCTTACAAGTATTTTTCAGGTCCCGTGCCAATGAAACCAACCATCACATTTTTTCAGTACTTATGGAACTGAAGAATCACTTGATTTTCTCCCAAATTAAATTTCAACAGCCACAAATGGCATCAACTGAATTTTCCATATAAAGCTGAGTGATTCAGAAATTTACCATTGAAGAATTGCCAAACTCAGCTTTTATTTCCAATTTAGAAGCACAAATTTCTGGCTGCTGTAGTGTCATGGCCTAAGACCCAGATGAGCACACATTCCAAATAACTGTGAGCTCACATTGCAACATTATAGGCAGATGTTATTCATTGCTATTAGATTTGTTTCCAAATAAGGACTCGTGGAATTGAAGTTTTAGGAGCCTATGTCCCACTGAATTGTAATAAAACTTTATTTTAAAAAAATAAACTAAGATTGTAAGTAAGTCTCTCTCAAAGGAGCCCTAATTTTCTGACTTTAATTAGAAATTATTTTGAGTTGTAATTTAACAATATCGTTGACAGGTTCTAGAGCTGTCACATCACATCTGCTTTTTAACGTCTAGCTAAGAGTGTCTCTGGTCTTTAAAAAAAGTTCTAAAAATATTACATGCAATTTTTACAACATCTGCAAAACTCTATTTTATTTTATTTTCTTTTGAATCCAGAAAAACAGTAAACCAGAAAGCTCATACTAGTGAAGAAACAGGTGCAACAATTGAAGTTTATCTGGTCAGAAGTCTGAATGGTTTTGTGGTTAAGAAACTAGGATAGATTTATTTCTCCATACGTTCCTGCTTCCTTTTGATCTATTAGAGACCAACATAACTTCTTGGCAGACTGGCAACTGAAAACTGTTATGGCCTAGGTCAGAGGTCTCCAATATTTTGAGCACCAGGGACCGGTTCCATGGAGAGAAGGTTTTTTGTGGACCAGAGGGGGTGTGGTTTCATGTACTGCCTGCATCCTGCAGATAGGGCTTTGCTTGTTTGTGCATTCTGGCATGCTGCAGCCGAGGGCCAGTCCACGGACCGGGGGTTGGGGACCCCTGGCCTAGGCAACATTCTCCCATGTACTGTATGTCAATCTAAGATAAGGCTACATTTCATGAAAACCATGGCCCTGCCCCAATCTTTTTGGAATTAACTTTCAAATGAATAACAGAGTTGGAAGGGACCTTGGAGGTCTTCTAGTCCAGGGGTCCCCAACCCACGGGCCACAGCCAACTACTAGGCAGTCACCTATTTGTAAGCGGGCATGTGAGTGGCAGGCCAGCTCGTCTTACACAAACATAGCTCAACTTGCGCAAGTCAAGCTGTGTGCACATGTGCGTGCGCGCCGGCCCATTGCTTATGCATGTTGAGCTGCACCTGCACCAGCCCACCATTCATGCAGCCTGCTCCCTTCTCTCCCCACCCACCTCCCCCAGGCTGCCAAGCCACTAAGGTTGGGGACCACTGTTCTAGTCCAACATGCTGCAATAGTTTCCAGACTTTTCACTATAATCAAAAAGTTGATAGTGACAGACCACCACAACATATCCACAATGTTTCAGTTGTACCCATCAGGACCAATTGGAAAAACCACATGGAACATAATAAAAGATTTCTGATGCAGATTGAGAATTATAGGCATAACATAACTGATCCCAGTCTATAATGTTCAAGCATAAGCCATGCTTTCCCTGCAGAAATATAAACAATGTTTAATAGTCTTTCATAACAATATTGATTTGATAGTGAAGTTAAGTACAGCCATTTGTTAGACATCTCTCACCACCAATTGGACATTGATGGTACATGTATACAGATAAATGCTGCCATATGAACATTTACATGATGCACATATAACATGGCAAGCTTTCTCTTCTTTTTTCACAAATGGTATTGATAAATAGGTGTTTAAAGCATGCTGTTCCAAATCACTTCTTTTCGATGCTATTGTTATGACTTCATTGTGGTGCTTATACACATTATGACTTGGGGATATTTAGACATGTGATTCTGATATGTTGGTTTTTTCCACAAATTCACCTTAGCAACTTCAGAAGATGATTCACAAAGCTTTCTGGGAATTCAGAGCCCTCCCCAAAGTTGTCAATTTCTATACTTGCCTTCACAAAACTTAACTTTTTCTTCTACGTATAGCAAACCTTTTGCAAGAAGCTGGTTCTGCCAAAAAGAAAAGAAAAAGAAAGTTGGATTTTCATAAATTCAAAGATACAAATGATGCTTTCAATTTTTACAAAGGTTATTTCACATACATTTACCCAATCTACTGAATAAGCAAGATATTTTTAAAATCCCTCTTAGTTTTATATCAAGTATGTCAAAACACACATGGCCAATGAAAGTTTTACATGCTCTAGCTGTAATATCTCCGTTCCCAATCAGACTTTTCTGCCCAAACCATTTTCAGGTTGGATTTTATTGCTATTATTGTGCCTTAATCATTGAATTACATTTTAATGTTATATTTAAATTTTACTTTCAGCTCTGGAAAGTCTCAAAGAGCATGCATTTCCAGGTTGCCAAATACACGTGGAAAATACATGCAAAGAAAGCATTCCTGCATACGATTAGTCTGTGTTCTGCTTATGTTCAATCAATTGGCATATCTCATCTGCAAATACCTTGATGGTCCAATGCTGTAAAGACATTCACTAGTGGAAGAAAACAACTGAACTAAATTCGTATGGAAATAGTGCAGAGATTATTCTGTCTGGATCTGCACTGTATAGAATTTAAAAGGACAACACGATATTATATATGCTATATCGGTTTTCCAGTGTGTTAAGAATTAGAACACAACTAGGACACTGCATGAAGGAATGCCCCTATACACTATCAGCCATTTTATTTTATTGTTTATTTATTATTTTATTTTATTCCATTTTATTGCTCTACCTTTTTCAGGTGATGGCTCCAATCCAATTGTATATCTGCCCACTGAATCTGTCTGTTCTCTGGAATCTCCCCTTAAAGAAGGGAATTTCCTAAAAATGTTTTGTACAATTAAAACCTTTGGGGCTGTCCCCAGACACAACTCCTTCTTGTATCAATCATGTTATATAACAACTGACACTTCTGAACTTCAAAAAATAGAAGGAATGAGTCAATGTTGACTTTCTATTTCACATCATCAGTGTATGCCGCACTCTGCAAAACTTTTCTTTTTTTAAAAAAAAAGAGGAACACCTCAGATTTTTTGGGTTGTTTTTTTTTTAAAAAAGGGAAACAAATGAAAAGCTGTTTAAATAAAAATTTTGTTTCCTTTATATTTAATGCAGCAGTTACAATAATCGGTTTAACAGGATGTATGGCCTTTCATGCAATATCATTTTATTTACAAGATTTCTGATCATTAAACATATTTCAGTACTTAGTCACTGTGGAAGAATATGCTGCAAATCCACTTTCACAAAGTTGTGCTGAAGGAAAAAGAAGCCGTACTGCCAGTTACTGAAATTTGTGGATTTTTTTCAAGTTATTTTAATATATGCTTATGGTGAGATCTACCACCATTTCCTGTTCATTTTTCATTAGAAACTAAATAGATCTATAACCCATTAAAATGTTTTTTTGGACCTCAGAACAACTCACAGAACATCTTCAATAGTTTACATTGTTATTCTGTAAAATGTGGTTTAAGAATATTCGCACAGAACTCCCAAGGGACTGGCAACTTGAAGTTTGCTGGCAGGGAGAATGAATGAGAGATGAAGCTAAGAAAACACGGTATTATTATTATTATTATTATTATTATCATCATCATCATCATCATCAAATTTATTTGCTGCCTATCTCTAGGCAGCTCCCAACCATAAAATAGGAAGAAATAAAAAGAAAGTTCAAACAAAGGGAAAGTAAAATAGAATAATAATATATAACAATAATGTATAACAATAATAAAAACAATTAAACAAGCAAGGAAAAAGAAAACAAAGAAAACACATCGATGTGACTAGTAAAAAAAATGGGTGGGTGGGGAGCAGAGAGGGAAAGGGAGGTGGAGCCAGGTGTCAATCTAGCAGCCAGCTCCAGAACTCCCCATTGGATTCCCAGGCCAATTCCCAGAGCCAGTTCTTTAGGATCTTAAGGAAAGATAGGAGGCTGGAGGCAGATCTTACCCTGGAGGGCAGGATGTTCCAAAGGGCAGGTGCTGTGGCACGCAAGTCTCTTCTTCTAAATCTTGACAGTCAGAGTTCTTAGACTGACAGGATCTGCAATAGGCCCCCACAGCCAGCTTGCATAGGCTGGGCTGATCTTAACAGGATTATGGTTCAATAGGTATCCTGGACCTATGCCATTAAAGGCTTTAAAGGCCACATCCAGGACCTTGAACTGTACTCAAAAGCAGACCGGAAGCCAAATACTTATAATCATGGAATATGGGAACTGCTTGGCCCATCAAGTCCAATCCCCTGCTTGGTGCAAAAAAAGCCCCAAATTAAACCATCCCTGACAGAGACTTACTCAGCTTCTGCTTACCATTAAATCAGAAATGTTTAATAAGAAAGATATGTCTCTAGGTAATTGATTCTAATTTCAAGTTACTGTTAAGATGTTTTCCCTAACATCTTCCTGCCCTCTGGGATAATATAAAGTAGCAGTATTTTATATAATAATCACCAAGGTGCCCTCTGGACTCTCAGAATTCCTAGAAAAAGTGGTCATAAGAATTCAAGAAATTAAAACCCTACACATCTGGATGCACCAATTTGGGGAAGCCTTGAGCCAGGTGGTTATGCATGCAGACAGAATTTTATGTAATAAAATATGCACACAGTTATGAGCAATCCTTCCACTATGAAAAAGAGGCAAATGAATCATATGAGCAGTTATAAGTAACTATTCCTCTAACATTTATGGGGAGTGTTTGTGGTTTCAAGAGATGGATGTACTCCACAGCCTACAATTTACCTATACTATATGCACATGGAATAATTCACAACTATCAAGAATAGTTGTGAATTCCTTATCTGATGGAAAATAATTGGCTGACAAGGGATCTTTGTGCAAGCAAGCACACAGAGGATCAGTGAACAAAACAGAAAATTTGTCAGCAGTAGTAATATTATGTTCAATTACCCAAGCCACTATTTTCCGACAAACTCAGATCAAGCCAAAAGAAAAGGAATGCAGGCAAAAAATACACAAATGGTCTAAATATATAGCAGTCATGGGCAAGAAGCTATTCTCATTTTAAGTAATGCATGAATGCCCCTGCAGTGCTTCCTTCCCAAGAAGCTACATTTTGAAAGCCTAGAAAAGCTATGCCAACCCAATTAAAATTACTCAGTAGAGACTATGTTTAAAATAATCCATGGTCTTGTTTTAATATGGTGCATGGAAGTCTGAGGCCTTTTTAACAGAAGGCCTTTCTCTGTGTCACTTAGAAGTTTAGCATTACTTCAGATTCAATAAATATAGCTTTGGGCAAAAGCAAGCAATCATCTTCTCAAATTTCTCAAAATGTTAGAATAAACAATTACTCATGTTATTCTCACAAACCATGCCATGTATTATATTCTCCCTCCTCTCCCCTCTGTAATGACTTATGAACTTGGTTAAAGATATTGGAAAACAAAGTATCTCAAATTAAAAATCCAGACAGAAGAAGAATCGTAACACAAAGAAAAGTTTGAGAAGCTACAAGGCAATATAAGGTTTCATTTACCAGAATTCAAACATAAAATAGTAACTTGTTAGAGGTACACATCATGTTAAGTCGTAATTTTGTTTCCTTGTTTCGACTAAATCTGATTTATGAATCTAGAAATTATGTTTATGGCTTACATATGGTATGGTTTACTGACATATTGAATAAACCTTACTGATTTAAGATCTGAAGCTATATTACCATATATTTGTTAGGTGGCTAGTGTGAAATGTAAGCTACTTGATTAAAAAAAAACTTACTTTAATAGAATACATGAAGCTTGTCACTTGAAACTTTCTGACACATATAAAGGACTAAGCAACCAGACTATTACCAGATTGTTAAATAACAAGATAGCAAGAATCTTTCACACATTATTGCTGCATATGAGGAACAGTAACTGGTAACTTATAACACTTTTACATTTCTTCTGGATGTCATTTTCCAGATGTCAGTGGTTTAGCTGAAAAGTTCACTGCCTATCAGAGATATGTGCAACTCTGAACAATATTTTTTTTAAAAAAATCATGTTTTCCTATTGCCACCATTTATCCAAAGATTATCTAGGACAATTAGAGGGCAAACTCAACTTTTGTTACCTGAGAAGCCACTTTGTAAATGAGTTGGAAGAATTATAGGAAGTTTTAAATCTCCATATATGGCTGTAAAATGCCAATAAAACTGGAGGATTTCATTAAAAATTGGTTGAGCGGTGTTAGTCATACAAATTCCCATAGCCAAGACTCAAGTATTTTTTCTTTAAAAAATGGGACATTGTACCCAATTAAACTAGGAAAGAAGATAGAAACAAAGAAGTGTGCTTCCTTGGAGAAGTATCTGCTGGAATAGTTTATTCAAGATTAACATTGCGAGCAGTAATTATGCATCCCACCAGATAATTCTATTAGTATTTTTTGAATCAAACTGCTCATATGAAACATGGAGCTTTTTCTTTTACTTTTATAAAAATGAACGTCCAATATACACATCTTTGTATATATCTCACATATCCTCTGAAAGGAGTAGGGACATCCATGTATTACTAGAAGTTTTCTTTGAAATACACAATTCCCATATATGCAATTAAAGTCAAAAAGATATGTTTGTGTTTAAGGCATGATACAGCTGCATAGAGCACACTAGTCAATGTGATTATAGAATTAAAAATGTTCACTATTGAGAAAAAACATTTGTAGATTGGTTAATTCTGTTCTCATGAAATGCCAGTGAATTGGTTATGAGTACTTTAGTATATAATAACATAACTTGTCCTCAAGAATTACAGAAATGATAAAACAGTTGCTCTCCTTTCCACAGTGTAAATTTTCTACATCCTCTTTCATAGAATTAGGATCACTTGTTTAAAATGCACACATGTCCATAGTGTTCTAACAAACATTTCTTTTTGACTTTCAGATTAAAAGAGAATTAAGTGATGTGGTATCTCACAATTTGACTTTTTTTGTAATTCAATCTGAAATGTTTTTATTATGGAAATCTCCATCTAAAATAGTAGAAAAAGAAAATGCCTCTCTCAGATTAACTTCATATTATGAGATGAAATTCCAGTTCTCAAATTTGTTATTAAGGGAATTCTCCTTTACAGCTAAGATTAGGGCAGGCATAAATAGAAAGTTGATCTTTAAGAGTTTTTAATAAAAATGAGGTTTTAGTCCATCTAACTCATGATAGAAGAAAATATTTGTGAGAGAAATTATCTTTGAAAGTGTTTTTGTACAAAGTTATCAATTCCCCAAATAAGCAGTTCAGTTCAAACATAATAGCAAACATATTTGGTTAATATGAGCCAAAATCAAACTATGAACCAGTAATTTTAAATAAACTATGATGGCTGCAACCCCAAACTTACAGTCCATTCTTCTCCCTTTATCTGCAAAAGCTCCAAACTTGTGTCCATTCATACTTATAGCCATATACCATGGTTTACTTATTACATCATTTCACATTGCCTAATATTCCACAATTTCAGTCAATTTACTGCTATCTGAGGTCAAGTATTATCTTTTCATTAGACCTATTGTATCTGTGTAAGATCTGGGTTTTGTACTCTTTGTTCCCACAAGAGTGTAGAAGAAAATATTAGGGTTGATGTTCTGAATGAGCTCAAACTTCAGCCTAGCTCTATTGACCCATTTCCATTATTTTTATGTTCAAAAAAGAATAATATTTCTAAACACTTGCCATTTTCACATAGAATGATAATCAGAATTCTAGAGAATCTTCACTGTAAATGAGCTGCTGATATACCTTGCTCATTAGTTATGTTTTATTCCTCCCAATTAATACAAGAGATCAAACAAAACCCATCCCTTCAGCACATTCCTGCATCAGAAATGTTGGCTTTATCTCACTGCTTACAAGCCAGAATTGTAAGCCAGGATTCCTTTCTCATTTACAAATTATGGCTTGTATGGAAACCAGCAGCCAAACATCTCTAGTCCAACTGATGTGCCAATAAATCATTCCAGATTTATTTAACAATTCAAGCTAACAGAAGGAGTAAATAAGTTGAAATTCATCATAGGCCATGATTTTCAATAGTGTTGATTTATTGTTCAATGTCTATTCTACTATTGTTTTAGCTGACTTATTTTTTTTAAAAAAATCTAGAAGTAAGCAGAGCTTAAATTACAGCAACAAGTCATTGGAGGAAGTAACAATTTTTTTTCTTACCCCTTAAATGCACCAAAATCAAGTGCCTATAACCCACAATCTTGCCAATTAAAATTGTCTCTCACTAATCAATCTAAAACATTCATTTATTTATTTGATATCATGACATTCATCTGACCTGAAGAGGACTGATTTAAATCTGTACTACAAAATGGCATGCTACAAGGTATTGCCTGGAATTACAATCTCCAGTTATTTTTATTTCATATTTAACAAGAATTAGGCTTGGTAAATTTATGAATTTTATAGGGTTTTTTTTCTGTTTCTCAAACAAGAATAAAATACAGTGAAATTCAGTATGTGTGTGTGAAAACTTTGTGCCAATTGTTTATGTATATATTGTACAAACTATATAAAAATAACCTTTGAGCCAATATTTTTATAGATTATTGCTGTTACAAGAAATGCATTTGACATGGGTTAGCGATTGGCTTAATCTAACTAATAATCTAACCCTTGTGGGTTGGGACTTGGTATATGGATGGCATGCATATTTGCTTTATGACAAAAAGGTAGACAGGGCCTTTAAATCTCATATTCTTAGAAGTGCTTTGTTACGTGTCTGGAAAAAGTATTATTATAAGTTAAATTATAAAATACCGATTTGGGGAATTCCCGGACACGCGATAGAAGGTGTATCTATGGGAGTGAGTTTGGATATGGTTTCCTATAAGGAATTACTTAGCTTGGAAGGGAATAATTGGCAACTTAAATTATTAGATGAGTTAAAACAAGAAAACATAAATTACTCTTGGTTCCAATACACCCAACTGAAAGCTAGGTGGAAGCTGGATCAGAAGGTTGGCATTACAATTATAGATGAAAATTTAGTAAAACAAATTAGAGATTTAAATCGTGCACATATAGAGGATATATAATGTTTTAATTTAATTGGACTCGGAAACGGAATTAGTTAAAGATTGTATGATAAAGTGGGCACAAAACATACAGGAACCAATTCCGTTGGATACTTGGGAGGTAATCTGGGTTAGAAATGTTAAATTTACTCAGGCTCAAAATTTAAGAGAAAATTTTTATAAAATGTTTTATAGATGGCATTTGGATCCCAAAAAGTTGTCTAACATGTATCCTAATTTACAGTCTAAATACTGGAGATGCGGTAGTTTAGATGCTACTTATTTTCATATGTGGTGGACTTGTAGAAATATAAAAGCTTTTTGGATTAAAATTTGGTGGAACATTCATTCAAAAGATTTTAAAGAGAAAGATAAAGTTTTCTCCACAATTATTTTTATTGGGTATTGTTATAGATTGTGATACTAAAGAAACTAATTTGATGTTGAATTTGATAACAGCAGCACGGTTACTGGTGGGACAATACTGGAAGAAGGATAGTTTGCCTTTTATAGAAGAATGGGTACTTAAGGTATCGAATCTTGCAGAAATGTCTAAGATTTCTGCTTATTTGAAGGATCATTCGCAAGAAAGATATATTTCAGTTTGGAGGAGATGGATAGATTATATTCAGAATAAATATGGGACTAAAAAGTTCCATTTAGCTTATGAGTAGATCTTAGATTTTTATTAATTTCAGTATTAGTATTGATTATATTTTAAGTTATTATTATTATGTTTCTAATAATTTGAATGTATCAATGTTAGAGTTAAAGCACATTATGAATTTGGTTAATTTTATAATGGATAATTTTAGTTAGAATATGATTATTATATTTATGACCCTGTATTCAGCTCTGGGAAGTGGGGGGGGTTTGGGGTGGGGGGGTTTGGGGGATGTTTTGTAAAAAAAGTTTTGTAAAACTTTTTAATAATAATAAAAAATGCATTTTAATAGTGTACTCTGAAATTGAGGATAAAGAATAAATTATAGGTTTTGTCTGCCTTTTTAGAAATCCTTGTGGCTACTTCTGGGAAATCTAACAAGTTCCCAATACAGAGGTGGGCAAAAGAAACATCCTATTCATAATTTGGTTTCAGAAGTTTCATTTTCACTAATGAAGCTGTTTTCTACAGCCATGAATTTGTGCAGACATTTTTTTGGACTCTTACAGATAACAAGACCGAAACTTTTTCTGTGGTTAAATATAAGATCTTTAAGGGCTGTTTATCAGTTAAAAGGTACATAATAATTTCACTCTGACTCATGCCTTTCCTCACTTCCAGTGTTTGAATTATTGTTGCTCTGCAGACTATTCAGATTTCAAACAGCAGTGCTACATTCCCTGAAAGGCTTAATAAATGAGAGTTCTGCTCACTGTTTCAAAGCCACAACCACAACATATTTTAAAGCATGCTGGAACTATGTGGGTTGACAGCTTATCTAACCTGCATTCCACATTTAATTGCCAAGAATGGGAATTTGCACTGCAGATGTTATGTCATTGCTTAGGTAGCTTTTTCTGAAGAGGTGGGGAAGGCTAAGCATCATAGCATGAATTCCTAAGGAGGAAAACTCATCAAAAGAAGCTGTTCACAAAGATGGTCACTTCTCAGTGACCACTGAAGTCATCTTAAATCAATATGAAGAAATACACTAACCCTATGGTACAAGAAACAACATAAAGTATTTCTGATTAGGAAGTATTAAGCCATCAGTTGAGTATTTATGGAAAGGTGGAATATCTTCAAAGACTGATTGTGGAAACTTCTTCATGATGCCTGATTATCAAATCTCTTTATTCTTTTTAATTTTATAATGTTTTAAGGTGCTCCAGTGTCTTCTAGAGGAGCCTGGTAATCTTGGATTAATTATCCAGACATTATCTAAAAAGATATTGGGTATATTATTTAACCTAAATGTTCATAAGGCATTGAAGTACCTTTCCACTTATAAGTTTTGCAATGAGAATGATGAGGGGAATATGGAGAAGAGAAACGTTAGTTGTGACCATTGTAACTTAAGCAGAAGGATTTTGAGGCCAAAAACAGAGAAAATTCCCTAGTTATGACCCTTTTTCCTGAAACCAACTTTCCAATTGTTCAAGAGTTTTTAAAGAAAAAGAATTGTCCTCATAGTATTATCCACTTAAATGGGGTGTTTTTATGTAATACAATCCTATCATTTCAAAAAAGAAATACTGACTTTATCAATTTGCAGTTTCGCGAATAAGGTTGTCCCAATGTTGTTTTACCCTTTGTTATCATGCTATGTTGTTCAAAATGCTTTCCAGCTTTCTACTCAAAATTCAAGAACTTGCAGCTACTTAAAAAGGGCAAGAAAAAAGAAAGCCAGCATAAAGACTGAACCAAAAGATAGTCCAATTTTATTCTTTCATCTATCCACTTAAGGACTAAATGTTACCTGAAAATAGTCTGTGATGAAGGATCCCAGCTCACTCTTCAACAATTGCCTGGAAAGAAATGGATCACTTATCATGAAAACACTTCCAGAAAATAGTAATAAAAATAGATATTTACTGAACTCTACAATGCATAGGTGACTAACAAGATACTTTGAGGCATTTATGTACTGAGTAATTGTATTTCTTTCATGCTTACCCATGATACATCTGATAGCAGACAAAGAGTCCTAAGTTGGTGGAACACCAAACTGTTAACTGTAGCTGGTATAACATTAAATTTAACCAAAGCTGGCTTCATTTGTTTTTAATCTGGTTTATCCCACTTGCATGAATGATTTAGAATCACATTCTGACAATGCATTCCTTGTAGCACGTTAACTGTCTGGATTAGAAATACAACTTTGTATGAGACAAAGTTTATAGCAAAAGACCTTAGTCTTCATTAATTCCCATCAAGCAAGAACAAGTTCAATTACTAAAGAAGGTAAGACCTTACTTGGCCGCCCTAGATATTTTTGAGTGGGCCGGAAAGCAAAGCAAAACCAAAGTTTCTACTCTTTCCAGACAGATTATCTCATATTGCTAAGCTTGTAAGCCGCCCTGAGTCTTCGGAGAAGGGCGGGATATAAATGGAATTAAAATAATAATAATAATAATAATAATAATAATAATAATAATAATAATAATAATAATAATAATAATAATAATAATAATAATAATGCTTTGATGTCCCATCCCACACACATTTAATGCCTAATAATCATGAGGAAACCATTTCAAACCTTACAAAATTCTGTAAGACAAAGTTCAGTCACCATGCCAGAAGAGAAATATTTTCAGCAACATTCAAGTACAGAAAACCTTTGTCATTTCCTGATTAATGACAAACATTATACAATTCCAATTTCAACAAGTAAATCACTATAATATTGCTTTTTAAATCTGAATATTTTCAATTAGAATTGAGGTATAACTAATTTTGAATACTGAAATTAAAGCTGAGGATGAACCAAAAACCATGACACTCTCAAATAAACCCCACCTATGATTTCAAAATAATAATTTAAAAAAATATTTTGCAGTAGTGTACATTACTACTATGACACAACCTCCCCATTACCATGTGTCATGAAGCTGAGACTCTGTTCTGACATCACTTTTCTCCTTGCTGCACCCAGTAATTTATAGTACCAACATTAATTCAGTACATGAGATTTGTACGAATTCTGAATTCCTGTCCTCAATTTTTACCCCATAGAGCTTCTCAAATTATGGGCAACCATTCTTCACCAATATTATTTCTTTCCTCCTTTTTTAAATTATCCCATTTGTTGAACTAACAAATTTTCTTTCTGAGCTTGTGCTCTGAAATGTAAAATAAAATCACCAATTCCTTCCCTAATCCTGTATGGTCAAAATCTTCCAGGCATTCGCCCAATACATTTGCTATTCATTTTCTCACTCCAGCAATTAACCAATCCATTGAACAAACCTAATCAGGCATCCTTCCAAAGTAAGCTTTATTAAATGAAGGATTATGTGAACTGGAGTCCAATTTAGTCAATGCATCAAGTGAACTTTAATCCACATTAACAAAATTCATTTGTCTTCAAAATGAAATACATAAATTTGCTGTGATGTACCAATACATTTATCCTTCTGGAAATTATGCTAAAATAGGTGTAATTGGTGGTTTTGTTGACAGCTGATTGATCCAATTGAAATTTCTGGCTCTTCTGCTTATACACAAGCAAGCTAGTTATATGCATTTGCTTATATACATGGAAGGCAGCTGCATAGCTGGAGAAACAAATATTGCCTTTACAAAGAACAAAATGAATGTACTGCTAATTAACAACGATCCTTTCCAAACTTCTTATTTAAAGGATGCATTAAAGCAGTAAGATTTTCATCCATAAGAATGAAAAGAGGAGTGGGGGGAATCTGATTTCAGAAGAAACTTACAAACCTTATTTACCAGAGCATAAAGAACTATATCTTACTGAGAAGATACAAAAAGCAGGTTCATCCTGCTTTCAAAGCAAGATCGTATGGCCAAAACTGCACGCTTTAAACAGATGTTTTCAAATCAGTCACATAAATCTGTGCTACTGGAGAAAATGTCAGAGCTCTGTTCTTAATTAACTCGCTGAGCACATATCAATCAGAAGCATGGAGGATACTGATAACCCTTTGTCAAAACATTTCAGCTTTCTCGGCATTGACAATGTTCAAACAAGTTCATGGAGTTGAAGGAGAAAAGGCCATGAAGTGAAAAAGAAAAAAAAAGGAGATCATTCTATGTGATTATCAAATTTGAAGCTATAATCAAACTGACATTTGTTTGCATTTCCTAAAACTCTTACCTATTGCCATGCCTTTGTATTTGGGGGTTTTGGGGGGGGTTTTTTGGTGTCTTAAGTCATTGTTGATTCTCGATGACTACTTGGACAAGTCCCTGCAGTATTCTTGGCAAGGTTTTCAAAAGTGGCTTGCCATTACCTCCTTCCTAGGGCTGAGAGAGAATGAGTTGCTCAAGGTCACCCAGCTGGCTTTGTGCCTAAGGTTTGAAGAACTCATGGTCTCCTGGTTCCTAATCTGGCGCCTTAACCACCACAACCAAACAGGCTCCATCAAGACATTAATCTTTTTTATGCTCATATATCTGACCAGACTGTTCAAATAAATTCATTGCATGATCACTGCGTGCCTGTTTTCATCATTATCCAAACTTCTGGGACTCACAAAGATTTTCCCAACTGAACACTGAAATCTAGCAATCTTCTAATACCTACTGCATAGTGATCTCTCTGACACACCTTCTTTTTCACATCTTCTCTTTCATACACACAAATTGAGTACCCAAATATGATTTCATTCAGCTTTCGAAGAGCAGAACTACTGCATCCCATTTCCAAAAACACCAACCATCAAAGCAGAACTACTGCATCCCATTTCCAAAAACACCAACCATCAGTAACAACTCACAACTTTTTTTTTTAAAGAAAAAGCTAGGCACAGAGACAGAAACCTGTCTGAGGAGGAAACCCTGTTCATGGCCAGTTCTCTTCTATGCTGCCACTTTTTTAGACTATTAACTTACAAAGCAACAAAGCAGAGAAAACCAAATAGAGCCTTTCTCACCCTCGATTAAACCTTTGCCCCAGAAAGTGCAAGTTTACTCATTTCTGACCACATATATATTATTGCAGAAGAACAATGATAGGGAAAGAAAACCCCTCAAACTTTTGCAAAAATTCAAGAGAAAAAAAAAATCCCTGGCTCCACCACATAGCATCATTGCTCTGTACACTAAAAATGTGAAGCACATGTATCTACCACATCAACAACAACACAGCCAACCACCAATAAGCCATTCTTACAGGTGACAGTTTCCCAGCCACTTCTTAACTATGATTGCGGCATATAAAGAATTTGCTGGAGGAAGAGCCAGGCCAAGTTCTGATCTCAACCATCCTTTACTATTACTACTACTACTACTACTACTACTACTACTACTACTACTACTGCAAGAAATCATCTGGTAACAAGAGGAAGAAGGACCTAAATCCGTTCTCCTGCTTCCCATGTGAAATCATTGATATATGACTTTTTTTTTCTTCTTATGAATTTCTGCACTGCTCTAGCATCATAAAAAGAGTCCATGGTTCAGTCTCCTTTACTATGCCAATAAAAGAAGCATATTAGGAATCCAAGGCACCAGCTACTACCGAGGCACAAAGCTCTCAGCATTACATTTGCCCCAACTTGGGAAGGCTGTTGAA
Source organism: Vipera ursinii (assembly GCF_947247035.1). Classification (NCBI taxonomy): domain Eukaryota; kingdom Metazoa; phylum Chordata; class Lepidosauria; order Squamata; family Viperidae; genus Vipera; species Vipera ursinii. The sequence continues at coordinate 82,845,997 of NC_139512.1, forward strand.
TCCAGTTCAGTTAAAGCCACATACCTGACATTTTCATTGAGGATGTAGAGTTCATTGTTTTGCAAGCTTCCCCCTTTGAACACATTGATCACTGCTGTTTGAACACTGCCAAACAGAAGGAGAAGGTTAGGGGAGTCATAAATAATGAATGTCCTAGCCTGATTTACACAAAGCAATGAAACTGCAGTCAAGAACTGTGTAAATATATTGGTGAGTAGAGTAGAAGATTAATTGCCCTTAAATGACTTCTGCATTCCACCCCCACCCACCCCCTCCATGGGATCATTAGGCTCCTTTGCCCATGGCTGTGGAGAGAAATATAATTGTACAGATATCAAGAGACTAATACAGGAAGGTGCTAGCCAAAATTAAGTACACCACTGTTTCTTTCTGCCCTTGTGCAGCTCTTATTCAGAGCACTGCTTTGACTTTTGCATTATCTCCTTTGGAAACAAAAATCACTCGGGAAATTTTGACTGTTGTGCATTCTGACTTCTCCAGGCTTACACAAAGGCCAGAGATTAAACACAGTTTGCTTCACTGCATGCCGCAAAAGAATACTGTCTGCCGCAAAAGAATACTGTCTTATAAAAGAAAAAAAGAAGAGGCAGGCAGAGTGTTGTGTATGTTTCACAAGATGCAAAAACTTGTCTCTGTAGGAGTGCATGGCCAAATCACTATGGAACAGTCACTGAATTAATCCAGGGTTTCCCCCCCCCACCCCATTAAACATGAAAAAATGTTTTCTAAGATAACAGAATTCAAGAAAATAAAGACATTTTTACCAGTTCTTTCACCTAATACAGTTATATATAAATATATTTGTACAAACTATCCACTTTCAAACCAATCACAGTCCTCAGCTAGGACCATGTGGATTGAGGGGGAAATGAAAGCAGAATCAATCACTGCTGTCTGTAGCATTTTGTAAATGCTCTCTGCACCATTAACTGCAGGCATTTAAATAGGCTGTGTTTCTAGTTACTGATCTCCTGATAATTCACATAGAGGCAGTCCTCAACTTAGGGTAATTTAATAAGTGCATTTACAATGGGTTGGCAATCCCCCTCCCTGCAGTCACATTACTGCATTTCAGGCTTTGGGTAATCTGTTCGCATTTACAAACATATGTCAACTGTCCTGCCATCATGTGATTATAATTTGCAATCTTCTCTGTTGGTTTCCCCAGAAAGTCAGTGGGGAAGCCAGCAGGGAATGATAAGCAAAGGGGATGGAGAATTTGAGGTTTGTTCCCCCAGTGCACCAAGGGGTTTCCCCTTCCCTCCATAGGGGGAGGGAAAATCCATGCATGTACTGGAGGAACAGATCTCAAACCTGGCAAAAGGGCCAACAAATGCCATTGTTCTCATGGTCACTTAGAGGGTCCCTTCTCCAAACTGTGCAATTTGTAGAAGGGGCCTTCTGAACCATCACAAGAATGGGGCCTGTTTGTAGGATGGAGCAAGTGCCTCAATAATCAGCAGCTGCAGAATGCAAAAAGTAAATGGACCTGGGCATGGTAGGGCAGAGAGAGGGTCTGGGTTTGAAGCCCAGGCCCTATCCCCAGCATGCTACTTAACGACTTGCACATACTGTATGCTTAACAACTACAATGGGAGAGTTGAGATTGGGGTCATTGAGTGAAATATCATCTTGCTTAATGACCATTTCATTTAATGATTAAGATTCTGGACCCAATTGCGTCATAACTAGAGGACTACTTGTACAGCATAGAATCACTGTTTGATACTATGACAAATGCCCTTGAGGGAGCTCACTTTCTTCTCTCTAAATCTATACTTTGATAACCACTACATCTGAATCAACAAACTATGTTAGGAAGTTTTGCTTCTTAGCAGAACTTTAAACCATAACATGACAGGTTAACCAAGCAATAAAAGTAGAATTAACTGTAGCCATCAAATCATCTGGAAATACATACTCCAAGACATTTTTTGTAACCACACTTTAAAATCATCTAGACACACCTACACAGAAAGCTCTCTAGTGTGAAACAATCCCTGCCAGGATATTATTAATTCTCACAACATCTTATCTCACAAAAACAGACAAATTACTCAGGTTTACTCACTTATTCGCTTGAGGCATTTGAGAAAAGTTTAAACCAGATTTAATCCAAACTATTTTCTTTTGCACACCAAAGCAGAAAAATGTTCTACTCCCACAAGATATGTACAATTAATGAGATATCCACAGAATTGCATGGATAGATTGTGAATTCAAACACATGGAGAAATCCAGTAATGCTGGAAGAAAGGTATTAAAAGGCATAATAGGGCTCTCCAGTGCTTTGGGTCAAAGGGAAAATGTTTTATTGAGTGCACACATAATCCCTGTAGACAATTCCTTATACTAAACGCATCTTTTCCCAGGATCTGCTGCAGCTACAAAGGACAACCACACCATCCCTGAAAGACACCTCACTGCTTTAAGGAACTATTGATAGGTGCCGTGTGAGAGTCCCTGCACACTCTGTACCAACTTTTCCCTCTAAATCCAAGTCTCAAGACATCAGATACTGTATACATTGATAGGATGTTTCTCACCTGTTCCAGGCAGAGTTAGATCTGAACTGCAGAGATTGCCGAGCTGCCAGGAAACGCGGCAAATCGCTCAGCACCGGGGAGCTCATGAAACGTGGCCGGGGCTTTCGGAATGAGCCCATCTCCGTCTGAAATTGGAAAGCAAAAACTCGAGCTATGATGGAATCCACGTCCTCAGTTTAGACAGAAGAGGGTGAGGAAAAGGATTTGCATGAGGATATTGAGGGTTAACTGGCAGGGAAGATACTTCTGTTTCCTCAGGAATCAGAATTCAACCTGTCCAAAGTGGAAACAAAAAAGAAGAATTGCAGCTTGAACGTGTTATATAAACTACTGTGTGTGATACCTTGGTCATAATACTTATTTATTTATTTATTTATTTATTTATTTATTTATTTATTTATTAGATTTATTAGATTTATATACCGTCCTTCTCCTGAGGGACTCGGGGCAGTGTACAGGGCAATTAAAATATAACATACAAAAGTTAAAAATAGATTAAATTAAATTTAGCCCCAAACAAAATAAATTAAATTATGAAATTTAAAACCCCAATCCAGGTTTTCAGGTTTCTGTTGCACCAAAATAAACTCCCTATTCCCATTACCACTATTCTGAGATGGTCTAACTCATGCAATAAAAACACCTCTTTCATTTTAACTTCATCCTTAAGATCAAGAACATCCTGTCATACAGTATCACAGTCTGGTTTTGAAGCATCACTGCTTCAGACAGGAAGGCGGTGCGGAGAGTGGTGAGGATGGCTGAAAAGATCATTAGCAGTTCCATCCAGGACATAGCACATAAGTAATGCTTGAGCAGGGTCCACAAGATTGTCTGGGTCACAACACATCCTCTTCACGACCTGTTTTCCTTGTTACCTTCTGGGGGGAGGGGGCTCCGTGGTATCTGAAGCAGAACATCCAGATTCAGTCACAGCTTTGTTCCATACAGTATTAACCTTGTGAACTCTAAAACTTCCTCCTTTCATTATGTACTCAAGATGGACAGTGACTAATATTTATATATTACATATATGTAAGGGTGTAGGTCTATACATATGTTGTATATAGTATGTTTAAATGTGTGTTATATATGTGTACACTTTGAGAGCAGGCAACTAAATTTCATTTTTAATGTGTGCTATTGTGCCCACAGAAAAAAATGACAATAAAGGTTTTCTAATCTAATTTAAGAGAAGTTCTGGGTTTTTTTCATGTTAAGGTAAAGATAAAGGTTCCCCTGCACATGCGTGCTAGTCGTTTCCGACTCTAGGGGCCGGTGCTCATCTCCGTTTCAAAGCTGAAGAGCCAGCGCTTGTCCGAGGACGTCTCCGCCAGTATTTAGAATACTTTGGGAAAAACAGAAAAAAGCCTGACTTGGAAACCCATGTTTGTAATAAATGTTTAGAAATCAGGACAGATAAAAAGAAAAGAATAAGGAAGAGGAATGTGCTATCAATCGATCGATCGATCTAAAACAGCAAGCTATGCCATTTATTTTGTTCAAAAGGTTTTATTTAGACTGAACCTCTTAAGGATTTTTTATATTGCAACATGCCTAACCCAAGTACAGGAGGAACACTCTCCCACCTACACACTGACAACAGAACCTGGCCTGTTAGGAAGGATCACACATTATTTAAAGAAGCACTGAGAAAGGTAGAATCAAGCCTTTCATTACAGACCCCCTGGATCTAATGCAGAAAACTGTCAAAGGCTCAGATTTGCTTTTACTGTAAAGCAATGTTGCAATCTATTCCTTGTGAAATCACTACATACCAATGAGTAAGGCTGAGATTGGTAATACTATACCAGGCTTTTGGATCATTACCAGTGGAAATTTCCTTTACAGTTTAGATATATGCCACTCCCACTTTAGGACTGTCACCATGCCAAAGGGGATTTAGGTCGCCCAAACTGGTTTTATTTTGACTTTAAAAGTAGTTCTGGGGTCAAAGCCAGACAATGGGAATTTTAGGTCTGTACATTTTTTTTTAATCATCAGTGGTAGACAGGGACTTACAAGGCCGCACCAAACTTGCCTGTGCTGTCATGTGAAACAGTAAAGTAAAGATCATGGGCGAAATTTCTGAGTCACATCTTAAGCTTATAAGAAGTTTGTTTCAACCACAGTTTTTATCCACTACTTCACCTTGCAATATATGGATAATACTGCATATTACTTCAAAGTCATAACAATCAAGCATAATAATAATGAGAAAAATTGGTATATTTTACATTTCTATAGAATCTTCACCTTGACAAACATGAAATTTATATTCCAGAATCAGGATGAGAATAAGTGCAAATGAAAGAGACTTTAGTGGATCATGATCAACACGAAATCCATTTCTTCTTCCAAATATAACTAAGCTTGGATCTAACCCAAAGACTGTAAATGTTTGTTTACAGAAGCATCATGATTAAAATAAGGCATACTATATGATATAAAACTTAAAATATAAAATACAAGATTAAAATATGTGCAAGTTAAAAGGTTGTATTTATTTTATTTAGATATTTTATATAGCTGCTACTCGTTCACAGCAATTAGACAGCTTACAGATAATAAAAACACAATGTAGAAAAAATAAAAATGAAAAGTAAAAATAGTAAAACAGTAATAAAATAAAAAACTCACCCCCCTCAGTGACAACAAACACTCAAATCAACCATTTAATGGCTCCATCCCACTGTGGGTTCCCCAGGCCCGCTGACAAAACCACATCTTCAGTGCCTTATGAAATAGTGTTAATGTGGGGGCCAGACTAATTTCTGGAGCAATAAAGTTTCAGAGGGAGGGAGCCACTATGGAGGAGGCCCTTATTAGTAGGTCCTACTAGATGTACCTCCTTAGGGGATGGGAGACACAACACTCCTGTCTCCCCAGTCCAGTGGGTTGGGTGGATGTGATCAACAAGAGATGGTCCCTCAGATAACCTGAAGGGTTTATAAATTATTTTTAAAAAAACTACCTTGGATAGATTTTTTTCTCTCTAAAAACACATCAAAGGTTCTTAAAACAAAGAGGCAAATCCAATAAAGTTATGGCTCTAGATCGGTTTAAGTTCTCTTCAATAAATTCTACTCTCACTGGGTAGAAAATGTCCTACCTTAGATAGCCAATTCCATCCAGCACATTTAGTACTATAAACCTTTAGAAGTACAAATAAAAAGGTATAACTGTTTCTATAGACTTGTTAAATTACAGCTGAAGTTTGAAATGAACTCAACAATATCTATTCTAAAGGCAAACTAGGCATCACAGTCTTGGGTTAATTCAGGGACAGGCATTCAGCTCTCAAATCTATTTTATATCCTCCCCAGATCTCCTTTCCACAGTTTCCCAGAATTTAGGAAAATTAATTCATAATCCATTTGCAATAATAACTTAACTTAGATTTAAAACTAAGATCCCTACATTCACTCTCCATCCAAAATAGAAAAAAATACACAAAAACAGACAATTCGGGTTGCATCTATATGTGTAACACAACCTTGCTCAACTATGAATCTCATCATTGTATAAAAATGTTAAGGGTTACCCCAGCTTCTTTTAATTAAATAGCAAAATAAAACTCAACTGGTCGTTGGCACAGCGGTACACAATTACGCCTTGCTTCTTCAAGGACAATTGTAATCAGATTCTCCCCCTTTGCACACCAGTTCAGGAAAAAGCTCCCCCTCATTCTAGTTTTTTTTCCCCTACAACTAATCACCACAGAAAGAAAAACCTAAGCTTATTTATATGTTATAAATTTATATTTTACTATATGTAAAAACAAACCCCAAAAGATAAAAATCTTAAGTACATTCTTTCTAAACGTATCTGTATCAGTTGTAACAATTCCCACAATTTTTACTTACAGGTAGTCCTTGGCTTATAACTACAAGTGAGCCCAAAGTTTCTGTTGCTAAACGAGAGACTTGTTAAATGAATTTTTGCCCCATTTTACAACCTTTCTTGCCACTATTGTTAAGTGAATCACTGCAATTGTTAAATTAGTAACATGGTTGTTAAATAAACATGGCTTCGCCATTGACTTTGCTTGGCGGGAAAGTGGTAAAAGGTGATCACATGACCGCAGGACACAACCACCATCATAAATATGAATTAGCTGCCAAACATCTGAAATTTTGATCTGGTGACCGTTGGAATGTTGCCACGGTCGTGTGAAAAATGGTCATAAGTCACTTTTGTCAGTGGTGTTGTAACTTTGAATGGTCACTAAATGAACTGTTGTAAGTTGAGGATTACCTGCGCTTGGTTGTTTCTTTTATTCATGCAGGTTACGGCCACTCGTTTAACCACTGTTCCAAGTTAAGATGAACTCAAAAAACAAATTACTTACAAGCCATTCCTGAAATTATGACTGTCTCATCAGCCCCATGGTTACATAATTGCATTTTGAGTGTTTGGCAACATTTACGACTAGTTGCAGTATCCTACGATCATGTGATTGCAATTTGTGGGTTGTTGTTTTTTTGCCATTTTCTGGAAGAAAAAAAAGCTCATTTGATAAATTGGATTAAGACGTACAACCATATGAATCACTTAACTGTCATAAAATTGAATGCAGTCACACGGTGACTCCACTTAGAATTGCAGTGACTTATGATCAAAATTCCAGGCACAATTGTGGTCCTAAGACAAGACCCTACTTAACATACCTTTTCTCTGCTGTCAATTCTATACCAGTATGTATTTCTAGGCAAGGTTTTGTTTTTTTTCCAGGAATTGACTAGTCTCAAACTTTAGAGCAGACATGTCAAACACAAGGCCCGGGGGCCAGATCCGGCCCGCGAAGTTTCATGCGGCCCGCGAAGCCATCCTGGAAACAGGGAGGGAACGGCCCCCACTGCCTTGGCCCTGGCCCAGAGACCCCCCCTTCTGCCAGAGACCCTCAGATCTGTCCCACTCCTGCCCAGGTCCTCCCATAGGCACCCTTGATGCCAATGATGTAGAGCTGGCCATGCCCACCCAGTAAGCCATACGCACTGTAGCCACGCCCACCCAGTAGGCCACGCCCACCCAGACCACACCCACCCGGCCCCCTGAGGGCAACCGCAATGCTGATGCGGCCCTCAATGAAATTGAGTTTGACACCCCTGCTTTAGAGCATTCAGCTTCAGAATATTTAACACAGTCTTTCACAACTCAGTCAGTTTTGGTAATAAACATGCTTAGGTGTACACCAACAATGCAAGAATGTGTCACATGTGAAAATGGTACAATATTATGTACAAAGAAAATCTGACCGTTAAATATTTCCTGAGGGTATGGACAAAGTCTAAACATCAAGTGCAGAAAATAAAAATAAAAAACTTTTGGGAGTACATCGGAAACCAACTGAAAGCAGAGAGAAAGAAAAGGAAAGGAAAGGAAAGGGAAGGGAAGGGAAGGGAAGGGAAGGGAAGGGAAGGGAAGGGAAGGGAAGAGAAGAGAAGAGAAGAGAAGAGAAGAGAAGAGAAGAGAAGAGAAGAGAAGAGAAGAGAAAAAGAAAAAAGAAAAGAAAATCTTTTAAATAGTTGCAGAGCTGAAGTACAAATGCAGACAAAATTCCCCCAAGCTTTCTTTTCTCCCACACTTGAACACAGATTACCTTCAAGTTTGTTTGTTTATATTTCACACTGCTAAACCCTCCTATGTCCCTCAGAGGGCTTATGGGTGATGTATAATAAAGCACTGAATAAAACATTGAAATATAAAGCAAGAATAATTAACTCTGTTAAAAATTTGTTGACAAAGGCAAAAGGAAAGTTTTCATGTCATTAACCAACTTCACAACTGTGTGCTTCTTTGGGCTCCCGACTCCCAAGGCTGCAGAGCCATGTTTCAACCCCTTTTCAGAAGGCCAGGAGAGTGGGGGGGGCTTCCTCACTTCTGAGGGAGAATATTCCATAGCGTTGGGACAAGAGCAGAGGAGGTTCTCTTCCTAAACCCAGCCATTCGAAATTCTTTAACTGACTGGTCAGGTGGGATGGGCTGATGTGATGCGACGAAGCTAGTTCCTTAGGTAGCCTGTCTCTTTGCCATGTAGGGCTTTATAAGCCACATCTTGAATTGGACCAAAAGCAAATCGACACTAAATGCAGTTTGTGGAGCAGAAGTATTGCATGTGCCCTTGTTTGGACATCCAATATAGCTCGCACAGCCAACCTTTGCACCAGCTGAAGCTTCCAAGAATAGTCCCATGCAGAGCACATTGCAATAATCCAAACGGGAAATAACCAGGGCATGAGTGATCGAAAGAAGAGCCTCCCTGTCCAGGAAAGGAGCACACAACACAAAATTGAGCAAAGGCCTTTCCAGTCAGGGCTTCCATCTACTCTTTGAGCAGAAGCCTGGAATCCAAGAAGACCCCCGAATTATGCGCAATCCCATCCAAGACCAAAGATAATAAACTCCTGGGTACAGAAGGGCTCACCCTCAGACACTCCATCTTACCAATGTTTTCTCCATTCCAGCACCGCAAAAGAGTGAAGTTGGGGGAATGTTTTTGTATATAAAACAAAATGCTCATAATTTGCTATCCATGCATCTTATATCTTCATTTATTCATAGTTCAACTTGATATCAAAGAAAAGGGTTTCAAAAAGCTCTTTTTATATCTATTATTGTATCTTTTAGACACACCCATCAGGCACATATGTCTTCTCCTGCCAATACTCACAGCTTAGGGCAGGGGTGTCAAACTCAATTTCATTGAGGGCCGCATCAGCATTGCGGTTGCCCTCAGGGGGCCGGGTGGGTGTGGCCAGGATGGGCGTGTCCTACTGGGTGGGCGTGGCTAAAGTGCGTATGGCCTACTGGGTGGGCATGGCCAGCTCTACATCGTTCGCATCAAGGGTGCCTATGGGGGGGCCTGGGCAGGAGTGGGACAGAACTGGGGGTCTCTGGCAGGAGGAGGGTCTCTGGGCCAGGGCCAAGGCAGTGGGGGCCGTTCCCTCTCTGTTTCCAGGATGGCTTCGCGGGCCACATGAAACCACTTCGTGGGCCGGATCCGGCCCCCGGGCCTTGTGTTTGACATGTCTGGCTTAGGGCAACACACTCCCATTTTCTCTGCCTTTTGAAGATCAACCAAGAGAGATGTTATAAAAGCCCTGTGAAACATGTACATTAGTTTTGGTTTTCAATTTGTATTTTATATAATTGTGTAAAATGGTATAGGACAAAGACAAAGAAGAAGAGAAAGGGATGAAGGTGGACTTAATACTAGAGAAGGGCAAAGTCACCGTCCATCTTGTCAGCTTCGTACCTAAGCATACATCACATTCATCCTCCGTGCCACTCAGGCTTTGATTGCCTGTTTCTTTTCCTAGAGAAATGAGAGTGAAGAAAGACCCAGAGACGCACTATTTATTTCAGCTTCTTGAAACAGCAACTGCCAAGAAAGGAATTCATATTGTAGAAAGTCTTGAAGACCAAGCTCAGCCTTCAGGTCAGAGGTTCCCCATCTCTAGTACAAACCAAAAGTATTGATGTTCAAAACAAGGAAATTCCAAATCCCTCACAAACCTGTATTATCCTGAATGTGAGGGAAATACAACTAGAAGGTTCAAATAAGTTCAGAAGAACCGGATGGATGATGAAATTCTTATTTCTTACTCCGAATGCTAGAATTATATATAACATGGTTCCCTGGGTGGAAGGCTTTGATTTGGGGTGGGATAACTGGTAGTGGTTTTGATGTTTTTCATTAATACAGATCCTGTTACAGGAAGGTTTATCTTTTTCACTGATATGCACATAGTACTAATCAAGACCACATTATGACTTTTGTAGATCTTAGGCACTTTTGACGCTGTAGATCCTCCTCCAGTGAAAATTTTGCATGATATTAAATATTTATTTTTTTACAAAGAAATAGGGAGCAGTAAATAATATATGCATTTTGGTAATAATAATTAATCCACAACAAGTGATTGTGTTTGTCACAAATCATCAAACTTACTAAATTTTAATATTCATATTGTGCCTATAGGTTACAAATAAGATAATTGGTTTGATGTTTTAAGTGTTTGTGTTTCTTGGCATTTTTTTAATTAAAAGGCATGGGAATAAATTATTTATTAAAAGGCATGAAAATAGCCTATTTCATTTCTTTCTTTCTGATTTAAAAAAATGAGAAAATATTTTCATTAGCCTTAGGCCTAATGGCGTTATATTGTATAAAAAATGCTTCAGAATCAAAACATAATTTACATCTGATCATCAGCAAATCAAAAAAACAACTGTTAAATAACATACCTCTCATTGTTATTTTTTAGATAGCTCATCCCCTTATATTTGGAATAGGTATAAACCAACCACTAAAAATGGACATTTTTACCTAAACCAAACAACTGGTTTATTACAAGCTTTTGAATAATTTGTCCACATCTAGAAAATACACTTCCTTCTTAGAAAATGTCTTTGTTACGCTGCCATTACAACAATAAAACAACTAGTTTATTCAGCAAACAATGTTAAATCAGACTGACCATAAAGATAGGACTCTATCTTCTAGAATTTACAAAGGTCAAATACAACATATACCGGTACTAAGTCTTTCTGCAGCTAACCACATGTGTGTAGAACATGCTGCTTAACAGTGCAGTTATCTCCAAGGTAAGAAACCCAAAGGGGTAAAATTTTAAAATTAAAACTAAATTGAAGATTAGAGGCAGAACTAAATCAAATTTCACAGAGCTTTACAACATTTGCTGCAGACACAAGGAATTTCCAAAGGCTAAACCAGATTCTGAGAAAGAAAAGCATTTATTTATTTTTGACACATCATTTCCTATCTAATCCTGATAAGAAATTCTCCTTCTTTTAAAAAGGCTTTATTACCTACATTTCAAATTTAGAACAGTGTCACTATGCTAGTTAATCTCAGATGTAATCTGGATTAAGGCACAAAGAAACTGCCCTTGTTAGATCTGATCATTAGCTGGGATCCCAGCTGAGAGTCAGCAGTTACAACCTATATTATCAAGAGAGATACAGAGATAAAGGCTTCATAGCAACCAAAGAAATATTAGTTTTCCTTGCACAGCAAATTTGTTTGCAACTATCATCCCAAAATATACTAGTGGAACATGCTTGCAATATTGCAATACAATTTGTTATGTCGAAGAGGAAAGTCATATCTCTCACTACCAATTTAAAGGTTCTGGGCCAGTCTTAGTGGCAAACACAGTCATGTTTCAAATGTTGCTCAAATATATAAACTTTTAACATATTTAATAAAGCCAAGTATTTGCTATTTCAAAAGTTCACAGCACTTAACTTATCTTTTCTGGACCCCAAAACAATGCAGTCAGGCCTGGTCAGTCAGTCCTTGGACGAGACACATCCAGGAAAACCCAGGGCTGTAAGTAAGGCTGGGAAGTTCAAAAAAACCCAATCTTTTTTTAAAAAAGGCAATGAAACACTTCCATCCATGAAGTATTTTTAACTTTTAAAAATCCCACACATGAAATCCTTTAGTAAAAGGATGGTTTTGTAATACGACTGACCGACCAGTGGTGTCCATAGGACCTCAAGCTTTCCTCAGAAAGGTAGAAGAGTTGCAACATCACACTGCAAGCTCCGCCCCTTTCATGCATGGATGCAAGTTAGGAAAGGAGTGGGAATACATTGCAACACCGCGTAGGGATTCCTCTGCTACTGACTAAAAATGCTAGAACAATTTTGCAAATAAAGGCATTAGAAGTATTGGCCTACAAATAGTTCTAGAAAAATGGTGGTCCTGAATATTTTAATGATATGCATGGACCTTATTATTTTTATCAAGATTGCATTAATTCAGACTACAAATGCTAAGGAATTATTCCCTATTATGTCTATGTAATTTATTAATGAGAGGCTGAGTAAATACTGTAAATCCTCATTTTTAAGCACTTTTCTTTCAATCGTCTGGCAGCCTGTTCTTGATTTTTAACCAGGTGGGTGATTATTTCACTTTTCTTCTGCCTATGGATTGTCCTTCTGCCAAATAACATTCAAAAAGGTTTGAAAGATATTAGAAGTCATTTTTTTAAAAAAAGTAAAAAGAATTAAACAACACTGTAGGTTGTAAAAGATAAATTCTTTCTATCCATTTAGCCTAGTCCAGAAGCTACAACCTGCTTCCTTTTCAAACCTAGTCTTTCTTTTACTGAATATATGATTATCAAAATTCTTGTTTACAGGTACAGATGATAATTTCCAGTCTCCAGTTACTTTTTAAGAAACATGTAAGTTTTTTAAAAAATATGTATGTCTCATGTGTGTTCAGGGAGCACATAAGATGATTTAAACAATAAATGTCATTGCTGATGAGTCATTGCTCATCAGCTCTCTCAGGTAAGCCTGACAAAGAAACAGGACCAAGTGAGCTAATTCTACTTTATTATAAGGCTACCTTAACAGAATCTTGCAAATCTGAAAGAATCCTGTCACCACTTTTAACAGTCTGGTCACTTATTGTAGGTCCTTCCTAAATTTCTGTCTCCAGCCATTAAGAAGTGGGGGTTCTTCCCTCTTGTCCGATCATTTCCTAGGCAGCATATTTTCTCCTTATTTCTCAAGGTCATTCCCACATACCATTACACTTCTATACATCACTATGTACATGAAGTCATTTCCATCTGTTCCAAGAATAATCTGTGTATTGCCAAGCTTTGTTTTTATTTTCTCGTCCACACAAGCATATTTCTGGTCAAATTCTCTAGTTACAAAAAAGGAAAGCAAAAGAGCAAAGAGATATCTGTGCTGAGCATTATACTCACCCACTGTATTCTGGAGAAGACTCAAAATGACTGTACTATAATTTACATAGAATTCAAAAATGATTTAACTTACTCGGTAGATGACCGCTACTTGAGAAACAGAATGGTGTATTTTTGGAATGTGTTTCATCATCTCTATACTTTTTTTTTTAAAAAGGTACAAACTCGCCCCCTGAATTTTATACTTATACAGGATATCTGAAAACTGATCTATGTCAAATTAACACTTTCTTCATAATGCTACAGAAATGGCTTGTGTTCCCTTCATCCATTAATTTCTCAACAATCTAATTTGCAGCTTTGCTTTTTCTAAATATCAACCAGACCTAATCCTACTCATCTGGGAAGTCCATAAAATATTGCCTTGATTCTTTTTAAAGGATTCATAATATATGACACCACCTGAAAAGTACACTTATATAAATACACATACCTTAAATCATTTTGGAACTTATTTTATGAAACAAGACAGATTTTGATGCAGCCAAACCATTTGCATTAACCTTTGTCTTGTGAGACAGAATATGCTACAAACAAGATTCTCTCCATCTTCCATGATAAAGATGCAACAGTATATTATATAATTAATGATGTGCTGCCCTTATAGGTCACCTAGTCTACCAAATGCCAAACTTCTTTTAAAATTGGATCCAGATTCAGCATTGCATTCTGTCTTCACTGGGTATGGGTAGTACATAAATGACAAGGGTAAAAAAAGAATTTCTGGACTCAGCAGGTAAAAATTCAAACCATATCTCCACCCAGCAGACTTTATTTAATCCAGTGTTGAGGCCACTTGACTTCTTGATAACCAAGAGTGGCTTACAAATTCATTCATTCATTCATCCATTCATACATACATACATCAAACTTGTATACCACCCCTCTCATGAAAGACAAGTCCAAGCACCTTACAGACATTGAATAAAATGCACTATAAAACATTTAAATAATAAGTAAGAATCTTAAATTTTAAAATGAATTAAAATTTAAATTAAATTAAATTAATTGGACCCCTGGACTGAAGGGGTTTTAGCTTTTAATATTGTTTTAATTGTTGGGCTTATGTAATTTAATCTATTTTAATTTATACTATTTTTATATCATATTTTATGTTGCCCTGAAAAACGCCCTGAGTCCTTCGGGAATAGGGCGGTATAAAAATTAATTAAATAAATAAATAAATAAATAAAATAAAACTAAACAGGATAGAGGGGTAGGGAACAAAATGTGCACAGGAAGGAGGTGGAGTACTATTAACCACCTCCAATTGGGACAAGATGCTGGTTTGCACTCCCAAAAAAGCCAATGCAGTCTAGGCTGCATTAACAGAGGGATAGAATCAAGATCACGTGAATTATTAATACCACTTTGTAATGCCTTGGTAAGGCCACACTTGCAATACTGTATCCAGTTTTGGTCACCATAATGTAAAAAAGATGTAGAGACTCTAGAAAGGGTACAGAGAAGAGCAAAAAAGATGATTGGGGGACTGGAAGCTAAAACATATAGGGAACGGTTACTGGAATTGGGTATGTGTAGTTTAATGAAGAGAAGGATGAGGGGTGACATGATAGCGGTGTTCCAATATCTGAGGGGCTGCCACAAAGAAGAGGGAGCCAAGCTATTCTCCAAAGTACCTGAAAGCAGGACAAGAAGCAACGGATGGAAACTAGTCAAGGAGAGAAGCAACCTAGAACTAAAGAGAAACTTCCTGACAGTTAGAACAATTAACCAGTGGAACAACCTGCCTCCAGAAGTGGTGACTGCTCCAACACTGGACGTTTTTAAGAAGAGACTGGACAGCCATTTGTCTGAAATGGTATAGGGTTTCCTGCCTGAGCAGGGATTGGCCTAGAAAACCTCCAAGGTCCCTTCCAACTCTGTTCTTCTGATATTTTATCCCAAGATATGTATACAGAACACACAAAATTAATTTTGATTTGGCTTATACATCATGGTTCACTCATTATTTAGCATTGAGCAAATCCATGCAATTTTAGATTAATAACCACAGCTAATAACAATATGACATACTTTAGAGTACGGTGTCAAACTCAATCACATCATGTGACATAGCGTGATGTATCATGTTTTTTGCCTTTGTGGAGTTGGGGTGGGCGTGGCCTGCACATGACGCATCCGGCTCGTGGGCCACCAGACTGACACTCATGCTTTAGAGGAAGTAACCAGTAATACAGCTCTATCGTTATCTTTTTTCTTAATTTTTCAGCAAAGTTTTCTTCAAAACATTTCTCGAATTGTCTTCCTTCTTAGCATGCAGTTTCTTTTCTTAACATTTTCTTAAAATCTTTAACATTTAAAATGTTATTTATTTAACTAAACAGGGTTCAGTGGTAGAGTAAATTGTAAGCTTCTAATCCTAACTCTTTAAACACAATAGTAAGCAATGGTAACCAACAGAAAATACATCCCAAAGTTGCTTCCTCCAATTTGCTGTTTTCTATGTGTATTGAGCTACTATCATCCCTCTTTGCTCATGCCTTTAAACATAATTTGGATAACTACATCTAATTAAAAAAAGCAGCTGCTAAAGTGGTCATTCAGTATTCCCACATCAATTATTTTATCTAGAGTAGGCAAAAGCTACATAAAATTCTTTTTTTAATGTTTAGTATCTTTACTTTTCTTAACCAACAATATTTAATTTTACAAGAAAAGAAAATTAAAAATACAAACTGAGGATACAAACTGAAAAGAAAAAAAATCATATCTTATACTCATCAGCATAAAAATCACTGGTTTACCAATGAATTGAATATTATAATATACGGTAAGCAAAATAAGATATTATTGTGAGATACCAAAAGTCTCCAGCACAATGGGACATATTGGTGCATCCTTTGATTGTTAGAAAATATTGCCTTTTCTTAATACGACAGGTGATGCAATTACAATTCCTTATAAAAAGTCAAATTCCAAAGCTGACATATAAGTCATCATTACATTCACATTAACATTGAAAGATTTTGCCATAAATCTACAAATCTACACTTATACACAATTCCAAAAAATTAAAAGATCACATGATCATATAATGTGGTCAATGAGTCTTCAATTATTTACACCTCCAGCAAAAAAAAAATCTGATCTCTACGCTTTCAAATATATTCTTTGGGGAGTCCAATATAACCTAAGTATAATTTATTAATTAACTTCCAGTAATTGCAATGCATTTAGAAGGCATCCATTTGGGAAAGGCTGACCTGAAGACTGTACTTACAATAATTGCCTAAATAATTATCATATTCAAAGCTGAATATATTACCTCTTAATAGCTCTTAATTATTAATCCACATTGTATTTATGGTACCCCCTATCCTACAAAACATATATTCTATGTAACTTCTTTATGTAGATATCCCACTGAGTTCAATGTGCCTCATTCTGGATAAGTGGGTAACAAGATTGCAACCTCCACTTCAAAGGGAAAATTCAAACCTATAACTCTTTTTAATTTTAAAAACATTTACCGCTGCTAAAATAACCTAATATTTTTTAAAGACAAATTAAATGTAAAAAAAGTTCTTTCATCTGCATATTAGCTAGAAACTTTTTTAAAGTCATTCGCACAAAAATGCCCCAAATCAAGATATTCTCAACACTCACCTATAAAGGAATGGGAATGCCGCTCACTTCTTTCATGGTATGCTGAGAAGAAAACCTTGGACCCTTGAGGAATCTGACCCAATTGTGGCAAGACATTCAGTGGCAGGAGAGAAGAGGCAAAAGGAGGAAGTTCCTCTTTTCCACAACTCCTCCCACTTCAGTAACCCACCAGAAGCAGAATGTCTGCTAGCAGCCACAAGGAGAAGAACATTTCAATTGGCTGGACTTCCAGACAAGGGGAATGCTACAAGAGGCACCCGTAAACTCAGCATCCTGTGACCCTGGATAGGCTTATGATATTCAAGGAATAAATTATATCAACAGAAAAGGAAGCTGCATTGGAAAGGGCAAAAGACAAAGTCAACAATCATTGCTTGAAAGCAAATGGGTTTCTTCCCTCCCACAGGAGAGGCAACCAGGCAACAGGTAAAGTTTTTTCTATCGTATCTTTGTACAGCAAGGGGTTTCACCTGTTCATGTGTATAAAAGGTACACTCAAGGATAATTGAGGAAATCTGGTCTTTACTGCTGCTAACCAGGGCACTCAACTAGCAAGTTCATAGAGAGGAAGGCTGTGTTAAATAACAGTATAGCAGAATTGGAAGAGTCTTTCGAGGTCATTTAATCCAACCCTCTGCTCAAGCAATGATGAACCACCCACAACTTCTGAAGGCAAGCCATTCCACTTGTTTTGTTAGGAAATTTCTCCTTAGTTCTAGTTTGCTTCTCTTCTTGATGAGTTTCTACCCATTGCTTCTTGTCTTGCCTTCTAGTGCTTTGGAAAAATTGATTGACCCTCTCTTCTTTCTGGCAGCCCCTCAAACACTGGAACACTGCTATCATGTCACCCCTAGTCCTTTTCATTAAACCAGACATACCCAATTCCTGCAACCATTCTTCCTATTTTAGCTTCTAGCCCCATAATCACCTTTGTTGCTTTCTAGGATCTCAACATCTTTTATTATATTTTGGAGACCAAAACTGGATGCAGTATTCCAAGTGTGGTCTCACCAAAGCATTATAAGGTGGTATTAACACTTCACATGATCTTGATTCTATCCATCTATCCTTAATGCAGCCTAGGATTGCATTGGTTTTTGGCAACTGCAGTACCTGCTGGTTCATATTTAAGTGATTCTCCACTAGGACCCCAAGATTCTGCTAGTAGGTTTCACCTCAGCCAGGTTTCATCTATTCTCTATCTGTACATTTGGTTTTTATTGCCTAAGTATAAAACCTTGCTTTTCTCTCCACTGAATTTCATTTTGTTAGAAAGGGCCTAGTTTTGAAGTCTGTTGAGATCCTTCTGGATCTTCTGCCAGCTTAGTGTTCTCAAATTTAAGAGTGCTCCTCTATTCCCTCATCTATATCATTTATGAAGATGCTACCAGCAGCTGGAAATATGTCTGATATTTATATCAAGAACTATGGAAGTTTAGTCCAAAACTTTATATATATATATATATATATATATATATATATATATATATATATATATGTATGTATGTATGTATGTATGTATGTATGTGTGTATGTGTGTATGTGTATGTGTCTGTATCTGTATCTATATCTATATCTATATCTATATCTATATCTATATCTATATCTATATGTATATATATATATATATATATATATATGTATATGTATATATATATATATATATATATGTGTGTGTGTGTGTGTGTGTGTGTGTGTGTGTGTGTGTGTGTGTGTGTGTTGCTATCATTCAAATCATTATTCTAAAACAACTGTTAAGATAAAGCTCAGTTCCCAGTTTAGCTCTACTTAGTTACTGTTGGAACCATAGTGGTTTATAGATTGTTTTTATTTTGTTCCTTTTAGCACATTCTTATAATTCATTTTTTTTACTTTAAAAAATCAGGAAGAGAGCATAATACCTTTAAATGAAAATGCTAAACATGTCTAAATTTATATGTTACCCACATCAGTTAAATAGATAAAAATACAGGGATCATGCCATGCTTGATTTGATATACTGTAAAAAGGGTTTGGAGTGACAGAGAACCAGCAGTTAATCATGACTTTCCTTCCTATGTAATAAAAGAGAACACAGCTATTAGTTAATCAGAGCTCATCTTTCAGCAAATATGGACAGCTTTGTCCTATTGCTCATTAGGACAATCTCTTCCCCCCCACACACACACACACATTCACATTTTTAATATTTGAAGATTCCAGCTGTCTGTCAGGATCTCTTTTGAAGCAATATCACTTTCTTGCCATAAGAAGATAACTAGAATTGTGGGAAAAGGTGAGAGAGGTGTTCCCTTAAATCAGACATGTCAAACACAAGGCCCGGGGGCCGGATCCGGCCCACGAAGTGGTTTCATGAGGCCCCCGAAGCCATCCTGGAAACAGTGAGGGAACAGCCCCCGCTGCCTTGGCCCTGGCCCAGAGACCCTCCTTCTGCCAGAGACCCCCAGATCTGTCCCACTCCTGCCCAGGCCCCCATAGGCACCCTTGATGCCAATGATGTAGAGCTGGCCATGCCCACCCAGTAGGCCATACGCACTCCAGCCACGCCCACCCAGTAGGCCACGCCCACCCTGGCCATACCCACCCGGCCCCCCGAGGGCAACCACAATGCTAATGTGGCCCTCAATGAAATTGAGTTTGACACCCCTGCCTTAAATGGTTCTGCAAACTATCTCATGAAAGATAATTTTGTGATTCACTTCTGTAAAAAGGTACTTGTTGCTAATAAACAGAGATTCCTTCCTCTAGAACGGGTGTCAAACTGCCAGCCGGTGGGCCAGATGCATCATAGCAATGCCTAGTGCCCACCCCATTGCCGGCAATAGCAAAAAAGTTGACACGTCGTGTGATGTTGCAAGTTTGATACCCCTGCTCTAGAAGAAGCCAGGGCCAAGTATCATGGTAAGTGAGTTGGAATGGTGGTAAGACCAAAGTTCAACCCTTTTTTGCTCACAAGCATACATAACTACAACTGAGGGACAAAATTTTCACCCTGTTTCATTGGTATTAAAGGTTTCTTTTCAGTTGCTTAGACTGAGTCAAAAAACAAAAAGGTCTATACAAAATGAAACTAGAGGAATGTATCTGTTTATCTCAACAGATTTGTTTTCCACACAGCTTTTCAGCCTTTCTGAGGTAATTGGTTTTAATCCTGAATTTATTTAAACCATGCGCTTATGCAATTTATTTTCACTTAACTACTTAGTATGTAACCCATTTTAAGGTTCATATCCTTCTGTGTATTTTAAATTTTCACAGTCAATTCCCGCATGAAATGTAAAATAGTAGAAATTCTACTGCTTCCTTTAATGAAGTGAAAACCTCACTGCTCTGTTTGTGATAGTTTTTTTTGTACTTAAATAAATACATAATAAGAGATATAGCTTTATACTGTTTTAGAGTGACATATAAAATTTCCTCAACAACCCAACTGACCCTTTTTCTGCTTACCCCATACTGTCCTATTTGAAAAAAATCTGGACTCATCATAAATCACATTCTTGGTAATACTGCCTTTCAATCACTTATAAAATAAATTCTTCCTCCTCTTCTATTAATTAAAAGATGTTTAGTTTATCCCAGTCTTATGTCTTTGCGTCAAGAATCACATACACTATGTTGCATATGTACAAACACATACAATAAAGCTACTCACAATAAGCAAAGTAAAATGCAGGAAAATATTTTTGGTAGAATCTGGAATTCGATCCCACTGATGTATCCATTATACAGTTATGAATGTATATGCATGTACAAATGTATATGTAATATATATACATCTCCCTAAATCTGCTCTTCATTGGTTTATTCATGCATTATCAGCTTACACAACTGAACAAGCGTAGCACAGATATATTAAAATGTGATTTTGGGCTCTCTTATGGCCATAAACTGTTAAGCAAATGATGATTCCAGAGTTATCCATCAAAGTAATGGAAAATAATTACCAAAGGGGCAAAAAGGAACTTTTTGTTAAAAAGCTGCAGGTAGGATTTGTTTTCTGTCTGTAAATCTGCACTTTTCCCAATCAGATTTCTTAAGATAACAGTTTGTGGGGGATAAGAAACAGTTTAATTAAACCAGCACGGATGTCTAATTCCTACATGGCAATTAACGTGCTATGACTGTCCAAGATTTGTTTTGCTATGGTCCTTGAAAAGATGCCACTGTTCAGAAATAAGGAGGGGAGATAGTTAGGGAGTAGCCTTCCATATTGCCACCTTTCCATCCATCAGTCCCTTAAAAACCAGGGTGAAGCTGACCTGAAAAGTGAATAGCATTGGCTGCATTGGCTTCCGGTTGCCCTCCGGGTGAGATTCAAGGTGCTGGTGATGACCTATAAAGCCCTAAATGACTTGGGTCCGGACTATCTAAAGGAACACCTGCTGCTGGCATCAACTTCCCATCGTCCTGTGCGCTCCCATAAGGAAGGCCTCCTTAGGGTGCCGCCGGTCAGGGAATGCTGGCGGGTGATTCCCAGAGGGAGGGCATTCTCTGTGGGTGCGCCTGCCCTTTGGAATGATTTAGCTGTGGAACTCCAGACTGCCCCCGACCTGCGCTCGTTTCGCCGGGACCTGAAAACCTGGCTTTTTGATCTATCTGGCCTGGACTGAGGGGATTTTTAGTTTTAAGTTTTAACATTGTTTTATTGTTGGGCTATTATTAATTTAATTCTTTTTAATTCTATTTTATCTTAATTTATATTGTCTTTTAAATATTGCCCTGTAAACCGCTCTGAGTCCTTCGGGAATAGGGCGGTGTAGATAAATAAATAAATAAATAAATAAATAAATAAATAAATAAATAAATAAATAAATAAATAAATAGCAGAAAAGTGTAGGAAACAGCTTAAGTCTATTAATAGTCTCCTTTCAAATTGACCAATAAAAACAAAGTTACTCTTTGAGTGTTCCACTTCAAGCAAGTCCCTCATTCCACCATCCACCCCATAAAAAGAACAAGATAAATTTTAGTACCAACACCACCACATTCACGGTTTAAGTAAATATTGCATTTATTATTCTGTTCATTTGCAGTTCTGCAGTATCTTTTTGAAATGCAGGCAGCAGGATGGTATTCCAGGTATGTTTGCCACATAGCTTTTTATGGTTATTATGAAATAAAATGATTTTTTAAAAAAAATATATCTCCAATTGTAATTTTGCTTTTTTCACAGGTCAGATTCCAGACTTATTACAATCCCAAAGTCCTGAGTGCTCAGATTTCATCAATATACATGTGAAATATATGTCCAGGGCTAACTTATAATATAATTTAAAGTTACATTTTTAATTGAAATGAAAAGCTATTAACTCAAACTCTCTCTCCTCTGCCTTCTCTCTTTTTCTGTGTGAAATACAAGAAACTGTCTTTAGTACACAAACATACAGTACACTATATGCACAAAATGTAATATGAATTATAGCCATAATATTTTGACTTCACAAGACTCCATTAGGATGATTACAAGTCCCATAAGATTATCCTTTTGCATTAGGTATAACAAATCAAGAAATCTTCAATTAGCTAAAGTTTCTTATTTAATCAAGAAAGGCTATTTTAATGCAGTCGCAAGTTACGTTAGTATCCTCACTTATTTTGAAGCTGTGAACCATAATTTTCAGACATATTGCTCACTGGGGCTACAATTTCCAAAATTTCTAGTCACAATAGGCAATCACTGTTTTGTGGTATTGTAAAATTAAACCTAAAGTCAAGTAAAATTTGCACATAAGGAATAAGCCTTTATAAAAAAAGAAATCAAACATGGATTTTCAAGATTAGTATCTGCTCTGCCAGATGACTGGAGGGGAGGGAAATGGGCATAATCTAATTTGGCTTTGTGCATTTACAGCACTTTCACTGAAAAAATCCATGTACTGCAAAAGTAACCGTTATTTTTTATAAACCTTTTAAGAACTATTTGATGGACCAAATATAAATTGAATATATATATACAAGAAAAAGTATCACTAGCTAACTTCTCTAAATAAAATCTCTGCTAGAGGTATAGCACATGAATAAGTTATAAAGCTGAATGAATACTGAAGTCTCTTACTTTTACTATTCTTATTTCTTTAACATGATTTAGTTGACAGAAAAAGTGGGCAACTACAGTAAACTCTGATTTTAAAAAAGTAGTTGCAGGTAAAAAAAGCATGAAAGTAATGCAAATGATGCCAACTGTTATTTGTATCAATTTACCTTTGCATAATTATGACATTGCACAAAAACCATAATTTGCATGTGACATTATGCAAATAATACTGCAAAACTATGATCTGTTGCATGTATAATCCACTGAGAAAAATTCCACTAAAAGAAGTTGCACAATTGTATTTATACAGCTCCATTTTCATCACATCACTTCATGTGAAAAAAACCTAAGGAAAAAAAAAACTCCGGTAGGCAGATGACTGTGGTTCACCAATATTCCAGTTCCTAACTTACTAATATTTTCCTACTATTATTATGATTAAATATTGTTTAATTAGTAAGCTAGATTTCAAAATGATATTAACTGATGCACAGAAGTTCATAAAATTAATTCAGGAATGATAGATTAGACGAAGGGTTATCAAATCCTGGATGCTATTAAGATAAAAACAATAATTACTGTAGAACTCCAGTATAATTGATTAACTTGCCATATGACTCTTGATTAATTTCAGTGCAAGTACGCACTGCAGTCACAGCTGAAACATGTTCAATAGCTTCAGTAAATCTGCTTTAGAAAAACCAGGAACAGATTACGCTTTTTGTCAATATTCTCAATGTATTTTTTTTCCTCATCCTACCTTCAACAAATAACCCAAACTAGTAAACTGAAAAAGTTAGTATCTTTAGATCAGTTTATTTCAAAAGAAAAAAAGGTCAGGTTTCTTATCGCGGGAAACACTTAGTACACCTACTGCATCGAAGAGCTTTGTTGACATTAAAATTCAGGCTCAAACCCTCTGGAGCTCTAAGGCAAGTAACGTTTTTGAACGTGAAAAACTTCATTCCACATAGCATGTAAAATGTTCACAATCCTGCAGTAGCAGTGGCTGAGAGGATTTTTTGAGAGAGTGATACTCTCTGTGCAGGAAAAAGAAATCAATAAAGCAGAGCTTGGGTTAATTTAGGAGAGTTTCAGCCTAGCCTCCTGCTCATTGATTTGTTAAATTGCTATCTTTTTGTTGTATTTGTTAGGAGCATTATCCATCCACTACAGTTTGATACATGTACCATTTAGGAGTGCAGCACAGTATATGGAGCAGTTATTAATTGAAGGTAGTATAGTTGATACATTTCCATCAGAGGTATTACCCCCAAAAAAAGGAACTGCTTATACGTACATGCTTGTGAGAAGCAAAACTATGTCTCTCCAAGTACAGCATGTTCTAATGAAGTAGTTGGAAGTTGTTGAAGATACTACAATTCATATTATTTTGAAAGACTGAAAGAATTTGATCCAAGTCTTATCTTTGAATACGCCTGATGAAGGCTTTCAACATGGTGTTTCAGAGATTTTAGCTCAGATAGACTGACTTATTTACATGGGATGGTTTTTCAACTTCCTAGTCTAGCCTTTAAACCTTAAACCTACAATTCCCCTGGCGGTCTCCCATTCAAATACTAACCAGTCTTAACTTGCTTAGCTTCCAATCACAGAGTACACATAGGCACCAGCAACTTTGAGGTAGTTGCTTACTACTGGTTAAAAACATTTTTCTCGCATCAAGGGATCACTTCAAGGCCAGCCTATTGCTGAAGCCAATTGCAGATCAAGGTGATCCAGCAGGAAAGTAATGTTAATGCTGAGAAAACGAAACAAGCCACCCTCTATGGCAGCCATGTCAAACACAAGGCCCGGGGGCCGGATCCGGCCCGTGAAGTGGTTTCATGCGGCCCACGAAGCCATCCTGGAAACAGTGAGGGAACGGCCCCCACTGCCTTGGCCTTGGCCCAGAGACCCTCCTCCTGCCAGAGACCCTCAGATCTGTCCCACTCCTGCCCAGGCCCCCATAGCCACCCTTGATGCGAACGATGTAGAGCTGGCCACGCCCATGCAGTAGGCCATACGCACTCTAGCCATGCCCACCCAGTAGGCCACGCCCACCCAGGCCACACCCACCCAGCCCCTTGAGGGCAACCGCAATGCTGATGCGGCCCTCAATGAAATTGAGTTTGACACCCCTGCGAACACTTTATGTTGTACAGCGGGAGCCCATATTTGTGTCATCATTTTTGCTTTGCCTGCTAGAGAGATCAGAGCCTCCTCAATAGGCAACCTGTGTGTGTGTGTGTGTGTGTGTGTGTGTGTGTTAAGAGAATATTGACCTTATGGAACAACTTAAATAACAGGGAACAGGGAAGATGGAGGATCAATGTTGGGCCAGGGAAAGGAGGATGAGAAGAATGAGAATAATCCCATTCCTCTATCCTACTCCTAGCTGCCATAATATCATAATAAGTATAATAACCTCCATCCTTCTGTAAGGTCAGGAATCTTACAAGCCTGGTTCCCATGGGTAAAACAAGTATGATGATAGCTATTTTGAAAATGACACACAGTACTTTCCTCTGATCTCAATGATGGGAAGAAATAAGGAAACTTTCTTAAGGGCTTTGTGGATGAGCCTGGCATTGGCCATTTTTATGCACAGAGTAAAGATATCCCATGTGACCCTAGTGATACAGTTCCATCCTGCTTGATTGCTAATTTAAAAATCCCTTAGATGGAAATGTTATCCTTACTTTTGGATATTAATAATGATTAGCAAGTCATCTGGATCACTCACTGGCAAGTCAAATTTCCAACCATCACATGTTTTTTAAATTTAAATGTTAGTAATTCACCAATTTTATTTTTTTAAAAAAACTAGTGAATTACTAGTATTATTTGAAATATATACAAATTAAACATAGACATGCTGATGAAGAACTACATTTGCAAGGCAATTCACATTTGGGACTTTTGCTGAAAATTTAGCTAAGGTTAACTTTAGATACAGACTTTAACTTTACACTGATCTCCCAAGCGAAAAATTGCAAGCTTTATATAGCATGATTATATTTATCCTAACAAAAAAAAGGGTTTCCCCATTCCTAATCGCTACTATAAACTGAAGGAAAGGATATCTTAAATTTGTTAGGAACAGGGCAGATGGTATAAATTGATGCACCATCCCTAATGAAAGCTATGGTTACCTTCTAAAGTTAGTCTAAAGAGTAGCTTTAGAAGAGCTTTGGAAAACCCATTTACCACTTTAGTAAACTCTT
The DNA here is from genome assembly GCF_947247035.1 of Vipera ursinii. Taxonomy (NCBI): domain Eukaryota; kingdom Metazoa; phylum Chordata; class Lepidosauria; order Squamata; family Viperidae; genus Vipera; species Vipera ursinii. The sequence goes on from NC_139512.1 coordinate 82,872,215, forward strand.
GTTAATGCTTTAATGCAAAGGTCCCCAACCTTTTGGGTACCAGGGACCAGTTCTGTGGAGAGAGGTTTTTCTGCGGACCGGAAGGTACGTTGTTTTGTGTGCAGATGGGGCATTGCTTGTTTGTGCAGACCAGTTGCTGGCATGCCATGGACCGGTAGTGGTCCATGGACCAGGGGTTGGGGACCCCTGATTTAATGGGGCTTTGCTTGATTTTCTTTTCTTCCCTAACTGCTCTTCCTTTCACCTCATAGTCATCTAGTTTTGTTTCCCCTTTGTTTCTTTCCTTCCTTTCTAAATGCACTGAAAAAAGTGCTTCAGTTTCATTTATAGTGGCACACGGAAATACAATATATAGCCAATAATGACAGGATCAAGGAAGTTAAATATGGGGACCAGGTGCCAGTCACTTTGTACTTTAGAGATTAAAACTTTGAACTAGACCTGGATATAATTTGCCAAAGTGGTACTATTTTAGAGTAATAATATTTTCATCCAATTTTAGAGACATTGTTCTGTACAGCAAATTCTAATAATTCACCCTAGAAGTTAACTCGCATAAGCTATTTCTACAGAAGCAGTTCCTGTATCAATCTGATGTGATATAAGACACTCCATTAAGGTTACCTCTGCCTCTATATTCAGTGCTTTTTTTAAAAAAAAAAAAGTGCCGGAACTCAGCAGTGCTGTCACTGGGAGCGATGCCGGTGTCTTGCTACGGTGTTGCCGCCCGTCCTTTGCACCCCCGCCCCTGCGGCTCGAGCCACATGCCACAGGGATTCCCCTTCCCACAGCTGCCGTGGGGATTCCCCTCCCCACAGTTGCCATGCCCCACGCTGAGCCCCCACCCGGAGCTGCTCCGAACCCCAACCCAGAGCTGTGTTCCTCGTGGCAGTGGTCTCCAGTGCCAAACAGCCTCTTTCCAACTACATCCAGAAAAATTTGTAACAAACATTGGAATTCTCAAGGCCATGTTTGGTATTTACCAGTAATCTCTGTGCTGTCACATCAGAACTATGTAATGCATATCGTGCTGCCACCATGTGGTTGTTTGGAGAAATTGCAACATTATGCTAATGTGGTCAGCCAATACCTCCCATTTTGTGACGTACTTCCTCCTCCTTCTTAACCCCGTACTTTCACCCCTCCCATTCTGGGACGTACTTCCTGCTTCTTGTTCCTCTGTGCTTCACCTCTCACCATAACATGCAGACACAGTAGGTACCATTACTGTCTTTTGACCTTGGAAATACTGGCAATTCATCATCTACCACATCTTGTTTTGCTGTAATCTTCTCTGCATGCAAATAAAGGTACTTCTGGATGATAAAAGGTACTTCCACGAGTTCTGCTATCTGGCAAAGGCTGTTAACAGTGATAGTATCCACTTATACAGGCCAGGCACAGGGGTCTTAGCAAGGGGATAAATCATTAAACAACAGTCAGTCAGAATAATCTGTTACTGGAAGGAAAAAGCAATCCCTGCTGCGTTACTGATTCCAGAGAAGCATTTGCATGTATGAAGGTATCCTTATGGTGCCATAGTTATGGATGAGAAATATTGGTTGCAAAGTTGGCATTTCTGGATGTAATACAGATATTTTGGACTTATTTTTGTTTCTTTGCATGTTTAATATTTTTAAAAAGGCATATGCTACTGACTATACTTATGCACATATGTAACATCTTTTGCTAGGATACATGACCACTGCTTGTCCAGAATGTGAAAAGTGAAAGATTGTGACTAAACAAAATTTTAATTTACAGATAATACCACCAGAAATTATTTTAGCCTTTTAAATAAATGTCGTTATTGATGTTAAGCTCACTATGGAAAACATCATATATTATTATGTATATACTAGGTTAATTATTTAAAGACTGAAGTGCAACATAACTAGATTCTAAATAATCTATTTTTGAAAACACACAACAGTCCAAACAGTAAAAGTAAAGCCCAAATTAAGAATATTTCATTCTTAAGAATTGTTTAATTTAAAGTGGTTTAGTTGTAATAGATGGTTATAGATTCAAAATAGTTTTCAAGAGTGCACAAAAGATACTATTTTTTTAACATCAGCTAAATTAGACATATTACATTGAGAAAAATGTTTCTCATTTCTTTCCTGTTACCTTGATTTATTTCATTGCAGAGATGTTAACGTAGGAAATAGATCATTTTGTTATCTAATTTTGCCTTCCAGAAGACAGAAGCAGATGAAAAATGTGAGGTTCTTTCCTGTTGGCTTTTTTGAATTAGCTGTTTTAGATTCTAAAAGTTTAGTTCCTAAAGAAGTAACCTTGTAAATAATTTTAACATCCTCCTCTAGTGCAGGGTAGGCAACCTTGGCTCTTTTATGACTCAAGGACTTCAACTCCCAGAATTCCTGAGCTAGCATGGCTCAGCTTGGAAACCTCTCTCTTTCCCCTCAGCGTGGCTGGCTCAGGATTTCTGGGAGTTGAAGTCCACGAGTCATAAAAAAGAGCAAAGACTGCCTACTCCTAAAGCCAATAGGGGGAGCTTTTTTTGCAAAAAAAGGTGCTGGAATGCCATTCTGAGTGTTCTATGAGAAAAAAAGCCCTGTCTGTATGGCAAAACTTGATAGATCCAAGAACTACCAACGGATCCTTAAACTACCAATCTGATGTTCTTAAACTACTGCAATCTCTTGGTGACCATTGCCTAATTAGTTTTCTGATCTATTTTGTTTTGATTAAATCTAACTTTATTGGCTTTTGTCCAATATTAATCAAGAACTGATTCAGAGCATCCACACTCTCACTTGATTTTAGTTAAAAAAAGTAGTTGATAATTTATATTTATTTATATAATTTATTAAATCTGTTGGCTGTCCATACAGTGGTAAAATGACATTTTAGCCTGCACAGCTAGATAGCCAAACGATTCTAGGTGTTGAAAAGCGTAGAAAATAAAATAAAATTCTTAAACTCACAACACAGGTGGTTGAGACAGTTAATTCTATAATGTTTCACTGTTTCACCAATGATTTTATTAAAAAAAAATGTGCAAGGCAGCAGCTAGTGACTGAAGGAGACAGGTATTCCTGATATAGAGCAGAATATCTAGTTGTAGACTTTTTTGCCCACAATATGTTATCTATAATGAAATAAAGCATAGCAGGTAAGTCAGAAAATACTACTTTTGATGCATTTTCCCCCCCAAAAAAAGAGGGTCTAAAGTTGCCTTTCCAGTGACCTTGATGTAAGTGAGACCATCAGACATCCCTGCCCTCAAGACTTTAATTACTTGCATTAATTTAACTGTGGGCATTTTATCAGCTTTTGCATGATTTATCCATCATTACCACCATTAACTTTTATATTTGTATTATTTTAACTCTAACTACTGGTGGTTTTGTTTACTGGCATCTTATGTGGACATTTTAATTGTTATGCCTGTTTTGTAAATTTCCATGATTTGGTCCCTGTTGATTTGGTGGCGTAGAACAAGTAAATAAAAATGAGCAGCAGCTCCTACTCACACTAGAGCAGGCTTGTCGTACAGATCCACCTTCCTTCAACCCGAAAAGGTCTTGCTAAAGAGGACAGTCCTGACACCTTTCCTAAAGAGGGAAAAGGAACATATTTAATACAGATATGCTTGCCCTGCCTAAACTACGACACTGGTTAATTAGCACATAACAGATGGGAACAGCCGCCAAAGGGCTCTTACAAGTGATCAGATGTTGTTTTCTAATACACTTAGCTTCCCTGGTATACCTATGGTATGCAAACAGGTGTCTACTCCTGCATATAGCAATGGGGGAGTCTACCTGCCTTCCACCAGTCATTACTGTTTAACTATCCAGAACATAAAACCAATATGAAGGCAGTAGAGATGAACTAAATAGCTTTGCTCATTTTTTTAGCAGACCAAATTTCAGCTTTATGGTTCCCTTTCCTCCGAGTAGTTTCATGAGAACTCTCATCACTTTTATCCTCAAAGAAATCAAAGGAAAAGGGACTGGCCCAGAGTTGTTAAGAAGCTCCATGACCAAGGATGCTTTGAGTCTAGATCTCCCCAACTTCAGCTGAGCACCAATCCAGGGTGCACTAATGCTTGCCTACATGCTGGAAAAGCTTTACTGTATCTGCCAGTTCCTTCCTACAAATCCATCCAGGACACTACAGAAGAATCATGCCAGCATATCTGACAACTGCTGGCAATCCCACTGTTGAAGAGACTGCAAGCCACTACTACGGTGGCATCAGAATACAGTCCAGCCAACTCACATTCTACTTGCTGTGACTTGCCACAATTCATCCCTCCAATTTGTCCCACTTGCCCATACAGATCAGTGACAGATTAAAAAGCACACTTTTGCTGGGTTGCGTATTTGGCTCTGCAGCATGAATCCAGCCATACAATAAAATGGGAAGGAAAAAAAAACAACCTTCTGCATAGGTGCCAAAATGTTGTGCATCCAATTCTGCAGGGCCTCCCAGCACTTGACTTGCCTCTCAATAAACTGCATCTATTCTTATCAGAACATTATAGGGTGCCTGGATCTGTAGTAAATTGCTGGCTGAACAAAATTGAAACTTTCTGCACCACAAAATTACAGCACTGCCTATAAATACACTCCATAGTTGTTACCAACAAACAAAAATACACAAGAGACCGGCTCAAGCGTCAGTTTAGTCATTCGGGCCCTGGGAGTGTTGAGACAGGAGGGGAAATTTCATGAAACAAGGCAGAAATGAAAGAAATCGGAGAAGGCAAAGAAAAACCTGAGCCTCTTGTTATCCGGAGTGCAAAAGGATTGTTTCTATTTTAAAAAAAAGGTATTCATTCTGTTAACGGAATAAAGGCGCTCAATTATCCTAGCCTTCCCAGCTCGGAGATGCCTTGGTTCATTAATTTAACCCAGACATGTCAAACACAAGGCCCGGGGGCCGGATCCGGCCCGCGAAGTGGTTTCATGCGGCCCGCGAAGCCATCCTGGAAACAGTGAGGGAACGGCCCCCACTGCCTTGGCCCTGGCCCAGAGACCCTCCTCCTGCCAGAGACCCTCAGATCTGTCCCACTCCTGCCCAGGCCCCCATAGGCACCCTTGATGCGAACAATGTAGAGCTGGCCACGCCCATCCAGTAGGCCATACGGACTCTAGCCACGCCCACCCAGTAGGCCACGCCCACCCTGGCCACACCCACCCGGCCCCCTGAGGGCAACCGCAATGCTGATGCGGCCCTCAATGAAATTGAGTTTGACACCCCTGATTTAACCAAAAGCGTTTCATTCTTCCCTGGATCCTTCAGCCAAACTCACCCGGTCCCCGAGACGAGGATTTAAACAGGGGAAGCCAGCCAGATCTTTTTTTTCTTTTCTTTCCACGCTAACCGCACGTCTTCAGTCTCTACATAGCCACAGCCGGTTACGCTCTTAATTAAAGTCATTTAGCAATAAATGAAAAAAAAAAGTGGGTGGGTGGGGGAAGGAAGGAATGACCTATCCGCCGTCTCCGCCTACTCGGCTTTCGGAAGTTAGTAGCACCTCCCGGAGGGGGGAAAAAAATAGCTCAAAAGGAGCGTGTAAGTTGGCGAATCGCTCAGACGAATACTTGGAAAAACAAGCAGGTTTGGTTTTCTGCTGTTGCGAGCCGGAGAGGGGAAAGTTGTAACGTGGAAGTAAGAATCATCCGCAGGGAGGCATCACTTCCGAGCAGACAGACACTCACGGGTCTCTCCTGGCCGCAGCCCAAACCTGCGCACCGATCGTGGGGAGCGAGTCGCTGCCGCCTCCCTCCCTGTTTTTCTGAAGGCTGGACTCGGGAGGCGGCGGCGGGAGCGGGAGTCGGTCTGCACAGAAAGACCCAGGAGCTGCCTCGCTGCTGGAGGCGGGCGAGGACCCAGCGCGTGTGTGGCGCCGCGCGAAAGCGTAAACAAGGCGCTGAGTGTGAAAGAAAAGAAAAAGTCTTTTTTTTTCTCACTCACACGTGCACACAACACACACACATCACCCCGTCCCGCCATCAAACATAAGGCAAATCCACGGCTCTTTCCACTTACTTTCTTCTTTCTCTCGTTCTGAAACTAACTGCGTCCCCCTTCATAAAAGATAGTTAGCGCATCCCAAGAGCTGCTCGTATAGCGGGGGTGGGGGTGGTAAACCCCCCCCCCCCCAAAACGCACAACTTGTAAATTGTAAGCGTCTCTTCAGACGAACAGACGGCGAGATTCAGAATCCGTCTATAGTACAGCCGTTGCTGGGGAAACTGCAGCGGTTCCTAAATCTTACAACTGCCCCCCCAACTCCAACTCCTCCTCCTCCTCCTCCCAGTTTTTAGGGGAAGTGCTCACCTTACTTCGCCGTGCCCTCAGTCGAAATCGGAGGCGAGGAAAGTTTGCGCTTTACGCGCCGCCACCAATTTTATTGAAAAAGAGCTTAGAGCGCCGCTTTTGGAAGGATGGGAAATTAGAGATGACTGTGGAAGTTTTAATACCGGTAGGTAGCTGGTGGAGGAAGAAGGTCCTCCCGATGTAGATTCACTACGGCACACGCCGTTCAGGCGAGAGAAAGGTTTGTTTTGCGTTTTGTTGATGAGTTTCTGCCCCGGATTCCAAGATTTTACTGAGTCAGCAGCCTTGGAATCAGCCAAAAGGAAAGAAAGGAAAACCAAGGAAATGTAGTAAGAGGATAAATGGTCATTTAGTGACCCTTCAAACTTGCAACGTCACTGGAAAAAGTGACTTATGACCATTTTTCACTCTTAAGACCAACATGTGGTCAAAATTCAGACAGTTGGCAACTGACTCATATTTATGACTGTTGTAATGACCCAGGATCATGTGATCCCCTTTTGCAACCAATAGAGAAATCAGATTTGCTTAACAACCAAGTTACTAATTTAACAAGTACAGTGATTCATTTAACAACTGCGGCAAGAAAGGTCATAAAAGGGGGCAAAATTCACTTAATAAATGTCTCATTTAGCAACATAAACTTTGGGCTCAATTGTGGTCATAAGTCGAGACTACCTGTATTAACACTTTCTATATTTTTCCCAAAACTTTCTTATACTAGACCCAGTAGCAAGTTGTATTTATTCAGAAATTGGCACAACAGTATTATGAATATGAACTCAATATTACAGCCAAATATATTTCATTTACACGTGAATAGCTCTTAGATCTTTCCCCACATGGTGATGTCCCTATAGATGAAAATTGTGGAGGTTGGAGCTGAATAGATGGAATAACAGATTGGGAGTGCTGCTTTACTCCTGAACAAGAGTCTGAAAATGACCATGTTCTCACAATATATATATTCATTGTGTCTGCTTACAGTTTTTAAAAATTTCAATCCATGTTGTTATGCTTCTAAACTACATCAGAATAGATAGATAGATAGATAGATAGATAGATAGATAGATAGATAGATAGATAACCTTTATTGCCATTTTTTACTGTGGGTACATTGGCACACATTAAAAATGAAATTTAGTTGCTCGTTCTCAAATTGAGTTATAGAACCTCAGTTACAGTATTTTCCTATAAAGAAGTAATAAAGCCACCACAGGAAAAAACATCATAATCATAATCAGCCAGGATAATATGTGAAGCGTACACAGTAAAACAATTCCTTTCAAATAGCAAGAAATAGAGTGAGGTTTTAAAATTGCTAAAAATGTTTGTTTTTTCTCTTAAATATTTGGGAGAATAAAGGTCTTTACCTGAGGCCAGAAGGATAATGCAAGAGAGTGTTTATGAGAGTATTTCATAAATGTGGCACCATCTGTTGTGGTTGCAGCAAATGATGGAATTTAGCCAACCTTGCTTGATCTCAAAGTAGACTAAACTCGATTGGGTCTTGGCAAATGACTGGCATAAACGTGATCATCTCAGCCAGTTCCTGTTTAAACTACTGTATTTGGTATAAAACTAATTGAAGTATCCTGACTTTTTGAAAAGGCAGCCTGTAAAATTCAGCATTGCGATAATGCCAATGCAAGGTTTTTGAGTCACTGTTACAAAATTGTCCCTGTCCAAGTAGAGTGGGACCTGGTGTAAAGCACTCCAAATCTAGGAGGTCATTTGGAATGCTAGTGACAATGATGGGCCCAGGAATCTGCTTTCCTTTTGCACCTGGTTTCAATGAACTGATACTGAACTAGAATTCCAAAATGGTGCTTTGTGATTTCAGTTCACTGCTACAAATTGTCCTTTCAGCATTCTAGTTAAGTTTGCATTTCCCTTGTCCCTTGTCCCCCACTTTACATGTACTTATATTTACATAAAGGCACCATGGCTCCTTGTCTCAATAATGTCCTGCTGTGGCTATTCCACACCACACAGTGTGATAGGAGGATCATTCCAGCTTCTGTATAGTTCTTTACAAGCTGATTTGAATATAAAACCAATTCACTTCTTCATGGGAATTTCCTGCATAGGACTTAGCTGGAAGATTATAACTAACAAATTGCACTTGTTTATCAGTACTTGATAAAACTTGTTGAACATTTCCCTCTTAATCTCAGTTTTTGGACATGTAACCATTACATAGCAGAACAAGCTGAGGTTGAAGACAGCAATAAAGTATGATTGTTTTACAGCAGTGATGTCAACAGCTGAGACAGGTGTACCTGAAAATAGGCTTTTGAATCTTTAAAAGGGAAGTTTGCTTCACACAATAAACCTTGAAGGCCCCAAATTATGAAATATGTAGCCAAAGTTCTCTTTCTAATGTTCTACACAGCAACTTTGGAAAACTAGCACGTTTCTTAAGAATTAGATAAAATATGTTTAGAATATATTTTCCTTGCCCACCTTCCAAGTACCTGAACAACTGCTAAGATGAAGCAATTCTGAAAAATATCTTCATTAGGTGTTGCTTGTCAAAACTACACATCTTCACAAAATTGTCACCTAATCAAAACTGCAGCTGAATGCTTGAAACGGTTTTGGTACCATTATAAATTTAAGAAAGGTGAGATTTGTGTCAACTTATACCATAAGAGACAGAAAAAGACTGATTAAGCACAGACCTCTTTTAAAACTTTTGTCTTACATTTCTATTGCTGGACCATTTCAGCTAATCTAATGTCTCTTAAGGGACGAGGTGGCTCAGTGGGTTAGGATGCTAAGCTTGTCGATCAGAAGGTCGGCAGTTTGGCAGGTCGAATCCCGAGTGCTGCGTAACAGAGTGAGCGCCTGTTACTCGTCCCAGCTTCTGCCAACCTAGCAGTTCGAAAGCACGTAAAAATGCAAGTAGAAAAATAGGGACCACTACGGTGGGAAGGTAACAGCGTTCCATGTGCCTCTGGCGTCTAGTCATGCTGGCCACGGAGACGTCCTCGGACAAGCACTGATTCTTCGGCTTTGAAACGGAGATGTGCATGGGCCCCTAGAGTTGGAAACGACTAGCACGCATGTGCGGGGGAACCTTTACCTTTTAATGTCTCTTAGATCATGTACCAGGATAGCTGTTTCTGGAGGGGAGAAAAAGAGACTTAGCTTCCATCCCTGCAAGACAGAATGGCTGTTGATTCAGAAGCTTGTGGTTTCTGATAGTTTCCATTTTTTAGCCCTGCATTAGTTTATTCTCCATTGTATAGAAAAGTTCACAATTTTGGGGACTGGGGTGGTGGTGGAAGTGGTCTTGTTGGACTCAATGCTGAATAAGCAAATGAAAGCTCTAGCCAGGAGACCCCTTGTACACAGCTCCATGTTGGTGCCAATTTTGGATATTCCTAGACTAAGAAGTACTGTTGCCATGCCCTTCTTACCTCTTGTTTGACTATTGCTGTCCTTGACAATCACTTGGATTCTGTAGCTACTGCAAAATCAGAGGCATCTATAGCTATCGTCCCTGTCTTCAAAATGGCAGGCATGATCACCTGTTTGCATCTGTCTTTTGAAGCCAGTGACCATCAATGGGGTTACTCATATTTGGAATGCAGCGTTCTGAGTATTAAAGGATTTACTGCATTTTGTTTGTGCTATATTTGTACTATGGGGGGCTACACAGGTTTCCAGTGGGTTTTTGGGAGCAATTATTACCCTTATAGCTTAGGATGTGGCTACTTTTGAGACCACCTTCTTTTAGTAGCATCTGTCCACTAACTAACATTTAAAAGAGTGGGCTTGCTGCAGGTCTCAACCTATAGGGAATGTCATCATCAGGGACTGAGGAAGAGCTTTACCAGTGGTGGTTCCCTCTCTGGGAAAAAACCTACTTTCATAGATAAGGATGGCACTATCCCAACCAGTGTCAATAAAAATGTTAATAAATAGCTCTTTTGGAGAATCTCTGGGAGTAAAGTAATTGTAGAAATTGTACTCTTGGGGTAAGTTGCTGATTGGATTTTTTTTTAATATATTGTAGGTTTTAAACCCTATTAATGTATTGAGAAACTGTAAATTGGCCAGAGTTGCTTTGATTGGAGTAGCATATAAGATCAAGTAACAAATGTTCATACTGCTTATGAAGACCACTCTAATGAAGAAAAAAATGCTGAGGTGGTCTTAAAATGCCTAATTTTAAATTATATTATGAGGCTGCTGCTTTGTCATCGATAAGTGACTGGTTTAATTTAACACAAGGGAGATTATTAAATCTTGAGGGTCATGATTTGTTATTTGGTTGGCATGCATATTTATTGTATGATAAGAAGGTGGAAAATGTGTTTAAGATACATATTTTAAGGTATGCTCTGTTGCAAATTTGGAAAAAGTATAGACATAAGTTAAATTATAAGATACCAACATGCAATAGAAAATATAAATGTGGGATTCAAACAGGATGAGACTTCATATAAGGAAATTTTAAGTCTAGAAAGGAATGTATGGCAATTAAAGCCATATAATATTTTAAAAGAAGAAAGATTGTACAAACTTGGTTCCAGTATGGGCAATTACAGGCAAGATGGAAAGAGGACCAGAAAGCTGGCTTTTCGATGACTGATGAAAATTTGGTAAAACAAATTAGAGATCAAGGTCAAGCACATATAAAAAGGATATATAATGCATTGATAGAAATTGACTCAGAAACGGAACTTGTTAAAGATTGTATGATAAAGTGGGCCCAGAATTTTCAAGAAGTTATAACAATGGATACTTGGGAAAAGATTTGGGTTAGAAATGTAAAATTTACCCAGGCCCAAAATTTAAGAGAGAATTTTTATAAAATGTTTTATAGGTGGCACTTAGACCCTAAAAAATTAGCAAGCATGTATCCGAACTGCCAGCCCAAATGTTGGAGGTGTGGTTGTGAGGATGCAACATATTTTCATATATGGTGGACTTGTAAAAAGGTTAAAGCCTTTTGGATTAAAATTTGGTGGAATATGCAAAAGATATTTAAGAAAAGGATAAAGTTTTCTCCGCAATTGTTTTTATTGGGTATTATTACAGATACTACAGTTATAGACACTAAGTTGATGTTGCATCTAATTACGGCGGCAAGACTTTTAGTTGCGCAATATTGGAAGAAGGAGGAATTGCCGACTATAGAAGAGTGGACTTTGAAAGTTTCCAACTTGGCGGAAATGGCAAAGATTTCAGCATATTTGAAAGACCAATTGCAACAGAGATATATTGTGGAATGGAGAAGATGGATTGAATATATTCAGAATAAATATGGGACTAAAAAGTTTCATTTAGCATTTGAATAAGTAGTGGATTTTTATGATGTATGATTAGTTATTTGTTACTTTATTAATATTATGACTATGGAGAGTTAAAGTCCGATAGAACTTAATGTTTTATTTTTGTTGTTAGCATATTTTAGTTTATGTTTGTATTATTATACCCTGTATTCAGCTCTGGAGGGGAGGGGAGGGTTGGGGAGGGGGAGGAGGGAGTTCATTGTATTTAAAAATTGTAAAACTTTTTAATAAAAAAAAGGCCATCCATGGCTTCTTGTAATGAATAACTGGAACAAAGGTGATACAAGCAGTTCAGTTTCACACGTGACTGCATCTAATACCTTTCTAGCCAAAGCAATTTCTCCTGCCCTTTTAGGTAACTCTGCATGTATCTGAAATGGAGTATTACAGTATGATTGAACTCTTCAGTAAAATTCTATCAGTAAGCTGACAGGCAGGGAATGGCTACAAGGAAATTGTGCATTTGGGCTGTAATCAGCCACTGATATACTGTAATCCAATTCCATTCACTGGCATTTCTTTGACAATGTACTTTGCTAACATGTTACACACATTTCTTTTTTTATAAAAGCATTATTTATGAAAACAAAGTTATAATGACAGCTGTCATCAAAGGATTGTACAGACCAAATAGAACAGATTTTAATTTTTGATTGTTTGGTCCACTCATATACACTGTGGTTTTCAGTATGGGCATCTGCCAATCTAACATATGTGTCAAAGCCATGTTACACATGTAGACATAGCAATATAAATAACTACATTTATTTTATTTTATTTTATTTTATTTTTTAATCCCATTTATATCCCGCCCTTCTCCGAAGACTCAGGGCGGCTTACAATCTAAGCACAAATCAAATGTGCTTAGCAATAGCCTTCATTCTATGTATATGCCTGCTTATTAGGGCTTTCGCCCCCCCCCAAGCGGCATTATTACAAAATCAGCTTATTGCCCCCAACAATCTGGGTCCTCATTTTACCTACCTCGGAAGGATGGATTTATTGCTGAGTGTCACAATTCAGTCACCAGAAATGAAACAACTGTGATTTATATATGAAATACAATGAGAAAAATTCGAAACACAAATTATTATATCTTGAACCTCTTTTACTCATGATCCGAGTAATTCTTTCTATCTTGTTCTCTGGCTATCTTCTGGACAAGATATTTTGATCTTTTGCCATATGTATGGATATAAGGTGGAAGTCTTGTTGATATCAAATTCTTTCTTTTCTCAAGATGGAAGGCCTCTACCTAGAGTATCCTCCATTTCCACTTACGAAAATCAGTAAGACAGTAAGACAAATCATGGATATTATTTTTTTTTGTTCACAGAAACTGCAGCATTGATCTGCATGCGGTAGTAGAACAGATTCACTTCTTTCACTCAACCATTTCAACTACTGAAGCATTCAGAAGCTACATACATAACTGCACATATTTTCCTGGAAAATGTTAGGGAAACACAACCTGGATTGTTATTCAGTAAGGTCTATACAAGTTGTGAACAATAACCAGGAGAAATTCCTCCTTCTCTCTAAACTGGTTTCCTGTTTGTTATTTTGTTGCACATGTGTGCTATCTTGTTGCCAACAAATGAATCTCATTACAACAGTCCATCAATTCTCTACCAAGAGGATTCATGTCTTCTGTACTCATGACCTGTCATTTTATTATTTCTCAGATTTGGATACTACCCATCTCACTCTCACTTTTATCATCTTACAGAAATAAAAATCAAGACGTCCATCAGAAATAAAAGCCTTTTCTTTAAAAATTATCATTTATTTTGAGATATTATCTCTAGATACATTTCTGATTTTTAGCTGATAAAATCATTTTCATGTCTATTTATGATAAAAAAAACAAAACTCACAAGAACATGAAAAGACCTAAAATGAGACAAGTAACATTTAAATACGAGGGTGATTTGGAAATAGGCAGGGATAGTGATGGCCGTCCTAAGGCACCGTGCGTAGTAGTCCAGTAGGCAGAGGAGTGGAAGGAGAAGGTTGTGTTGCAGTTGAGTCGGCCGCTAGATCAATTGAAAATGAATCCTGCCATAGAAAATGCCACCCAAATCCCGCAAAATGTCAAGTGTGTGCAGTAATACAATTCCTGTGTACGAAAAATCTTTCAGCAACTGTGATTCATCAAGTTTTTTTTTTCTATGGCAGGGTTCATTTTCAACCTTATTCTTCCACTCCTCACTGCTGTGCACGGCACCATAGGACGGGCGTTGCTATCCACGCCTATTTCTTCCACATGCTCAAACGGAGGTTTATTTCCGAATTGCCCCCTTAGCATCTTATTTGAAGTTTAGTTCTGCCCTGTCCCCTTTTGGCAATGGCCACCTAGCATGACAAAATTTAGAAATACGATTTCTAGGCACTACCCTCCACCACTACCATCATCTATCTTCCCAATTACACCAACATAATAAACATTATACATAGAAATGAAAAGCAATAAAACTGCCAGAAATTTTATGATAAGAAGGCATGAATGCATAACCTTCACCCCAAAAGAGATGGTGTCAAAAGCGTGGGAGTCAATCAAATTATTGAAACTGACACAGCCTGCAAAATCAATCTTCCAAGTAAGTGCAAGACATAAATTTCAATCTGTACAAGCTACTGAAGAGTGAGATAGGATTAAGACAGCAAAGAATGGCTGTGCTTAAAGATGTAAGGACAAAAATGTCTACTTGGCTGATTATGTATATATAACAAGTAGATATTTGTTTATTGACTGGATTTATGTTCCACATTCTTGTCTTTCCTATAAAAAGAATTTAATTAAAATGCAATGGAAGCATAATTAAAATGCTATTAAATGACAGTGAAGAATAAAAACAAAAGTAATCAGCATCTTCCATTGCCAAGTTAGCACTAAAAACATGCTCATGTATCAAAGGCATCTCTAAATAAAATATATCTGGCTATTGGTAGAAGGAAAATAAAAAAAGGGAAGCCTGAGCTGTTTTCATCAGGAGTTCCAAAGCTTAGGACCAGCCATCTAGAAGTTCTCTGAGGATGATGTGATTAAAGAAATGCTTTCTTAAGATCTTAAGCCTTGTATAGAATTGTGAGGGGAGAAACACTCTCTTAGATAGCCAGGTCTCAGGTCACATAGAGCTTAACCAACACTTTAAATTACATTTAAACTGTGTTAAGAAGCTCTACTGTACTGTTAGAAGTCATATCCTTTTTAGAATTTGTGTATTCTCCCTACACAGAATCTCTTTATCTTACTGATCAAAAATTAGTTTTCCACGTTAGGGACTACTCTCATTGCAAGTTTCATTATTTTCTCTCTGAACAATAAAATTATCACTTTAAACAAAGATTTTAAAGCATTGTTGCTTGAAACACCCAACGCAGATTTTTGTTCAATTTGGTACAAGTTGTATCTCCTTAATTTAATATATCATATATTTGAAAATTGTTATATAGTTTCAATAAACTCATTCCAAGCGTGTGTATGTGTGTGTGTGTGTGTGTGTGTGTGCATACAGTATACATACAGGTAAATTACAGAACATCAACTTCATTATTCATTTATTTATTTATTTGAAAATATCAAGGGAAAGTTAGTATGAACCTCTCCAGAGGAATTCATATGGGTTTACCAGTGGTAATTTAAACAAACGAAAATTGTTTTTTAGTACATTGTTTTTTAGTACATCTAAACATTTTTGAAAGTAAGGAGGGGATAATTATCTTTCCCCAGGACTGAATATCTAAAGACATTTTGTTAGTTTTCCTTCTGTGGGTAACCATCAGGAGATGACCATGAAAATATAGTAAAGCTACTTGGCAAATGAACCTTGTTGATTCTATAAAGCCTCTACAAGCAGCCTCATTTTTCAGGGCTTTGCATATCAGTGAGTTTGAAACTACTGTAGGATTTCTTTTAGCTTTGCATTTGCATTTTCATTCTTGAACAGTGAAGCATGGTTCATTGTCTCTGAAACTGATGCTGTGGTTTTTATAATCCTTCCTTCCTTCCTTCCTTCCTTCCTTCCTTCCTTCCTTCCTTCCTTCCTTCCTTCCTTCCCATGGGAAAATGTTTTGCATTGAACTCTACAGGAAAAAACATAAGACTTTAATCATTGAACACTAGAGGGAACTAGAAGAAACTACAGATTATAATTACAGGAGGAGAACTTTCAAACTTGCATTAATAATATAGAATGAAGCAAAATATTTTAACATTGGTTATACTGAAACAAGAATCCCAGAAGTTATTTTGGAGTGTCTGTCTCTATAGCTAGATTGTATTTAAAATATGTTGTGGAAAAGGAACAGGCTTTACCTGACAAGATTGCAATTGATTTGAAAGTGGATTTAAAAATAGCAGGCTAAAAAAATGACATGACAAAAGATGTTACACTGGACATAGAAAAGAAACCAGCTTAAATTAAAAGGAATGTTCAAATTATAAAGCAAGAAAATGACCTGGGTAATTTTCCTATATTGGATTTACAAAAGAGGCTTGTTAAAGCTTTGAAGAATTTTGTGAGAAGGGAGAAAGAAAAAAATGAAGAAAAAAACCACGACCAGGTTCTTAGAACATTATTTGAAGAAATTAAAGAGCAAGTTCATTAATAGTAAAATGAAGGAATATAAAGTTTAATCAAGGTTAAAATACAGTAGTTATACTGTTATCTCTGGTGATCCTAAATGTATTTTTATCGATCAGGATTGAAATGATAGGGTTTTGAGAATTTGTTTATAGATTATCATAAATAAAAAAAAGATGCTGGTACTATTCAACTCCAGAGCAACTCCGACAGGTTCACAGTACAAAAACAAACAAACCTAAATACAAATAAATAAACAATAGAATACAGGAAAAAATGGCAACAGCTTTAATAACAGGGACCTTTCACTGTAACCCAGGGCCTCAGAGAACAACCATGTCTTTAAGGACTTCCTAAACGTCATGAGGGTGGAAATCATCTGGATGACCTCATTCCAGAGGTCAAACATTATGACAAAAAGACACTCTTCCTGGGTCTCAAAAGATAAAATTGTTTGATTGAGAGGACTCAGTGTGCACTTACCCTGACAGCTTTTACCAAGCTGACAGAAACTTCAGGAGCTAGGTGGTCCCTCAAATAATTGACCGTGTGCAATGTAGGGCTTTATAGCTGATAATTCAGGCACCTTGAATTGCCCCTGGAAAAATACTGGCAGCCAGTGCAGCTTATGAAGCAGCAGTTTCACACAGGCATGCCACGGCCATCATCCACACACCACTGTTGCCAGTTGCAGTTGCCAAGTGGTCTTCAGAAGTAACTCCATGCAGGGTGCACTGCATTAGTCAAACCGTGAGGTGACCGGAATGTGAGGAACTGTCTTGACAGCAGCCTATAATTGTTTATAACTAGGCTATACGTCTTCACATAATGGCACATAAAGTGTACCAGAACAACAATTTACACATGTATCAAGTGAATAGTTCACCTAGGGTTTTAGTCATAAAATCACTTCAGAGTAAGGGGCAGAGAAATCATATGGTCTTCCATTTGCCAGATTATATTTATTTCCAAAATAAACTGTTTGATGTAGTGACTCTAAAGGAGAATATTTCAGAGTAAAAAACATTTTCATTTTAAGGAAGAAACTCAAGAGAATACTATAGATGTATTTTTTTACATATAAATTTGCCCAACAGTAGAAGAGAAGTTCTAATTTAACTTGTACAATTAAGAATAGGAAGGAAGTCCTAAAATTCTAAAATCCTAGAATGCTGGCAGATAAATTATTTTTTCCTTTTTTATCCAATGCAGTGTACTGGGAACAAGCCTGATGGGAGAAGAATATTTCAAGCATATGTCTTCAGAAATGCAAGCTATCATAACCTTTATCTAGGCACTACTTTTGCTATTAAAAATGAATTCCTCCCCCAACACACACTTCCTTTTTTTTCTTTATTATGTGAATACCAAGAAAGGAGAGAGCAATATGAAGAGATTGAGTTCCTTAAATGACTGGCTATATATTGGAAATAGCTATTAAGCATGTTAATTTCCTTGTTATGGATTTACTATAGAAATATATTTTTGAGACTTTTGATCACACTTTTCACATTCAATATGAAGGTTTAAATCTATAATCTGATGTTATCCCATCCTGTTTCTGCCCTGAACTTAAGTGATGCATGGTTTGTCTGAACTGATTATGGCTGAACTGGGTATCTCACAGTCAATTTCAACAATGCATTGAATGGGGCATCTAGATTTCATGCATTATCTAAGTGATTTTTCTATTAGGAAACATTCCTATTACTATTGTATAAAGAAAAAAGATTACATTATATAATATTTCATAATATAGTGCTTAGAAACTAGATAGCTAAATAAAGCAATGGCACAAATGATAAGCATACTAAAGAAACTGAGAAAGATAAGGAAATGCATAACGGTGGGGCATGTTATACCATTGTTTACGAAACAAACAAAAACAAATATGTCAGCAGCTGGCCAGCCCGGATAAATAAATAAGAAAAGCTAGGGTTTAAATTTGAGAATGAACAATAGCCTTAAAAGAATGCAGATTACCCCTTTTGACCAGACTTCCATTCAGGAAACCCAAGACATAATACTGTTGTCCTGTATCCTGTCCTCTATCTAAGGGCATTGATTCAGTTCCACTTAATCGTGCTGGCCAGTCTTTCCTGTACATGTTGTAGGTTACAGACACCAAACAGTTACAATAAGAAAAGTCTTTTAACTGAGGACTCACTTACATGGTTTGAAAAAAGAAAGAAAAACTCCAAGATGCATATTTGGAATATGAGACAACATGGATAATTTAAAATGCTTCATACCAAAAGAGACAAATATTTCATCTATTGTCTAAACTGACAGTGGTTTTCCAGGTTCTCCAGCAGAGGCCCTTCTTAACAGCTTACGTGGATTGAATCTAAAAACTTTGACATACAAAACATGTACTCTTGTCTGCTGAGCTAAATCCATAACCATGTGTGGGATTTTGGCTTCTCATTTTACTTTATCAATCATTCAGTGACTCAGTGTTATTGACTATTCCAATTTTTTTTAAAAAAAAAAACTTAAAGCAAAGTCAAACATTGCTCTTCAAGAAGATGAGACAAAGCTTTTGTGGAGGTAAACATAGTAACTCTTATGTCTTTATTTTATTTATTTTAAACATTATTTTATCCAGAAATAATGCAGTTTTATTTTACAAATATCTAAAGGTTATGCCATCTAATGATTACGCCACCAGGTCTGGAATACAGGATGGAGCCTGTGGGATAATTGGGGTGATAGTTATGATTTTTTTTTTACTTTGCTGCTAATTTCTATTTACAGTACCATTTATTATATAATTTTTAATTGCTTTTTCCCATGCAGAATCAAGAGGTTGAGATGGGCACCCATGTAAATTGAAATAAATGAACCAATCGAAACAGATTTTAATCCATCTTTTTAAAAAAGAAAGCATTTTTGGTGGTTAGCTAACAAGAACATATTAATTAGCGGGGAAAGAGTACCTTTCTCCCAGAGGGAGTGCACTATTAAACTTTTTTGCCATTTAATTTTTTAGGTAACACAAGGTGTGATATCCCAAGCTCTCTTGTACCAGGGTCAGAAAGTAGATGCCAATGAGATGCTCTGGAAAATAAGTGGTGGTAACAGGAACTAGCAAACCACTACTTCAAAACAAGAAGCAGGCGGACATGTGAATATACAGAACACTTCTAGGAGAGGAAATTTGTAACCTTTAGCTTTTTACCACAAAGGCTCAACAGTACTGATAGAAACACTACTGTAATGGGAAAACATATGCTGCTGCAGATGAAGGACTGCGATATTTTATCATGATTGTCCATTTTATTAATCAGATAAAAGGCAAAGATTAAGATTGTCTTCTCTCTTTTTTGATTTAAGAACAACTTCCTTGGAGTTTTAAGGAAGAGCAGATTGACTGCATTTAACATGCTTTTCTGAAGCATTAAAAGAACTAGCTACAGACAGTAGAAATTAAGTCACAGAAGTGCTGATAATTTGAATGGAGAAGTAGCCATTTTAAACTTATCTGCCTGCCTAGGGTTATATTTAGTCCATAATGCAAAAGGGTAAGAAAGCAGAAGCCTTATAGTACAATGCTTCATTTAGTTTTAGCTTGCATGCCAGCCCGATTAAATGAAATGCATTCCTTCTCCTTTTGTATGTAATGAGTTCACCTTTTTTTCTGCATAGCAATATTGGTGTCTTTTGATGGAAATAATATATAATCATTTCAGAGAGGAAGAAAAGTGATGCACCATGTTCTCACCTCCATTGTAGACTGCAGAGCAAGATGACTGCTATTTTTATGTTTCCTAGCAGGAAGAAAGAGAGGAAAAATGATCAGAGACTGCTTTCCTGAGCTAAACAAAACAACGCATAATGCTGTTTTATAAAGAATTGTGTTTCCTCAAATGTTCATATCAGCAAAAAAGGTGCATATATTTTCTGGGTACACATTCCTCAATAACTAGTGCAATATATATTTCCCCAAAGGTATAAAAGCAATATTTGTTTTGCATAAATTACTGTACTAATTTTTTCTACAAGCAAATAACTTGCTTTTAACTTACATGTTCCACTTTCACATCCTAGTGTGTCTCTCTGTCTGAAGAATAAACAATCAAGTAAGATTAGACTGAATTCACAAAGAAATTTCCCATTTCATTTAATACTTAAATTAAATGCACTGAAGGGAAATGCAGGTTGTATTAACCTACAATATACGTGTGATATACACATGTACCTTTAATATAAACTGTGTGAGGAACATATTATTTTACCAGAAGCAATGAAATCCTAAGTGGAATATGATAGTTAGGCAGCAATTTTGTATTTACCATTATGTGTATGTTAGGACTATTTGTGCTTTAAAATCTTCCCTGATGTGAGCCCTAGTGCTATGTGACAAGATCCCTTTTATTGAATAAGGTTTTTAATTACATTCAGAGTATAATACCCTCATTGTGACAACTAGGAATGAAATCAGCTTCTTTGTTCAATGTACTAACAACAGAAAAACAAAAACGTTACATCCCAAGGAGACTCTTTGGCCTGGCTCAGATGGAGGAAGACTAAAAACAAGAAGAAAATTTTCAAGTCTCATTTTACATAGGGAATTTCCAAGTTGTACAGGGACAATGGCAGTCTAGAGAAAATGGAAGTGCATAGACTAATCTTCTTTTATATGCTGTAATTGGCTCCTGTATAAAAATAATCCTCATTTATGTAAACTAAAAGTGTTAAAAAGGAAAAACAGTAATAACTTCCCTGTTCTTAATGGGATGGGTTTTGTCTGTCTTTATTTACTTATATCTACTGAAGGCATTAAAGATTCTTCTAGCTAAGAATTGAAGCTCTGAAAAAATCCAACCAACATGGCCAGTGAGCTGGTATGATGGAGGTTGTGGAATAAAATGTTTTATGCACCAGTTCCTGAATCTGATGTAATTTCTTCCTTCCTTCTATACATCCTGCATCACAACAAGTTCTGCCTTAGTCATGAAAGCCAGCTGGGTGACACTCAGTCTCTCTCAACCCACTCACAGGGTTGTTGTGAGGAAAATAGGAGGAGGAAGGTATGTTGGGTATGATCACCAATTTGAGTTATTTGTAAAAACAATAAAGGTAGGCTACAAATAAATAAATACATAATTCAGAATCAGCACCTTCAACTTTCCAGTGTACATAGCAGTCAAGGAATCTTACCAGTAATTCTAACTTTATGCCTACTAAGAATTCTGATTTACTAATTCCAAACAAACCACGTTATAGCCTGGTTCACACAACCTACAAAGATATATTCCTTGCCATACAGAACCCCAAACAGCCCAAGCCATTTTAATTGAGTCAGGCATATGATACAAACCCAGCTAATGTCCCTTTATCACTAGCCAGAACTGATAATTAATTTTTATATAAAATTTGGCATCGTCCCACTTTTCTAATTCATATATATTACCCAGAGCCACTAACGGGCCTTAAAATCAATACAAGGTTTTAAAAGCTTAGAAAGCTTAGACAAAGCTATTGCTAACTATAATAAATTCCTGATTTGGGGACAGGGATTAAGATAATGAATTGCTACATAGTGGTTACTGCTTTTCACACTAAATAAATTATTTACTACTTTTCACACTAAATAAAATGCCTGTATTAATTTGTGCTAACCAAGCCCCATTAACTGCATAATGATGTATGGTTAGAATAAAACATCCATTTGAACATCTGGCATATTCTCATTTGCAACAGAGACAATTGTTTCATCTGCTGCCACATTCTATAAATGTTTATTTGGTCAGAGTCCAGAATATTTTTGGAATACTCCTTAAATTTCCACAGAAGACAGGTTAAACTGAAATTTTATTATTATTGCTAAGCCTAATTTCAATATTACAAATCCCATAACTGCATAATTTTAACTAACTTGTAGAATGAATAGGTCTGTCCTATTCATTCCAGTATTTCATAGAAAATACTGTAATCTACGTATAGATAATATTTCACACCAATAGGCACATTTCGAATTTTAGAACATATTTTGAACAGTCTGAAAGAATGGCTGTCCTAAGGATGGCTTCATTTATTCACAATATGGATTCAGTTTTGGTGTGGCCAACACCAACACCAGAGGACTAAAATTAACACACTTTATACAGTACTAATATTTCATATATAAGTTCCTATTGCTCAAATAAAGCTTAGTTTAAGCAGGAAGACTCTTATTCACTCACCAGACTCTGTGGACAAAGTTACATGAGAGCCCTGAAGGAACCTCTATCTGCATATCATTAGTTCATCCATAGAAGTGAACAAAGAAAAATATTGTGATGACATTCTGATTACTGGAGTCAAGGATTCCAATACTTTCATTGGGAGGTGGCCTTCCTGGGTATCTACACTTCAAATACAATCCCAAAGAAAGTGTTGTGTAGTGAGTTCTTCACGCAGGAAAGGAGACGAGGCAAGTGAGTTCAACAAAGCTCATGATTTATTGCTTGCAGGATCTGAACTGAGAACTGGGCTGCAGCTTGCAGCAATTTATAGCCTGGCCCCTAGGCGGCAGCCAATAGGTTTAAAACAACCCATTGCTACCTGGGGACAGCCAATAACAGCACTGGAGACCTGGAGTCTGGGTTGCTGGAGAGCCGTTAGCTGCTCCAGCTTACCACGTGGTGTTACAACTGAACCCAATACATAACACCCCTCCCCTCTTATATCAGACAACATCATAGCAATAATTGGCAAACAGTACAAGTTACAAGATTTAACATCATACCAACTTTTGTAAAACAATACAAGTTACATTATAGAATCAGTTAGCCCAAATGAATAGACTTCCATTATAGCACACGAGACAGTTAATGTCATAGCTCCAATACTGTTTCAGTACAGTGACAAGTTACAGTACAGGCAACATTATGGTTCCTTTATTTTACAACATAATCAGTTAGATAAGAAGGAGGCTTGCGTGCCCTTGTGGAACGCCTTGGGGTTCCAGTCACTTTCTGGTCTACCAGCTTACCCGTTGGGCCAGGTAGACCAATGTCCCTTGATGCACCTGAGTCAAAGGAATTAGATGCTCTCTGGATGGCCTCTCCAGGTTGGCCCACCCCAGAGTCATACTATCAGCAGAGTTGGCACAGCGTTTGTTAAAGTCTCGTTGGCTTGCTCCTTCAGGGGATCCATGTTGCACTTCTGGACTCCCCTCCTCTATGCCCAGTTCCTCATTGCTTAAGAAGGAAGAGTCTTGAGAGTCCATGTATGGGCTGGCTTGGCTACAAGCTTGGGGACTTTGGGAGGGACTTATGACACGGTCCTTGCTTAGTGGCTGTTCTGGAAACTGTTTTCTGAGTTGATCAATGTGGCGTCTGACAACTCACCCTCCCTCCAGCCCCACTTCGTAAGAAAGGGGACCAGATGATTTGGTAATTCTACCAGGAACCCACAGATTCCCATGTCCATAGTTTCTGGCCCATACCCAATCGCCCACTTGCAACCGCCTTGGGGGTTTTGGTCGAAAGGCTTCTGCTGCCACTCTATCTGGATGCAACCTGTCCAGTTTAGTGATCAAGTTAGTCCAGTTTAGCCTCCCCCAATGAAGTTCTGCAGGACTTTTGCCTGTAGCAGTGCAGGGCGTAGAATGTTGGCAGAGAAAAAAATCTGCCAGTCTGTGATGCCAGTCACCTGTTACGATGCATTTGAGTGATTCCTTCGTGGCCCTCACCATTCATTTAGCTTGACCATTAGAGGACGGGTGAAAAGGGGCAGATGTTGCATGCCTGATAAGATTTGCTCTTAGGAAGGCCTGAAATTCAGCAGCAGTGAATTGAGCCCTATTGTCTGAAACTAAGACATCTGGCAACCCATGTGTGGCAAAGAGTTTTCTCAGCACCTGGATGGTCCTAGCAGTAGTCATGTTTGCAACTGGGATTACTTCCAGCCATTTGGAGTGGCTGTCCACCACTATGAGGAAGAGCTGTCCTTGAAAGGGCCCAGTGTAATCTATGAGAATTCTAGGGTGTGTGGCATCTCATGTACCTGTGCCTCAATGTCTTTGTCAAGGCCAGGCCACTAAAGGTAGCTTCTTGCTAAAGTTTTCATTCTGACAATGCCTGGGTGGCCCTCATGTAATGACTGTAAAACCCTGTCTCTCAGTGAAGAGGGGATTATGACTCTGTTTCCCCATAGAATGCACCCCTTGTGAGCTGATAGCTCATGTCTTCTGACAAAAAAACTCTGAAACTCAGAGCCTGGGCTTTTATCCAACCACCCCATGTGTACCCATGAAAGCACTCTACTAAGTGTTCTATCTGTAGCTGTTTCTGCAGCTCTGTCCCCAGCATGGAGAAGAAATTCTGGCAGGTCCTGAATGAATAGAATTCTGGCCGCAGGGGCCGGGTCTGGTTCCGTTAGTGGCAGTGGGAGTCTACTGAGGCCATCATCATGGCCCATTTCTTTACCAGGTTTGTGAACCAATTTAAAAGTGTATGCAGATAAGAAAATAGACCATCTCAACATTCTTGGAAAAAGTATGTGGGGTGTTTGTTTGTTTGTTGTAAAGAGTCCCAACAGCAGTTTGTAGTCTGTAAAGACCGTGAAGTCCCTGCCATATAAGTAGTCATGGAATTTTTTTATTCCAACAACAATGGCTAGGGCCTCTTTATCAATTTGAGTGTAGTTACGCTCAGCAGAGGACAGTGTCCTAGAATAAAATGCAATAGGGACTTGTGTTCCATTCTTTTCTAAATGACTCAAGACTGCTCCCACCTCATAAGGAGATGCATCACATGCTAAACAGACTGGTTTAGACTCCCTAAAATGAGTTACAGTGGATTTAACTGGCAACAGTGCTTTTAAGTCCTGGAAGCTTTTTTCATGAATGCTGGTCCATTTCCATGGAGCTTTCTTATCTAAGAGCCTGTGAAGAGGTTCTGCCAATGCAGCCTTGTTAGGCAGTAAGGCATGGTAGAAGTTGAGGAGGCCCAAGAATGCTTGTAGCTCTCCTTTGGATTTAGGACTAGGAGCCATTTTAAAGGCCTTCACTTTGGATTCAGCAGGGTGAATACTGTTAGCATCAATTCGAAATCCCAGAAATTCTGCTGAAGGGACCCCAATACTGCATTTACTCTTTTTTAGTTTGAGGCCTGCTTCGCGAAGCCTCTGTAGGACAGCCCTGAGCCTGTTGGCTAACACTTCTGTAGATTCCCCCAGCAATAAGAACATCATCAAAATAAGGGCAGACACCCTGAATGCCTTTAAGTGTGTGCTCCATGATCCCCTGGAAAATGCCTGGAGCTACGCTGACTCCAAATTGTAAACACTTAACTTTGAAAGCCCCCCTGTGAGTCACGATCATCTGAGCCTCGGCTGTGGCCTCATCAACCGGCAATTGCTGATAGGCCTGTGCTAAATCTAATTTAGCGAAAATAGTGCCCCCTTGCAAGGAAGCTAAAATGTGGTTGACCACTGGGACAGGGTAAGTGTGTTGCTTAAGGGCTTTATTAATTGTATGTTTATAGTCTGCACATATTCTAATTTCCCCATTGGCCTTAAGCGGGGTGACTATAGGAGTTTCCCACTTCCCACCATCAACTGGTTGTAAAACGCCCTGTTCTACAAGCTTGTCTATTTCTGAGTCAATTTTATGTTTGAGGGCAAAAGGGACCCTTCGTGGCTTAACCCTAATGGGAACTATGTTGGGGTCTAGCTTGAATGAGATGGGCGGTCCTGTGTATGTTCCTAGGGCTGAATCAAAAACGTCTGCAAAGTCCTTGCAAACTGACAAAAGGTTTGCAGCTTGTGTCTGGTTGATACCAGTTATCTGAATGCCTAAGGCATCAAACCAATTGAATCCTATGAGACTCTAGCCCCCTAGTATTATGACATCCAGGTGTCCATAAAACCCCTTAAATTTTACAGCCAAGTTGGCTTCTCCCTTAACTTTGACTTGAGCATTTTGGAAGTCAGTTAAAATTATGTCTGAGGGCCTCAGCTTGGCCCATTTATTACTGCGCCTGCACACGAAATTGAAGGTGTCCTGGGAAATAATGGAGACAGCAAAGCCAGAGTCTAACTCCATTTTACAAGGGACTCCTTATAGCTCTACCTGCAGTTTGAGTTTAGGTTTGAGGGGGCGACAGGTCCCTGTGCAGCATATGCTTCTACAGCTTCTACAAAACCCCACACTGAATGGACCCTGGGCCCCGGTACCTTTCCTGGTCAGATCTTACGACTGGTGTTTGGGCAGCCGGCCCCTCTGGCGAGCTCTGCAGACCAGTGCAATGTGGGCTGTTTTGCCGCAGGCCCTGCACGTGGCTGACTGGAATCTGCAATCGGCGTAAAAATGGTTGCCGCCACACCCTTTACATCTACGTAAGAGAACTGCCTTGTAAGTGTTCTCTTGCTGTTTGCTGCTGCGTTGCTGCGCTTCGGTTTGCTTGTGAAGCTTGTTGACTTCAGGATCTTCTTCCTCTGAAGATTCCTCTAAGTGTTTGGCATCCTCATGATGGACTGTTTCTTCATGTTTTATCGTTTTGGCAGGCTGAACTGTTTGGATTGAACCCCCGGTGGCCTCATCTGCCATAACTTCGTCTTGAGCTTCTGAAAATGTTAATGTTGTAATTCAGGGTCAGCCTGTGGGTTCAGCAGTTGGGTCGGACGACTCAGAGGAGGAGGGGGGTGTTGAAGACCTTGCTGAGGGGGTTGAAGATCTTGCTGATGAGAGCCCTCAGCCAGGCCCCTCTCACTTGGTCACCACGGAGACCCAGCTGTGTGAGCCTGACAGCGTGAATGAAGATGACCCACAGCTGGCCCTGTTCAAGGACGCCCGACGCAGGAGGCAGTCAATTAGGAGTAAAAAGAGGAAGGCAATGGGGCTCCTCGGAAGGAGGCAGAGAGAAGCCACGCCCTGAACTCTATATAAGGGGAATGTGTGGGAGGGCTGGTTTGCTGAAGGCAACCGCTTGGATAGTTCCTGTTTCTTAAAGCTCCTGTTTCTTGGTTTGTCTTGTTCCGTTTGTTTTTCTAGTAATAAATTTGGCAGGCATAATTCCAGCCTCTTGCCTTCGTGTAAAAGGGGTTGTCCCTGCCTTTTCTGCAGGGCCGGTAGCAGGCTGGTACAGAACAGTTAAGTTCGGTCTGGCAAAAAGTCTTTGTTGGAGTGTTTGGTTCCGCAGGCTGCAGATAAGCTGGTCTCGCAGTCGCTCTTCAAGGTTTGAGAATTTACAGAGGTGTGCAGCCTGCCTCAAGGCCGCAATGAATTCTGATGCTGTTGCTGCACTCGCTGATCAAATGTGAAGCACCAGGCAATCTTTGACATCTTTGGCTGAAAATGCTCTCCCAGCTTCTTCTTGAGGTCCATGTAGGAAATCGATTCTAGCAGTGTCAGAGCGAAGAGGTTTTCAGCCAGGTCGAAAGTCACTGGGCCGCACACGCAGAGCAGCGTTGCAGCCTTCAGCCCATCTTTTATAATTTGGTTTGCCCGGAGGTAGTTTTCTACCTGGGACAAGTAGGAAGGCCATCCCTCTGGATGCTTGACATCGAATTCGTGAGTCTTCCGACCTTCGGCATTCCATCTTCGGCTGGTTCCTGTGGTTTTTGATCCTGCTTCTCCAAGGCCCAGGAACTGAATCCGCTGAGCACGTGGTAGCTAGCGTGGCTTGCTAGCCGACTGTAGGGGGGGGAAATGCCTTTTCCCTCCAGGCGTGAGCTGCCTCTCCCCTAGTGAACTTCAGCTCTTTTGGAGAAGCAGGATCCCACCTTCGTCGCCAGTGTTTTGTAGTGAGTTCTTTGCGCAGGAAAGGAGACGAGGCAAGTGAGTTCAACAAAGCTCATGGTTTATTGCTTGCAGGATCTGAACTGAGAATTGGGCTGCAGCTTGCAGCAATTTATAGCCTGGCCTCTAGGCAGCACCCAATAGGTTTAAAATAACCCATTGCCGCCTAGGGACAGCCAATAGCAGCACTGGAGACCTGGAGTCTGGGTTGCTGGAGAGCCATTAGCTGCTCCAGCTTACCACGTGGTGTTACAACTGAGCCCAATACATAACAGAAGGCACCTAAGGGAATTATTGCAACAGGCTTTTGGTTTATATTTCCAATCAGAAAGAATGGATAAATAAAGAGACTGTAGAGTGAAGGAAATACAAACAGCAGGTAAAATAAAGCAAAGCAAGCAAATAATCAGAAATTTGTAAAAATGCCAACCTAGAAATTTTAAAGCAAACTAAGAATGGAAGAAAGAAAAGACTTTTCTTAAGGGAAGAAATTATTGGGAAAACTGGAGAATAGATTTTACTGGTTTTAATATTCCTACAGAACAATTAAGCACTTGAAAAAAGCACTGATGTTTCAACAGAGAGGTTTAGCATGTGATGAATGATCTTGCATTGTAAACAATAAGACTCAAAAACACCGAATTCGGACTGCATTATGCTGACAGACCATAACAGCTGATCAATATTTTACAGATATAGTTCAGTTTTTTGTCTGCTGTGCTCCTTTCCCATGCCCCTTGTCTATATGCTCTTCGAAGCTTTTAGAAAAGAGTGTGAATGTTATATGAATCTAATTCACTGCTATGGATTTTTCAATAAAGTTACAGTAAAAACACTTTTGCAGAGCATTAGTTAAGTTCCATCTAATATATACAATGACTATGCTAAAGCTACACCTGGAATACTGCATCCAGTTTTGGTCACCATGATGTAAAAAAGATGTTGAGACTCTAGAAAGTGTACAGAGAAGAGCAACAAAGATGATTGGGGGACTGGAGGCTAAAACATATAGGGAACGGTTGCTGGAATTGGGTATGTGTAGTTTAACGAAGAGAAGAGTGAGGGGTGACATGATAGCAGTGTTCCAATATCTCAGGGGCTGCCACAAAGAAGAGGGAGTCAAGCTATTCTCCAAAGCACCTGAAAGCAGGACAAGAAGCAATGGATGGAAACTAGCAAAGGAGAGAAGCAACCTAGAACTAAGGAGAAACTTCCTGACAGTTAGAACAATTAACCAGTGGAACAACCTGCCTCCAGAGGTGGTGAATGCTGGACGTTTTTTAAGAAGAGACTGGACAGCCATTTGCCTGAAATGGTATAGGGTTTCCTGCCTGAGCAGGGGGTTGGACTAGATGACCTCCAAGGTCCCTTCCAACTTTATATTATTATTATTATTATTATTATTATTATTATTATTATTATTATTATTATTATTATTATTATTATTATTATTATGCCTTTGATTGTGTGGATCACAACAAACTGTGGCAAGTTCTTAAAGAGATGGGAGTACCAGACCTTCTTATTTGTCTCTTGAGAAACCTATATGTGGGTCAAGAAGCAACAGTGAGAACTGGACCAAGAACCGCTGATTGGTTCAAAATTGGGAAAGGAATCTGGCAAGGTTGTATACTGTCACACTGCCTATTTAACTTATACACAGAGCAAATCATGAGAAAGGCAGGGCTAGATGAATCAAAAGTTGGAATTAAGATCGCCGGGAGAAATATCAACAACCTAAGATATGCAGATGATACGACTCTAATAGCAGAAAGTGAAGAGGAACTAAAGAGCCTCTTGTTGCGGGTGGAGAAGGAGAGTGCAAAACTTGGGTTGAAACTTAACATTAAGAAAACCAAGATCATGGCATTAGGCCCTCTCACTTCCTGGCAAATAGATGGGGAAGAAATGGAGGTAGTGACAAATTTTATTTTCCTGGGCTCCAAGATCATTTCAGATGGGGACTGCAGCCAAGAAATTAAAAGACGCTTGGTCCTGGGGAGGAAAGCCATGGCAAATCTGGACAGCACACTAAAAAGCAGAGACATCACCCTTTCAACAAATGTGCATATAGTCAAGGCTATGGTCTTCCCAGTTGCAATGTATGGCTGTGATGGTTGGACCATAAGAAAGGCTGAGTGCCAAAGAATTGAGGCCTTTGAACTATGGTGCTGGAGAAGACTCCTGAGAGTCCCTTGGACTGCAAGGCAATCAAACCAGTCAGTCTTAGAGGAGATCAACCCTGACTGCTCTTTAGAAGGCCAGATCCTGAAGTTGAAACTCAAATACTAATGAGAAGGAAGGACTCACTGGAGAAGAGCCTAATGCTGGGAAAGATTGATGGCAAGAGAAGAAAGGGACGACAGAGAATGAGGTGGCTGGATGGAGTCACTGAAGCAGTAGGTATGAGCTTAAATGGACTCCAGAAGATGGCAGAGGACAGGAAAGGCTGGAGGAATGTTGTCCATGGGATCGCGATGGGTTGGACACGACTTCGCAACTAACAACAAAATATATATAATGCAAAGTACATCCTCTGAGGGCATTTTAATTCTCTAGTTCTGCAACTAAATATTCTATGGCAATTTGATGCCAAATCAAGATTTCTGCACCTTTCAGAATTTAAAATCTAGTAAGAAATAAAAAAAATGGCTAATTTTTCATCAGGGATAGCTGCCTACTGATGTAGAGGCCCTGAAACACTTATTCTACAGTTAAATTTACTTTTTAAAAACTATATTTTTCAAAAAGGGGAATTAAAGCAAAAAATAACTGGTCTGGTTGCTTCAAAACTGAGGCTTTCATAGCAACATTTGTTTATAAGTCTGGCTGTTTATTTCCAGATTTTGTCATCCCAAGCAATACTGTTCAATTGTGCTTAATTATGTTTTATTTTCTCATTAATTAGAAGGCAAAATTATGTGAATGTATGGCACATGGGGGAAGAAACCAGTGACATCTAGTGGCAAAGGCTGTGGGTGATGAGATTAACAAGTTTTGTAAACTTTCAGAACTACAGCATTTTTAAAAGTAGATTACAGTATTGTGCAGTCCAGTTCTATCTGTATGATTCATCACTCATTCATTTCCTTTTACTAACTCTTACAGTTTAAACTGAGTATGATTTTCAAAGCTGATATTTTTATCTTCAAAGAAGACGAGGAAGACATGCATCATTCCCCCCCACCACCATTTTTTATCTTCCTAAGGACTCTGCATAAGTAAGTAGCTTGGGAAATAGGCTGGTTTACACGACTTTCATAGTTGCATAAAATTCTAATCACTGTGGAGCCAGAATGCTTACTATTATTGTTTGGTTCGAATTGACGAGGACTCAGAGTGGTTAACACTGAACGAGTTTATTGAATACACAAAGTCAACTGTCAAATGTCAAATGTTGCAACCCTTTTATAGAGAAAGCGTTTGAACTGTAACCAATACAAACAGTCTGTTTTCCCGCTCCTTGGTTGTGGCGTCCAATGATTGCACCTTATTTTCCCGCTTTAAACCTTGCAAAGCTGCACTGTGTTTGCAATCTCTTTCATGGCTTATTGCTAACTATTTACATACACAACACCCCTTACCCCCCAGTTGGTGTCATTTCCTTACAAAATCCATTAGGTATTTTGGTGGCCTATGTATTCTAGAAGGGTATCTGTTACTTTGGCTGCTAGGGACCCTTCTTCCTGGTTGACTGCTTGGCTGCTGGTTACTATGCTGGTTACTACTAGACCTGGGCTCAGGGTTACTGGCTTCAGATGTACTGCCTTGTGTATTAGGTTGTGTTTGGGATTCAGTTGTCACTGGCCTACTTCGCAGGGGTATTTCCCAATCAATTGGACTGAATTGTTGTTGATGGGCATCAGGAAATATGTCATCTTGCCCAACCACTACACCACTTTCTGGCCTAATGTTATCTGTACTGTTTGCCCTTACTGAGCTTTGGTCCCCCTCAGCTGGCACACACCCACTAGATCTTTTCCTCAGCTGGTCTATGTGTCTTTTACAGATCCTATTCCCTTCCCCCTCAATGATGTATGATAGGGGACCTAAGATTTCAGTTACCACCCCAGGAATCCATTTATCCCCTTGGGCGTAGTTCCTGGCCCAAATCAAGTCCCCCACTTCAAATGTTCTGTTAGGAATGTCTAATTCAATGTTTGGTTGGAGTCGGTCAGGGTGTAGTCTGTCCAACTTGGTCAAGATTTTCCTTCCCCACCTCATTTCAGCTGGACTTTTCCCTGTAGCCGAACAAGGGGTTGTGTGTTGAGCCAACAAGAACTCAGCTAGTCTCTGATGCCAGTCACCTCGAATGATTCTTTTAAGCGCGTCCTTCGTGGTCCTCACGTTCCTTTCAGCCAATCCGTTGGTGGAGGGGTGGAAGGGTGCAGAAGTCTTATGCTTAATCGAGTTGGCCTTGAGGAAATCCTGAAATTCAATAGATGTGAATTGTGGCCCGTTATCAGACACTATTAAATCCGGCAACCCATGAGTGGCAAAGAGGCCCCTTAATGCCTGTATTGTTCTGCCTGCCGTTACTGAACTGACCGGTACTACTTCTAGCCATCTAGAGTAGCTGTCGACCACTACAAGGAACGTTAACCCCTGGAAAGGTCCAGCGAAGTCAATATGAATCCTGGACCAAGGATTCCTAGCTAGCTCCCATTTATGTGTGCGGATGTGTTGTTGTTCAGGCCTGGAACGTTGGCACAGATGGCAATTGGCAACGCATTCCTCAATGTCTTGGTCCAATCCTGGCCACCACAAGTGACTCCTAGCCAGGGCCTTCATCCTTACTATTCCGGGGTGTCCCTCATGCAATTCAAATAGAATAGCTGATTTGTGGATTTCTGGAATTACTACACGAGTTCCCCAAAGTAAGCAACCCATATGAACTGATAGTTCATCTTTCCTTCTGAAAAATGGACTGTATTTTACGTCCGGGTTGGCGTTGGGCCAACCGCTCATGACCCAGGCCATTACTCTCCTTAAGATGAGGTCCTTATTGGTTGCCTCAGCTATGTCTTTAGCAGTTAGGGGCAGATCAGGAATATCTTGTAGGGACATTACTTGTCCCACTGGGGCAGGGTCCTCCTCTGTTGTGCTAAGTGGCAATCTGCTAAGAGCGTCTGCATGACCCATGTCCTTACCTGGTCGGTATTGGAGGGAAAATGAATATGCTGAGAGGAAAATGGACCATCTCAGCATCCTGGGAGACATAATTTGGGGAGTCTGTTTATCTGTGGTAAACAGTCCCAGCAGGGGTTTGTGGTCTGTCAGTATTGTAAAGTTCCTGCCATACAGGTAGTCGTGGAACTTTTTAACTCCTGCCACTATGGCTAAAGCTTCCCGGTCAATTTGAGCATAGTTCCGCTCTGCCTTGGTTAGTGTGCGGGAGTAGTAAGCAATGGGTCTTTGCATTCCCTGGGTGTCTAAATGGCTGATTACTGCCCCAACGCCATAAGGCGAAGCATCGCACGCCAGGTAGATTGGTCTGTTTTCTATAAAGTGGGTTACAGTTGAGCTACTGGAAAGGATATCTTTTAAGGTCTGGAAACTCGCTTTGTGCTTGTCTTGCCAATGCCAAGGGGTCTTCTTATCTAAAAGCCTGTGCAGTGGTTCTGCAATGGCAGCCTTATGTGGCACAAAAGTGTGATAAAAATTTACCAAGCCTAGGAAGGCCTGTAGCTCAGCCTTGTTCCTTGGTTCAGGCGCCCCTTTTATTGCTTTAATTTTTTCAGGGGTAGGGTGGACTCCGCTTTTGTCAATCCTGAACCCCAAAAAATCAGTGGATTTAACCCCTATGCTACATTTTTCCTTTTTTAATTTTAATCCAGCCTTTCTAAATCTACCCAGTACCTGTTCCAGTCGCTCTACTAACATTCCTTCATCTTTGCCAGCTATTAGGACATCATCAAAGTAAGGGCATACTCCAGGTATGCCCTTTAAGGTCCTCTCCATCACTTCTTGAAAGATGCCTGGAGCTGCTGCAATTCCAAATTGCAGTCTGTGGACTCGGAACGCCCCCTTGTGGGTAACAATTGTCTGTGCCTCTGCCGCCTCTTTGGAAACAGTCAACTGTAAGTACGCATGCGCCAAGTCGAGCTTGGCGAAGATGGCGGCGTCCTGGATCGTGGCGAGGACCTGCTTCACCGTCGGGACCGGGTAAGCATGCTTTTTCATTCCAATGTTGAGGGTCGCTTTGTAGTCGGCGCAGATCCTCACATCCCCATTGGGTTTGAGGGGTGTGACGATCGGCTTCTCCCACAAACCGCCCTCAACAGGTTCTAAAACTCCGAGGCCTACAAGCCGGTCGAGCTCGGCCTCGATTTTTTCTTTTAAGGCAAAAGGTACCCTCCGGGCCTTTAGCCTGATTGGATTTACTGAGGGGTCTAGGTTAAAATTAATGGGGGGCCCTTTGTACTTGCCTAGAGATCCATCGAATACGTCTGCAAATTCTTTGCAGACGGATTCGAGGGTCTTATTTCTAATCACAGAATTTATTCCCCCTATCCGAATTCCCAGGGCAGGAAACCAATTAAGCCCTATTAAGCTAGTCCTATTCCCCTCCGTAACTACCAAATCTAAGACCCCCTTAAACCCCTTAAAGTTTACTCTAAGGCTGGTCTTTCCTTTTACGATTATTGGACTTTTTTGGAAGTCCATTAATTGAATATTTGTTGGACTAAGTGGAATTCTTTTTCCGCTTAGTTGTTCAATTTTCTCAAGGGTTTCAGTGGAAATTATCGACACTGAAGCCCCAGAGTCGATTTCCATTCTGCAAGGAACCCCTTGCAGAAGGACTGTGATTTTTAATTTTCCGTCCGGAAAATTGTGCCCCCTTCCCTGCCGTCTCCGATTGACTCGGGCCACCTCCCTTAGGTTTGGAAATTTCGCCCGGGATCTAGGGGTCTCCTTGCCACTAGCATTGGGGGTTACCTTACCCTCTGGCCACACATCGACTTCATTCAGACGGGAGTCCCGAACGCGGCTTCTGCAGATGGCCTGGATGTGGCCGGTCTTGCCGCAAGCCCTGCACTTGGCGGTGCGGAATCGGCAGGAAGCGCGGGGATGGTT
The DNA here is from genome assembly GCF_947247035.1 of Vipera ursinii. Lineage (NCBI taxonomy): Eukaryota > Metazoa > Chordata > Lepidosauria > Squamata > Viperidae > Vipera > Vipera ursinii. The sequence continues at coordinate 82,907,233 of NC_139512.1, forward strand.
GCCGCCACAGCTGCCACATCGGTTCTGGGTGTCGTTGTCGCGCGGTCTGGTTGCGGTGTCCCGCCACGGTCGTTGTGCCCCGGTCGGTGGTCTTTGCGGTGTTGCGGGTTGTTGCCGGCGGCCGGGTTCAGGCACCTCGCTTCTAAGTTGTCTGGGTGCCATCTTTCCAAATCGCCTGGAGACTTCGGCGATCTCTTCCTCCCACTGCTGATCCACCTCCCCGCAGTCCACATAGCCCTCTTGGTTAATTTCAGGTGCTGTCGCCATGCTACTGCGGGGGGGGGTCGCGATACCCGGTTGACTCATATGTTAGGAGTTCGTCGAGCACTTCCTGTAAATCGCCGGTAGGTTTGGCGATTATTCTATTTTGTAATTGTTCATCGCGTAAGCCCAGCACGACTCTGTCCCGAATCCTAATTTCTAAATTATCGTATTTGCAACGTACTGCGGCTTCCCTGACGGCAGCGACGAATTTCTGTATGGACTCCCCCGGTCTCTGATTTCTCTTCTCGAAGATGCGCCGCCAAAAAAGTTCGGACCTTCGGGGAGTAAAGTGAACCTTTAGTTTTGCAAGGAGGTCGGCATAGGGCACGCTGGAGACTGGTTGTGGCTGGCACAGCCCGACAGCGACTCTGTAGACCGGTGTGCCGCAAATTGTCAAAAGTGCCGCCGCTTTTTTTTCGGTCGTCAGTGATTCCGTTCACTAACAGGAATCCTTCGACCTGACCAATGTATTCTTCCCAATCTTCGGGGAAGTTAGGGTCAAATTCCTTCAGTGACCCGATTTGCGCCATTCGGAGAATTTTTTTCCTATTCTGCCGCGGCCGCTCGGTTGACTGAGACTCGCTCTGACTTTGCCGCCTTCACGACAATTCTTCCTAATCTCTGGTCTTCTGTCAATCCCACCTTCGTCGCCAGTTGTTTGGTTCGAATTGACGAGGACTCAGAGTGGTTAACACTGAACGAGTTTATTGAATACACAAAGTCAACTGTCAAATGTCAAATGTTGCAACCCTTTTATAGAGAAAGCGTTTGAACTGTAACCAATACAAACAGTCTGTTTTCCCGCTCCTTGGTTGTGGCGTCCAATGATTGCACCTTATTTTCCCGCTTTAAACCTTGCAAAGCTGCACTGTGTTTGCAATCTCTTTCATGGCTTATTGCTAACTATTTACATACACAACAATTATTGCTACTGAAATTATCATTATCATCATTTACTAAGGAATAAACATATGTTGCTTTCATTTACAGGTTATCCTCGATTTACAAACTACCTGAAAAAGGGAACTTATGATCCCAATCCGACAGTCCCAACAGTTGCCCCACCCTGTGGTCACATGACAGCACTTGGCAACATGGCTGCATTGACAGCTACCTGCAGCGCTTCAGGCTTACCTGACCACATTTTATAACAGTTTTGCTGAAAACTCGCACTTATTTCCAGTTCTCAGCAAAACCACACCATAACAAATAACGAATTTGTTCAATGACTGTGGCATTCACTTAATGACCATAGTATTTACACTTAGGATTGCAGCATTCACTTTACAATTGCAGCAAAAAAAATCATAAAATCAGGCTGGATATATGACGGACTCCTTTTATGACTGCTGCAACTTAATGGGAAGATTTGTATCTGACTACTCTTTTTAAATTGAATTTTTTAAAAAAATAATTCTTAATCACCCTGAATATTTTGGGTGATCAAAAACACGGGGATATTAACACAATCAATAAATCAAAAGCTACACTTTTGATTACTTATTTCGTATCTGTTTTGAAAGACCTTAAGTGATTTTAGGACAGTGAGCTTTTTTATTTGATCAATTTTCCAACTGGATGCACTGTCATAGCCAATTTTTCACAATTACAGTAACTTATCTTAAATATACCTGTTTTAAACAATTCAATAATAAATTCAGTTAATAACACAATTGATAGTAAACTGAGAGAATAAAGAGTGCACGGATGCACCCCTTCTTCCAGAGGTCCCTCAAAAGATCATCTACAAGTATAATCAATGCCTTTTCAATCTGATGCCCAAGTCTAAATCCAGAGCCCCACATCCAAAGTTCTTTGGAATAGAAGCACAGCCATCTTTTCAACAACCTTACATAAAAAAGAAAGAAAGAATCCTGCCAGAACACAACCACATGTCATCTCCTGTGAAGCTTTAGCTAGCCAGGAGAGATGGATCTCATATAACAAGCTAGCAGTTCTGAGAACCCTGTGCACTACTTTGGAAATAATAAGGTCTTCCCAGATAACCAAGCTAGACTGAGCTTCAGTCACCTGCATGAGACCTGCTTCAAAGTCAGAATCCAACATATCACTCACCCATAAACACATAATAGCTACACAATGATCAGATATTTGAGCCGTTGCTCCAAGAACGAGGCAGAAGCTAGCTATGAAGGTTTGCGTGCTTTTCACATTCCTATATCCTGCTTGTTAGCAGAACCAGTTTTGAAGGAGAGGAACATTAAATGAGTTTTTCTTTTCTTTTCCCAAGAAGTAGCTGAAAATCACTGTTTTCCAAATGATGATACCACAATACTGAGCGGTTTGTGTGGGTGAAGGATGAGAAAAATCCTTTGTATGTACAGTATGTGTATAGAAATATGATTGATATATATGCAAAAGTATAATGAACCCCAAAGTTCGACACATATCTAGTGGGACTAATTTTTTAGATACATTTCAGTACCTTGAAACATATTTTAGTTAGCTGTTTTAAAAAAGAAATTATCAGAATGTCTACTAGGTCCCTGAAGGACATTTTGAACTTTCGTGGCAGAACAACTAATACAAATATGCTATAAGCATTAAATATGTATTTTCTTGTTCTGCCTGAATACAATCAAGGAATTTATTGTTTAGCCCAAGGGTTTGGGGCGTTGTTTTTTTTCAGACAGAGAAAAATGTGGAGTCATGAGATAATGTACAGCTTCTAGCTCAGAAAATTAATAAATCATGCATTTAAGCTATAAAATATACCACATAAAAATTGGCATCCAGTATTATAAGGGTGGTATTCTACAAGCACATTGGGGCCTTCCATCAGATTTCTCAGGCACATAGACCCCCAGATCTTTTGCAGAGGATCTCTCACTTTCAAGTACAGATGGTTCCCCAGGTGGAAAATAAAAATAATTTCCTCAACAGAATTGCCTCAGCCAATAGAATGACACCACTGAACACAACCCAAGCTGTTCTGATTTGGAAATGAAGAACCTTGTAGACCCACCAATCAATTTTAACTCAATTTGCAGTCTAGCAAATACAGTGTGGGGCAGCTCACTACAAATGATTGCCTTCCTCTTGTCAGATTTTTCTTAAAAAAATATTTACATAATCTCCTTAGCAGACTGTTTAAAGTCCTAAAGAAATCTACACAAGTAGTCTCTCACAGTGGATCAATATTAATGAATTTCAAGATGCCAAAAACTATAAAAAAGAATCCCACATTATACAGCTCATTTAAAAAATGGAAAGGGAAATACAATCTGGATGGGTTTTTTTCTTGCAAAGGAACTAAATTTAAAACAGTGTTTTAACAAAGGAGAATCCAGTCCTTTAGGTAGGTTTTAGACTAATTGCATTCTTTATTTCAGGGGAAAGCACAAATAAAACTTGCATGTCAATAATTTCAAAAATACAACCTGTATAGATAAGGAAAACTTTAAAATATATAAGATGCTGATGCCACGAAAGTAAAATGATGAAATAAGTATGACATAACACACTTTTGCTCACACAAATAAGTTTCAAAGTTTCTCTAACATTGGAAAATTCCTGTTTGTTATCTTAGATTAAAATGTTTACATTAAGGTATATCATACAAAAGAGCAATATCAGAAAATTTTGTAGTTTTTAATGCCTTCTCTCGCTCTTTTCAGACATAGTCTATGCATAAAAATAAGGCATGGATTTATATGTTGTATAAATCTATGCCATTCCATTGTCACTTTTCCAATTCTTGCTCTTTTAAAAAGTTTAAAGTTTCCCAGATTTTTTGCATTGGAGAATATTTTAATTTGCACAAAAGAAAAAAAATATGTCATATAAATGTATTTTTCCAAAGGTAAATGAAAAACATATGACATCAAAATTTTCTGCTCATTTTATAAATCCTCAATATAAAACTAGCTTATCAGAAAAAACCATAAAATATTACTGTCACTGATTTTTTTAAGGTGACTTCAAGTCATTTCACATATTACAGGATGCAGTGTGAAGATGCTTCAGAACGTATCTCATTATGCCTCAAAAGGAAATAATGCTCTTGTAAAGTATGTAATGCGGGCTAAGGAGGAACTTTCAACGAACCAGTGTTGAAAGAGGTCACATAAGCAATTGCACCGCAAAGGCTAGACATAGAAAATATCCTTAAAGGCGTTTACAATTCCACTTCTTCAGGTATGTAAAAGCTCCTGAATACACACAGAGTTCAACATTTCTTCTCAGAAATTATTTTTATTTGGTTCTCATTCACAATAAAGTACAGAGAATGGCAGCCATAGTAATCATGGCAGTGATAGGTATTCTGAATATTGAGGACTAACATTAATATTAGGGAGCCTTCAAAAATACAGTGGCCATGTGCGCATGCGTGCGTGTGTGTGCGCGCGTGCACACACAAGCACACACACATGCAATCCAATCAAAAATGCTATAACACTACAGCACTTTTTCATATTACTTAATTAAGACAGAGACACATCATAGTCATGGCTATGGGAACTTTAGAACTCCAATCTATCTTGAAAAGCTCTCCCTGGAGACTGGTGTGGGGAGTTGTCTCTCTTGCAAATGTGAGCACTGGTGTGTATGGTCTTCTCAAAAACATCAAGTGTTTTCTGCAATTGCCTTTTCTTTACTACAGACTCCAAGAGGGCTACACAGATTGTGATCTTTAAATTAAGTGGTATTGATTTTACTAGCCTACTTCTGATTCAATTATTTATTAAATAGAATACAGAGCGAGGCTACTAGATCTGGGGATGCAAAAATCCAGACACCATTGGATAGCAGCAAAGAGATACAGAACACTTCTTTGCTGCCATCTAGGGCTGATTCAGATTTTTGGATCAACCCTCAGAACGAAAGCATACAGTATAAAATGGATAGATATTTCAAATAAATCGGCCAGCCAAAGAATAACTTTGAAACGTAAACAATCAATTCCCTTTGATTGCTTGCACTTCAGTTTTCGTAAGCCCCCACAAACAGTCATCTAAGATTTGGGGCGGTTCAGTCAGTGCATCCAGCTCAATTCATTCACCTATTCCTAGCAGCTCTAAGCCTCTTTCTAAGCCGGTTAGCATTAGACTACAATTCCCAGACTGCATAGCAGTCTCAGACCTTGCCACGTGACCCACGCTATTTTCTCTTCTTCCAGTGATATTTCGTATCTAATCACATGGGAAGGGAAATATGGCCGCATTGGATAGGGAAGTGTTTGCCTCGCTTCAGTTCTTACTGAAAGTAAGTGTGTGCTTATTTTAATATGGGGAAAACAGGATGCCGTGGAACAGCGATCAGCTGCAATCATTTTGCTCGAAAGCACATTTAAGTGACAGGGCACAGACATGTTCGTGCTTATGATTTATATCCGTGCTTCTTATTAACAAAGTGATGTCTAGTTTTGATCCCTTTTTCACCGTTGACAGGTGAGGCAGGGACATGGCTAAAAAAGAAAGCACTTTTCCTTCTCTTAGGCATTTGTAAATCTAAAGCTAAAACGTTCCATCAATAGTTAACACATTAATTAAAATTATATAACGGTTTTTCGGCGGGCTTATTATCTGAACGTCCTGAGACAAAAAAAAAAAACAACACAAAACGATGGGGAACAAGGCAAAAGCAAACCTGGTCCTTGTTCCTCTCCAACACCCAACTTTACTCTCCTTTCAAAAGATATTATTTGTTCACTCTCCTGGTCAAGCACTACATATTTATTATATCAAAATACAAGTTACTAGGTGCCTCAGGATGCATCAGTATGTTGCACACTATTATCGCTTGTAGGCTGTTTAGGGTTTTTGACAGCTGACTGCATCTCAGAGCTCTTCCTGTGCCATTTCTTAGATGCACTGTTTTATTCTTCTTTGCCTTGACTTTTTTGTGTTGCTCTTATTTGCATCTTCCATTTTTAATCACAACGTTTCAGGAAAAAAAGCTCTAGATTTAAAACCCCACAAAGCTCCAATCTTATTTCTTCTATTTCAGTTGAGGGAGCTGACATTTAGGTTTCTGGTACTTGTTGCACTACTTTTTTGTGAAGGATCACTATTTGTTTCTCTCCTTCAAAGGCTCCTTCAAAGAATGTTGTTCGGCAGTTATGCCGAGATTGCTTTTCTAGTTCAGGAATTATCTCCGAAAAACTCACAGAAAGTACCTGTTCCAATCTCTCAGTAACTCCCAATGAAGCAAATCAGGTAAGCTGCTGAAATATGTTCAAGATTCTATGAATACGTAAGGATACACAATATTTTACAGGAGAAAAGCATTTGTTTACAGCAGTACTTCTGAAGCAAATAAGAAGCACTCCAAGTTATAACAACAACAATAGCCAATTTGGCAAATTGGCAAAGTTATTGAAAATGTCAAAAAGTCAAGATTTTGTGGGACTTTCAAATCCAAACAGACAGACATCTGGCCGACAACATTGCCTGACGTCACTATTGTGGAAAAGAAAAAAGTGTGGTTCATTGATATTGGAATACTAGGTGATGCATGAATTGAAGAGAAACAACTAGAAAAAATATGAAATACCATGATCTGCAAATTGAAGTTGAGCAATTGTGGAGGAAGAAATCAATGGTTGTACCAATAGTAATAGGAACCCTTGGAGCAATACCCAAAGGGTTGCCTAGATACATGGAAAGTTTGAACTTATGAGACCTGAATATTTGACTTTGCAAAAAAAAAACACATTCAGAACTGCCTATATACTCAGACATTGCCTTAACAGCTCTTAAGTCAGTGGTCAGAACTTGAACTGTTAAGTTTTTAACAGTCCCAGACTGTGAATAAAATTGAAGATTAAATCTTAAATAAAAATATACTCAGACACTACCTTAATTGCTGTTAGGTCCTTGATTAGGACTTGCACTCTTAAGTTTTTACCAGTCTCAGACTGTATATCAAATTGAAGATTAACAACAAGAACAGTAATAATAAAGGAAAGATAAAGGATAAAGAATAAAAGCCTAATAGGGAACTGGACAGACATAGATTACATAAATTGATGTGTTTTGTTTCTTTAAAAATGCATAAAAGGCAAAAGAAGAAATGTTTTGTTAAATGCATTGTGAAATCCTTTATCTCTGTCATTGTTTTTACAGTTAATCCAGTCTTTGCATAACCTTACAAGGCACATCATTTACCATGGCCTAACGTCGCAAGAAGAAATTTTCTGTCTCTTTCCAGATGGATTTCACCAGAATCTTAAAAATCTTGTAACCAAGATAATCCTGGAAAATATGTATGTTTCAGGTTTCTAACTTTGGGCAGAGACAAAGGGATTCAGTTTGAAGCTCATGATAGACCATGACTTAAGAAAGTTAACTGAGATTTGATAGGTTAAACAATTGTTATGGCTGATGTATCATCTCTGGAAAATGAAAACAAGCAAAAACCTCCCTTAATGTTCTTCTATATAGTACCAGCCTGAGTTGAAATTGAAGGCAAGTCTCATGATTGTAAGTCTGAATTCTGACTGACTAGCTGCTATGCATCTATCTAGACCCATGATGTCAAGAAGCTACCAATGTTTGCAGTAACCACACATTATTTTGAAACACACACAAAGGTATTGTTTGTCACATAAGGGAAGTGCTTTTATTTCCATACCAAAGTATATACCCTTAGTCACTCCATACAAAAAGAGAAACTAATAAGTTCAAGGAACTTCTCTTCATCACCCCAGTTGTATGCATTATCAGATGCACGCTGAAGACATAACTTGCCTGTTGGCCACGTCTTCTTATGCCAGTCTTTTTCAGAATGTTGCCCTTAAGATTTGTTGGAGCTCCGGGTTTTAGAATTTCCTGCCAGCATAGCAATTGACACATTTCAGAGTTTATTATAAGATTCTATATTTTTCTATTCCAGGTCATGTAAGCCTTGCTTGAGCAACTGGATGTGATTTTTATAGTAAATTGGCCATAGTTATTTAGATTTTATCCATTGCCAATTTGCTGTTTCTTTCTGGGTGATTGTTTGTCACAGGATAACCCTGATTTCCCAGCTATAATATTACTACTGCAAGATGAATTCAGAAAAAAGCAACTTGTCACTCACAATAAACAAGAGACATTTGCAATTACTGAGCAAAAGAAATAATTTTGCAGACTATCACTTGTTGAAGCTGTAAGTGACACTGAAGTCCAATATGCATTAGATCTCTTCAGACTTGCTGGCCACAAAAACGTAGTTTGTGGAGTAAAACTAGTTTTGTGGAATAGGTTACTGCTTTCTGCTACTTTTCTGCCTTGCAAAGACAATTATATTTTTGAATATTCTCTTTCCTCTTTTTAGTTCTGCCTGGAGAAATGAAGCACAAGCCAGTCAAAGTGAGTAGCAGGATAATTGCTATATATAATATCACAGTTATATAACATGGCATGTCTGTATTTAATTTCACAGTTTAGGGCTATTTCACATAAAGCATGTGTCTAGCATAGAAATTGCTTCATAGATATGTCTGAAGCAAGCCTCAGTCTTTTTTGCCTATTGGAAAAGTCATGGATTCTTGTAGTATTTCTTTCAGTGTTATTATGCCCAATACAGAAATGAATAAGAAATTCTTTAAATTTAAATCCTTTAAATTCCATCTCTTTCTATAGGGGGTAAGTTATTACCCCCCACAGATAGGGCTCACAACTTGGGAGTCCTCTTAGATTCACAGCTTTCCTTGGAAGACCACATAACAGCTGTGACTAGGGGAGCCTTTGCCCAGGTTCACCTGGTTCGCCAATTACGGCCCTATCTAGACCGAGATGCCCTACGTACGGTCATTCATGCACTCGTGACCTCTCGTTTAGACTACTACAATGCTCTTTACATGGGGCTGCCCTTGAGGACCACTCGGAGGCTCCAACTGGTACAGAATGCAGCTGCGAGAGTTGTGTTGGGAGTCTCCCGATACTCCCATGTTACACCTCTACTCCGTGAGCTGCATTGGCTCCCTGTTGTCCTCCGGGTAAGATTCAAGGTGCTGGTAATGGTTTTCAAAGCCCTACATGGCATGGGTCCGGAGTACCTTAGGAATCACCTGCTGCCAGCGTCAACGTCCCTCCGTCCAGTGCACTCTCACAGAGAGGGCCTCCTAAGGGTTCCGCCGTTCGGAGAATGCCGTCTGGTGGCTCCCAGAGGGAGGGCGTTCTCTGTGAGCACGCCTGACCTATGGAACCATTTACCGGTTGAGCTCCGGATGGCTCCCGACCTTCGCTCCTTCCGAGGCGACCTAAAAACATATCTGTTTGAGCAATCTGGTCTGGTCTGACGGGTTCTGTTTTAATTATTGTTTTAAGATAACTATCTTCTGCATTTGGGCAAAATTAGGGTTAATTTGTTTTCAATATCTGTATTTGTGCATTCTGTTATTTATGTCACTGTTCACCGCCCTGAGTCCTTAGGGAGAAGGGCGGTATACAAATCAAATAAATAAATAAATAAATAAATTCTCCTCTTTCTCTTGAGGGTCTCATCCCATCCATTCTGCTATTCATTCTGTTAAGCAGATCATCTTAGTGTGTGTGTGTGTGTGTGTGTATATTCATTGAGTACGGTATCCATTCACTTTGGATCCTATTCTTGTTTTACCATACCTACTTATTAAATGCCCCCATTTCCAATGATCCAATTTTTTTCCTGAAATAACCAACTGTCATCTAACAAAATAGACAGAAGCATGCTCTTATACTCTGCCATTCTCCCCTATTTCAATATTAATTCCTTGCAACAGACAGCACATTACCCATTAGCTACATTTGCACTTCTTAATTTATTTCTGTCCATTTTCCTGTCTTTAGTAAATATCCTACCAAGGTACACAGATTGATCAACCTGCTCAGTTTTTACTTTTTATCATTTGCAATTGCTCATTTCTTTTTCCTTGTGAGAATCAACCATCTTGGTCATTAATTTTCATATAGCCTAATGTTTCCTATAGATTGTTTTGGTTTCAGCATACAACAGGGCAGTGGTGGTATACAAAAGTATGTGCATGTTCATCTCTAACCAACACACTCCAATATTTCTACAGGTATTCCTTATACATTTATCTATGTTCAGTGCTGAATCATTTTTAAGCATGTGTGCGTTATTTCTATTGGGTGTTGCTCTCATTACACACACCAATCAACCTTCAGTTCCCATTTTCAGCCAAATATTTGATAATGCAAGTCTATTCATATTATCATACAGTTCGACCAAATCCATAAATACACAGCAAGATTTTATTTCCCATACTGATGCATTTCCCAATGACTTTTTCTCACATCATACACTTCTCAGTAATATATCAGATTGATTCCTCTGTGAACCAAACCTTGATAAAGGCTTTTCTATATTTAGCAGGGTTGAGGACTCTCATTACAGTATCATTGTTGGCTTATTAAAGTTTTCTATTTTTTAGTATGCATTAAAATGACAGTATTTAAATGACATACAATTTCTTGCATTATTGTGTATCTTTCCTCCGGCCTAATTCTCGTGGGTGATAATACATTAACAATCCAGGAAAATACAATAGTGATGTGTCTTTAATATCAAACGTTTGTTAAACAAGAAATAAAATGCATTTGCTTATTTTCTACAAGGAAGTTATTTTTACAAGAATGTGCTGCTTTATGAATTTCAGTATTAATAGAGAGCTAGAGATTTTGATTCTCGTTTCATACTGTACATTTCCAAACCCAGGAACATTGCAGTGGCTTAGTCAAAGTCAGTTGGTGGTTTATCTATTTCAATATTATCTAGAAAAAACAATGTTCAAAGTATGTAAATTTATTTGACAGGCAGTATGTTCTGACAGCTCCTTTGTTCAGAAGTTCTGTATCTAAAAATTTCTTCCCCATCTTTCTTACTTGTCTCATTTCCTTAATTCTCACTAGGATCCTTTTATGTGTTATTAAATACTGAGCTGAGATGTTCTTTTGATCAAACTTTTTGCCTACTGAATGGAACTGTGGCATGGTGTTCTAATAATCATTTGCAAGAAGGAAATAAAAACAGATGGGGAAAGCAATTTAAATTAGCAGATGAGTCATGAATTGAGGCATTCATGAAACAGAGAGCAGTTTTGCTTCAAATTCAGGAACAAACTATCACTTTCTAGAGAATCTACTGAGCTGTTTGAGGTCAGTAATGGTTGTCCTCGGTTTGAAATGAAACAAAACCTAGTAAGTAAAACAATCCTGCCTGATCTGGTAGGATGGGTAGATATTGCTGTGTAGGCAAAGTGACAGACTTCTGGGAAAAATGGTGAACTGAATATGACAACCATGTTGACATGAAATGCTAAAGAATAGGCTAGATACTTGTAATTCCTCTCCAGACAAGGAGAAAACTAGAGATTTTCCACAAGTGCTGCATACATTTGCTCCTTGTGAGAAGGCCACAATGTACTTAAGAGTTCTGGGAGATGTGGGAATAGTTACTAACATTGGTTGTGATGAAGGGGGAAGTAATTTCTTTGTATTTTTCTTTTCTTTTTCTTTATTATACTCTTTATTTTTTCTTTGTTTTTTATTTTTGGTACTTTTTATTTTTTTCCTTTTATTCTTTTATTTTGCATTAGGTTTTATCTTTGTAGCTGTAATTTTTAATAACAAACACGCAAAACATACACATTACATAAAGATACCTTGAGAATATTCAGACAATATTTGCCAAACTAAAATGAACAAACAGGTGAATGGACTCTCACAGAAAAATGAGGAGCCGTTCTTTATTAAAACCAGTTAAGATGCTTTACTTTTATCAAGAAATAAATGGAATGTGGCTGGAAGTCAGTTGTAGTGCAAGAGAACAAGAAATGTTCTGAGGCCTGGTAAGACAGAGTGACTACTGAGAAGAATTAATTATTTTGAGTTGGAATTCTAATATAAAGCTATACATGTTTGTTAAATGTGTGAGAGAGGCAAAGGCCTGAGGCGAATATAGGAGGGGGAAAAATATTTTCCCCCTCCTCTCCTCTTATCCTTACCCTATCCCTTGAGAATACTTAATGGCTAAGAAAGAAAAAATTATCCACTTTCTCCATTTTTTGAGAACAAAATTTAGATCTTCAGCACAACTGATATCTTCTCCAGCCATTGCATGAGATATTTATGACAAGATTACACTAGGCAATGGTCATTAACTTTAAATGGAGATTAGATATTAGACTTTTGTAATGGTGATAAATAATTGATTGAATTGCCTCTTTTCACTTTATTGGAAGTGTTTGAAGCACAAAACACCTCAGTTCTGAGCTTGAAATGAGGTCATTGCAAGGTCTGAATACTTCTGAAATGGTGGGGAAATTGTGTTGAACTTAAATTGGGACGTTTTGAGCCTGAAACATTTTTATTTTGAACTGCTTTACACACCTGTCATTTTAGTTATACTTGTTTGGAAGCAAGTCATAGTGAGGTGAATTGGATTTCTTTTCAGTAAGCATGTATAGTATAGGGTAGTATTCTGAAGGAATATATAGGATTTCTTGCACTGTAAGCATCTGTGCTATTGCTGGGTTTTTGTTTTGGGGTGTTTTTTTTGCACCTTGACTTCATAAGTTCTAGTCTGCTACAAATAAAGTCAGCAGGATCTTCCAGAGCCATCCATCAAACAGAACTGTCCCTGGAGCTCTAGCAAATAGATGAGGCATCTGAAGGTTGCTATCTTATACACATGCCATTCATCAGTATGCTTTTGTTTACAGGCACCAAAACTGCAATTGTGTTCTTTCCATTAATTGGTTTTTGGAACTGTCTGGATCTTTGGCTGCCAAGTGAGCTGATGGTTGCTGCCTCTTTCTCAGGAAGCTTGACGTTGTAGACCACTAGAGCAGTTTCGGTGTGTGAACTAGACTATAGGTTAATTAAGCCAGGCTTGGGTGGAGGAAGATGGACGAGTGGATGGAGGATAAATGTAATCCTGTGTATTTTCAGTCCATTTTTAAAGATTCTCTGACATGACATAACTTGGAAATGTTACCATCAGGATTATTTCTAGGTTCTGCGCAGGTGCAGAGTTTTGTAATCCTTGTGGAATTTAAAATGCCAATTATCTCATTAGAAAGCTAGGTTTCTAATTAGATTCAATGAATCTTAGTTGAATTTTTAAAAATCGGGGTAGGGCTTTACAGGAAATTAACAAACAGAATGTTCACCACAATCTAACCCTTATTTCTTAGAGTTAGGACACAGCTGCCTTCTACTGTGCTTCTGAAGTTCTTTGTTCCTGGTCCTACTGTAATTCATTCTTTTCCTGACATGTAAGAATCCAATCAAAATGGATCACTCAATCTGGGTTCCCCTACTCCTGTGGGGGCAAACTGTAATGAGTAAAATTCTTGTGCTTTTTTTTAAGATGTCAAAAAGGAAGGTTTATCTAAACTTTGAGCCTTTCATGACAAATTGAACTGTCCTTAGTTCAGCCTTTTTTAATAACTTGTCAGTCTTGTCAGAATTATGAGGCAATGTCCTTCTCTGTGAGGCAACAAGTCCAAATACTGTATAGTGATCAATACAGAGAAAACAGTTTAACTTTTTGATACCAATAACAAATATTTAGAAATCAGCTCTATGCAGATATATAAAAGGGAAAAAAATCATGTGGATAATCTGAACAAAAATGTTAGAACTGTTCAGGACTAAATATGGATTTTGCATCAGAATTAAGAAAAATTTCTATAATTAGATTCAATAAAGTAAATAAAATTAAATGAGCAATATAAAGCCTATTCCTTGGCCTATTCACAGTAAAAATGCAGAATTCCATCACTACTGAGCCATTATAGTCTTCATTAAAATGTTTTATTTCTCTCTCTTTCCCTCTCCCCTCCCCCCACCAATATCTTTATTCCAAAAGTGTGCTGCATTTGTTTGTTTTCTCCAGGGAGGGAGATTTCTTTCTATGCATACCTACTTAGAAGGAAATCCCACTGATTTCAAACTTCAATTGCATGAAAGGAGTAATACATGCTTATTTATTTTGACCAACTCATTTTGCTTCCATATATTCAGAAAATTCTTGGCTGGATTGAACAGAGGGCGAAAGAGTCACAATGCGTATGATACAGAGCCACAGAAGAAGAAAAATATAACTTTCCTGAAATGGAAAGAAAAAAAAATAGCAAGTTACATTTCTTCATTCTAGATTTTCCCCCTATATTTTCAGTTTTGTTTCTAGGGCCATAAGGGGAAAAAATCTGTTTTAACGAGTTTTCAGCTGCCTCTGGAATATAGATAGTCTGTAACATGGAGTGATCAGCCTAGTGTCCTCTAAATTTTGTTGGACTACACCTCCCCCAATTCTTTGTCATTGGTTAATGGGTGTTGGTTGGAGACCCAGAAAGGTACCTTAGTGCTTAAGCATCTTGTAATTTAACTTATTACACGTAGTAGGATACAAAACCTAAGTGCTACTTTGTAAATAACAATTCTTCATATTTTGACATTCAAACAGGGGTTGCCTCCTTACATAATATTGTATGCCACTCTACATATGATGGTAGAAAAACAATCTAAGCAGTATGATTGTGCAATGAATCTGCATTATATTGAATGAAGCTATTGATCTGCCATTCTTTATTTAGTAATATTTTATTTAGTAATCTGGCGGGCCCGAGATAGAGGTTATTCCTCTATCCTGGTCCTATTAGATCTCTCAGCGGCTTTTGATACCATCGACCACGGTATCTTACCGCGTCGTCTTGAGGGGTTGGGAGTGGGAGGCACCATTCTGCGGTGGTTCTCCTACCTCTCGGACCGTTCGCAGACGGTGTTAGCAGGGGGGCAGAGGTCAAGCCCTAGGCCTCTTAGTTGTGGAGTACCTCAGGGATCGGTGCTCTCGCCCCTCCTGTTCAACATCTATATGAAGCCGCTGGGAGAGATCATCCGTGGCTTCGGGGTGAAATATCATCAATATGCTGATGATACCCAGCTATTCATCTCCACCCCGAACCAACCCAGTGATGCCCTCGATGTGATGTCCTGTTGCCTGGAAGCGGTACAGATCTGGATGGGAAAAAACAGGCTTCGACTCAACCTGGCCAAGACTGAGTGGCTCTACATACCGTCATCTCGTTTAGTCCAAGAGGTTCCATCTTTGACTATAGGAGGAGAGATGTTACCTCCCATTGATAGAGCACGCAACCTGGGCGTCCTCCTAGATTCACGACTCAGTTTTCAAGATCATATTGGAGTCGTGGCTAGGGGGGCATTTGCCCAGATTCGCCTAATATACCAATTGTGCCCCTTTCTGGACCAAGATGCCCTACGTACAGTCACCCACGCACTCGTTACCTCCTGTATAGACTACTGTAATGCTCTCTACATGGGGCTGCCCTTGAAGACCACCCGGAGGCTTCAGCTGGTGCAGAGTGCAGCTGCACGGGTTGTGATGGGAACACCCTGATACTCCCATATTACACCCCTCCTGCGTGAGCTGCATTGGCTACCGGTTGCCCTCCGGGTGAGATTTAAGGTGCTGGTACTTACCTTTAAAGCCCTACATGGCTTAGGCCCGGGATACTTGCAGGACCATCTCTGCCGGGAACAAATTCCCATCGCCCAGTACGCTCACACAGAGAAGGCCTCCTCAGGGTACCGTCAGCTAGGCAATGTCAGCTGGCGAACCCCAGGGGGAGGGCCTTCTCTGTGGGAGCGCCAGCCCTATGGAATCAGCTCCCCCCTTTGCTACGGATGGCCCAAAATCTCCAATCCTTTCGCCGCGGCCTCAAAACACTCCTATTCCACCAGGCTGACCTGGACTGACAGGCATTTTAATTAATTATATTTACAATTTTTAATTTATTTTTAGTTTTTAATTTTAATTTATTGCACAGATGATTTTAATTTTATTTTTATCTTAATTTCTGTACTTATTATATGTTTTGTTGTTAGCCGCCCTGAGTCCCTCGGGAGATAGGGCGGGATATAAATCCCATCAATAAATAAATAATAATCACTTCTATTCAGCTTTCAAGATTTCTGGCAAGGATCTTTTCTAACCCTTTAACTGAAAATCAACTTAGGAAATCATGAATATGAGACTCTGTACATATGTCCACCAATAAGTTATCCAATTAGTTGAATTTTATCCACTTACCGACTTTCTCTCTAGGGTTTAATGCAAATGTTTTTCACATCACATTCATAATCATTTTAGCTGGAGGTATCAATTAAGCCTAGATCTTGTATACGTAGAAAATCTACGTAATAGACTAGGTCAGAAATAGAAATAGAAATAGACTAGGTCAGCCTTGCCAAACTTGGTACCATCTGCTTGTTTTGAACTTCCAGTATGGCCACTTGCTGAGGATTATGGGTTTTACAGATGGATATATTTATAAGTGATAAATTGAGAAAAGTTGTTCTGGAGCTGTTTACTTTCAAGCTTTCATGAAGCATATTAATGTAAAGCAAGCCTTCTACAAAGTGTGGGTGAACTTCAGCTTTTATTTGGATAAACCTTTGAAAAATTCTGGAATTGTTTAGCAAAATTGGTGGTGGTTGCAAAGAACAGAAGTATGTGCTGAGAGGTAGAGTTCAGACTTGAGTGTATTCATTCACTGATTCCATTCCATTCCATGTCCTTTCAATTTCAGTTTCCCTCCCAAGGCTAGTAGATATGGATTGGAGAGTGGACATCAAGACATCTTCAGACAATATCAGCAAAATGGCTATTCCTACCTGCCTGCTTCAACTGAAGGTATTGTCAAATGGATTTTCATGCATTGTTATTTATTTGTTCTTAAAATGAGGTACACAGCTTTTCCTCTCCTGTGCAGATACACACACACACACGCACACATATACGTGTGTGTGTGTGTGTGTGTGTGTGTGTGTGTGTGTGTGTGTGTATATATACACACAAAGAGAGAGAGAGAGAGAGAGAGAGAGGGAACATGTCAGGATCATAGTATTTTATGAATAAATAGCACAGACCAAGTTAAACCAGTCTCAGAGCACTGCCCACGACTGTGTACCGTACATCCAGTGTATAAAGAGGTTCCCAAGTTACGGTTTTATGTATTTATTTATTTAATTTTTATTTATTTATTTATTTTATTTGCTCCCCATTTCATTTCATAACAACTCTGGGTGGCTTATAGCATTAAAAGCATTAAAATCATAAAAGGTAAATATTTATAAAATAACAAAAATGGAAATTACAATCAAAAATAGAATTATAGTTAAAAGATGGGGAGGAAAGGAGCAAGATGCACATGGTGGGGGAGGTGGGATTGCCTGTGTAAGTTCATTTTCCCGTGTGTCAGTGCTCACACCGCAAGCATCTACAAAACGTGGCTATGAGTTTTGCTGCCAGTGCATAAATTGTGTATATAAGTCAGGACTTGCATAACTTGAAGATGTGTAATAATCATCAGCCTTACCACCGCCTCATCTCATTATGCAGGCATTAATCCACTGGTTGATTGCTATAAGTTAAATCTGTTCTAATAATCAACTGGTGCCTGCAATTTAAATTTTGTAGAAAGTTTATGACCCCAAATTTCCATTTGTATGCTGTTCTTCCCATTGAAAATATTCCCTAAGCCACCACATATGATAGAAAGAGCCTGGTATTTGATGGCATTTCCAACATTTCATAGATCTGTCCTTAAACTTAGCTAGTCTTTCTGGAGACATATGCCATCAATAGAACATCTTGTACATATTTTCCTTATACGCTGTCGCCATTGTCAGTTTATAGTTTCTTTCCCATAATTGCTGCCATCTTATCTAATTCAATCGTATATCCAAAATTTCTTGACCATTTTATCATTGACTCCTTAACTTGCTCCTCCTCTAATTCCCTATATAATAAGTAGCTATACATTTTTTAATCCATTTTTCTTCAGTTCCCGTAAGTATTTCATCTAACTCTGTTCTCCCCAAATTAAAACCATCTATTTTAGCATCTTTTTCATATCTAGATTGTATTAGCATTCTCATGTACCAATGCATCTTTATTCCTTGTTCCTCTAATTGTTGTTTGGTTTTCAGCTTCCCTGTGTCTGTTAGTAGGTCTTTATATCTTATAATGTTTCCCATGTTAAACATATTGGAGCGTATTAACGCTTCCATAGTTGAGAGCCAATCTGGAATCCTCAAGTAATGCTTTCTCTTTATTTTCTCCCAAACCATCAGTAAAGAATTCCTGATATGATGTCTCTGGAAATAGCTGTGTATTCTATTTTTCCCATACCATATGAACGCATGCCATCCCAACTGTAAGTCATGTCCCTCTAATGTCAATAATCTAGTATTCCTCAGTAAGATCCATTATCTCATCCATGACATTGCTGCAGCCTAGTAATATAATTCCCAATTAGGTAAGCTAAACCCATCTCTGAGTCTTGCATCCTGTAACATTTTTAGATTAATCCTTGCCTTTTTCCCCTGCCAAATATATTTCAAAATTATTTTATTTAGCCCTTCAAAATATTTCTTTTCCAATCTTATTGGTATTGTTGAAAACAAAAACAACAATCATGGAATGTATTCATTTTGATTATTGCAATCCTACCCATTAATGATAGTTGTACCTTTTTTCATTTATCCAAATGTACTTAGATTTGTCTTTCAATTTATAATAGTTATTTTCTTTAATTGTTATACATCTTGCTGTCAGGTGAATCCCCAGATATTTTACCTTCTTTACAATCTGTATCTCTAATTTTCCCATCAATTCTTTTTTTGTTTTTCAGTAATATTTTTCACTAACATTTTTGTTTTATCTTTATTAATCTTCAAACCTGCTACCTCACCATATTTTTCGATTTGTTCTATTAATACAGGTCCTGTCTCTAGTGGCTCCTCCAAGATAACTACTAGATCATCTGCGAAAGCTTGTAGCTTATATTCTTCTCTCTTAACTTTCATACCTTTTATATCCTTATTCTGTCTTATACTTCTATTTAGTATCTCTAGTGCCAATACAAACAATAATGGGGATAAAGGGCATCCCTGCCTTGTTCCCTTCATAATATTAATCTTTTCAGTCATATCTCCATTAATCATTATTTTGGCTATTTGCTTATTGTAGATTGTTTTAATTACATTTATAAATTTCTCCCCAAAATCCATAATCTGTAGTTGTCTTATCATGAATTGCCAGTTCACATTATCGAATGCTTTCTGCGCATCCAAAAATATCAATGCCATGTTTTTCGGGATATGTTTCATAGTATTCTAATGTGTTTAATATAATTCACATATTGTCTCTAATCTGTCTTTTGGGCAGGAACCCATTTTGATCCAAATGTATAAATTCGTTTAGGAACTTTTTAAGTCTTTCGGCCATGATAGATGCGAATATTTTATAGTCCACATTCAGCAAGGAAATAGGTCTGTAGTTGTTTTCTGTATTTCCATTTCTTCCTTTGGTATCAGGGTAATAAGTGCTTCCGACCACGAATCTGGTATCTTAGCTTCAGAGAGGAGTTCATTATAGAGTTCCAGCATTACATTGCCTAACAGTTCCTGCAATATTTTATATAGTTCCACTGGTAGCCCATCTGGTCCTGGTGTTTTGCCATTCTTTTGTTTTTTAATTGCTTCTGTTAATTCCATCATTGTTATTTTCTCTTCTAGTAGCTTTTTAAATTTCTCCAGTACTTTAGGTATCTCTGGTTTTTCCAAGAATTGTTTTATCCTATCATCTGAAACTGCTTGTTGCTTATATAAATTCTCATAATATTCCCAAGTATTTTTTTTCTTTTCTTCATTCCAGTGTTGTAAAGTCCCCTCGGCATCTTCCAGTTGTTTAATCCATCTCTTCTCTTTCTCCTTTTTAATTTTATATGTCAACCATCTCCCTGGTTTGTTTGCATGTTCAAAAAAGGTTTGTTTAGCTGCCTTTATTTTCATTGCCACTTGTTCATTTTCTATTAAGTTCATTTTATGCTTGTTCAACTCCATTATTTTTTTTATCTTTTTGTTTTGTGTATCTTTCTGTAATTCTTTCTCAAGAGTCTTATATTCTTCCTCCAGTTTTTCCCTAATTTGTCTTTTCTGTTTATTCTTTTTCCCCATGTAAGATATAACAAAGGTCTATACCGTCCCCTATTAGCCATGAGTAATAATCATAAATGCCTTAATAAATGTCTGAGTCCTAAAACTGGTCTGGGGATGGAACTATGAATCCTCTGTCAAGCTATAGTACACTGATGGGAAGACTGCTTCTTTGGGTAGTTGTATATTGTGTAGGACAGTGATACAGTAAATTTCCTAGAGCTGTTTTTTGTTTCCTCTGGTCATTTTCCAAATGGCACTAAAAAAATTTGTAAAGTCAACATGACCAGAGGAAGGGGCAGAAAGTAAAAAGAAAATAGTATGTTTAAAGTGGTTTTGTCATACAAGTAGTCCTTGACCTTGCAACCACAAATATGAACTGGAAAACTTGTCATTTAAGTTAACTTAACCACATTTTACAACTTTTTTTGCCATGGTCATTAAGCGAACCACTGTGGTTACTGAGGCATCATATGACCTTGACTTACAATCTTCCCTGCTGGCTTACCCACTGACTTTGCTTATTGGAAGATGGCTGAGAAGGTCACAAATGTCAATCACAGGATGCTATCACCATAGCAACAAATGCCAAGCAATAGGACTTAGACTTACATACTGCACCATAGTGCTTTACAGACCTCTCTAAGTGGTTTACAGAGTCAGCGTATTGCCCCCAACAATCTGGTTCTTCCTTTTACCGACCTTGGAAGGATAGAAGGCTGAGTCTATTTCGAGCTGTCAGGATCGAATTTCAGACTGTGGGCAGAGTTAGCCTTCCATACTGCATTCTAACCACTGCGCCACCAGGGCACCGAATCACAACCATATAACTGCAGGGATGCTGCGTGGTGGGAGTGTAAGGGTGAGGATCAATCATAAATTACTTTTTTCAGTGCCATCATAAGTTTGAGTGATCACTAAACATAAATGGTTGTTAAGCAAGAACTACCTGTAGTATCTTCAGAAAACATAAATGGCTGGACCGAAAAGCCATATTTAGGTTTCATAAATAGTAACAAGATAGAAAATCCCTATGCTAGCTTTACTTCCAACCTCTTGTGTTGAGCTGGAACTTCTGAAGGGTGATTATACTCATGTCAGATTTCATCTGATCACTCTGTAGTCATTGAAAATACTCTAAGCATATTCAGCAAATCTCTGAATGTGGTTACTTGTATCACTCAGGTTTTAACAAACTTTAAGTTAATTGCCCAAAATATAAGCTTAAACCAATAGGATTTTAAATAGGAATGAGACTTTTCATGTTGATTTCAGTGGAACAGATGCCACCTAGCTAGGATCAATTGTACTGTTTGCATATCATCTCTATGATTATGACTTATGAAGAAGCACTTACGCAATGGTTAACAGCTACTGCAAAGGGAATGTATTGCATTACAATGAAACCACATTCAGACAACACAGAATATATATGGCAGCCTGACAAGGAAAGAGAAACCAGCTGTTTGACTTCTTCCAAGAAACTTGTCTAGCTTTTTTGGAGCAGGATTAGATTAAACCAAAATGGAGGGAAAATGAGTAGTAAGTAAAGACAAGACTGTTTGAGCTCTCTGGCCTATACTCCAGAATCAAATATTCTATCTGTTTTGGAGAAAGTGCAGTAATGAAGAAGCCATATATGCCTTGAGGGTATATTGCTTTTATATTTAGGATGGCTAAAAAACTCTGGTTTTCTTTCAGATTCAAGAAGATGCTGGCTTGTGTGGGAATAACTTTGCAACTTCTGCATTAACAGTAGAGCTGAACAAACAAACATTGGACACTATGCTGGATGGTCTAGGGAGGATTCGGGATCAGCTTTCTACAATTGCAAATAAATAATACACTAAGTAAAAAACAAAACAAAACCCTGTATCGGCCATTTGTATCCATAAAAATATTTCTTTCTACTGGTAACTTGAGTATGATATTTCATAAGGATTCATTTAGCCATGCTATTTTGTTTCACCACCTCAAGGGCTAAACAGAGTTTTAATAATCTAGATATTCTCAAAGAAGATTGTATTCTGGGTACACTGCCTAAAATAAGCTTATAATGTCAGTCAGGGCCTCAGTTTACATCTATTGCTACAGAAGTTAAAAACTGCGGTTAATAGGAAAGTTTTAACAAGAAAAAGGAGCAGCCGGTGTAGCAGATTATTATTATTTTAATCCCATTTATATCCCGCCCTTCTCCGAAGACTCAGGGCGGCTTACAAGCTTAGCAGTAGCCTTCATTCTATGTATATGCCTGCTTATTAGGGCTTTCACACACACCCCAAGCGGCATTATTACAAAGTCAGCTTAATTGCCCCCAACAATCTGGGTCCTCATTTTACCTACCTCGGAAGGATGGAAGGCTGAGTCAACCTTGAGCCTGGTGGGATGCGAACCTGCACTAATTGGAGGCAGCTGGTGTTACTTAAGGAGGCATTAGCCCACTGCTCCATCAAGGCTCTTCCCTGGACTAAAATTGCACCACACAAATGCAGATAATTAGATTAGCTTCCAATTCACACATACGTTTGAAAAAGATGTGCTGAGGAGCATGTCACTGGAGATATTTCCTCTTCACTGATGCATCATTTTTGACATAGGACACTGTGGGACAGTGTGTTTTGTCATTGCAGAATGTCATTTTTCAGTAAGCCAACTGTTGTTTGCCAAATAACTCCGAACTTTGTAAAAGCAAAAAATAAATAAAATAAAAATGGAAAGTGTCACTTCATACTGATTTTAACAAGAAATGAGAGCTGTTGGAATTTGGATATACAAAATAAAAGCCCTAATAGCAATTCTAAGTTCTTGTAGCAGCAGTGCCGTTGCAGCATGTATGAAATATTAAGATTTCATTAAAATACTTACATTCTAACAACTGAACTTTATCTATTTTCATTTATTTTAAGCAAATAATTTTTCACTCCAAGGTGCCATGAGAATAGATCTATTTTGCATTTTTTTTTTGTTTAACTAAGCCTTAAAGTTATATTCCCTCGGTATTTTCAATGATCCGGTTTCATGCTGTGATATTTATCCCATATTTTTCCTTGTGTGCATGAAGTGTGTATACATTTGGTTTTCTTTTCTCTCCTATGTGAGTGTTCACTGAACACTCACATAGCAATATCAGCAGAGAATACCTGGCTAGTTTCTACTCTGGAATCTTCCAGATGTGTTCCTACTTACATGAACTTTCCCCAACTTGGTGCTTAAGAAAACATCTGAAGTCATTCCTGGAGGCATCTGGATGATAGGATTGAAGCTAGCAATGCAGGAACAGCACAGTTTGCACCAGTCAGATCTATCGGAGCAGGGGAATTCCAATCTCAAGAGCGGAATAGAGTGGTCCAAAGTCTGTTGATTCAAATGGATGGGAAGAAGAGGCTTAAGATTTAAATCCCAAATCTGACATAAAAAGGGCTTTAATTTCTGATTTCCAGTAGGTAGATCTGGGTGTGGTGTGTTTTTTCTTATCAATAATAAAGCAACTTACCTAGAACTATCAAGTTTGTGAGCCTTTTAAAAAAGGTAAAGGTTCCCCCGCACATGCATGCTAGTCGTTTCCGACTCTAGGGGCCGGTGCTCATCTCCGTTTCAAAGCCGAAGAGCCAGCGCTTGTCCGAGGACGTCTCCGTGGTCATGTGGCCGGCATGACTAGACGCCAAAGGCACACGGAACGCTGTTACCTTCCCACCGGAGTGGTCCCTATTTTTCTACTTGCATTTTTTATGTGCTTTACCCAAATCCTTGAATGCGGAATCGTTTCCAGAAAAGCAGAGATGTATAATCATGCCTCGCCTGAGGTTTGAATTAGTAGCCGAATGGATAAATTCAGGATGATGAGGAATTGGAACTGAAGCATTAAATTCAACGCCCATTGGATATAGTTTCCACTGATTTTCAATGATAAATCCTCCCAATTAGAAGTACGGTAATTAAGGTTGCCTCCCAGCAGTATATGGTTTGAAACATCAACAAAAACACAAATCTCTATCTGGTTGGTGATATATGACCAGGGATTGTATCCTAAAAATAGTCTCTCTCCGCTCCTCTGTAGGATGTTAATTCCTGGCAGAAGTCATTGTTTGTACTTTCTTCTACAGAAGTCATTCTTAGCCCAGTTGGTATTAACCATTTGTCCAGTATTATCCTTCCCTTGTAGTGAATTAGGTAAGATAGAAGTTATCTTCCTTTTCCCTTGATTGCCACAGCTGGCCAGCTGTTGTGGGGTGGGTGACCTTGTCTGGGATAGTTTTCCATGTGTTTCCTCCTTTATTTTTAACCATCAGACTGCTCGCAACATTATCCATTGTCTTACCTTCCACTGAGCCCTAAAAATATCTGTTTCATGCATTTTGATCACATAATGCTGAATCCCCTGATTTCTAGCACTTAAGCTGGCATTGTTGAAATGCTAAATATTTCTTTCAGATCTGGAAAGGCAATTGCTCACTGTCCAGTTACCATAGTGATCGTCATACCTCTCATTCCAAAACAAAAACAATGTCTCGCCTATGCCTATCACTTCACATCAGAAGTTACAAACAAAAAGCAGGAAGGTATATTGTTTGCATTTCCTTCTTTTTCTCTTGGGTTGTATTCCAGTCCCTCATTTTAATGACCAATCAGTTCTGGCTTTTAAAAGGTATTTCTATTTTTTTTTAAATATAAAAAGAACAAAATTTTCACTTTTTTCTAGTGAAAACATAACCAGAAATACTGAACTGGCAACCTGAAGTTAAATATGTGAATGAGATGTCTCTTTGCATTACACCATGATATCATCCTAATATTATTTTCCTCTAGCCTCCTAACACATTACATACATACTTCTCAATATTTATAACTGTTGTGTACGTGAGGGTATCAAGAAATAATGCCTGAGGACAATTATGTGCCAGATCTGAAGTCTGAACATTTTTTTTTGTTCCCAGCTCTTGGCTATGATTTATCTTAGTGGGTATAGCAGAAAATCATTTTATATACCATAGTGAGCTGCTTTATATAACATTAAATTGTGGGTTCTTCTAATTCAGTCATCTCTGCAATGGTTCTCAAGATGTTGAGGCTAAATGCAAGTGTTTGCTTCCAGGGCATAACCTTGACTGGTGAGATATTTGTTCTGCTAGAAATGAGCCAATGGAATAATCTGATCCCTTTCTTTGATGTTTACTCAGCCGTATACCTCTTAATAGGAAGCCACATTTGCTAAGTCTTAAGTGTTGAAAAGCAGGTCTATGTTTGCCTGAGATGCTTTTTTCATTCATCACATTTTGCTGCCTTCAGATGAAACCCTTCCCATTGGCATTCAGGACATTAATCCTATGCTATTAATTACCCTAATTTTCCTGCATCCTTCTCTCTTTGAGGGCAGTTTTGTATATAAAATGGTTGGCTGATTTATTTTCTGTAAGGCCTTCTGAGGCTGGACTTGTTCAAGCTTTATTGAATAGCTGTCTCCCACTCAATGTAACTTGATTAAGGTTTAATAATTCCGCTGCCAATCTGCTTGCAGCTTTCCAGCACCATGTTGCAGATTCTGACCACCAGACTGGCAAATTCCACTTCTTCCCAAGCAGTGTGGCTGGTTTATATGCTATCTGTATCTTGAGGTAAATTTAGTGATGGTTAATTATGCTAATATGTGGTGCTTATATGACACCTATTCAACTCCTATTAAGCCAACTATACAAATGGGGTAGCTAGCCTGATTTGTCTGAGCTCTATTCCAGTAAATCACAGTGAACCTTTGGATCACTGTTTCTCAAGCTGTTTCTCAGCATGTTTTCCCCATGCTGGCTGGGGAATTCTGGGAGTTGAAGTCCACACAATTTAAAGTTGCCAAGGTTGAGAAACATTGCCTTGGAGGACTGACTGCATAGGTCTGACTCCAGAAATGCTCATTCAGAAGTGAATGTTGTTCTTTTCTTTCAACAGCTTCCCCTGCAGGATGTTGTATAGGTCTTCTAAGACAGAAGTGGACGACATTGCCTCCTGTGATTCCTGGATTACAGCTGCCATCGTCCGTCACCTTAGCTTTGGAGGAATTGGAGTGTAGTCACATCTGGAGGACCATACTTTCTCCATCCCTGTTCTAATAGGACACTGGTATTTTGAAGGTCAAAAAAAAGTGGAAGGAAACATTCTCTAGTTCTGCAGAATTCATCCCCCTCACGTGCCCATGTTAGCTTCTGACCTACACATTACACACAAACCTGTATATAATGATATAAATTATAAGAGGCTATTGTCTTAGGTGGAATGCTAATAGGAGAGGAAACAGATGTTTAATCATTACTTCTTTGGCATTTTTTTTTGTTCAAAACCACCAGCTTTCTTAAAAAAATGTTAGGAAAAAAAATTACTACAAGAGCATATTGTGTGGCAGCAAAATTCTGCTTATTTCTATATTCAAGATAATGATAGTTTGAGTCTGCTCTTATGGAAATGATATTCTCCCTTCAGACCATTGACCTATAATAGAACAAGTAGTGGCATGCTGGGGTTGAGCAAACAAAGGACACAACATTCCCACTTCTGTCAGAAAATATATGGTCTAATTTCATTGTGCGACAGTATGTTAATATTATGCAGACTCTGTCAGCTCAAGTATTTTGCTTCTAGGTTTAGATCGTCAAATCATTAAAGTTTAGGGTTGAATGCTTTAAAGAACTTAATCTTCAAGGAACTGCCATATAAAAGCTAGGCAAGTATCAGAAGAGGAAAATGTATATAAAAAACCAATAGAAGAGTATATGTGTAGTTCAGAGTTGAACTGTAAAATTATTGGTGCTCTCTGGGCTTGGCTGTTTGCTTGCAGACATTTTATTATTTGACTAGGAAACATAATCAGTGCTCATGAGTGTGGTTTGCTCCCTATTTATATACAGTAGCTTTCCCTGCCAGTGTTGGTGGGATGAGAACATGGTTTTCTCCTGGAAAGTTTCTTTATTACAGTATTGTTTTCTGCTGGACTGGCTGTTTGATTTGTCTGTCTCCTTAGGAGCTCCTTGATTAGGGTACTGTTTTCTGTTTGATTGCTTGTCTGGAAAATTGGCATTCAGACAAATCAGCCATCAATAGAACCTTAGAGTTAAACCACATTTACACACCCTGCAAAAAAGAATAAAAAAGGAAACAAAAGAAAACAAAAAGATCAGAACATAACCTCTCCAGCAAACTACTCTCAGATAAGCAGGGATTTACACCAGACAAATAAGCAGAAATACTCTAATCAAGGAAACAACAAAGAGAAACCACCCATCTAGACTGGCAGGGCAAGCTATTGTATACAAATGGAACAAACCACATTCATTAGTACTGTTGATGTTACCTAATCAGGTAATGAAATGTCTGCAAGCAAGCAAGCTCAGAGAGCACCAAAATTTCCACAATATCAAGAATATTGATGTAACAATAGAAACATGCAACTGTGAAGAAATAGCTTGGCATATGGTTTCATGATTCTGATACGTTCAGGGGTAACAGAAATACTTAAGATTGACATTAAACAGTTCAGAAGGGCCCTGGGTAGATGGAGATAGGCATGCTTTCATGAGAAGCACCTCAGGCCTAATTCTTGATATCTCCAGGCTGACAAATTCTTGTCGAAAAGCCAAGAGTTGAAGATCTGGGAAACACTGATGTCATAGACTACAAGAACAACAACAAAACAAACACAACAACAACAACAACAACAACAATAATAATAGTAATAATAATAATAATAATAATAATAATAATAATAATAATAATAATAATAATAATTTGGAAGGGACCTTGGAGGTCATCTAGTCCAACCCACTGCCCAGGCAGGAAACCCTATACCATTTCAGACAAATAGCTGTCCAAACTCTTCTTAAAGACTTCCAGTGTTGGAGCATTCACAGCTTCTGGAAGCAAGTTGTTCCACTGATTAGTGCCCAATGTTCAAGTCTGTCAAGATCCTTCTGTATCTTAAGCTTATCTTCTGGAGTGTTGGCTATTTCTGCCAGCTTGCTGTCATCTGCAAATTTGATGAGTTCCTCATCTATCGCCTCCTCTAAATCAGTGATGAAGATGTTGAAGAGCAATGGGCCCAGAACACAGCCCTGGGGCACCCCACTACTCACTTCCCTCTATGTAGATGCAGTTCCATTGAGGACTACACACTGAGTACAGCCAGTCAGCCAGCTACGAATCCATCTGGTGGTGATGCTGTCTAACCCACATTTTTTTTATCTTATCAAGTAGTAGGTTGTGATCTACTTGTATCAAATGCCTTACTGAAGTCCAAATAAATTATATCCACAGCCACAGCATTCCTCTGGTCCATTAATTTTGTCACTTGGTCAAAGAATGCAATAAGATTTATCTGGCACGATCTGTTTTTGACAAACCCATGTTGGCTTTTGGTAATGACTTTGTTTGCCTATAGGTGTTCGCTGATTCATTGTTTGATTATCTTTTCCAGAATCTTCCCAGGTGTTGAGGTCAGGCTGATAAGTCTGTACTTTCCTGGATACATTTTTTTTCTTTTTTTGAAGATGGGAACTATAGTACATCAGCTCTCTTCCAGTCCTCTGGTAGTTCCCCAGTGTTCCAGGATCTTTGAAAGATATAGTTCAGTGGTTCTGAGATCACATCTGCCAGTTCCCATCTTTGGAAAAAGCAGCCATGAGTTGAGCACTGAGAATAAGTGAAGCCCAAAGTGGGCCAGATGAAAAGTAGAGACACCCATTTCTTCCCTATGTCTTCAAATAAAACATTCTCCATCAATTTATATTTTTTTTTCTTATCTTGTCCATATGTCTAGTCTGCCTTTCACACGGCCTCCCTCACACACACACACACACACTTTCCTTCTAGCGTTTCCTGAATATCAGTTCCATTTACAGAAGTCTGGCTGCCGAACAATGCCGAGATGATCTTTCTAAAGCATACTCCAACTCTTGCGATTTGCACTGGAGTCCTTTATCAGGATGCTAGCAAGAGAAAGGCAGGGTAGGCTGTTTTTAGAAAAGATGGAACGTGAGAGATGGGCAGTAAAAGAATGTAATAAATAAAAATAAAATAAATAATTTATCCTGAAAAGTAGTTTCAGCATAGGGCATACTGCCGTTTCCTATTTTCCCAAATGAAAAGTTTTACCACTATCTTAAAAAGGTAACGAGTTTTGCCATTAGTCAAGCAAAGAAGAGGACTCAGAAAGGAAGAAAAAAGACCAAAGCTGAAACTAGAAGTGATGTGTAGAGAATCCATGAGAAGGCAATCTTCTTTGGAAAAAAAATCAATAGCAGCCACTATGTGATTATATGGGCCCACAGAGTTGTTGGGAGAAGTGTTTTTCTATGTGAAAGTATTCCCACAAGCTATATAGCTATTGATGATAGGGAGGAAGAGAATGTGTCAGAAGGCTTTTTTTCTTTCATGTTCTGCTTTGTCAGCTCTTTCAAGAAACAGATTTCTCAAGAATGATCGGAACACTATTGATATAGGTTATAGTAAGGAAATCTTCAAAATCTGATGACTGTTTCTTCCTTATACCCAAGAGAGTTAAGCCGGTCAGTTTAAGCTTGTTTATAATGTGTTCTTCTTGCCCTGGACTTAAATCATTTTTCTAACTGCTGTTGCATAGTTTCTCCAAGGTCATTTTCATGCTTTCTTGCCTGCTTGTGCCCTTCCCAGAACCAGCTGGCTAGTAGCTGGGAGAAGGTAAAGGTAAAGGTTCCCCCGCACATGCATGCTAGTCGTTTCTGACTCTAGGGGGCCGGTGCTCATCTCTGTTTCAAAGCCAAAGAGCCAGCGCTTGTCTGAGGACGTCTCTGTGGTCATGTGGCCAGCATGACTAGACACCAAAGGTGCACGGAATGTTGTTACCTTCCCACCGTAGTGGTCCCTATTTTTCTACTTGCATTTTTACGTGCTTTCAAACTGCTAGGTTGGCAGAAGCTGGGACGAGTAACAGGCGCTCACTCTGTTACGCAGCACTCGGGATTCGACCCGCCAAACTGCCGACCTTCTGATCGACAAGCTCAGCATACTAACCCACTGAGCCACCACGTCCCTTGGGAGAAGGAGCAGAAGTTAAATCTTCGTTGGATCTATCATATTATATATTTTATCTAGTTTGGTCTAAAATTAGAATAAATTCATACTTGACATTTTCATAATTGGTAGAAATCATTTTCATGTTAATTGACACCCCCTCTCTCGAATCTTGTTTATTTTGGAGGGAGACTTTGCTTATGTTCCATCTGACTGCGAATCTGTCTAGGATTAAAATTTGAGAAGGAAAGTTCATGTAATACAATCATAGCTACAAATCTGGCATATTTCTTCTTAAAATCTTATGATTCAATTACATCTCACTTGAAAATATTCTCAGAGAAATGGATAAGCCAGATTGTGAAAGATGAGGAGGGGAGAACAACGTAGTTTTGCAAGTCACCATCCAGGTTTCTACCAGAAGATGGCCTCGTTGCATTCCTGATTTTATTGCATTGTCTCAGAAAGTCTAGACTTCCCTTGGAGAAGGCAATAAAGCTGTCACATATCTTTCCTTCATTCAAACCACTTTGGAATTCAGAAACAAGAACAAAACATAATTGACTTTTCCACTTATTTAAAAGACCTTTTCTTCTTTCCATCTGGCTGAAGGAAGAGATAAGTAAGGTGTTCCCATGAATGTAACAGTTTCAAAAGAGCACCCGGTTCCCAATTGACAATTCTGTTTAAAGGAAAAAAGAGACAAGCCAAATTCACATCTTCCTAGCAATGCTCTAACCCCAGTACAGATGCCACAGGAATTGATCTTGGCAATCACAACTCAGCAATGGTGTAAGATAGTTTAAAAAGTGAAGCAGTACTTTAGGAAAAAGAAAAAAAAACTTCAATGTAATAAAAGGTGGCAATTTATATATTATCCATGTAGATGGGAAAGTAATATCCAGACTTAGTTTTCAAGTTTTAAGTCTCTAGTTTTAAGTCTCTAATGTACAGGGGACATCTCTCTCACACAAAAAAAGTTCTTTCCTTTCTTCTGCAGAAAAGGGAAGTGGATATGCTGTCAAAAACCATGGAGTTTTCTTACCGACAAGCAGACAACTCTGAGGCCAACTGTGTTTGTTAGTACAAAATAAAGATTTTGGATGAACAGATATTCATCACGTTCACAAACATGTTTTCCCACGTTTACATGCACAAACACGGTAGAGAGAATAGGCTACAAATAGTCCAGAGAGATGCAGAAAATCCATACAGTGATAATGAACGTATCAATAACAAACACTTGGAAAGATAGTATTCCTCCCCCCCCCCGCCACCCCCAGATAAGAGGTTTTGCTCTGACCATTGAATGACTGCCATGGAATGCTTAACTAGTCAAAAAAGAAAAGACTGAAATTGATATAGCCATCCAAACAATCTTGAAAGAGGCCTTTCTGTGGGTATCCATATTTGAGATTTCCTTCTCCCTCCCTCTCTCTTTCCCTCTTCTGAAAGAAGGAAGGAAAACATGCAGAGATGGAACATAGAGTGGTACAACTTTGCCAAAATATAATTAGTTCAGGTGTGAGGTGGGTTTGGGGAAGAAATCCCGTCAACTCCCCTTGGAGGGCAAGCTTAGTATTATCTATCCAGAACTGGCCTTTTCTGACAGGACTGAAGCGCACGCGGGGGGGGGGGGCAGACATCTTAACAGAGGGTTGTGGCTGCATTTTTTTTAATCCATCTTAAAAAAAGATATTTTGACTAGTTGCCAACATTGTAGGGTTAGCAAAACACTGAATGCTAAAGAAATTTCACTGCTTTTTTCTGCCTTAAAAGCAGAAAAACATGTCCTCTTCTCCCATTTCTTCTGTGAAAGTATTTGCCTCCCAACAGATTTCTGGGAATGAAAAGTCTCATTTCTCCTTGGTCTTATCATTTTTGGGAGTGGGGGGGGTGGGTGGCAATGAGACTAGTCGCAGATTCATCTTCTGGGTCATTTGTTTCTCAGGTAGACAGTGCCCCTTTATGCTGAGGAGACAGTGAAAATTTAGGACCAGCTACCAGCCACAGAATTATAATAGCATCCATTAAGGTGGTTCAGTGAAATCTGTCAGAGGTTCTGCTTGTAATTTAAAAGTAATAACTCAGCCCCACAAATAAGATTCAGGAAGCAGGATGTATGCTTTAACAACGAGTGGCAAAAGCATTGTCTAACAGGAATTAGGTTTGACAGGCCCCCATGGAAATGTATAGAAGCTGCAAGCTGGAATAAAATGGTTCTGTGGTTGTGATAACCAGAGACAGAAGAGTGAGAAGCTAAGGGAGCCAAGAATACCCCAATTTTTCCTTTTTTATGAAATTTAAGCTCTCTTATTGAGAAACATGCTGCTTCCAATATGCAGCTGATATGCAATTATCATAACCATTATGCCATTTTATCCACAGAACAATTGATGTAGCTTAAACTAAGGGAAAGTGACAGGTTCAAGGTCACCATAATAAAAATGGGAAATTGAATCTAGTCTGTTGCTTTAATCCAATGTTTTTCAAACTTGACAACTTTAAGGTGAGTGGATTTCAACTCCCAGAATTCCCTAGCTAGCATATAAAGCTTTTTCTAGATCCAAGGGTATTCTGGATCACGATACTGTTGAAATTATACCTCTAAAGTGGATCATCCTTTTGTAAAGCAGAGAAAGAGAGATGACATCACATGGTATATTTATGGAAATGTCTAGAGTGGATTGGTAGAGCTCTAAAAGGAGATATTCATATCTGAAATTCCCCTAGAATAACAGAAAGAATGTGAAACATTTTGAATTATAGCATATAATGCGATTGTTATGACAACTAGAAATAAAATCAGCTGCTTTGTTCAGGGTAGCAATGAGAGAAAAATAAGTATAAAATTACCTTCATTCCAAGGAGATTCTTTTGTTTGGCTGAGACTGAGAAAGATAAAACAAGATTTTCCAAAGTTCCTGCTTCAAATGCTTGGATTTCAAACCATATATACAGAACAAACACATCCTGGGCTGGGAATAGTTCATTTCTCTCCCATTTTTGTATTCAGGGTTTTGAAGTGTTTTGTCTATCTTTTCCTTTTCTGTGCCACAGAGAATTTAATTTAATTTAATTTATTAATATTTCTATACCGCCCTTCTCCCGAAGGACTCAGGGCAGTGTACAGGGCAAGAATAAAACACAAAGCTACAAAAATTAAAAGTAATTAAATACATGCCCATAAAAAACAATAAATACATTAATAAAACCCCAATAAAATGATAGTAAAAACCCCACCAATCCCCCCTCAGGCCAGGCCGGCTTGTTCGAACAGGTATGTTTTCAGATCGCGGCGAAAGGAGCGAAGATCGGGCGCCGTCTGGAGCTCAACCGGTAACTGGTTCCATAGCTCCGGGGCGCCCACAGAGAAAGACCTCCCCTTGGGTGCCACCAATCTACATTCTCTGACCGGTGGCACCCTGAGGAGGCCCTCTCTGTGGGAACGCACAGGGCGGAGGGAAGTTGACGCCGGCAGCAGGTGTTCCCTAAGGTACTCCGGACCCCTGCCATGTAGGGCTTTAAACACCATGACTAGTACTGCTGGAGAAGAGAAAAATATGAATTCAGAAAATATTTCTATGGTGTGGAATATAGTCAGTCAGTCTCTGCTTTTTATTCATGATTTTAAAGTTAGTTACCTTTGATTTTTTTTTAAATAATTCTTAACCTTTCCAATCCTCCTGCTTTCCTACCATTGTATGCTCCTCTGCTAGCCCATCATATCCAGTGGGTACCAGCTTCTTTTGATTATTGCTGTTGTTTTAATTTACTTCTTTGCTTGGCACGGACAGCAAAAATAACAAAGGCTTTGCCAGCCCCTAGGAAGAAAGTGTGCTTCAACTACAGATGCCATGCCAGAGCAACAATCAGGGAGCTGGTTCTGGAATCTGCAGAGTTAAGAATGTTAACACTGATAAATGAACTTTAAATCAAAATAAATCTCATTTGTTGCAGCTAGAGGAAGGAGTCAGTGTTCACACAGCCATCTGTTCCTTAAGTGAAGATTTCCCCCCCACTACCTAAGCACAGATGGCCATATTCCCATGTAAAAGAATAGCAGTATGAAAATCTCTAGGCACAGGTTTCCACCCACTGATTTCCTATGATCTTATTTGCCAACACATTTTGGCCTTGGAATGAATTTAATAAAAGAGCATGCAGCTTTCTCTGGAGACCAATGGAGGAAAAATGTTGTTTCTAATCAGATATACTTTTAAAGGATACTGGAAGAATACTATGGATACAGAAATCTAGAAATCAAGGGCATTAGGATGGAAATAGGGATATTGAAGGAACAATACTTTTTCTTGGAGGAAATTGTAAACATTGGGAACTACTTTCTACCATTTGACTTACACTGGTATTGAGTATGCTGACTGGGTTTTATCAGTGATTTTCCTTTAAGTGGACGCGCTAGGGAGTTTCTGCATACAAAGCATTGTTCTACTACTGAATGTCAGCCTTCATCGGTAACAGGAGTGGTGGAAAGAATTATAATCAAGAGGCTCCACTGTATTTAATATGTGGACCTGGAGAGAGGAAAAAAATTAAACTTATCCATTTGTGACGTTTTGCTAAACCAGATAATGAATAGTTTCAGGCCACATTAATGCAAAGTACTGTGGAGAATACTATCATGTCTTAGTGAAATGGGTTGATGCTTATCCTTTAAGTGAAAGCACAACCCTATGAATTTTCTTCTGATTGAATGGAACTTATTCTCTAGTACTATAATTGCAGTCTATTTGCATGGAATTAATGTGTTCACAATGCTCAAGTATGATAGAGCACATGGAGCTGCAATCTTTTTTCAGTCCAAAGGCTGGAATTGGCTTTTGGGCAGCATAGGTTAAAAAAATAGGCACAGCAAATACATAATTAATGTCAGCTATCACAAATCAGGAAAAATGGATTTAATTAGATTTTCTCTATAGTAAAATCAGTCAAATATGGACAATATGATTGCTTGCCCTGTATTTAATAATTTTCTTTCTATCTATCTATCTATCTATCTATCTATCTATCTATCTATCTATCTATCTATCTATCTATCTATCTATCTATCTACCTACCTACCTACCTACCTACCTACCTACCTAATTTGGCACTTTGGCAACCTTGCAGGCTGTACCTAAATATTTTTGCAAAATGATTATTTCTGGCACTGGCACTTAAAATTATATCCATCAGGTATAGAACAGTGGATCTGAACATTGTCTGGCATTGGTTTCAAAGCTCACTCTTTTTTTTCTTGATCATAGAAAAAAATTAGGAAAATGTTTGAAATATCACATTTCTGCTATGCATACTGTCATTCTGTTCAGAGGCTGAAAGTTGGAATTTCTATTTTAAGCCTTGAGGTTTGAGGAGACAATGGGAAATGCAGATGAACTTAACAATCATACAACATGCTTAGTTCCCATATTTGGCTGAGAGGAGGATCACATTTTGTTTGCAATTAGTTCCTGCTTTATTATTTCATTACTATCAAAGGACATCTTAATTAATTTATTTTTCTATGGAGACTAAAGATCTAGCCATTCTGAATGGCAAATCTACGAACAATTTGATAAGCTCATTATGCCTCTCTCTGTTGATTTGGTCCTAGGAGACCCAAAGTTTATCAGTGCCTGAAAAACTATTTGACTTTCAGATAAACAGAAAATGATCAGTCACGGTTCTTGAATGAAACAGACAAGGCAGTGTGGAAGAAAATCTAAAACTCAAGCTGTGTCTGTTGAAAAGATGGCCATGCTGTTGGATTGAAGGGTTTAAGTGGCTACAGTCACAGGTGCTCCACTATACAGCTGCAAAACCACCTGGATGGGTTCTCCAATTTCATTCCCTGCTATGGGATAACCATAGCAGCCATCAGCTTCCCATTAAAGCAATAGTGAGCCTTCTGAACTTCTCAGAGGAACTCGGGCATATTGTGTTTTGTACTTCTATAAACATTTTTGTAAAGCAGCTCAGAGCTTTACAAAATCATTTGCTTGTGGTTGAGGAAAAAGACAATGGTGCCAGATTTAAAAAGGGTCAGGGAGTAAATAATATAGGATCTTATTACATGTGCCAATTGCTATTTAATAAGAGGGTTGCCACCCTGGTGTATTTCCCTCCCACATGCTTCACATCTAGTGTTACCAAAACTATTGTAGGTGTATTTTGTGAAATAATTCCGTGGGTAAAGCATGCTAATATGTTCCAGCATTCCCAGTATAGGAGGATTGGTTCCCTATGCATGGCAATGCTTTAAAAGTTTCACAGCCAAATTATTTATACTTTCCTGGTAGCAATCATTTCATAATTCTTAAGCAGTGGTAGCACATATGTCGTTACTTTTTAAAAAGCATGAAGTTAAGAACAAATATGTTTAAAATTTTCAAACCTAGAGACTCTTTCACACCTCTTAATATAGCATATAGCTTAGAGAATTACATAAAAGTCTATATTGGTAAGACGCATACTGTTCCAAGAATAAGGAAGAGGAAAATCTTTGTAGACTGCTATCCTGTGGTCCTTTAGAAAGCATCTGAGGTCCATAGGCTATTTCAAAGCTCTCTTTGGGGGAGCTGAAAGAGTTGCTTGGAAGGGAGAGATCCATTCTTAGAAACTTTCAACTGCTGGAAACTTCAGAGCCTTTACTTTGTCGACAGCAGAACTCAATAGAGAGAAAACTTTGGGTGGGAGAATCAGAAGAAGCTTGGAGTCACAATTTCCAAAGCCTTTTCGTTCTCCCTGCATGCTTCAATTTAACAGCAAATCTGCATCAGCCTAAGAGCTTAATTTCTTCCCATGTAGATTACTGAGTGGGATTTTGAAGGAGAAAAGAAAGGGGGGAACTGCCTTAGTAAAATACCACTCTTTTCTGCCCTCCTAGTATGAGGCTGGCAGAGTTTTGGATCTGGCATAGCTGCATTCAGATCTGTCAAACCATCCTGGTGGGATTGCATATTGAAAAGATCTTCCTCAATTGCTGCAGAATGTTTCCAAATAGCCATTGCCATGATGTAGAAGGAAAGCTGAGAAACTGAATCTAAAGTCTAACAATGCAGTGATGCATTAAAAAGAAATGAAGCCATCAAGAATCAGAATAATTTGCAAACCAATCTGCTCCTTATGAAGTTCCTCTAAAAGTCTGCGTTAAAACTGCTGAAGATTTCCAACTTATAGCATCAGGGTGGTGTTACTTGCCAGGGAAGCCTATAGTATCAGTTTTAGAAATGGTTTTGATTTCTGGGTAAAATTCCAGCTATTTTTGCTTGCCCCTTAACCCCTAATGGCTTGAGTCCAACTTGCCTAAAGGACTTTTCATTTCATGCTAAGAGAAAGTTATAGTTTTCTATTTTACGTGTTTAAAGTTTCTCTAGGGTAATTAAGGGGTCAAAGTGGTCCCAAGAGAGTTTTACATTTTTAAAATAAAAATATTAATAAAAGTAACATAAAAATCCAAACCCTCTAAAAGGTAAAACAATCTTCCAATGCCAACAACCTAGTTCCAAATGTATCCTGAGGCACCTGGGTACATTACTCATTTAAGGCAGAGGGTTGTACAGTATTTGGTTTTTGAATGGCCTATCAGAAGCACTATTCCAATAAAAAGGCAGAATCAGAAAACAGAATGAGCCAGAACAAAACCCACAAAATCTATTTGGCTTATGTTAAACTTCAATTGAATAAACATAGTTAATATAATGGTGAAACCTCAGTTGAACAAGCTAGAGTGGAGAGAGAAGGATGTCTATTCTTTCCAACTGTCAGTTAAACTGAAAGCCTATGTCTCATTTATGTGAGAATGACTTGACACAAATCATGCCATTTATGTAATTTATATAGTAATATTATGAAAATAGCACAGAAAATTGGTCCATGGCATGCAAAGTCTGTTGTACTGAAGTCCAGTGATAAAGATTTTACTGTACTGCTTGCATTACTGGAGGAAAAAAATGACTTTCTGCTGTATTAACAATTGCAACTCAGGAGTAACATTTGGAATGGGGGGGGGCATTGGAAGTTAATTAATTTTCAACTTTCGCCACCTTAAATACCAAAGCAACCCTTGGTGTCATACAAAACAACAGCAACTAAGAATACCATCTTTCCCTGAAAATAAGACCAGGACTTTTTTTCCCCCTCCAAAAGAGACACTAGGTCTTATTTTCAGGGGATGTCTTACTCACCTCTGGCACCGAGAGTCCCGCCCAGCAGGTCCACTTCTTCTGGGGCTGAAGGAGCAGCTTCATTCTGCAGCTGCATTCCAGCCTGCATTTCTCAGTCAGGCCTTTCCAGAAGGCCTTTGCAGCCATGTATCGAGCTATGGATTCAATCCATAGCTCAGTCCTCGGCTGTAAAGGTCTTGCAGAACCGAGCTATGGATTGAATCCATAGCTCAGTTCTTGGCTGCACAGACCTTCAAGAAAGGCCTGTGACTGAGAAATGCAGGGCTGGCTGCAGAAGACAGCACAGAAGATGTGGGCCAGTGATGAGAGGCCTGGCTTCAAGGTAAGTGGGTGCAGGGTGCATGAGGCAGCTGCACCCGCTCACCCTCGCCCTAGCTTGATTTTTAACTGTGTGCCTTGCCCCAAAACTAGGGCTTATTTTTGGGATAGGGCTTATATTAGGACCACCCAAAAAATCAAGCTAGGGCTTATTTTGGGGGTATGCCTTACTTTCAGGTAAACATGGTAAGAGGATCTCCCTGCAATATCCCTGTGGCTCAAAATGGACTGGGGAAAAATTATTCAGTGAACATTCAGTTCTGAGTGTAGATTTGAATCTGGATCTACCTAGTCTTTTCTGAAGCCATACTGGTTCTCAGCCTGAGGAATGTCTAAAGTTGTATAATGGCATTCATTATTGTTTTGTTCAGCTTGGCAGCCCTCAAAAAGTGTTGAGAGAAAAATCAGTGTTTGAGAACCTCTGGAGCAAGCAAGTTAGTCATGGTGGAAACAGTTTCTTCAAAAATAACCAGTACTTGGAATTGCACTTGAAAACGCACTGGTAATCATCTTGAGCGCAACTGTGCTTGCAGTCTTGATAGGCAATTTCATCAAAGGAAAGAACTTATCTGATATTGTGTTCTGAAAATTGATTCTAACTGATCCAGGGCATGTGGCTGCATAGTGTTAAATTATTTGTCATGGTATAACAGAAAACATGGTCCAGTAATGGGAGTGCCTTGATAAACACTGTTCAAATAAATGGTAGCAGATTCCTGATCTGATAAAAACCAAAGGAAAGCAAGGAAACTGATTAGACTGCTACTCCTAAAGGAAATTTTGTAAAATACTTTATAAAAAAGGGCAATGTATTTCCATATGTGAACTTACACTGAGACTTCTAATTATTGGGGGTTAGGTTTAGGGTTCTAACCCTAATGCTAAACCCCAATAATTCAAAAAGAGGATAAAAGGGGAAAAAACATCTTTAGAGGGGAGTGGAGAGTCAGGTTGTAAGAATTACACTGAAATAAGTAGTTTCAATAGCATTATCAATAACACTTGGAAGAGTTTGCTTTTCAAAATTCATACTAGGATGTTTCTGAAAATGCAGAATCAATCTGGCCAGAGATTGAAGCCCATTTTTTCTGTGTGCATCATAGATGCAATAAGTATGTGAAGGCAACTGGGCCCTATTAAATATGATTTTGTGATGCTGGCTCATTCACACATGTGCTCAGGAAAGGGATTCGGGCAAATACAACTGAACATGTGTTAGCACTCTACATATTTTCAGGATGTCACAAAATGAATGTTTTTGCACCATTGTCAATGATGATCTATATATATTCTACTGTAGTTCTAGACCCCTTCCTGGATTACTGCCTTTTTGTGGTGAAGGGCTTGCATAATTCAATTAACCTATGAGCTATGCCATGCAGGGCCACCCAAGATGGACAGGTCATACCAGAGAGTTCTGACAAAATGTGATCCACTGGAGAAGGAAATGTCAACCCACTCCAGTATCTTTGCCATGAAAACCCAATGGACAGTACCAAAAGGCAAAATGATATGACGCTGGAAGATGAGCCCCTCAGGTCGGAAGGTGTCCAATATGCTACTGGGGAAAAGCAGAGGGCTAGTACTAGTAGTGCCAGAAAGAATGAAGCGACTGGGCCAAAGCTGAAAGGACGCTCAGCTGTGGAGGTATCTGGTGGTGAAAGGAAAGTCCAATGCTGTAAAGATTTTTTCTCCATAGGAACCTGGAATGTAAAATCCATGAATCAAGGTAAGCTGGAAGTGGTCAAACAAGAGATGACAAGACTGAACATCAACATCTTAGGAATCAGCAAACTAAAATGGACAGGAATGGGTGAATTTAATTCAGATGACCATCAGGTATACTACTGCGGGCAAGAATCCCTCAGAAGGAATGGAGTAGCCTTCATAGTCAATAAAAGAGTAGGAAAAATAATACTGGGATACAATCCCCAAAATGACAGAATGATCTCAGTTCGAATCCAAGGCAAACCATTCAATATCACAGTAGTCCAAGTCTATGCCCCAACCACCGGTGCTGAAGAGGATGAAATTGACCAGTTCTATGAAGCCCTACAGCACCTTATAGAACTAACACCAAAAAATGATGTCCTTATCATCATGGGGGACTGGAATGCTAAAGTAGGAAGCCAAAAGATAAGCGGAATAACAGGCAAGTTTGGCCTTGGAGTACAAAATGAAGCAGGGCACAGGCTGATAGAATTTTGTCAAGAGAATACGATGGTCATAGCAAACACTCTTTTCCAACAACCCAAGAGTCGGCTCTACACATGGACATCACCAGACGGTCAACACAGAAATCAGATTGACTATGTGCTCTGCAGCCAAAGATGGAGAGAGCTCTATACAGTCAGTTAAAAACAAGACCAGGAGCTGACTATGGCTCAGACTATGAGCTTCTCATTGCAAAGTTTAGGCTTAAATTGAAGAAAGTAGGAAAAAGCACTAGGCCGCTCAGGTATGAATTAAATCATATCCCTGTTGAATATATGGTAGAGGTGACAAATAGATTTAAGGAATTAGATCTGATAGAGTGCCTGAAGAACTATGGACAGAGGTTGACAACATTGTACAAGAGGTAGCAACTAAAACCATCCCAAAGAAAAGGAAATGTAAGAAAGCAAAATGGCTGTCTGAGGAAGCTTTGCAAATAGCTGAGGAAAGGAGAGAAGCGAAAGGCAAGGGAGAAAAAGAAAGATACACCCAATTGAATGCAGAATTCCAGAGAATAGCTAGAAGAGATAAGAATCCCTACTTAAATGAACAGTGCAAAGAAACAGAAGAAAACAATAGAATAGGGAGGACCAGAGATCTCTTCAAGAAAATTGGAGAGATGAAGGGAATGTTTAATGCAAAAATGGGCATGATAAAGGACCAAAATGGCAGGGACCTAATAGAGGCAGAAGAGATTAAGAAGAGGTGGCAAAATTACACAGAAGAACTATACAAGAATGAGCTTAACGTCCCTGATAACCATGATGAGGCGGTCACTGACCTCGAGCCAGACATCCTAGAATGTGACGTGAAGTGGGTCTTAGAAAAACTGAGCAACAACAAAGCTAGTGGAGGTGACAGTATTCCAAGTGAGCTATTCAAAATCTTAACAGACGATGCAGTAAAAGGGCTACACTCAATTTGCCAGCAAATTTGGAAAACTCAACAGTGTAAAAAGATCAGTTTACATTCCAATTCCAAAGAAAGGCAGTGCCAAAGAATGTTCAAACTATCACACCATTTCACTCATTTCACATGCTAGTAAAGTTATGCTTAAAATCCTACAAGATAGACTCCAGCAGTATGTGGATCGAGAACTACCAGAAGTACAGGCAGGATTTCAAAGAGGCAGAGGAACTAGAGATCAAATTGCCAACATATGCTGGATCGTGGAGAAAGCTAGGGAGTTCCAGAAAAACATCTACTTCTGCTTCATTGACTATGCTAAAGCATTTGATTGTGTGGATCACAACAAACTGTGGCAAGTTCTTAAAGAGATGGGCGTACCAGACCATCTTATTTGTCTCTTGTGAAACCTATATGCGGGGAACGCAATGGCAAATCTACACAGCACACTAAAAAGCAGAGACATCACCCTGTCAACAAAAGTACGTATAGTCAAGGCTGTGGTCTTCCCAGTTACAATTTATGGCAGTGAAAGTTGTACCATAAGAAAGGCTGAGCATCAAAGAATTTAGGCCTTTGAACTATGGTGCTGGAGAAGACTCCTGCGAGTCCCTTGGACTGCAAGGGGATCAAACCAGTCAGTCCTAGAGGAGATCAACCCTGACTACTCTTTAGGTCGGATCCTGAAGTTGAAACTCAAATACTTTGGTCACCTAATGAGAAGGACGGACTCACTGGAGAAGAGCCTAATGCTGGGAAAGATTGAGGGCAAGAGAAGAAGGGGACAACAGAGAACGAGGTGGCTGGATGGATTCACTGAAGCAGTAGGCGTGAGCTTAAATGGACTCCAGAAGATGTTAGAGGACAGGAAGGCCTGGAGGAATGTTGTCCATGGGGTTGCGATGGGTCGGAGACGACTTCGCAGCTAATAACAACAACAAGTAGTTCTAGACAACTTTTTGAATTGCCTACATGGGGATGTTTACTGACTCCATCAATTCACAGAATCTCATTTCTCACTCTGAGAATATCTGAGCACTGAACTGTAAAAGAGAAAAAATAAAAATGGTACATCTATATATCTACACACCCATTTACATTTATCTCCCTGCCTGATAGAAAAGAATCTTGAAATTAATTAAATGGATCAAACCTGAAGCTGAATTAACTACCAGTGAGTTTTGTTTTCACAACTCATCTACCCTACATTCCAGATTGCCTATTTTATCCATAGTTTTTTTTTGTTTGCAGAAACCTTTCACTACCCATAGGAGTAATGCTGTATTCCTTTAAAAATACAATATATAGTTGTAAGGAGTTTCTCCAGACCCAAGGGCTTCAGGGTTCAGTGGAATTGTAGCTATAGCTTTAGCATCATATGAGGGGAAATTTCTGAGGCTTGAATCATGATCTTGTTGGGAATAAACAGGATGCCTGCAGCTGGATCTCTGTAAAAAAGCAATTTGTCAGGGCTCATCAAAGTGAGGGGTGCTGAACTGAAAGGCCTCATAAATTGGAAGCTGAGATATTGAGCCAATGACCAGTTAGAAGGCATCAGACCAGACCTTAAAAGCCAAAGTGTAGAAGTCAACTAAAAAATGCCAAGCAGTTGGTGTGAGGTTGGACACTTGGAGGTTAGAGGGTGTGGAATAGAAAGATAAACAAAATTTCTCCTTGAATATCAGTTGAGGGTCAGAAAGGAACTTCAAATTGAAAAAACACATACTGTATTTCACCCATCCATGACAGTTTACTATCCTGTAGACTTCAGTGAATAAAACTTGAGATGCTATAACATACCTTTTCTCTATAAGAAATGGCAAAAGAAAATGTTTTTTCAAATGTTAGCTATATTTGCAGGCATTCTTAATAAGTAATCCTCCTCCTCATCATCATCATTTTAGCCATTGTCTATCCACTGCAGGATGAAGGCCTCTTCCACATTTTTCCAACCAATACGATCCTGAGCTTTCTTTTGACAGTTGGGCCTGCATTACTTGCTTATGTCATCAATCTATCTGGTTTTAGGTCTCTTTCGTGGACACTTTTTATTCTAGGACTGCCTTGGTCCACCTGCTCTTCCTGCTATGTGACCAGGCCATTTCCATTTCAATTCTTTTACTCTCTTGATGATATTGTATACTTCTGTTTGTTCTCTAATCCATGTGCAGGTCCTTCTATCTTGTTGTCAACTGTCCCATTTGGCACAAAAGAAACTCCTGGTTTGTAGGAACTACCAAGAGTAAAACTTTATTGAAAGATCCATTTAGGTACAGCAGTCAGCTCTGCGGTTTTGCCCCTGGGCCACCCACAGTTCACTGTCCACCAATTATACTCAGTACTTTTGTTTTGGGAAAACAATCTGCTCTGGCTGGTAGCTCTGAGAACTTGGCCTTGGTAGTTATCTCTTCTCCAGTGACATATGGCTCTCATGCATTCCTTAGCCTCCTCCCACCCTAGGAATTTACCACCATCCCTCCCATTTCTGTTTGGCAAACTGCAAGCTTAAGGTTTATATAGGACATGAAGAACGCAAATCAGCTTTGACACTTGTCTTGTAATGCTGAGCATCTATCTTTCCATGGCTCTTTATGCCACTTGTAGCTTTTGTCTTGATTGTGAGGTTAGTATCCATGTTTCACTGGCATATGTTAGAACAGGTAGCACAGACTAATCAAAAACTTTTCTCTTCATGTTCTTGAAAATTATGCTTAGCTTGCCAAAAGCCTACCAATCACATCTAACACATTCAATTTCCTTTATTGTATCACCTTCCTTTGAGATCCGTTGGCCAAGGTATATGTAGAGGTCTATTATGTCTAGTTCTCCTCCAGATATAATTCTTTTTCTTTCTTTGGTGAATTTTTCATGTTTATTTTT
This sequence comes from Vipera ursinii, assembly GCF_947247035.1. Taxonomy (NCBI): domain Eukaryota; kingdom Metazoa; phylum Chordata; class Lepidosauria; order Squamata; family Viperidae; genus Vipera; species Vipera ursinii. The sequence goes on from NC_139512.1 coordinate 82,952,003, forward strand.
AAGTGAAATAGTTCTATTGCTTTGTGCATCTCTTGTATGTGTCTTTGTAGCTCTTCTGGGTCTTGTGACAAGAGAATAACTTCATCTGCAAAATCTTATGTGATTTAAATAGGCACCACTGATCGTTATTCCATCTTTTGCCCAGTCTAGTTTGTGAAATAATTCTTCAAGTCAGGCTGAGAAAAGGATTCATGATATTGTATTGCCTTGTCGTACACCTCGTTCTATGTTGATTTCCACTTTAAGATCATTAAGGCAAATTGTTGCCATTGTTTTTTCATATATTGATTATAGTAACTTTATGTAAGCAGTCTATTCCTTGGTTGAGCAATACATTAATTATTGCTTGCTGGAATACTGAGTCAAGTGTCTTTTCGTACTCAGTGAAAGCCATGCACAGAGGCATGGTGTACTCATGTCTTTCAATGACTTGCTGAACAACCTGGATGTGATCTATTGCATGGTAGCCACTTCTGAACCCTGCCTGCTCTTTTGACTGTGCATCATTTAATATTCTCAATATTCTCTTTGATATTATCTTGGTGAAAACCTTGTAGATGACTGAAAGAAAGCTTATTGGGCAATAATTCTTTAAATCATCTTGGCCATTACAAGTAATATAAAATCACAAATAAATAATTAGATGAATTAAGCATACAGTTTTTGTTCAAATTATGTTTGTTAATGACAAACAACACAGTCTGGATTCTCAACACCCAAAACCAATTCTGTTTTCCCCAGATCATGGTTTTTCTATCAAGCTTTAATTTCTCTGAAGCAAATAATCCATCGTATATCCCTCAAATTCCTAATAAGCCTTGAAAATTCATCCCTGGCATATGTATCATCTTTTATATCCTGAACGATGTGATCAAAGTATCATGTAGTAAGTAGTTCACTAGACTTTGATTTCCTAGTTTCAAATCTTTCAAAGAAATTCCACTTACAATTCATCTAAATAAGTGTGGGCAATGCCTCTTATAGTTTCAAGATCCTGTATTTAGATTAGTATTAAAGCTGTCCATCCATCCATCCATCCATCTATCCAATCATCCAATCAACCAGCCAACCAACCAATTTATATGACCACTCATCTATCAATGGAACTCTTACTATAATTTGTTTAGTTCTTGTTTCTCTGATCTTACCCAACTGGATGGATAGGTTGTAAGTGCTATTGGATGTGTTGATGATAATTATTACTAAAGTTGGCAAACATATCAAATATTCCTCCTTCCTATTTTTTCCATATCTACAACCTGCTGAGGAGGATTGAGCTGAGAGAGAGTGACTAGCTGAAAGCTGACTTTCATGACTAAAGGAGCTCTAAAATCACTGTCTAGGTTACGGGTGTCAAACTTGCCACATCATGTGATGTGTTGCGATGTATCACGACTTTTTTCAACTTGCCAGAGCTGGGTTGGGTGCAGACTCCTCATGATGCAACCAGCCCATGGGCCAGCAGTTTGACACCCCTGGTTTAGGTTTCCAAGTCAGGGCCTTAATCATTACACCAAACAGCTGGAAGATTACCTGTTACCTGATACCTAAAGCAATCCTTCATCCATGTGGGGAAGCTTGTAGGAGTCTAGCTGGTGCAACAGATGCTATTCTTTGGTATTTATTTAGTTTCGTTAATGAGTCTTATTTATAGCAATATTGGAAATGCCAGCACTTTATTGAAAAAGGCACTAGCTCTCTCTTGAGCTTATAAAGCTGCTGATCTATAATTTGTAGAATCAACATCTTTATTAATTTTTTTAAAGCCACTAACCTTTTAAAATTTATGCATTGAATAAATAGAGGTTTTGATCTAAGTGTTGTTTTTTTCTGAATACGGCTTCATGTGCTGCAAATTGGAACAACAAATAGGAATATAATAGCATTCTCCCATTCTTTCATATTATGGCTGAGAAAATCAGCTCTCCTATTCCTGGGAAGGGAGTCTGATGCAAATCTTTTCCCACTTCTGGAATCTGGGTCTCTTTCTGGCAGAGTGGTGAGTTGTGTAGTTGTGGAGAGAGAGAGAGAGAGAGAAATGTACACCAACTCATACTGGATAGATGTAGTAGATTATGGTCCATAAAATTCAGTGGTAAAACCTTTATCTTGTAGTAGATTGATTCAGGCTAATAATCATTATTCTTCTACTACCTATCTTTTTCCTTTTCCCCCTCAAAAAGCCTGTTTATAATAGTCAAGCCAATTAACTGTCAGAGTGTCTTTATTGTTTTGTTTTTATTGATGATAAGATAAATATTTCATTGATACTTTTTTGTTTGTTTACACTGGATCATCCATAAGTCACTATCACTTGTCTTAAATTTTGAGCTTCAATGTTATGCCCTTATTCAGAGAAATAACATCTCTCCTGGGTTTTTTTTTAAATGCAACTGCTTAATTCAAGTCGTGTGCAATATCGTGGAGTCATACATACAGTAGACGAATCTGTGAAGATATTTTGTAGTAAGATTTTTTTTATTAGCTCATATTATTAACAAGTAATCTAATTTATCTAGGAATATTTTTCCTTCATTTTCAATTTGTTTCAAGAGAGATTCATCCTGTAACCAGATAAAGCATCAGAACCTGAAGCAGCAATCCAATTCACCATTAATCTGGAAGCTGTATCCACAATACACAGATTTTCCTTTTACTGAACAAGAAACATATATGATGATATTAATAACTTTGTTCTTTATTTTAGGTTCTTAATCTTGTTCATCTGAGGTCTCTCAAAAGCAGACCCTCCTTTTAATCAAAGTAAAGCAACTATCTGTATGAAATCATTTTGAAGCTATGGAAAGGGCAAGCTTGTGATGGTTCTTTAACAGATTATTATTTTACCTTTCATGCCAGAGAACAGCAGGGTTTTTTTTCTATACAAGGAGCATAAGCAACTTGGCTACTCTTGGACTCAATACATTTTCGCTTGATATTTTGGGCATAGAATAAGATGGAAACTATGTTCTTTTCTGCACCATGAAAGAGAATACCTTTAGATGGCCTTAGACTCTACTCAGAAATCTGTATCAGACTGATCAGGTATGGAGAAAGGGACTTCTTAGAAATGATGCTTGAAATCAGAAACATTATCCCTATAGAAATGTGCCTGGCAATACTTTTCACAATTACTTCTGCACCTTTGGGTTGTATTGGGTGGTGATGGATGCTTCATAGCTTTATGGGATGCTTGTTGCTTTTTTACTGAGGTGACTGTAAATATCATTGTTTTCCTTTGATGGTTTTCTTCCAAAGCTGTGTATTGATTCAGAGGCTTGTTATTGAAGAGCAGATTTAACACACATAATTCATTTGTATTTAATAATAATAATAATAATAATAATAATAATAATAATAATAATAATAATAATAATAATAATAATAATAAGAAGAAGAAGAAGAAGAAGAAGAAGAAGAAGAAGAAGAAGAAGAAGAAGAAGAAGAAGAAGAAGAAGAAGTTGGAAGGGGCCTTGGAGGTCATCTAGTCCAACCCCCTGCTCAGGCAGGAAATCCTATACCATTTCAGGCAAATGGCTGTCCAGTCTCTTCTTAAAAACTTCCAGTGTTGGAGCATTCACAGCTTCTGGAAGCAAGTTGTTCCACTGATTAGTGCCCAATGTTCAAGTCTGTCAAGATCCTTCTGTATCTTAAGCTTATCTTCTGGAGGCAGGTTGTTCCACTGGTTAATTGTTCTAACTGTCAGGAAGTTTCTCCTTAGTTCTAGTTTGCTTCTCTCCTTGACTAGTTTCCATCTGAGTCCTTACCCCCCGTAGATAGGGCTCGCAACTTGTGAGTCCTCCTGGATGCACGGCTTTCCTTAGAAGATCATGTAGTAGCCGTGGCCAGGGGGGCTTTCGCACAGGTTCGCCTGGTGCGTCAGTTGCGGCCCTATCTAGACCGGGATGCCCTGTGTACGGTCACTCATGCGCTCGTGACCTCTCGTCTTCACTATTGCAATGCTCTCTACATGGGGCTTCCCTTGAAGACCACTCGGAGGCTCCAACTGGTACAGAATGTGGCCGCGAGAGTTGTCTTGGGAGTTTCCCGGTACTCCCATGTTACACCTTTGCTCCGCGAGCTGCATTGGTTACCAGTTGTCTTCCGGGTGAGGTTCAAGGTCTTAGTGATGGTTTTTAAGTCCTTACATGGCATGGGTCCGGAATACCTCGGGGACCACCTGCTGCCGGCGTCGACTCCCCTCCGCCCCGTGCGTTCCCACAGAGAGGGCCTCCTCAGGGTGCCTCCAGTCAGAGAATGTTGGCTGGTGGCCCCCAGGGGGAGGGCCTTCTCTGTGGGCGCTCCGGCTTTGTGGAATCAGCTGCCGGTTGAGCTCCGGATGGCACCGGATCTCCGCTCCTTCCGGCGCGGGTTAAAGACCCATTTATTTGAACAAGCTGGCCTGGCCTGATGGGGAATTACTTAGGGTTTTAATATCTATATATATTTTTTATTGTTTTTATTGTGGGCAATAATTTAATTCCTTTTTAACTTTTGTACTTTTGTATTTTTAAGATATGCCCTGTTCACCGCCCTGAGTCCTTCGGGAGAAGGGCGGTATAAAAATTTAATTAAATAAATAAAATAGATAAATAAATCTGTTGCTTCTTGTCCTGCTTTCAGGTGCTTTGGAGAATAGCTTGACTCCCTCTTCTTTGTGGCAGCCCCTGAGATATTGGAACACTGCTATCATGTCACCCCTCACTCTTCTCTTCGTTAAACTACACATACCCAATTCCAGCAACCGTTCCCTATATGTTTTAGCCTCCAGTCCCTCAATCATCTTTGTTGCTCTTCTCTGTACCCTTTCTAGAGTCTCAACATCTTTTTTACATCGTGGTGACCAAAACTGGATGCAGTATTCCAGGTGTGGCCTTACCAAGGCATTGTAAAGTGGTATTAGTACTTCACTTGATCTTGATTCTATCCCTCTGTTAATGCAGCCTAGCACTGTGTTGGCTTTTTTGGCAGCTGCAGCACACTGCTGGCTCATATTGAAGTGATTGTCTACTAGGACTCTGAGATCCCTCTCACAGTTACTACTATTGAGCAAGGTACCACCTATACTATACCTGTGCATTTGATTTTTCCTGCCTAAATGTAGAAACTTACTTTTTTCACCATTGAATTTCATTTTGTTAGATGGCACCCAGTGTTCGAATCTGTCCAGATCCTCCTGTATTTTAAGCCTATCTTCTGGAGTATTGGCTATTCATGCCAGCTTGGTGTCGTCTGCAAATTTGATGAGTTCCCCATCTATCCCCTCATCCAAATCGTTAATGAAGATATTGAAGAGCAATGGGCCCAGAACAGAGCCCTGGGGCACCCCACCACACACTTCCTTCCATGTAGATGCAGTTCCATTGAGGACCACATGCTGAGTACGGCCTGTCAAGCCATCTACGAATCCATCTGGTGGTGATGCTATCTAACTCACATTTTTCTATCTTATCAAGTAGTAGGTTGTGATCTACTTTATCAAATGCCTTACTGAAGTCTAAATAAATTATATCTACAGCATTCCTCTGGTCCACTAATTTTGGTACTTGGTCAAAGAATATAATAAGATTTGTCTGGCATGATCTGTTTTTGACAAACCCATGTTGGCTTTTAGTGATGACTTTGCTTGCTTCTAGCTGTTCGCTGATTTGTTGTTTGATTATCATTTCCAGAATCTTACCAGGTATTGAGGTCAGGCTGATAGGTCTGTAGTTTCCCGGATCTATTTTTTCCCTTTTTTGAAGATGGGAACTACATCAGCTCTCTTCCAGTCCTCTGGTAGTTCCCCAGTGCTCCAGGATCTTTGAAAAATATAGTTCAGTGGTTCTGAGATCACGTCTGCCAGTTCCTTGAGAACTTTGGGGTGTAATCCATCTGGTCCTGGTGATTTGAACTCGTCTAGGCTGGACAGGTGTTCACTTACTATTTTTTTGCCGATCTTAACTTGCATTTCTATTCTGTTTTTTATGGCACTGGTTTTGGTAGGTTGGACTGTTTTTTCCCTTTGTGTAAAGACAGATGCAAAAAACGAATTAAATAGTTCTGCTTTCTCCCTATTGCTTGTTACCTTCTTGCCACTTTCCCCCACTAATGGACCAATCATTTCCTTAACTTTTTTTTTGTTTTTTATATGTTGAAAGAAGCATTTTTTGTTATTTTTGACTTTGGTCGCAAGCCTTAGTTCATTTTGAGCCTTAGCTTCCCTCACTTCATCTTTGCAGTCACGGGCTGTTTGCTGATATTCTGACTTAGTTATGTGCCCCTCTTTCCAATTCTTATACTTGTCCTTTTTATCTTTCAATTTATCAGAGAGTTCTTTATGCAGCCATGCTGGTTTCTTTTGAGAGCTGTTATTTTTCTTCTTTGTTATTAGAGGAATACAATTAATTAACTTTAAATGTTCTAACTATGGAAATTCTGATGTGCAAAAGGAAAAAAATAGCTCTTTGAGTTACCCTTGAAACTGGAAAAGCAACAACAGAAGAACAGAGTTGGAAGGGACCTTCAAGGTCTTCTAGTCCAACCCTCTGCTCAGGCAGGAGACCCTATACATTTCAGGCAAATGGTTGTCCAATCTCTTCTTAAAAACTTCCAGTGTTGGAGCACTCACAACTTCTGGAGGCAGGTTGTTCCATGATGAATTGTTCTAACTGGTTTCCAAATGGCTTGGAAGTGGGGGACAACATGGGTTGGGGAAAAAATGCAAGGAAGACTAATAGTAATCAATGAAATAAAGCTGAAAGCCAAGCAAAGTTTAGCCTGCTGTCAGGGGACGGGTCCTTCCCCCCTGCGGTGTCCGGGTGGCTGGGTGACAGGGGGCTTCGGGGGTGGGTGCAGCAGGGAGTGGGTGAGGGTGAAGGGAAAGGGCGCGTTGGTGGTGACACGTTGGGGGAGCCTTACCTGCCTGAGCGTCGGGCGGAAGGCTTTGTAAGGGAGGGGTGGGGAAGTTATAGGGACTGGGAGGGCGGAGGCTTGTTTGGGTGGAGTTTGGGTGGGGTTTTTGGATGTGTATATAGCAGCGTTGGATGCAGATAGCAGCCAACGCTGGCTTTGTTTCTCGTTGCGGCTAAAGCTCTGTGGAATAAAGTGCTTCTAGACTGCGGCAGGAGTCTCTCGTTCCTGTTTTCGATATCTACCCTGTTCGTTGCAGGACGAGTTTTGACAGAAAGCCAGCGTACCCTAGCGTTGCGGCCCTACTGCCTTTCAGCTGTGTTCCCTTTGTGTGCCATGGCGGAGGGTGTGCAAGGGGCCGCGTTGGAGACCGCTTCGGAGGAGGCACCCGGGCCGGAGGTGACAACCCCTGTGGAGAGGGACGTGGAGGACGTCCAACCTGTTGTGAGGCCCAAAGTGCGGGACGTGCAACCAACAGACCCTGCGGTGGAGTCTCAGGGCGTTAGTAGCCAAACCCAGGGGGGAGAGTGGTGGCTGAGCTCCATCCTGGGGCGCACGGGGCTCGAGCAAGGGCGAACGGCCCGACCCGGTGGGGCTCCACTGGGCTGGAGGGAGCGTCGGCTTACCGATGATGATGGCGAGGAATACAGCTATTCAACTGCTCCCGGGAGCCAAACTATGGATGTGCTGCGCGAAAGGTTCGGAGAGGTCGGGGCACGTGACGGCGGTTCCTGGGGAGCCATGGCCCCTGACGAAGACACGGGACAGTGGTCCCTCGGGGGGGCACCCAGTCAGTCAGCAACATCCCGATTCCGACTAGCTAGCCCAAAGGTCAAGGTGCCTGGGGAGGGGGGCGTTCGGGCCCCAACCACACGAGCACAAGGGGGGCGTGAGGCTTGGCCGACGCCTGACCGGGGTCCTGGACGTCCCGCACCCAGGTCGGTGGGGGTGTCCCAGGCTCAGACCCGTCCACCTGTTGGGCATTGGGGACCGGGCGTGGTGTGGGGACCCCCACCGCTCACTACAACCTATGATGGGCATCCCGACCGCCTGGCCATGTTCCCGGGGCAGGTGATTAACCATCTGGACGGGTACGCCCATACCTATCCATCACAGTGGGCGATGGTGGTGGCGGTCACCGCGTGCCTTCAGGGCGAGGCTGCAACCTGGGCAGCGGACCTCTACAGTGACCACGCCCGTGAGCTCGGGGACGTGGGGCTGTTCTTGGAAGCCCTCCGCGTCCGCTTTGAAGACGTATCCCGCTTACATCGCGCGGAGGCCGAAGTGTTAGCCATCAGGCAGCGAGGACGACCGGCAGAGCAGTACGTGCTTGAGTTCCGCAGGGTTGCGGGCAGGCTACGTTCGTGGCCTGAGCGCCTGCTGGTGCACCACTTCCGGGCCGGTCTTGATGGAGCTCTCCGGCGGGCGTGTGTGGTGCGGGGGGTTCCAGCACGGCTTCAGGACTGGTTCCGGGTGGCGGTGGAGCTGGACATTGGGTTGCAGGATACCCGGGGCAGACCAGCAGTGGCCCCTGGAGCCTGGAGGACCCCGGAGGGGCCGAAGACAGAGAATCGGAAGCCCGTGGTGGTGGCGACACAACCCGGGGCCCCACCGGCGCCCCGTCCAACAATCCGCTGTTTCCGCTGCGACCAACCGGGGCATCGGGCGGTGGACTGTCCGTTACCTCCGCCGCGACCAGGGCCCAATCCTCCGGAGGCGCGGGGCTCGACCCCCAGAAGAGCTGCAGACCGCTCCAGAACAGCATACCAGGTGGCCGACAAGACACCTCGGACATCGACACCGAAACGCCCAGCAGGCCCGGCGGATGGACGAACGGACACGTCCGATGGCTCCGAGGATCACGAGTACGAGGAGGACCCGATGGTAAGCGCTCCGGTGTGTCCTTTTGTGCTGCCTGTAGTGTTGATCAGCCCACGGACGGGTGAGAGGAGGGAGTGTAAGGCCCTGATTGATACAGGCAGCACACGCTGCCTTATTAGCTTGGTGATGGCAAGGGAGGCCGGTATTCCTCTTCAGCGGCTCCCCAAACCTATCCGGTTTCAGCAGGTAGACGGGTCCCTTTTGGGTGGAGCACCTATTACACATGTAACGGCACCGGTGAGGATGGAGTTGGGTACACACTGGGAGACTCTCCGGTTTGTTGTGGTGCCGTCTATGACGGAGGCAGTCATCCTGGGGCTTACGTGGTTGGACAAGTGGGGCCCCACAGTCTGGTGGGAGGGGGGATGCCGACACCTCCGCCTCGGGACAGGGCCCCAGCCTCCTGAAAAGCATTCCTTCCTGGGTCCGGAGGGGGTTAATGGGCCTGAGGGGGCCGCAGGGGTGGGCACCGGGCTCGAGACACAGGTACCACGGGAGTATAGCGATCTCGCAGATGTCTTTGATGAGAAGGAGTGTGACGCCTTGCCACCCCACCGCCCCACGGACTGCGCTATTGAACTGGAGCCAGGAGCAAAATTGCCGAAACCCCGCATGTACGCAATGGCACCCCGGGAGATGCAGGAGCTCCGTCAATATATAGACAAGAACTTGCGGAGGGGGTTCATTCAGCCTGCTCGGTCCAGGATGGCGGCTCCTGTCCTGTTCAGAGAGAAGAAAGACGGGACCCTGAGACTGTGCGTTGATTATCGGGGGGTCAACGCGGTGTGTGTGGAGCACTTGTACCCCCTCCCTTTGGTGAAGGACCTTTTAGCTCATTTGGCTACGGGCCGGGTGTTCACCAAGTTGGACTTAAGGGAGGCGTATTACCGTGTCCGGATAAAAGCCGGTGATGAATGGAAGACGGCTTTCAACTGCCCGTTGGGGAGCTTCCAGTTTAGGGTAATGCCGTTTGGCCTGCAAGGAGCCCCCGCGGTATTTATGCAGTTGATTAACCAAGTCCTGCACGACCATCTGTACCGGGGGGTCCTTGTCTATCTTGATGACATCCTTATATATACATCTACGCTAGAGGAGCATGTTGCCTTAGTGCGGAGTGTGCTGACCAAGTTGAGGGACGCTCGGCTATATGTGAAGCTGTCGAAATGCGAGTTTCACAAGCCCCGGCTGGACTACTTGGGATATCGTGTGTCCTCCAACGGGGTGGAGATGGACCCGGGGAAAGTGGAGGCTATCCAACAGTGGCAAGCCCCACGGACCCGGAAACAGTTGCAGAGTTTCCTTGGCTTCGCCAACTTTTATCGGCAATTCATCCCACATTTCGCTTCCATCGCCTTGCCGCTCACGGACCTACTGCGGACTAAACAAATGGCAACGTTGCCGCGGCCAGGGCAGAAGCTTGTGTGGACCACTACATGCCAGCGGGCTTTTGAGGCGCTCAAGGCGCAGTTTGCCAGGGAGCCCGTTCTGCAACACCCGAACCCTGGCCTGCCCTACGTGGTTCAGGCTGATGCAAGCGACGTGGCTGTTGGAGCTGTTCTTCTGCAACGGCATGCAAAGGGAAGTTTGCGGCCCTGCGCGTACGCCTCCAAGAAGTTAACGACCGCGGAGAGGGCTTGGGCCATCTGGGAGAAGGAGGCCTTTGCGGTCCGCTGGGCCCTGGGGACTTGGAGACACCTTCTGGAGGGGGCTAGCCAGGAGTTCGAGGTTTGGACGGACCATAAAAACCTGGAAGCCCTGCAAACACCCCGCCGACTGTCCCCGAAACACGTACGGTGGGCCCAATACTTCCAACGCTTCCGGTTTCGCCTCAAGTATGTGCCTGGGGGTAAGAATTTCCTGGCGGATGCCTTGTCTCGGCTACCGCAGTACGATTGCCGGAAGGAGGAGGTAGTGCAGGCACTGGTACCGCCGCCCCGCCCGGTGGAGGAGACGGAGCACAGGGCCAACACCGTGACAGACGATTTCCTGCGGGCCTGTAGGGGAGCGTTGGCGACTGACGACTGGATGCGGGCGCACCCCGACACCCTCACGTTGCGGGATGGTTTAGCTTGGCACGGGGCCAGGTTGTATGTGCCTGCAGCGGCACGAGATCAGGCACTTTACCAATGCCATGACGCTAGGCAGGCAGGTCATTACGGGTTCGTGAAAACCCTGCATCTGGCCCGCCGCCAGTTCTGGTGGCCAACCATGAGACGGGACATTGAAAGCTACGTGCAAAGGTGCCGCATCTGCGCAACCACTAAGCCCTCCACCAAGAAACCGGCAGGCCTCCTGCAACAGGTGGCCGACCCCGTACGACCTTGGCAGGACATCGCGATGGACTTTGTGGTTGAGCTACCGGAAAGCAGGGGATATAACGCATTGTGGACAGTTATAGACCTGTTCTCAAAACAGGCCCACTTCATCCCCTGTAAGGGATTGCCCTCGGCCCGTCGACTAGCCTGGCTGTTTGTTCAACATATCTATCGTCTCCACGGGGTGCCACGACGTATCATCTCCGACCGTGGGGTACAGTTTACGGCCCGGTTCTGGAGGGAGTTCGTGCGTTATATTGGAGCGACACAAGGTCTGAGCTCGGCGTACCACCCAAGCACGAACGGAGCCGCAGAACGCGCGAACGCGGCGGTGGAGCGATACCTGCGCTGTTATGTGTCGTACCAACAGTCCGAATGGGTGGACTTGATATCCTTCGCGGAAGTTGCCTATAACAATGCAGTGCATAGCAGCACTGGGTTCTCCCCCTTTAAAGTGGTATCCGGTTACGAGTTCGTTCCTATCGCGGGGTGCGATCAGGGGGCCCCGGCATCCTGCACACCTGGGGCGTGGATGCACCGATTGGAGGAGGTGTGGGGGGTGGCTAAGAAGGCGTTAGAACAAGCAGCAGAGTCATACAAAGAGCAGGCGGACAGGAAAAGACGGTCGTTTGCACCCCCCAAAGTGGGTGATCTCGTCTACCTCTCTACAAAATACCTGCGGCTGCAGGTGCCATGTAGAAAGCTAGGACCCAAGTACCTCGGACCCTTCCGAGTTATACAGGTAGTCAACCCCGTCACCGTCAGACTCCGGCTACCTCCTCTACTGGGAAAGATACACCCCGTTTTCCACAGCAGCCTGCTGAAGCCTGCTACGACCGCCTCTGCAGCGGCAGGGGAGGGTGGCCCGGGACCAGTACAGGGCAGTCACTACGAGGTACAGGAGATCCTGGACTCCCGGAAACGAAGAGGGCGGGTGCAATACTTGGTGCTCTGGAAGGGGTACCCCATGGAGGAGGCTACCTGGGTACGGGATGAGGATGTGTGTGCACCACGCCTTCTCCGTGCCTTCCACCGGAAACACCCGGGGAAGCCGGGGAAGACCCCGGGGGGGACAGTTAACCACGTTACGGATCGCTCACCTCTCTCTCCTTGCATTCCAGGTGAGCCCCTGGTAGAGGGGGCGGCATGTCGGGCCTCGGCAGCCCGACACACGAGGGGGGGCCCCTCCACCCCCCCGGCACACCCGGCTACCCTCCCTCCGAACCCACCTGGAGACGGCATGGCCCGGAGAGCTCGGAGGCCCGCGACGCTCCCCTCGCCGCTCCCGGACGCGCCGCGGCTCCTCCCGGCCCCGCCAAACTGCAGCACGGCCCGGGGAGTCCAACGGCCCGCGGCGTTCGTCTCGGCGCTTCCGGACGCGCCGCGGCTGCTTCCTGCGCCCGGCGGCGCGTCATCCAGGGGCTCCCCGGCGTGGGAGGCTCCGAATCCCGGGCCGTCTCTTCTGGCGCTTCTGGACGCGCCGCAGCTGCAGGCCTCGCCCGCCGACGCGACGACGCGCGGTTCCCCGGCTCGGGAGCAACGGGCCCCGGACTGCAGCCAGCCTGGCGGAGGCCTGAGCCGACTTCCTAACTGTGCGGCCTGGGGGGACTTCCTGGCTGCGCGGCGCAGTGTGGCGACGCTGTCAGGGGACGGGTCCTTCCCCCCTGCGGTGTCCGGGTGGCTGGGTGACAGGGGGCTTCGGGGGTGGGTGCAGCAGGGAGTGGGTGAGGGTGAAGGGAAAGGGCGCGTTGGTGGTGACACGTTGGGGGAGCCTTACCTGCCTGAGCGTCGGGCGGAAGGCTTTGTAAGGGAGGGGTGGGGAAGTTATAGGGACTGGGAGGGCGGAGGCTTGTTTGGGTGGAGTTTGGGTGGGGTTTTTGGATGTGTATATAGCAGCGTTGGATGCAGATAGCAGCCAACGCTGGCTTTGTTTCTCGTTGCGGCTAAAGCTCTGTGGAATAAAGTGCTTCTAGACTGCGGCAGGAGTCTCTCGTTCCTGTTTTCGATATCTACCCTGTTCGTTGCAGGACGAGTTTTGACACCTACTATGTTGTACAAAGGCACCTGGTGGAATTAGTTTATACTTCAGTGTGTGGTCAACTCAAAACAATGGAATTCAGTTCATACATGTAAACTGTAGCTAAATTAACACTGGATATAACCATATTTCCTTTGTTGAGGGCAAAGCCACATCTCCATGTGTTTAGGATTGATAAGTGTGTTGTACAGTACTGTATCTCTGTGAATGGATGCAAGAAACAAAGAGTTTAGAAGGGTTTCAAAAAGACAGTGTTTTTTTTAAATAATCCAAAATTTAAAAGAGAAGGATTTTTTTTTATTCAGGTAGTCCTCAATTTACAGCAGTTCATTTAGTGACCGTTTGGAGTTACAATGGCACTGAATAAAGTGACTTATGACTATTTTCACATTTATGGCTGTTGTAGCATCCACATGGTCATATGATTTATATTCAGATGCTTGGCAACTGACTCACATTTATGATGGTTGCAGTGTCCTGGGGTCATGTGATCCCCTTTTGCAACCATCTGACAAGCAAAGTCAGTCGGGAAACCAGATTTGACTTAACAACCATGTTATTAATTTAACAACTGCAACGATTCACTTAACAAATGTGGGGGGGGGGGGAAAGCCGTAAAGCTGACTTAACTCACTTAACAAATTTCTCACTTAACAACATGAATTTTGGGCTCAGTAGTGGTCGTAGGTTGAGGACCCGCTATATTTTACGTGTGTGGGATGTGACCTTGTTTTGGGTGAATTTAGAAGGAAATCATTTTGAGTGATCTTGCTCTTTGAAGGAATAACATTGATGAACTTAAACTATTTTAGGTTTCAGAAGTGATTTGAGGAAATTTATTGCATTTCTATTAAAAGGTGTTTTGTTGGATTTGGATATTTATTTATTTTATTTATTTTAATTCCATTTATATCCCGCCCTTCTCCGAAGACTCAGGGCGGCTTACAAGCTTAGCAGTAGCCTTCATTCTATGTATATGCCTGCTTATTAGGGCTTTCACACACACCCCAGCGACATTATTACAAAGTCAGCTTAATTGCCCCCAACAATCTGGGTCCTCATTTTACCTACCTCGGAAGGACGGAAGGCTGAGTCAACCTAGATATACTAGATGTATATTCATCTCCTACTCATCCCAAACTGGGTTTTTTCAGAACCAGTGTTCAGATCTCATACCTGCACTGTAGCTATTCAGTTGTTCTCTCACACCCCAGTTTCATAGCAGATAATCCTCAAAACTTCATACATGGTCATTGGCTACAAGAAGTTAATGTCCCCTACCAAATGTGATGCTGATGTTAACTAATCTGGCTAAAATGCCCTAGGTTTTTCAATAATGCGCTAGAAATGCTACTCTCACAGAATGCTATAGAACACTGATCCCATCTCAGCGAATAAAGGAATTGCACCATACATAATAACAAGTCAGCATTTGCCAATAGCAGGGGGTCTGCCGGGTCACTGCAGTGGAAAATTTCTTCTTTATCTCTGTATCCTGGGACAATGCTTTGCTTCCTGAGTCAACCATGTCTACACCTTGAGTTCATTGGCCTGTATTCTATTCAGTGCTGGATGAGTTTAGAAATAAAAACCTGGCAAGTTCACAGCCTGAGGTGGAATTGTGTTTTATCACTCAGTCCTTGTATCCGAGCACTGGCCTTTGAAAATAATCCAGTTCATCTTCCCAGCTTGCTCTCTTCTTTTTGTCTCAATAGGTCCTTTTTCATGCCTTGTTAGCACAATTTCAGCTGGTTTGAAGAATGCTTTGAAGGGCAGGCCTGCCACCTGAACCACCATGGCTATCCTTTGATGTTAATCCCAGCTTTATGTTTCTACATGACATTATTGTGGACAGGCTGGTGATGTCTCGTCACCTGGCGGCATCATTACTGAGCAAGTAACTCCATCAATAATGCTGAGATTCCTGCAGTTTTCCTTTCAGTTCATGGTTGAGAAGTTTAAGAGGATAGATAGGGTAAGAGGTTACTCATTTGTCGCTTTTCCAGTGCTACGCTGGCTGGGAGATTATGGAAGCTGTGGTCTTAATATATTGAGCATTCACTGGAGGAGGCAAATTCTCACACTCTGACTTCCAGTTCTTGAATTTTAAATTTTATATTGTATATTATGCCTTATTTTAATCATGACACTTCTAACACAAATAAACAAGCAAACTTCCAGTAAGTCAAAAAGAAAGATTCTTTCGTACTTGGAGTTGAGGGGGGGGAGACTATTTTTTTGTGTAAACTTATTAATACAAGATAAATTAACATGAGCATTTGCAATTCTCTCTCTGTCTCTTAGATCTAATCAAGTGCTCAAAAAATTGGCTGGGAGATCAGAACTGGTCTTAGTCGCAATAATAATAATTGGTCAAGTAAAGACCTTTTTTAATCATTTATATCTTGTTAACATTCTTGGACTTTGGCCCAACTTCATTTAAGCATTCTAGATCCATTCCAGTCTCAATTGTAGCAAGCCACAAGATTTTTCTTTTTCTTTCTGGCCTTAGGGCAACACAGCAGTATGTCACACCTATCCCTTAACCCACTTTGTTAGCACTTAGACTTATATACCATCTCATTGTGCTTTACAGCACTCTCTGAGCGGCTTACAAATTCACAATATTGCAACAATCTGAGTTCTCATTTTACCTTCCAAGATGGAAGGCTGAGTCAACCTTGAGCTGGTCAGGATCGAACTCCAGACTATGGGCAGAGTTAGCCTGCAATACTACATTCTAATAACTGTGCCACCTTATTCAACTTCAATATTGTGAATGATCACCATTTGTTTATTCGACAAGGTTCCACTATCCTGCACAAGGAGAAAACTTGATAGGTGATATTTTCTTTATCACTGTGTCTAATTATCAGAAAGCCATAGTTCCTTTTGTATTTTTACCTCTCAAGTCCTCATTGATATATTGTCCATAAAATCTCACCTTTAAAGTAAATCTTGCAACAGGCAAATAAAAATTAAGCTGTATTTCAAACTGGAGAGCAACACATCTATCAATCTGTATCAGGATGTGGTCAAAAAAGATAAAATGGTAGCTTCAATGGTGCAATCAAAGTTCTGTTTTTATGTCCTTTGGGCAAAGCTTTGCATTATCATGGCCACCTGTAGTTTAGCACTTTTATGACCACACCCCATGGATACCCCTAACTGATTTTTCATTTTTCCAATTTTAAATTCCAATACCTTCCATTTACCATTTTCAAAAATGCCTCCCAATTTTTATACATATTAATTTATTTTTCCCTAAGATTACTCATTTTTCTATGAACTATTTCCTGTGTGATTATTTTTCATTTCCTGTGAGTACTCACTTTTTAATTTAAACTTTCCTAACATATGCCTTTTTGTATGTTTTTTAAAAGAGGTACTTCTATCATAAAACTAATTTTAAAAACTGCTATTTTGTATTTCCTACATTGATCTAGAAGTATAAACCTGATGGGACTGCAAAGCAACCATATATACAATATTCTTGAGGTAATAACCTTAGTAACAATTTTTTAAATTTTGAAAATGTTGATAGAAACAAATGTTCCTATCAGAAATCATAGTTCAAGGAAATTGGACATTAAATCTAATCCAGAATTTAATGGATTTTCCAAAGTGAGTCTTTAAAACTCTGTATACAAACTGGAATACTCAAAGGAGCTGAATTAAAAATTAAAATTATATATGGAAAAAATATTGGATACAAAATCTAGATATTTTCTATTTTTTTAAAAAAATATTTCTTTTAGTGAGATAAATAAAACAGACTTTCTTTGGCCTACAGAAAAATGCCACTTTTATGTTCAAGATGCTATTTTCTTTGTTTTGTGTCCTTTAACCTTCTGTAGAACTGCTGTAGTGATTGCCTCCATTTCCTACACAAACGAAACAGTAGCATAATAGAAACAATAACAAAATCCCATCACAGTGGTAATCCCATTCTGTGAAGCATCCATTGTTATTCCTATCCTCCATGCCTTGTCATTTAATCAGTTTCCATGGAAAAACGTCTTTTCTTACCCACAACTAAGTCTTAATTAGCAACTTCATCAGCAGCTTTTTTAAAGCCCAAAGACAGTTTCACCTGGATAATTGCTGTCTTTTTGCCTGCTCACACATAAATAATGTTTGCTGCTCACTGTCTCACTATCATTCTCTCCAGGCTTGCAGATGGCAAATGGGACAGAAAGGGCTGTGGAAATAGCTACAACAGTATTTCTCAACCTGAGCGATTTTAAGCTGTGTGGAATTCAGCTTCCAGAATGCCATAGTCAGGGTGCTAGGTGAGGAACTCTGGGAGGTGAACTCCACATATCTTAATGTTGCTAAGTTTGAGAAACACTGGTCTACAGGATTAGTTTTTGAATAGCTGTCTAAAAGCCCTAGCTATGGAAGTAGGCTCAAAGGGTATGAGTGAGATGATTGCTTCAAGTCCTAATTTGGCAACCAAAACTGGTTCCTTCCATCTTTATCTTGAGAGATGTTGCATGCAATTTTTTCCTCTTCCCGTTTTTTAAACATTCAGTATATGCAGCCCCTTTGAATCCATTTGTCTTGACTTCTGGGCAAGATCAGTATGTCTAATAAGCAATTCCAGTGATTGTAGTTTTAAACTGCAGCATTTATTATATTATGACAAAAGAGTAGAAAGAAACAAAATCTGGACAGCTGGTCCAATAAGCCATGTGACCTGTTCTTAATAACCACATGTGTGTACTGCTGATTTGGTGCCAAATTATCTTCTTTCTTTTTAATTTGCTCAGCTCAAAAACTGGCTCAACAGTAGCCTAAGCCTCATTGACTTGACCGCTCTCCCTACTTCTTTCCAAGTCTGGATCTGTGCAGATTTTGTTACTTAGGAAACACAGTAGACAGACTAGAGAGGATGTCAATTCTGTCAAGAGAAAAGCACAATAACATCTTGTATAACTTCTACTGACAGTGACAGCCTCAAACCTGAAGGGGATTGAGGGCAAAGAACTAATTTTGCAATGGGACGATATCCAGTTTTTCTATTATTATGCTGGGTCAGAAGATCTCTCTTTGTCAAAACTAGCTTTGGTCCTGGGGAAAAGAGCTGGATAAAAATGTGCAGAAAGAAACAGTGATGATTTTTACAAACAGTGAAAGAGAGAAAGGCAAGTAGGGGTGATGGAAAAATGAAAAGGCATGTCATTATTTCTACACTCCACAAGGAGCTTGCCAATTCACGCAAGGCTGCTTTGTTGTCATTTTTAAGAGATTGTTAAATAAAAATCCAACTCAGCTATGTTATTACTATATTCACACATTTGTGTATGTATGTATGTATGTGTCTCTATCTCTATCTGTAGCTCTGTCTCTATATCTACGTATATCTATATCATGTATACCTATGTCTCTATAAATCTGTATCTACTGTATATCATCTATATCTATCTGTCTATCTATCTGTCTGTCTGTCTGTCTGTCTGTCTGTCTGTCTATCTATCTATCTATCTATCTATCTATCTATCTATCTATCTATCTATCTATCTATCTATCTATCTATCTACCATTATATAACTCACTTCTTTAAAGTGGAATATTTCATGATCTGGCTTTTTCATGTATTTATAATAGTTTTTCTATGTTGAATTCCCAAGACAACTTTCATGCTGGTCATGACCAAAATATTAGCATTCCTCTTAAATGGCATTCTTGCTCAGACCAATCCTTAGCTGAGACCAAATTTTTTCAACATGATGCCCTCCAGACTGGTTGGCCTATATTTCTCCAAACCTTTCGCCAACAAGAGAGTTGAAATTTTAGAGAGTATCAGTTTGGAGAAGGCTTCCCTGAACAGTTAATTTCAGTTTGTCCCAATTCCCTATCAAACATTACAATGAGTTCTACTTACCTAGTCGGTATTAAGCTGATTAAAAATTCTAGCAGACATCTGAAGGATTCCAGGTGAGAAATACTGCTTAAAATAAATCTTCCTTACACCCACACTATCCTTTATATGAAATAGTATTTGGAAACAGGTCATAAATTGGTACTGGGCCTTTTTAAAATGAAGAAAGTAACAATCCTGTATTCCAAAATAACATAGCTATGAAACTATAAGTAGGGAATATATTGTTGGTATGATACATAGCATGGAGGAAGCAGTCTTGTTTGGCTTGCTTGGATGCATTACTTTTGTTGACTCTTTTCAGCCTTTATACCTCTGGGCTCTTGGCCTAAGTTAAAGGAGAAAACCTCACTGAGTAATTTTGGGCCAGTCATTCATTCTCAGACCAACCTGCTCCAGAGGACTTTTGAAAGGAGAAAGGAGTGCTATGGACACAGCCTTGGGATGCTTAAGGAAAGATGATTGGGGTGGTGGTGAATCTAACAAGTAAATAAACTTCAAAACTATGGAGGCCACAAAAATAAAAAACATAATTTAGATTATGGTGATTTTGACAGCCAATTTACCAAAATTCTTCAGGCAAGTCTTCTATGTGCCATCAGAATGAATCAGGAAAGAGTAGTGTATCAATCATTTTCACAACGTATTTCAGAGAAAGAGACCAATGTATTGAGAACATTTGGACAGCACGAGTAGAAGTATACTGATTCCTTTTTGTAATGTAAAGTTTTATTAGTTTATAATAAACGACACAATGAAAAATACAGAAGTAAATAGCGGAAAAGATGGGGAAGGGAAAAGGGAGTAGAGAAGTGAGGTAAGGGAGGAAAAAAGAAAAAAAAGCATTGACTTCCGACTTCTTTTGGTACAATAAAGTCAAGTGTCAACTTCAAACCTCAACTTTTTACTTTTACAAAATAATATAAACTAGCCATTTCGATAGCATCAAGTCTATCTAATTACTAAAACCCAAAATCAAAATTTCATTTTTTTCCACCTCAAGCACAAATCTAGAAGTGGTTTCCACACGGCAATAAAAATGTTCATATTCTTTTCTTTAATCTGTCCAATCAGTTTAGCCATGTCTGCTAGCTCCATCAGTTTTTGTAACCATTCCTCCGTTGTAGGAACAGATGTACTGTAGTCTTCTATTTCTGAGCGTGGAGTAGTCTTGCTGCTGCTAACATATATAACATCAAAGTTCCATATTTTCCCCCCAGGTCTTTGTCCATTAGCTCCAAGAGAAAAGTCTCTGCTTTTCATTCTATATTCACCTTAAGACTTTTCTGTATTAACATTTGAATCCTATTCCGATATTTTCTTACTTTATCACACATCCACCATAAATGGTAAAAACTCCCCTTTTTTACTTAAGTATACTGACTCCTGAAGAAGTACCCAAGAAAAAGACCAGGGAAATTTCCATCTAAATTTAAAGAGAATACAAAGCATATGTTTCCCACAGCTAACAAACACAATATCAGAAACTTTTTATTTTTTAAAAAAAAAACCCACACAGGTGTTTTATCTCTAAAAGCTAATATTTGGTAATAGGGTTTGGCTGTTCAGTAATAAAGGTCAAGCATTTTTCTTTACTGGAAAAAACCATTAACCTTTTTTTCCCCTGAGAGATAAGTGTTTAAAAAAGGAAGAATTAAGATGATGTTCTATTGGAAATGACAGAACAACTATTTTGAATGTGTTCAAGCCATGGGCTTATTTCCTAATTTTGGGAAACAATTATTTCCCTTTCCAGTTTCATTTCCAGGTGCTATTTCTAGAAAGGTTATTCTGTTCCTCAACTTTCTTTGGAGCTAAAATCCCAGCAATATAGGTAGTCTCATTTAGTGACCACGTCTAGGACCCACAACTTGGTTATTAAGAAAAGCTTAATGATTGTTAAATGAAACAGCAACTCTTGTGCTTACAATTTTATATGGACTTTCTTTAACTGAGAGGGCTGGTTTCATCACCTTGTAACTGCAAACAGTTGCTATCTGAAGTAATCACTATGTAAGAACTACATATATGAATAGGTACAAAGGCTAGGAGACATTTTCATTTCCACAGATTTATTCACCAATTTACACAATTTGTCTGTGCAAAAATTGCATGTTGTCTTTAATATGAATATGAGCTGTATTGTTTAATCAAGTACTAGATTCATGTTCTATAACAGGAGAGATAATGTGTAGACTGCATTGTTCTTATAGGTCATTGTAAAATGGAGTTTTTTTATTGTATCAAGAAAACTTTTTCTGGAGAGTGGCTGACGTATATGCAAGTTCTATTGTATACAACACCCTTTCAGCTTCCACCATCCCTACCTGAACCTGATGTAGTTTCTTATTAGCACATAATAATCCTAGACAAAACCAACTTCATATTGAGTGCAATGAACTGTCTCTCCAAGAGGACATGCAAATATAATACTGTGAAACCTAGGTCCTACAAGTATTGAAATTTACAAAAGAGAGTTTGAAACATTAATATTACTTTTTCTCCTGCCATGTGCAATAGGACAAAACATGTATACAAAACAGATGTGAGAACATAGATTTCACAATATCCAATTGTCAAGAAAAATTTTGTCCTATCTTTTCTAGCAGAAATAGAAGCCCTTTCTCCATCAGAAGAACCATATAAGATTTTGTTTTGCTTTCTGTTCCTAATAAATCATCTCTCCCAAGGAATTGTCACTGAAACAGAAGCACCTTTAAAAGAAGCTAAGGACAAAATAGTGTAATGCTTCCTCCTCCAGAAAAAATTTTTCACAATTATTTCCCCTGCTTCAAAATTGCTCTGTCTAGCCATGACCATGAACTAAGTCAATTATAACTAGAGATGAGTTACACAAGCATTATATATTATCTTAAGTGGTAGAGTCAAACATTTCTGAAATAAAGATGGTTGACTTTGCCACTTATTGTAAAATAAACTGAGAATAAAATTAAGGCTCTGAATATCCCTCTGAAATAACAAACCCAAGTTCTTTCCTAAATATTTGCTTCACACTGGATTCTCTAGTAGCAGGCCCAGTAAGCTGTTGTGGGGGCAGAATAAGGAGAGATAAACTGTCCTCTATTACTAATTTATCAAGCTACAGAGAAGCCACGATTCTATGCTAACTGTTAAAAACAGCAATAGTCTTGCTGTTTCCTTAATAGTCTTGGATTTCCTTAATCCAAAATCAGCACCTTCCCATTCTGGAAATCAATTAAGAAGTTTTAAAAACAACAAAACTTCTTAACTGACTGGATTGCCAGCTACAACTGTTCTTTTTCCTCCAATCCTTTTATTCCTTTCTCCTTTTTTGATTTAACTGATGTTCTGACTGAATCCATATTTGAAAGAACACCCAAAATATACACAGATAACGCTTTAGGACTAATATATACAATTGGCTAGTGTGATGATGATGAAGCCTTGGTTTCCTGCCTGAAACGATGTGCCTTGGGTCCCTTGCAATTTTCTCAATCTCCTACTCTTTCCTCCCGTTTTAATTGCAAAATACTGGCTTGCTTGTAGTCCTAGGGAAAAACAAAGCAGCAGACACTTCATGCATTTCAAAGAGCTGTTGTCAAAGTAACTGCAAATCTAGGTGGGTTTACTTATCCGTATTCTCCACTTGAAAAACTCCATTGGAAAGGATTTTCAGGCTGTCAAACGCTATTCCTCTCCTTGCTGCTACTATACCAGTTGCACTCCCTCCAACCTCTTGGTGAGGTTTCGATGTTGAGAAGCTTGGTGGTAGGCCTGCTTTTGGCCCTTTCAGCAGCCCATGGTGGGTATGATTAATGAGCAGCTTCTGGCAGGCACAGCTTATCTGGAGAAGACACAAAGGCAGTCAGAAAGCAGGCATGAAGTGTACGTTTTTCACTCACAGCCCCTCTGCTGAGCAGAGAAGTGGAAGGCAGGCATTTTCATGCCTCTACCATGAGGCACAACATCACATCTGCAATCTGAAAAAAACCCTCCTTTCATTGAGCTCCGGGAAGAGAGCTTTCAAGTGTGTGTGTGTGTGTGTGTGTGTGTGTGTGTGTGTGTGTGTGTGAATATTAACACCAGTCACTTTAGGAATGCAAATAAAAAGGACTGGAGAGGAAACTGTGCCCTGTGCGTTTTCAGATCTAGAGTCTGTAAAGAAAAACACAGGGCATGGAAGAATCAATCAGTCTAAATAAAATTACATGTGGCAGTGGAGATGAGTGGTTGAAAGCAGAGTAGTTGGGAACTGGGTGAAGTCTAAATCAGTTCTGCATGAAAATGAAAACCACTTTTACTTTCATTTTCATTGAAAGCCACATTTACACAAAGGCACAGTTAAGAGGAGAATGGTTGCTTCTACACAAAATATAACCTCACAAATTCTTGAGGGCTACTGGTCCAGTGGAAAGCTACTACCAAAAAGTGACCGTTGTCATACAGGCCACAGCATTCTGTCTCCTACTCTGGAATATAAAATCCTTGTTCTGTTCAATCGTAAACCAAAAGAATCTGAAATCGTCAAACTGGGATAGGATTCCAAAATAGACTTTGATCTTGACATTGACTTTAGTCCAAATATTCATGAAGATTACAGCAAGCAAAATTTTGGAAAACCTGTTGCTATTTAGAAAGATTGATGGATATGTGGAGTTCTAATGTGGGACAACACGTGTGAATCACAGTGGCATCATTGTGCCCTACAATATCCGTAGAGCCTGCAACGGGGTTACAAATAGTCAACATTTTTCTTTGTTTGTTTCCTTTGGTAGGTAAACTTTGTGCATTAGGTCTAGTGTAAGTTTGAAACAACCATTTTGAGTGTTTTTAATTTTAAAAATATGTAAAATCATGCAATCACAAATAAGTACTTTTCCCACTGAATATCAAGAATGCTGTCTGAAGATACACGAGGGGTGGGGAGGCCATGCATATTGAACAGCTAGAGGCAAACTATTGTGCAGTAGTGTGAACTGACAGCACTCTGTTTCTACAGTATAGAAATTGTAGAAAACAATCAGAGATTAAAGTAATGATTTTCCAATCTCTGAAACAAAATTTCATCAATTTGTTAATTTCCAGCATTGGAATTATACTTTCCTCATAGGAAAACTAGAAGCACCCAAAAGAGGAGCAGTGCAAGCAATGCTGATCAAGGAAGTAAAAGTATCATTGCAACCTGCATACACATGCATTATAAAAAAATAAAATGGACATGCCAATATTAACACCACCCAACCTAGGGCTATCAAAATGCATACATCCTATCCCCAAAGCTTACAATTTTTTAAAAAAATCTCCAATCCTTCCCTGTTCGGACTTTATTTATATTTTAATGTCTATCAGATTATCAGCAAGCTGTTTTTAATAAAGATAAATGGCTTGTCCTAAATGTGATTGATGAATACCATGGTTAATGTAGCTTCTTGACTAACTGAAATTGTCAAGCAAGATTAAGGCAGACACCCATCATGTCCTATGTCCTTGTCAGACTCAACTTTTTAAGCAAAACATATTTGGGATGCTAATAAAAAGTAATTGAACTCATTAATATTTTACTTTATTGTTGAGTCTGTATCCTATTCTTTCTCCTGGTCATCTACAGAATGGGCCATTAATTCCTCAACTGTCATTAATTTGTTGCTTGAAGTCACAAGGTCTTCAATTTTCACACACACAAAAGGCTTTAATTAGTGCGGAGAAGTGGAAGATTGAAGTGAAAAGTTACCCCTCATCTTCTTCTATTCCCATTTCTTTTTCTTCAGTATAAAACTGAAAATACATTTATTTTTAATGCATAAAGTAGAGAGAAGCAAGCCTGCTGCTATGCGGAAGCTGCTACTTATTCTGCTTAATACATTTTCATTTGAATTTTCAAAGGAATAGAAAAATGCAAAAATAATTTCCCTCTACTTTCCTTCTCCCTCTTTTTTTCATCTTGCTTTTTCAATGTACTGGACAAGAGAAAGCAAACATGTTGATGTTCTGCACTACAAAGATATTACTAAAGACCATTAATGAACTAATTTTCAATAATACGTATTCAATAGATCATTGAATTTCCCTACAACTCTTGTATTAACGTGGTCAGTCTTACTGGGCCTGCTGGGTACCTGTGCATAAGGCCTTCAGGGAATCCCAAGCCTGTAGTTGAGATGGCAGAAATATGCAAAGGGCCTGAAACATTTTTTTAAGCTCAGAAAAATGGGATAATATTCCATTTCAAATTTTAGCAAAATGAAATATAAGAAAACAGAAAAATCAAGATTATAGAAAAAAAGAGTCAGGGGAAAAAACAAGGTTAGGTGTGCAAAAAAGAAAAAGGAAGAAAAAGGAAGAATAGAATAACCTTTCTTTATTACATTTATAAATGGAAAATATAGTAGCCTTTTACTCTAAGATTAACAAATCGCACATCGTTTTTCTATAATCCCCAAATTAAACATCCGAAAGCGCTTTCCAGATAGAAACAAAGTTAAAGTCTTTTCTTTAAACAAAATAGTCAATTTTGCCATCTCCACCAACTCTATTAAGGTCACTATACATTCTCCCATTGTAAGAATCTGTTAGTCCTTCCATCTTAATGCATACGGAAGTCCTGTTGCAGTTGTCATATATAAAAACAAAGTCCCATTTAAAAAAAAAACCTATTTATCAAACCTAAAAGATAAGTCTCTGGTTTTAATTGTACATTTGGACATTGTACCTTTATTCCATTTATTCTCTGAATTAAAGTATGCATATTATCCCAATGTTTCTTGGCTTTCTTACATGTCCGCCAAAGATGATAAAAAGTACTTTCAAACTGATGACATTTCTAAAATATATTTGACCCTTGATAATAGTAATCAAGGTTAGAGTTAGAGATACCAGTGTTACAAGAGATTAATGGAATCATATTTCATCAAAAAAGGAATGGGTGGGAGAGAGAGGATGTAAACTTTCCTTTTCAATATCAACAGCACTTAGATTTATATACCGCTTCATAGTGTTTTACAGCCCTCTTTAAGCAGTTGCCCCCCAACAATCTGGGTCCTAATTTTACCGACCTCGGAAGGATGGAAGGCTGAGTCAACTTTGAGCCGGTGAGACTCGAACTGCCAAACTGCTGGCATCCAGGAGTCAGCAGAATTACCTTGCAGTACTGCATTCTAACCACTGTACCACCAAGGCTCTTTTTAACATGGGTGGTTTCATGAAAAATGTTAATGGGGAAGATACAGAGCTATAAAAATTACAGACACCATCTGAAAAGGACTTCTTGTAGAAATTTTGAGCAGGTCAAGGTCTCTTATGAAGGCTTCCAAAAGAAAATACTTTCTAGGGGCAATAAATTAGATTAACTTCATGTATAATCAAAATGAAAGTAATCTTAATGTAATATTTCTAGCTAAACCTGTTCCCTATGCCTGATGTTAAATCCCTCCTTGCTTCTTCCATGGATTGTTTTTCCAACGTCTTGTGGATTTTCCTTTATCAAAGGCTCAGGAAGCCTAATCCCAGTTTCCAACTTGTTGCTCTTCTCCTTCTGCCCAGATTGCTGCCTATAATTTCCAAAACAAAATTATTTATACCTGGAGAGAAATCTGGGGGATCTATTCTTGGGCTGTGGGCTAAAACAACCTTCAAAAAGAAGATTCTGCTTGCAACAGAGGGATATATATTCCCTTTTTTGGGGAAAACTACTTAACACTGTGAATGCCAGGGAAATGCATACAAGAAGTACTTGCAATATTAATATGAGAGAATTTGTGTGAACCTAGGCTAAACATTAATATCCTACCCTTATCCTGTACTTCTAATACACTAATTTCATATTTAATACGTTATCAAAAGTCTAAATAAAAGCCACTTCATGCAAGCATGGAATTTGTTTATTTGCACCTGATAACTCAGTTACGTCTGAATTTGTGAATGATACAAATGGAGGAGGAAGTTGCTAATAGGTCTAATCATGATATATGATAGGAGATCTATGTGATTCTGCATTAGTTTCCACAGGTATATGCAACCTATGGCCCTCTAAATGTTGCTAACATGCATTTTTCAGCTGCCTGAGAAGCATGGCTATTGAATACTGCAGTTGGTAGTTCAGCAGTTATGATATTTATTTCCAAATAACTGCAGTCTTTCAGCAGGGGAATCACCAAATGCAAAATTACTTACAATAGAACTCATAGCGAATTACAAATTTATGCACAGGTTGAAATATGTTACAATAGGTCAGAGTGGCATTGGTTGCCTTGATGTTCACAAAGGGTGTTTTTTTTTACCCTTACAAGAGCTGGATTCATGAGATTTGCTTCTGTACATTCATCATTTATATGAGAAAGTTTTTAGGCATTTGTAATTATATATTCATTTTAAAAGTTCAGGTCAAATGCAAAAATGAAAAGAAAGAAAAGAAAGAGAGAGAGAGAGAGAGAGAAAGAAAGAAAGAAAAAAAGAAAGAGAAAGAAAGAAAGAAAGAAAGAAAGAAAGAAAGAAAGAAAGAAAGAAAGAAAGAAAGAAAGAAAGAAAGCTTTAATACTAATCAAGAAACAGGCTTCTTGTTCCCCCAGTTCTGAGAATGATGACCTCCCAGTCACAAAATATCTGTAAAACTTAAAATATTAGTCATTTATATTACAGGTGTTTTTTTAAAGGCAGTTTGGTATAGTGGTTAAGGCATCTGTCTAGAAACCAGGAGACTCTGTGAGTTCTAGTCCTGCTTTGGGAGACTTCAGGGATTTGTCCAGGCAGTCTCCAAGAATTGAGCACAATTCAACAGAAGGAGAAAAAAAAAGTAGCACAAGTAGAATACAATTTTCAAGAAGTACGTTTCCTTTGAAAAGTAGTTTTCACTAGAATTTCTCTACACTACAGATAATTTTCGAGTTATGACTGTAATGGAGCCATTCCATCATGGTCACGATGGTCATAAAACAGGTCATCACGTGACTGTTTTCATACAACAGCCACAGTTGTAAAGCAACCACAACCATTAAGGGAATGCCATCATTATTAAGTGAACCAATGGGAACCACAGTTGTTAAGGGAGTGCCATCTTTATTAAGAGCCATGGTGACAGGGTGATTAGAATGCAGTATTGCAGGCAAACACTGCCCATAGACGGGAGTTTGATCATGACCAGCTCAAGGTTGACTCTCTCTTTCTGAGGTCGGTAAAATGAGGACCCAGATAGTTGGGGGCAATATGCTGATCTATAAACCATTTAGAGAGAGCTGTAAAGCACTGTGAAGCAGTATATAAGTCTAAGTGCTATTGCTATTGTTAGGTGAAGCAATGGGGTGTTTTTGCCAAAAATCAGAATTGCAGTGGTGGGGGAGGGGTTGCAAGAACTTCTTTAAAACACAATCATGTGCCTGCAAGATGCTACAAACAGCTGTAAATGCCTGCCCATCAATACTTTGGATACCTGGTATACCTGACTGATGGTACGCTGAAGACCACCTATATGAATGTCCCAATATCATTGTTATTTTTAACTGCTCAAATGTCAGAGTGAATTTAGGGAAGTTATACCCAGTTCTATTCATCCACCAACAGAAAGGATGCTATGGGCACATCAGATGCCAGGTTCTCACAGAAATCCCAAATTGCTGTTGGGAACAGTGATCCCTTCCCTGGGAAACAGATTTAGTGGATTGTGGGATATTGAGATGGGAGAGAAAAATTAAGCAGTAAGGAAAGCTTCCATGAGTGAGCAGAAGTTGACTCCCAAGTCATTGGCAGATTATTTATAACAGAAAAAAAAACATTTTCTCTGACATTTTTTAATTCAGCAGCTTACTCGTGGACATGAGTCAGATTTATGTGCGCTGAGAAATAATCTTTTTCCATGCAGCCATTGCAGATATTTTGAATCACCAAGGACTCAATCACAATACAATTTCTGTGTAAAAAAGACTGGCAGGTGAAGTTAGCAAAAGATGAATCATTCCGATCATAAATGGCTGTGTAAGTTGACCTTTGTAAGAAGAGCACATAAAAATACGAGGAAGCCATGGCCCTTCAGCTCTCCTCTCTGACAAAAAGGAAGCTGTTTGTTAAAGGATGGCATTCAAACACATTTTTCTGTGAATTCAGTTTCGGCTTTTTTTTTCCCCTTTACAGATTCTTGCGTGGAATTACAGGGCTACATATTGACCTAGCTTAGACAGATCACCACCAGCAAAATCTTTGGCTGAAAATTCCTTTCAGAGTTAAAAAATGAAGCTATTATGGGAATTTTGTAAAGGAAATGACCTGCAAATCAAATAGAATGGTATGCTCTTGAAAATAGTATGTTTTCCATTTTGTTTGGCTTTCTAAATAATGTTTTGATTCTGTGTCACCCAGTCTTTACACATCTGATGAATTGTTCACTGGTGGAATTTATGGCTTTAGTGAACTCTAAGACAACACTCTGCAAGCCTCGTCTAATCTAAGCCACTCCTCTGCACAATCCCCAATACTTACACGGCTTTGTTGAAATATTAATGCAACCTATCTTAGTACCAGAGCATTCTCTGGGATGCCCCAGATACAAGCATGCCAATGACTCCCGTTTCTGACTATTTCAACCTGCTTAATATTATAATCAAAACAAAAAATTAACTATGAAGTATCACGCTGTAACGTGCCTGCAATATCAGCAACTTTATTTTTAAGAGTTTGTTTACAGTGTATTTATTTATTTATCTATTTATGTCACTCATTTTTTATAAATAACTCAAGGTGACTACCATACCCAATTCTCCTTCCTCTTATTTTCCCCACAACAACAATCCTGTGAAGTGAATTGGGCAGAGAGAGAATGACTGGGCCAAGGTCACCCAGCCGGCTTCCATGCCTAAAGCAGGACTAGAACTCACAGTCTTCCTGGATTAAAATCTGCATCCTCAGGAACCTAAGTAAGAAATGCGAATAGTGTTGATCTTAATTCCAGCCATCTCACTGTTCCCAGGACTTAGTTTACCATTTAGTTAGGTTAAAATTGATGTCCATGAATGCTGATCACTAAATATTTTACCAGTCCCGGGAAATTAGGATACATAATAACCTTTATTTATAACAACTAAAATTAATATCCACATAAGTTAAACAATGTCCCCCTTTTTTTACAATAAGTGGCAGAGATTGCTTAAACAGCCAGCCTTTCCAATAGCAAACCCTTCCTTTAATTCTAATAATCAGTGGTGTAAACTTGCAATCCTAACCTCACTTGGGGAAAAAAAACTTCATTGAATTCAGTACCAATAAAGGATAAAATTTGTAGGATTGAAATGAGGGATCCTTGGTGCTCTCTGAGTTTGGTTGTTTTCTTGCAGATGTTTCATTACCCAAACTAGGAAACATCATCAGTGCTAGTTCACTAGCACTCATGATGTTATCTAGTTTGGGTAATGAAATACCTGCAAGAAAACAACCAAACTCAGAGAGCTCCCCTTTCTGAGTTCAATAGATATTTGAGTAGACATACATGAGACCTTGTTGAAAAGAAAAGAGATTTGTCACAGAAGCTTATTTTCTAGAGAATATTTTCTAAGATGATATAGCTGTCCTTTCCTTTGATTGTAATTTCCCTTGGCTGCCATTACCAGTTTCCATTTAATCATACCAGACTAATGAATGAAATTGCTATGGGCTGCCACTAAAATTTGTTGCAACAGGAGAATCAATGTTCACCATCAGACTTTGTATGGCATATCAAGCACCCCATTTCAAAGGTGAGCAGAGCTTGGACTCATTTTGGGAAGGTTGGGGAAGAGTTGAAACAAGGAAAGGGGATTCCTTCAGCTTTAAGGTACCCAGGGCTTTTTTTCTCATAGAACGCTCAGAACGGAGTTCCGGCACCTTTTTTGGATGGAACCTTGTAGGGTAGGCAAGGCGGGTTGTATGACATGTGTGAGTTCTGGCACCTTTTTCTTTAAAAAAAAAGCACTGAAGGTACCTATATACCTCTTAACTCCTCAGGATATGAATACAAATCTTAATCTTTTGGCCACTTCTATTTAAGGGGCTATAAAATGGCAGCCAATAGGGTGCATGTTTACACACTTATTTTAGGATAATGTATTGCAACAGGAGACTGCATAGGCCTTAAGGATAATTTTTATCTATTGCAATGACTTTGTTTTGCCAATGTTATTGGATCACTTTCAGGTTTTTTTTCTTTTTAATACAAGCAAATGCTAATGATACTTAATTAGCTACTGCATGAAACCATTCAAACAATGGTAAGCTACTAGGAGTATAAACTACTTGCAGTGAGATAGGATGACACAGAAGAGCTGACATAATCAATTTAGAATTGCAGGCCGTAAACTAGACAATCCCTGCATAATTTCTTCTGCTCTCTTGACTCTGCTTTAGTTTAAGGTTGTTCTGTACAAATGGGATACAAGAACTAATAATAATACAAATTTAATAGTAATAATCATGGTTAATCTTTGGAATAGCTCAATAGATACCAGAATAAAGGCTCATTTCCTCAAAAATATACAATTTACTACATTTAGCACCAACATCTCCGCAACAACAGGAGGCAAATAATTAGCTGCAATGTGTAAAAACCTCAGCACTTCCTATAAGCATCTGCATGTAGTTAAGTCCAACACCACTGAGAAGTTATATTAATATCAATTAAGTAGCATTAACAACATTCTAGTTCATTTGCAGCAACACTAGTTTGGCATGGTTTCTTGTGCAGGAAAATATTCTAGAGATGTTTTCAGAACTGATGAAGTAATCCTCACTTCTATACCAATCAGCTCTGCATCTAAGGAAATGGTAGAAATAGCACAACTCACATTCTGTCATCTACTTCAGCAGGATATCCTGTAACATTCAGTTGGGTGGAATTGGAAAGTAATGGGTGACAATTATTAAACCACGGTAATTCAACTGGATTAATTTAATTTAATTTAATTTAATTATGGGACTTGTATGCCGCCCTATCTCTGGAAGGACTCAGGGCGGCTAACAACAATAAAACAACAATAAAAACAATGAATACAAATATTAAAAGAGATTAAATTTTACAAAGCCCCACTAAGAAACAATAAAAATTAAAACAAAATTAGAACCTCCGTCGTCAGTCCAGGTCGGCCAGTTGGAAAAGGTATGTCTTTAGGTCGCGACGAAAGGACCAGAGATCTGGGGCCGTCCGAAGTTCTCGGGGGAGCTGATTCCAAAGGGCAGGCACCCTGACAGAGAAGGCCCTCCCCCTGGGGGTCACCAGCCGACATTGTCTGGCCGACGGCACCCTGAGGAGACCCTCCCTGTGTGAGCGCACAGGGCGATGGGAAGTCGTTCCTGGCAGCAGACGGTCCTGTAAATATTTACAGAATTTATAGAATGTTGGAATTCATGATTCCCATAGGGATGAAATTTTGGAAAGTTGTAACTGCTTCAGCACCACCCCACTTTCTGACTACACTTGCCAGAACCCCATAGATTATATGATGGAAGGAAGGTGGAATGCAGTACCCCCACCCTATTACCCATTTCTCTCTGGTCCCTGCCTAGGCTGGCAGCAACGCCTGATGGACAAGCAGGATTGGCTACTTCAGAACAGATGTTCTGAAATCTCTTCATAGCCATGGGTGATTATTTTCCCATCCTTTACTCATCACCCACGGCTAAGAGATAAGGATGGGAAAATAATTCCAGGCCTCCAGGGCTGGCCAGGGATGCTGGTGGATGATGGATGAGCCCTCTTCCTCTCTGGAGGGAGGGGCTCTTAGGGATACTTTATATGTGGAGCTGGGATGCAGTTTTCCTCATGGTCCACAAGTCCCTTTGTTCCCCATCCCTTCATCAAATTGATAGACAATTCCATGTGTCACCCAAGGAGGAGGAGGACGAGTTATTTCCAAGCTCCCTGACAGCTTCCCACAAACAATGGCAATGGAAACCCCAGAAGAAATCATTCCTGCTCCCACTGCTTTTATTTTTTTATTTTTTTGCCTGCCCATGATTATTCTGTTTCTTTGTTTAGGTAAGGAAAGAGTTCTGAAAGGGTGATCCAACAGGTCACAGGTTAGTTAGTCTGTTCTAAAGTTTAACCAAGTATTGACCTCAGGTTGACCAATCTTGTAGTCACCTGTGTCCTCCTTTTCCCCATATCTGAAGATAGGAAAAATATTTGCCTTTCTGCAAATCACTAATACTAAGCCCTCCATGTTTTCTGAAAGATCACAGAAATAGTCTCTACGATAATAGTCCTCTCTCTGTGTTTCTGTCCTTTTTTAAAAAAAATAATACTAACATTAGCTACAAGGAAAGTTACAAGCCATTGTGTTGCTTTTAGCTTCCCTTAAGAGCCTAGATTTCTTTTGTGCTTCAGTCTTTGCTACTTTCTTTTTTCAGATATTAGTGACCTGCTGCTATCCATCTTTGGTAATTACACCCATCTTCCATTTGCTTATATATGTTGCAAACTCCATATGCATTTACAATCATCTCCCTAACTGACCCCCATTTTTCCTCCTTTGGAATGGAAGAAGATTGTATATATAGTGTCTTATGTTTGTGAGGTACTTAACCCCTCCTGAGCTATTTTGTCCTGTGGATTTCAGTCCATGCTTTTCGACCTAGTATTCTTCGGAAGTTTGTTGGAATAAGCTCTCGTGAAATATAATATGCATGTAAAAATCATACTAAGCTCCAATTGCTTCCGCTCCAGTATTTTGGAACCCAGTAGGGTGCCGTGGCTTTTTTTAAGGTTCCAGTTGATTGCTTCAGCCAGTTCTTTGCTGCTACTCCATAGAATACATGGAATGCTACCAAACAGTATGCAATTTTCTGCAATTTTCTGCAATTTTGCTTCATTTCTTGGTTTTGTATATAATAGGTTTGTTTTTTTGCATTGGTAAGTTTGTACTAACCACCTGAAGGATAGCTGACAGAGTTCTAGGTCTGTGTGAGGTTAATAGTTCACAGTAAGTGGGATGCTAGTGAGGGAAGTCAGCTCCCCAGAGAAGGAAATATTAAAAGAGCAGAAAAATATATTTCCTAAAAAGAAATTGAAGAACCAGGAAAGCATGCTCAATTTTCTTAATAGTCTCAGGTCTCGTTCCCCCCAAGCAGAAAACCAGTTCTATAGACATGCAAATGTGAGCCATCGGGAAGGTTGGAGCCAGGAGCTTCGGTAGACAAAGACATATACATACTCCAGCCCCAGGGAGGCAGGGGCTGGGACATACCCACAACCAGCAAGATTCCTAGCAAGATTCCTAGAAGGGCACACCTAGACTCAGGACAGAATACGTCACACAGGAAATACAAAGCCTGGAACCGGAAATAACTCCAAACAATAGAGTCCAGGGGGTATAAAAACCCACTACCCACATGTGGTCAGTCCTTTTTTCTGGATCTATCTTCCTGTCTGGCTTTCCTCTGCAACAAACTGTAACCCTCTTCCCAAAGCAGTCTCCATGTTGTTTATCCCTGACTTGGATGGAACTATGATGAAGACTTTTCTTCCAACACTAGGTTAGGCAATTATAAAAATAGTAAAACTGAAACCCCAAACAGTTTGTTAGATACCCCTCCCCCAGGCAAGTAGTTAAGGGATGACATTAAACACAGTAAAGTCACACAAGACACCCAAATATTCTATTTTCTTTCTTTCTTTCCCTGTTGAAAAGTGGTCCAGTCAACCTTGCTCAGGGCATTTTGATAATACTCTATAATTGCACCCTCAGACTTTTCACTGTGATTAAATAGATTATTACTTCCCCCATTATTGAAACATCACTTTGTGCAGTTTTAAAGAACCCTAGCCTTTGAAGAGATACTTAATTGAAGGGGCTGTAAATGTTCCTTATGAAAGCTCTCATTTGATTTACTAACAATCAATAGCCCATCTTTCCAGAACATCCAACACATCAAAGTCTGTGGACCCTTTGCCCCCACCCCTTGACTGATAGGTAATCTAGCCTGAAAGATGGTATCGATTGTTAGCAGCTCTCCAGACAGAGCTTGCATCAGTCATTGGTATGCAATGACCAGCTTGTTACGGATGTGAATTGTTACAGAGGGAGCATTCAGCAGGTCCAGTATGCAAGTGAGATTTCTTTAATGAAACAGCATTGAAAAACCACATGTCTCAGAGTGAATATGGATCCTGAAGGTGATGGCCAGAGACACTCATCAAAGAAAGCCTTCGAATTTTATTGAGAAATTGCAGAAGGAAAGCACATCAATGGCAAATGGCACGGAGGGGAAAGGGACAATCTTTGGGGAAATAGCCTTTAATGAGGAAATGGACTTTAAGCAGTTCTGATGGAAGAGCTATGAGTAGTCCCAGGGAAGAGAGGCGTATCTAACAGCAGCCTGCCCAGCACAGTTTTAGGGGAGAAAGAAGGTCTGGTACAGATTTTTAATAAACATTTTTGCCATGGGAAGACAGAAGAAGTGTGAGTTTTGGAAAGTTGTGCAGGCCTCAGCATTTGGGGTTAAATTCTGAGGAAAAGGAAAGAGGAAGTAAGAAGTCAGCCTACATACTGTATAATAGACAGAGGAGAAAGGAGAGGCTCCTGTGCTTGTTTTGTGGTCTCACAGGGCTAAATTCCAATCTGTTAAGGGGACTACACTTGCCAGGAGTGATAAAGCTCAGAGCTGCTGCCAAACCCCTGGAGTGACTTGAACTAAAGATGGAAAGAAGGTCTCAAAATGAGGTGGTTGTGTTTGGTTGGGTGTTTTCCCTTCCAATAGGCTGGTAGAAAAGTCAGGGTTTGGATATTGTGTTGGTCTAATGCACAGGTCTGCAACCCGCGGCTCCGGAGCCTCATGCGGCTCTTTCAGACGTCTCCTGCGGCTCCCAGTCCTCTGCCATGTGCAGTCCAAAAAAAAAAAAAGTTCAACCATTCAATTCAAATATGCAGGGTAGGTGCATATCTCGCCTTGGCTCCACTCTTCAATCAAACCCTGTTCTGGGCATGCGTGCATGTATGCACATGCGCACACATTTTTTGCGGCTCCCAGTTTTCCCTTTTGTGAGGGATCCGGTTCCGAGTGGCTCTTTCACTGTTTCAGGTTGCTGACCCCTGGTCTAATGACTATTAAGAGGGACAGTTGAGATCTTCCTCTCACCCAAGTACCCATGATCTCCCAATCCTACAGTTATACTTGGAACTCCTTGTAATATTTTCCTTGTCAAGATGATCAATCTTGTAATCCAGTCAACCTTCCAATGAAGTCCCTGCATCCTTGTTGCATCTGCCTAAATGGAGATTTTTATCTGATCAACAGCACTAAGCAAAACAACAACAACTAAATCTATGCAGAGGAAGAAAGAGAAGGGATGCCATGCAGAAATGCTCTTTTCAGTGCTGTTGTGCTAGAAATGCAGTGCCTTCCTTCTGTTTGATGTAGAATGAGAATTTAAGGGATGGAAATCTCTCGGGACCAGCTGAAGGGCAGGTTTCTGATGCAGCTGGGAAACTTCATTTCAAAGAATTGTAATAACAAAAATGGGTATGAAATAATGGCATATATCTGTTGCTTGGGTGTAGGATGAAGGTTCGTTCTCCAAGCTTGTTGATTGGTTTCCGAACATTTTGTTACAGGCTAGGTAACATCTTCAGTGGAGTTTAGGGGATGTCAGTGTCAGTGTTCTATTCATAAGGGCCTCAGGTGTGGGTGTGTCAAGTGAGGGTCTTGTGGTGGGTCAGGTATGAGTCATCAGTGAGAGGCTTGTGATGAGTTTTGTGGTGGAGAGGTTATATCAGGTCAGGGTCAAAAATGGGTATATAAACATGGTGAGTTTGGCATTTTGAAAACTCTCATATATTACTTACCTTCTAACTCAACATACAGCCTTGGAGTTGCTCATCTATGTAACATTAGTAAGTTCCTCTAATCAGGTTTATATTGCAGTTGCATCCCATCAAGCAAGCAAAATTTGCTGTTTAGAGAGGATGGGGAAAATCAACCTCCTAATTCATTTCTAAGCACATAATTAGTCTTCAGGAACAGTTGCCTTGCAGAGGAGGCTTAGAGTTCACAGGGGGGCAACTAAGGCTGAGAGGAAATAATGAGACCAAAATGGTCCTCAAGCTAGAATACTTATCTTCTCATACCCAGGCCTTAATAATAGTCTGCATGCATTTGTGTTAGCTCTAGCTGTGTGGTGGGCTGCAAATAGCAACAGCTGCTTGCATTTGAATGGAGAGACAGCTGGGAGCAGCTTCTGGAGCAGCTTCTGAAGCAGCTGCAGAAGCCTCTTACAATCCGAGCCATCCACGAAGGGGAGAGGGCATTGTGAATGCAATGTCCAAAGGGGCAGGGCTTTAATTTTTATAACCATCATCTGTGAGTCCCAGTGGTAGAGGGCTATTGTAGCAGCCAAGGATGTGGCTGCTATAATGATTTGAAAGCAGCCACCTTCAACTCTGTTATTTTATGACTCTGTGACATCTCCAGAGTCCCACAAGTTGCAGTAGATCTCTTTTGTAGGCTATCCATAGCCTAAGAGACCACAAAGCCTCCACCTTATGAAGGAATAGGATTTCAAAAGTGTTGGGCAAAGGGGTAAAAAATGAAAATCCCAATTACAACTTAGCACAGACATCAGATTGATTTAATATCTGTTCTCATCCTGGCTAGACTTTGAGCCAGTTTAAGAAAACTCTTGATACGCTTCAGTAGTAATTTGCCAAGTGTATAATCTGGACTACTATGTTCCTCTCTCTAAGAACTTCCTCTGCTCTTGTGCCCTCTCAGTTTCAATGTACAGATCTTATTCAACATGTATACATATACATATAGGCTCCATGAGGAGCCTACATAAAAAAAACCCATAGTAGTACAGTAGTATTGATTCCTGGAAACTGACTGGACTAGTCCCTGCAATTTTGTTGGAAATGTAGTGGTTATATTATTTGTATGATGTGCAGAACATTACAAATAGAAAACCAGCGGAAATGCTTTTTAATAACCTATTTTTACCTCAACTACTTTAGTTCTTCACCCAAGCCAGTTTATCGACAGATTTACAATTTTTATAAAAACTCAGTGGAAAGGTAGGTAGCCAGAGAAAAAAAAGAACAACACTATTAAACAGTACTACGAGAATAATCTTCTGCATGACAGTGAAGTACTATAACCACTAGGCTCTTCTAACACTAGTGGCAACAGTAGCCATAGCATAGACTACAAAGCCACAGGATGAGACCACTGACTCAGACTGTTCCAGTCT
Organism: Vipera ursinii; assembly: GCF_947247035.1. NCBI lineage: Eukaryota > Metazoa > Chordata > Lepidosauria > Squamata > Viperidae > Vipera > Vipera ursinii. The sequence goes on from NC_139512.1 coordinate 82,990,186, forward strand.
CTGCTTATTAGCTCAACAAAAGGCAGGGGCTTAAGTGCCACAGGCAAACCACACATTAACATTTGAATCCACATTAGTTGGGCTACTCCTATTTTTGTGTAGAACAGGAAAACACAGGCAGAGATTGCATTAATGATGCGTTGGGGATAACAAAAGGAGAACATCATTGGAAGAGTCATTTGAAACCAGATGGGTGGCATATACATTTAATAAACAAACAAACAAAACAAACATCATCTCTTCTTACCCTCTATAAACTGTGAGTGCTTCATATTCATAATGTGTCAACCTGACAGTGTAGGAATACCTTAGGACAGTGAAAACACAAGTTTAAAACCTATCACTGGACCAATATTTGTTTAGTCTTTTAGTCTAACCAAACTCATAGGAGGATAACATTGTGTGGAACAGTAGAAGCATCTTAGAGGCATTCCCCAAAAAAAGGCTGGTTACAAATTTATGAAGTAAATGAAACCGCTGAAACATTCTTTTCCATTTCTGCTCCTGCAAATACAAAACTACAAACAGCGTATCAGTTCAGTTTTTAAAAAAATCAGACTTACTGTGACTAAATTATAACTCAATTAGAAAAAAGCATGAAACCAAAGTGTTTACTGCGTAATCAAGTAAAACTACAAAAAAGCAACATCCCACTCCACTTCATTTCCTAGCTCCCTTTTTATTGAAGTGTTTCCCACAAATTATTTAACTTGAAAGTCACAGGTAAAAACATTTCTTGCCCTGATGTATGGCAAATGCTAAAAAAGGAAAGAATGGGAAATTTCTCTGTTCCTAATAAAAGCTTGATTCTGATAGATGTCATTAGAGAACAGTGCTGAAGTGTTCATAATGGAAAAAGGTACAAGCAGCTTTAGATAATCTAAGACAGGGGTGTCAAACTCAATTTCATTGAGGGCCGCATCAGCCTTGCGGTTGCCCTCAGGGGGGCTGGGTGGGTATGGCCAGGGTGGGTGTGGCCTACTGGGTGGGCATGGCTAGAGTGGGTGTGGCCTACTGGGTGGGCGTGGCCAGCTCTACATTGTTGGCATCGAGGGTGCCTCTGGGGGCCTGGGCAGGAGTGGGACAGATCTGAGGGTCTCTGGCGGAAGGAGGGTCTCTGGGCCAGGGCCGAGGCAGTGGGGGCCGTTCCCTCGCTGTTTCCAGGATGGCTTCGCGGGCCACATGAAACCACTTCACGGGCCGGATCTGGCCCCCGGGCCTTGTGTTTGACATGTCTGATCTAAGACAAAATTCTGCATAAGGAAAGTCAGAACTGAGAAAATAGATGTTTCTTCAATGGTTTTTCATTAATAAGATTTGTTTGTATATTTATTTATTTGGAAGTTGATCCTGAATGAAGTACAAAAACAAAACACCCTCAAAAGAATCCAGAGAACTATGGCAAAACTTCTGCTGATCTTTCAGTAGAGTACCACAGGTTATAATGAAAAAGTGCTGAAAATTGGGACACAATCAGAAAATATTTTCCATAGAATCATAACGGATTCTAGAAGGATCCTGAAGGTTGTTTTGCTGAATCTGGTGCTCACTGCAAGAATCCATGACTAAAGCATCCCATTCCGTTTGAACACCTCCAGCAACGACAGCCCTAACACCTCCACAGTCCACTCCAATTTTGAGGAACTCCTACACTTAGAAATTCTTCCTGAAGGCCAACAAACTCTACTTTCTTGTAATCTAAAGCTACCATTTCTTCACTTCTGGAACAACAATCTACCAATTATTAAATGCTTTTCAGTTACTTGAATGCAATTATCATGTCTCTCCACAGCTTTCTTTCTCCAGGCTATACATACCTAATGATTCTAGCTGTTTCTTGCAGATTTTTCCTTGAACAGGCTTCTTCTCACGTTGATTTCTCTCATTTGGAAACATTCCAGTTTGTTAATGATCTAATGCACTATTCTATATGTAGTCTGTCCAGTAAGAACAGAGAGGATCAATTATTTCTCCTGCTAATGAAAGTACTCTTCTAATAATGAGCCTATGATTGCATTTGTTTCTTTTTGATGCTGCATCACATTGTTAGCTCAAATTCAACTGTGTTGCATCAAGGCATCCACTTTTTTCTCTCCACATGTATCCTGCCTAATACAGTATTCTCCACATGAAGTTATATCTTTTATTTTTATGTTTTTCCTACCCAAAAGAAGGATTGTTTTGTCCCTGTTTATTTTTCAGCTTGGTGGTCCAGTTTGTCAACTTATTTCTGAATCTTGATATTGTCCTTTAAAGTAACAGCTATCTTCCCTACTTCTGTTACAGCTGCAAATTTGACAATTATATTTTATAATTGCTCACCCAAATCATGTGTAAATAAATTGAATTATATAGAATCCAGAATGGAGCCAAGCAGTACTGAAGACTTCCAACTTAATATATGTATATTTGCTGTACATGATTGTTGAATCAGATATGTATCTATCAGCTGGTAGTGCATATTTTATCTTTTATTCTAGAATATCATGGGAGTCTCTCATTTGGCTGAATTGAAAAATGCCCTATAATCATCCCATTCCCATAATAATTTTTACTTGGAGAGGGAGAAGGAGACAGAGATTGGACTTGCCTGGCATGACTTGTTTTTAATAAGTCCTGTCAAACAATGCAATTTTTTTCTAAATATTCATAGCCTGCTTATCAATCGTGTGTGTGTGTGTGTGTGTGTGTGTGTGTGTATACACACACACACATAACAAATCTGCAGTTACAAGGAACCCTTTTCTCCCTTTTTTAAAACAGGAAGAATGTTTCCCTTTTTCAAACTTCTAACAGTATATCTTCTATTATTTCTCAAAGAATACCAAAGGGGATTTGAGACCATGAGATTCTTCAAAATTCTTGGATACCACTGCTCTGATCCTGAAGACTTCAGTTTATAAAGGTGATCCCTAACCATCTCTTTCCTTATCTTAGGTTCTCTCTTCCTCCTTGTTTTAGTTGTTATGTCTGGGTCCCTTTAAATATAGTTCTTCTCTGAAGGAAAGTAGGAGGTGAGGAATTCTGCCCCTTATCCATCATCCCATACCATCTCTCAATTGCCTTGCAGCAATAGACCCACCCTTTCTTTTATTTCCTCCCTTTTAATAATGACATAACCAAAAGAGTGCCTTTTGATGCTTCTAGCTTCTCTGTGAGCTACATTCCTTTGTGCTTTATCCCTTCTGACTTCTTTTCTGCAGGTGCCCGCTAGTGGCTGGTATGTTTCTTTGCTGATTACACCCCTTTTAAAATTTTCATTATATGCCTAACTATAACTATGTAACTCCAGCTTCTTTGTAAACTCCTAGTGCATTTACAATAATTCCTAAGTTGACCTCCATTTTTATTCTCATTAGAACAATGCATAGTTTTCTAGTAATTCCAAGATCTTAGGTCTGAGAAATTTCCAACTCCCTTAAGCACCTGAGGTTTTCTATTATGTGATCCTGCTAGGTTGGTTGAAATCTATTTTCCTAACTAGTATGAGTGTAAACCTCTGCTCCATTTCTTCTTTCTGCAGTAGCTTGAAAATGAGGATGATGTAAGCACTTCCTCCCTAGATCCCCACTGTTTTTAATTCTATAACATATAGCAATGGTTAGTACTCACAGGATCTAAAACCACTCTGCACGTAAATCTCACTACCGCTAGCCATAATCTGGCTGTTTGAGCAAGAAGAAAAAGATTAGAATTGGATGGTTGCCAATTCTTAAATCATGATTTTGTAATTGGGCACCTGAATTCACTGAATGTCTGAAACTATTTAACAACAGCCTTGTGACTTAGTTAGAATTGATCCAATATATTGAATAGCAATTTTTTTAAAAAAAAAAACTCCAGATGGGAGTCAGTTCTGATTATTGGACTTTCATTATCTAAACATTCATCATTTTATCATGGTGGTGGAAAGGCTGCAAGGGACAACACTAGGAAAAAGCAGCCCATCTTCCTGTCCTCATTAGAAGGTGATATGTCACCTTAGCTGTTGCTGTATCCTCATGAGCAATTTGCACTGGACCTGGAATTGATGCTGTTATGTTACATTCTTTAATGGGAAAAAGACAGCTGCAGGAGGGTTGAGTATATGAATTGTCATTACTGAATAAAGGATGTCTTGGTCTGCCAAGGGACCACTAATCTAAATAATGGCTAGAGTAAGATTTCAGTGAAGCTTACACAAGTGTCAGAGCATCCAAGTGTATGCTGCTTATTATTATTATTATTATTATTATTATTATTATTATTATTATTATTATTAATTATTATTTTGAAAAGTAAAATATTTTTATTATACCGGCTTCTTTTCCCTATTTAAAAAAAATATCTCAAGAGATTCTTTTAAAAATGAACTTCAATTTTCAACATGAACCTAACAAAAAAATGTCAACAAAAGAGATGAGAGGGAGGAAAGCATAAAGAAGAACTCTAAATGTATTGTTGCTGGTAACTATTTACTGGTGTAAACAGACCAGTTGGAATACAGCCAATATCTACCTTGAATGAGAATTATGAAGTGTGTAATTAGCAATGGAGTGTACATAATGGAGAAGATGAACTCTCAAAAAACATTGGAGGCATCCCACAGATGCATGGTGAATGATGATGAGTCACTTCCCTTGAGGACATGTCTATTGTAGCAGCTTAGTTTTATTTACAACATCTTGGGGTTTTGAAATAACTGCTCCCCAAACGGTGTACCAAACAGTTCTATAAAGTGTCTTTAAATTACATATGGTAATTCCTATAATTATCCCAATAAAGAAAACATAGTTAAGCAAAATATAGAAATAATTTTCTCCTGCTGTTGGACAGGACAGATTCTTCTGGAAAGAGACAGATTAATAAATAGAAGCTGGAAGACCATTTCTAAATAGAGTCTGGAGAAAGAGAGAGAGAGAGAGAGGAGAGAGAGAGAGAGACAGACAGACAGACAGACAGAGACAGACAGACAGACAGACAGACAGACAACCATGCACACACCTTTTAGGGCATGAACAAGTGTCCAGTCACCCAACTCTACTCAAATTAAGGGATTACAGGGTTGTAAAAAGGAAGTTTTAATTGACACAGAAACAAGCAAGCCTTGAAGGAGAATCATAGAATGGACAGGGTTATTTAGGCCATTGACTCATTGCCAGAAATTAAGCATCCCTGATAAAAGCTATCTAGCCTTTGCTTGAATACAAACAATTGAAAAGACCATACCACCTCTTTGGGAATTGGTTCCACTGTCAATCTGCTCTATTACAAAGGGTTTTCTCCCCCCACCCCTCCTAACAATTGGAATCTGCCTTCTTCTAAAATGTCTTCATCATTCTGTATCTTTCCCATGAAGGATACAGAGCACATCTTGATCTTGCAGGTATTTGAAGAATGCTATTATATCTCCTGTCAGTCTTCTCTTCTCTAAACATGCCTAGCTCCTTCAAAATATAGGATTTAGTTTCTAGTACTTGTTTAACTTTTTTGAAGCTGCTCCACTTTCTCTCAAGTATGAAGCCCAAAATTGGATATAAAGTAGGATCTAACCAGTATAGAATAAAGTTTTCCTTCTCATTATTTGGAAACTATTTCTGAAAGTGCAGCTTAAGATAGCATTCACCCCCCCCCCATTTTTCCAGCCTCCTCATACTGCTGATTCATATTTAGCTTGCATTCAATTACTATTTCAAGATTACAGTACAATGACTAAATCAGTTACTCATTTTATACCTGTGAATTTGGTTTCTATTTCATAAATAAAAACATTTGAATGTATCTTCATTAAGTATCATATTATTTTCAGCCCTTTTCTATTGTCAGACTTCCTGCCAGGTTGGGCAATAAATCTTGATTCTCCAGATACTTAACTCGATATTCAGAGCCTGATATTATAGATGTAGATACTATATGGTTAAATAAATACTTTCTGTTGCAGATAAAACAAGAATTATACATAAGCAGTTGTGCCTCTTACAGTACACCAAATTAAGTCTTTCTTTGCATGTTCCAAGATTTAAATAATAGACGTTTTCAATCAAAGTCAATAAAAAATTTGCCTTTTCTCTATCTGGCCTTGAGATTGGGAGCCAAACTAACCAGAATAGATTCTGGTTAGTTTGATAACCAGATAAGATTAATCTGATTACTAGATAATAAGGTTCCTGCCTTAATAGTTTCAACCCTTATAGCTATCAAGAGAGTTTTTCAACTTTATTTCAAAATTTTTGAAATATTAGCTATCTCATCTCATTTGTGGTATATTTTGATAAGCATTTTTATGTCTTCATTCAGTGAATTAAATTGATCAGGAGAAGAGAGCTTAGAGTTGAATCTTGTGACATACCACTCTGTCCCTGGCTCCAGTTTTATGAGGAATGATTCTCACAACAATTAGGTATCCCACTTAATTGTTAATTCCTATCTGTGGGCTGGATCTTTGACTTTAACTGCCTTCCACAAGAAACTAAAAACAGAGCCCTTCTGGAGAGTGGTAGGGAAAAGATGTCAGGATTTGAATTCATTTTATACACATATTTTTTATATTTCATTCTGAACATGGATGTTTAATTGTTCCAGTGTTCCTGTAATGTGATAAGAATTCTGTGGGACCACAGCAGGGTATAAATATGCTAATAAAATTAAATTAAGGAGATAACTGAATTGCCATGAATACTGACTCAATTACTTTGGTAATCAAAATGCCATGTTGCCAAATCCTTTGCTGAAATCAGGAGAGATTACGTCTAGAGCATGTCCATTTTTATTAAATTATATTGCTATAAATCACAACATTCTTCAAATAAAATTGGCTAAACAATCTGGTAGTTACTTTTGTATCTTATAAGTCATCTGGCCATAGAGTAGGGGTGTCAAACTCAATTTCATTGAGGGCCGCATTAGCATTGCGGTTGCCCTCAGGGGGCCGGGTGGGTATGGCCTGGGTGGGCGTGGCCTACTGGGTGGGCACGGCTAGAGTACGTATGGCCTACTGGGTGGGCATGGCCAGCTCTACAGCGTTCGCATCAAGGGTGCCTTTGGGGGCCTGGGCAGGAGTGGGACAGATCTGAGGGTTTCTGGCAGAAGGAGGGTCTCTGGGCCAGGGCCAAGGCAGTGGGGGCCGTTCCCTCACTGTTTCCAGGATGGCTTTGCAGGCCACATGAAACCACTTCGCGGGCCGGATCTGGCCCCCGGGCCTTGTATTTGACATGTCTGCCATAGAGTCTTATTTTCGGTATTCATGCTGCTGCTTCTCCCTGGGAGATCCTTGAGATCCAGCAGCTGGAATGTATAGATCGGGGGTCCTCATGCCGGAAACTGGCCCACTGAAACAAGTGAAGCCCCATCTGTGGGATTTAGGCAGCACACGAAACCACGCCCCCTCTGCTCTGTGGAGAACTGGTCCCTGGTGCCCAAAAGGTTGGGGTCCACTGGTGTAGACGATTTAGCCATGACAAAGCCATGTGCACCACGAGGAGGCTAGTCTACATTGCACCTAAGTTCCCTGGATCCCTGCAAGAACTACATCATCTTGAGGGCACTGTGTCCAATAGCTAAACGATCTAGGTATCTGGTGGTAGGCTTTGCCATCCTAGTAATTGTTCATACACTGTTGTTGTTGTTAGCTGCGAAGTCATGTCCGACCCATCATGACCACATGGACAACATTGCTGCAAGCCTTCCTGTCCTCTAACATCTTCTGGAGTCCATTTAAGCTCATGCCTACTGCTTCAGTGACTCCATCCAGCCACCTCATTCTCTGTCGTCCCCTTCTTCTCTTGCCCTCAATCTTTCCCAGCATTAGGCTCATCTCTAGTGAGTCCGTCCTTCTCATTAGGTGGCCAAAGTATTTGAGTTTCAACTTCAGGATCTGGCCTTCTAAAGAGCAGTCAGGGTTGATCTCCTCTAGGACTGACCGGTTTGAATGCCTTGCAGTCCAAGGGACTCGCAGGAGACTTCTCCAGCACCATAGTTCAAAGGCCTCAATTCTTTGGCGCTCAGCCTTTCTTATAGTCCAACTTTCACAGCCATTGTTCATACATAATTTAATTTTATTCATAATTTTATTCATGAATTGTGTTATGCATTTTTAAAATAATTCCGTGTTCTGGGTGTTTTATAGTCTGATACACATGTTATATGCTGTTTTTGTGAATAATTATGCATTAATGCTTTGTTCTGTTATGCCATACAAATAAATAAAATAACTCTGGCCATATATATTTAATATTATAAAACATATAAATATGTTTCTGTTAATCTCAATATCCAATTCAGTCACTTCATTTCATTCTTCACAATTTCTTGACCAAATAATTACGGTACTTTCTTTTTTGGAGAAAGTTAATCCAAAATGGTAACTGAACAGCTTTGCCTTTTTTTTGTTATCTGTTAGGAATAGTGATTTTTTTCATGTTATTTTGAACTTACCTTAAGAAGTTCTTTTTGTTCTGTCCATCCTCTTTTTAATTTTCCTGAAATCCTCTTTTTAATTTTAGGCTACATGTATCTGCTGTCCCTTGGGGACTTGGTTCTCTTTCCATTTCCATCTTCTATACTCCTCTTCCTCCTCCTCCCCACACCCCAATATTTCTTACTAAACTTTCTTGGAATGAAAGAAACAAGTTTATAATAGCCCTTCAGATAATCATTGTAGCAAGGCAAAGGTAAAGGTTCCCCCGCACATGCGTGCTAGTCGTTTCCAACTCTAGGGGCCGGTGCTCATCTCCGTTTCAAAGCCGAAGAGCCAGCGCTTGTCCGAGGACGTCTCCATGGTCATGTGGCTGGCATGACTAGATGCCAAAGGCGCACAGAAGTGGTCCCTATTTTTCTACTTGCATTTTTACATGCTTTCGAACTGCTAGGTTGGCAGAAGCTGGGGAGTAACAGGTGCTCACTCTGTTATGCGGCACTCAGGATTCAACCCGCCAAACTGCCGACCATCTGACGACAAGCTCAGTGTCCTAACCCACTGAGCCACCGCAGCCCTTTGTAGGAATTCCTACAAAGGAATTGTAGGAATCTAAATTAAAGTATCATAGACAGATGGCTGGCTAGACTCTGCTTGAACACATCTGAAGAAGTCCACTACTTTTTCGGCTGATTAGTTTGATTGTTCAACAACTCTTACTGTTAGAATTCCCCCCCCGCCCCTCCCGTTATTCTGGCAGAACCTCTTTTCCTGTAACTGCACACAAAACAGGGAAGATCTTGAATGAGAAACCTTGGTAGGTATTTGAAGATTGCTATTGTAAGCTCCTCAGTTGTCATTTTCCAAGGCTAAACATATCAAATTCTAAAATGCCTTGTTTCCAGCAACACAACTCATGCATTTCTGAGACAGAATACTTGATTTTCCAAGAGATGTTGTGATAAAGTCTCCCGTGACTGACTAGATTGGAAAATTTGCAATTTGCCTTTAAGAAGCACCACCTGCATTTTATCCTTCGTTGGGCAAGTTACAGCAGATGCCAGGAACATTATTGTCTTTATTCATGCCTCTATTTATTTTAACCAAGACAAACTTTATAGCAGTCAAATCCGTTCAAATTGGATTTTGGGCCAAGAGTGCATAATTTTAACCTATAGCGTTATTCTTTCTCCCTTTCTATTCTTACTGTTTTTTTTTAATAAGTCGTATCCTTCATCTGCTATATTCCAATCATGGGATTCACCCCACCTGATTTCTGTTACAGTATTAAATCATTTGCCTTCATAATTTTAAGGTCATATTGTTTATTTCCCATATTCTGAGAAAGAAGGCACAGAAATCAAAAGCCATGAACATTATGAGATATTATTCCCTATAATTTTTCACGGTTTTAATAAGGCCTCATTATAGCAACACTCTGATTTCCTTCTCTGGTATTTAAGTCTTTATTTTCAGAGCATTTGTCTCCACCAACCACAGGATTCACTTTAAGCCTCTTAATCAGTCTTGTCATCTTTAGGCTAACACATTTTTATCAATCCTTCTCAGATGGAGCATGTCTTGTGCCATAGGTGGAAGATATATTGGGAAGAAGTGTTTCCCAGGGCAGAAATGCTAAGAATGTCAATGATGAACTGCCCCCTAGCATTAAGCATTAAAAAAAATGTAAAGCTGGATTTCCTTTAAGTAGCGGGAAGGATGGAAGGAAAAGATGTCTAGTTTAAACTTAAATGAATGTAAGGAGCTGAAACTTCATATTCTCAGAGACCAAACAATGATGTGTTTGTTTTTTTTAGATTTAGAAGGTCACCTGACTCTAAAATATCTCTGGGTGGACTATGTAGTTTAAAAAAAATCAAAAAAAGAGAAAAAATGTGTACATGCAGACAAAAGCATAAGTACATTACCACGGAAAATCTGCCAGGGGCAAAACAAACAGCAACCTCAGACCTGGGAGTAAAGCCAAGTTTTTAAAGATTTAAAAAATCTTTGTAGGTTGGGAATTTTCTGAGAAGATGGTGTTTCAGAGGGCTGGCATTGCAATCTAGAAGGCATATTTCTGTGGTCCTAACTAGATGATATTGTTTAGCTCAGGGGCCCCCAACCTGTGGGCCACAGCCCACTATGCCTATTTGCAGCCAGGCTGCGTGAGTGGCAGCATGCACGTAACCCGACTCACATGAACGGCGCATGCTGGTGCTCGCAGTCCCACTCATATTAGTGGCAGGCGTGCATGCCCTGCACTTATGCAGTTAAGATGTGTGTGTGCAAGCACACCTGCCCCTCACACAAAATCATTCCCTCTTCCACCTTCCTCCCCTATGCTAGGCCACCAACCTGGAAAAGTTGGGGTATGCTGGTTTAACTCAGTTGACTCAAGAGTGCCTCTCTCCTCTGGATGGGCAAGAACCACTGGAGACTGGTGGTCCCTCAACTAACTAGACTCTATGCCATTAAAGGCTTTATAGGTGACAATCTGGATTTTGAATTGTACACAGAAAGCAACCAAGAAGATCCCCAAGTTGCACATAGCATCAGATAGATAACTGCCTCCCCATCCAAAGCCAAAGATTAAAAATTTCCAACATCTATGGGGTCTGAACAGCTATAGCCATTTTTAACTGTTGGGATAGAGCCTTAGTATGTTCTTCCCCATCCAGACCTGAACAACCTCAGGGCATTGACAGCATCGCTTGAACTGCTTGGGTTTGCGATGTACAATTGGGTATCATCTGGATATTGATGATACTGGGTCCCAAATTAATGGATGACTAAGTGGTTTCAGGTAGATATTAAACAGGAGAGGTGAAAGAGTTGAGCCCAGAGGCATTCCACAAGTGAGGGACCATGGGAATAATCTCTCTCCTCATCAATACTCAACTCACCTGACAGAAGTGTTCTTGTAGGTAAAATAGGAGGCAGGTGCATTATGTATGCTTGCTATCTTAAGTTGACTACATACAGTACTCACATATAGACAAACATACACAAACACAGAAAATGGTACTATGGTAGATGGTATTGGAAGTCACTAAGAGAATGCATTACCTCATCTCAGCTACACTAAAAGTCATCAATAAGCTGGTTCAATGCTGTCTCCGTAGTCCATACCCCAGAAACCGGAATGAAATAGCTCTTCATCTGTCTTCAATACTGCTTCAGATATTCCTTTTGACCTTTCATCTCCTGGAGCTCTTTAGAAAAGCAAGGTCCATGGGATAAGACCACAGAGGAGCAATGTGGTCTAAGTCACACCAATTTCAGACTGCACCTAAGGCCTCAGCTGAATTGAGGGAAGGTTCCCCCCCTCTGGCTTTCCTTAATAGGCCATCGCTATATCAAATCTTTTACACAGTTAACATCCTATCTAATTTCCAAAAGAGGGCTATAATAATAATCTTACTAGTCTAATTGTGCTGTACCTCCTCTCCCTTCTTATATTTCTGCGAAATAAAGAGAGGTGTTTGAGCTGCTTCTGCACATTTTGTTTGTTCTGGACTTAAGATATATTTCACCATTTGTTGCTTTACCTATGTCCATCAAGGTTAATTTGCTTAATCTCTACACCAAATTGAAGTTCAAACTGATTAGGACCTGCTGAGCTATCCCAGGGATTCAGTAGCTCAAGCAGGGATGATACCATGGGGGAGACAGGATGGTATAGCAGCAAGAATCCCATCTGTTCCTTAAGGCCCACCTTTAACCAGTGTTTCACTTCTGGTTGTCTGTAGAATGGTCCCTCTGAAATCCTGCAATGGTGGTTGCCCATCACCTCTCCCCTGTAGTTCCAACTGATACAAAATACCGGTACAAAACCTGAGTAGAATATTTCTGAAGGAGGAACATATTCCTGTGAGCCTACCCAGTTATCAGTTATATATGCCAGATCAGACTTTCATTTGCAATAAGATCATGAATGAGAGTGGACTTATTATAAGCTGATCTGACATCTACAAGCAACAGCTGAAGCCCAGGGCTGCCACAATCTGATCACCTGCTCCCAGGAATGCATAAAAAGAGCCATGTATGACATCTTTAACTTGGCATCTCCGAGTGTAGTTGGCCTGACTCCCACCATACTTACTTCCTGGCTTTTAAGAGACTGGACAACCATTTAGCTGAAAGGGTATAGCAGGGGGTTGGACTAGAAGACCTCCAAGGTCCCTTCCATCTCTATTATTCAATGTTCTATGCACATCACAATATCTGTGGTATTGCTTCCCCACCGCCTCCTCCCGATTCTCTCCTGTTCCCAGTTTCCCACGTATTGGTTGATTCCAGATTTTGTCTGCTTCATTATTTCTTAATCTATTTTATTTCACATATAATACTGGTCTATTAGCATTTACTGACAGTAAGTCAAACCTCTACCCCGTGTCCAAGACAACTATATTATAAGCAATATTTATTTTCATTTCAAATGGGATGATCTGCTATATAATGACTCCGTATTCTTTTAGTGTTCTGCTTATGTTCAGGATCATATACTCTAAGAAGGTCTCTTGATTAATTCAAACCGCTAACAGGAAATGAAAAGATACACTTAGAAAAAAGGATTTATTTTCAGACTCCAAATAGAAGTATTTCAATATAAATATACGTATATACAGCTTACAGGCATTGTACTGTATTGTAGAAAGGGCAATGACTGAATGTGCACAAAAATGAATGTAATAAAATAGTACCTCAGGGTCACACGAAACATTACTTTAAATATATAAGTAACTGACATGCCTTTTATGTCTTTACTCAAAAAAAAACATTATGCACCTCCGTCCAAATAAAACTCTCTCTCAAAAAAAGAAAGAAATATCTGTAATGCTTGTTGCTAATTCAATGCCAGTTCAGATCAGATGGCTTGAGCCTGAAATTTGCATTGATGAATTAACAAATCACACAAATCTGACAATTACAATGTCAGGGCTTAGGCTCCTGAGTTGGATTGGACACAAAGGTGGGCAATGGGTTAAAATGCCCATTCAATCTTCCCAATAAGAACTACGACTCCTACACTTATGTTTGGGTGAAAACAAACAAACAAAAATCCCAATCTTGCTGTCATGCTTTTAAAACCATCTGATTCTTATTTCACTATTTTGAAGTTATATGAATAATGCTAATAATTTTAAAAGCTGATTCACACCATTCCAAAATGCACCAACATTAAAGATAAAGGTCATGGTATGTAAAAGAGGTACATGTTTGTAAATATATTGGAAGAAATGCTGGTACCTACCTCTACCTCATACTTACAACTTAAATAATGAAGTATAAGTAGCAAATAAGCATGCTATGTAAGAAATGAATCAGGCCTATGATTCCTCAACAAGGAAATGCTACCATGAACTGGCACTATTTTTTATAAGAAGTTTCAGTTTCATAGTATAAAAGATATTCCCCGATAAGTCTAATAAATTCTGCAAACTGATATATGAATTCCAAGGCACTCAGAATCTCTCTCAAAGGTGTATACATGCAGGGAAGGGAAATGTAACATTTGTAATCTTCTCTTTCACAATGACAAATTCAAAGCATGCCCAGACGAAATATATTTGTTTTCCAGACGACCAAAAAACTGCATTTTGACGCATAAACTGCCTAACGCTACTTCATCTCCCTCCCTCCCTGTGTGTGTGTGTGAGAGAGAGACAGAGAGAGGGGGGGGAGGGAGGGTGGTGGTACATCTGTCAAAATAGGTAACCAAATAAAAGCCACGAAATTGTTATATTACACTTATGCAAGATAGAATGCTAAACTCTGGTTCACACAATGCCAAGTTACACATACTAATTACAAAAGAATAAAAGGTAGACTTTTTTAATTCTTCATTATGAGAAAGAAAGCTGAAATCAGGCACATTGTGATAGCCAGATGAATACGAGAGCCTTGTTCAGTTGGGCTGTAGGCTATGTAGTCTCATATTCTAAACCACAGAACAGAAAGATTTGGGAATCTCAAAACCTGGACTGCAAGGAGATGGCCTCCAGTATATATTGTCAATGATTCAGGGAGAAAGCAAATGGCCACAAATAAGGGTAGACCTTGGTGGCCTGATCCTGCATGAATCTGCCCTGCATGAATCTGCCCATCCAAATTGCTGCTGTTACTGTTGGCAGCAAATTCCATAGATCAACTACATGCTGTATAAGAGAGTAATTCATTCTGATGACCCTAAATTGCCCTACATTTTGTGCAATGAATGATCTCCAGTTCTAACATGGAGAAATGGAGAAAACTTCTCTCCGATCGTTTACCTATATTGTGAATGATTTTGTAGACTTCTATGCTGTTTCCTTTGCCCTCTTTCATTTCAAGCTATAGTTTCTTCTTGCTGGAGAGCAATTCCACCCCCACTCCCCCCAAATCATTTCAATTGTCCTTTTTGTACCTTTTATAGCTCAGTATCATTTTAATATGTTGGGTGAGCAGAACCACACACAATATTCCAAGTGTAAGTACAACATGGATATACATTATATAAGGACGTTAGGATATCAGCAATTCTATTTCAATTCCCTTTCTAATGATTCCAAAAACGGAATTCCTTTTCATTTAATTTTCTTTTGTAACAGCAGCTGCACACTGAGTTGGCATCTATTAATTTTTCTTACTGAAGTAATAATAGTTTACTTCATAGCAGAGCTTGTGATTTAAACACAATATAGGTTAAACTGTACAGATATTTCCCATGACCCTTCAGAATTTAATTTTTCTATTGAGAAGTGGACTTCCAGATGCCATCAGCAATACAGTTCAATACTTGCATAATGCAAGACTAATTTACTATTATTTTTATATACATTCTTACAATCATAAATAAGATCTTTTTTTTTAAAGCAATAAAGATCATTTGAAACACAGGCGTGTCTTGAGGCACAAGTGTATGTAGGTTTGATTTCAGTACATGAATTCTAGTAAATACCTGATAGGCTTTAACAGCATGTTATGACAGAGAAGAAGTGAAAATGAACTGTTGTTCTCAATTGCTTCAACCTTTATAATTCAGTAGTTAAATCTGGCATGACTGAAGCCACTGGCACCTCTTCCTGCTCATTCTCCCTTGAAATGATTGAGGGAAGTTGTTTAATGGCAATCCACATAGCTCTTGCTCCTTTCACAAAAATACTTGCGATCATCAAGTCGAAAAAGACCAAACGATTTGGGACTTCTTAATTTCAGTAGAAGCTCAAGCAGACATCCGTAAAAACGTGCATAAATAATTGTTTACAGTTTTCAGACAGAAATTGAGTTGCTCAGAGAGTCACTTTGCTCAGCTGTAATTTCACGCAGCATACTGTGACACTCCATACTAGTAAAAAGGTTTCTTGATGGACTGCTGTCCAAAGTCTCTGGACCTCTTGCCTCTGAAGCATCTGTGCTTACCACACTTCCAGTTCGAGAACGATATGGAGGAAGATCTAAGTGATTCCGGGATCCTGTTTCTGAGGAATATGGAGGTGGAGGAAGATCAAACCATGGGGGTCTGCTGCAAAGTATAAATTAGATGTTAAGTTACCAGATGTATGAAATAAACAGCATTTGAATTTTGCTTCACCAAGTTATAAAGACACAGATGGACCACTCATAACACTTATGTTGCCTACCATCCCATTTGTGACATCCAGAAGGCCATTCTGGAAGAATTTAAGAATGAAAATGGGATTATTTTACCCCTCAGATGCTTCAAACCTTTGGAAATCCAGGGGATAAATCTCAGCTTATCCTATAACACCAGTGTTTTCCAGTGACGTTGCTTGCAGCTTTCAGGGGAGTGGCTTCTATTCATTGATCCTCGGGAAATTGCCCAGTTCAAATTATCATATTACAATAAGAATGCAAACAAAATGTTCATTACTTGAATGGCCAAGTCATAATAGAACTGACTTGATGGGTTGACTTTCAACAAGTAACTTTTGATCAGAAGCCAGAAACATCCATTCAGCCTATCCCCTGTACTGCTTGGCCCCGGTATTATTAAACTGCAATTTTTGATGTTACTGGAAGAGACAAATAATGAGTAGGTTAGATTTTAGGAATTTTAATTTATGATTGCAGTCCCTGGTATACTACTCCAAGGCCAACTACCGCTGTCAGGTCAGGATAGGTGATGGTGCACAAAGCTAAGCCTCAGGAATCCACCAAGACTCAGGCTTCTCAAGATATAATCCGGCATCTCACAAACATACTACAATTGTTTATATGTCTGTGGAGATTCTCAGTCATCCAGGTCATAGTTATCCCAAAGATGCTTTTTCACAAGGCTACTCAACTTTCTTGTTTTTCTTTGAACGTGTCTTCAAAGAAAAACAATAAAGTCCAGTTGCCTCGTGAAAAAGCATCTTTGGGATACAATGGTTTATAGTTATGTGTTACTGTAGGTTAAGCTGACCTTACTTTGCACTGGAAAGAATAAGGAGGGGTGGAGCAATTCTGTTTATAAGTATTGCACCGCACAAAATATGCTTAGAATGGCTTCTCCTCATATGAAAACGTAAGAGTGATTTGTATTTTTTGCAACAGAAGGCATGGGGATAGAAAATGTTTCATTCAGTACAATGCTGATTGTTCTTTCAGGGTTGCGATGATACAGAACTGGCCTGCGGGACCAAATTGAAGACTTACTACAAGCTGATCAGCATTACACAAGCTGCAGCCACCCATCCCCATTATCACCACTGAAATCAATAAGAATTTTAGCAGTAAAGCCAAGAAATTAATGGACCGGCTTCATATGTTAAAAACAAAACAAAACAAAAAAAACCCTACAATTTTGTTCCCATAATTGACTGCAGACAAATATATTGAATTGGTATCTGCTGTTGAAAGGGACTTCTCATTCATTTTCAAGAGCTACATCTTAAAAAGCTTGGGGAATTAAATTAAATTCTATAGAATGCATATATGCCCCATTTAGTGATAAACTATTAGTGGCCATGGTTTTGCATTACCCACCTTTTGGGGGCCAGAGACACTACAAATTGATTTTCATTTTTTTCCCAATGGATCCAGATCCTCCTCTCAAATATATTCCGAATATATTGTTACTAAGAAATACAACTGATTGTCTCTTTAGTGCAAATTGTGGTCAGTTTGTAAGAATCTCATGCACATCAAGTGATGCTATTAAATCTGAAATGCAACTTGTTGTCTGTTTACTGAAAGACAAGCTTTTTAAAAATTACATTTGCTTTAAATTACTTATAGTGATTAAACAGCTCCCAGGCAATACCAATGAAGTGCAGAATTGCCCACTATATGTCACATTGGAAGGTAAAGTTTGAAAACAGGAGAGTGTGTGTATTTTTTCAGGCAATATTCTGCATGATTTTTTTAGGGCTCTGTTCCTCACTATCCTGGAAATATTGTACATATCTGCCTCAGTTTTTTTTAAGAAAACAGCAAACACAAGTGGAAAGTAATCCTTTCATGAGATGAAAATGGCATTATGTTGACTCAAATGCATCTTGAGTAGAGGACAAAAGGGGACATTAGCTGATGAGCTAAATTGGTACGTATGACCAAAAGATGAACTCCACATGTATTTCCACAACATACTTCAATTGTGAAAGAATTATTTTTGAAATTGAAAAATAGACAGATTTCTGTCAGCAGAACTTTAAAGTGGATTCCTGTACTGAGGAGTAAGTTATGCTGAGTGGCAAAGTTCAAACTGTAGCAATTGTGAGTTGCCTTAATGACAGTAAATAGCCAGGGAGGAAATTTGGGTCTAAATATTAAAGCAGTTTATGAGGCATCAACCTAGTAAAATCAATGATAATGAAGCAAGGGTGGTGAAGTTGTCAAGGGAAGCTATTATGACAGAAAAGTATCAGGTATACAAAAAAGCGGGACAAATGGCTTAAAACACAGGTGAAACTCCACTGGTTACACTACTGCATGTACCTCTGATCTAGCACAGCTTCTGAATAAGATGGTGGTGAATCCAAATCTGGTGGTCTGTGATAGCCCTGGGTGGTCATATACTGGACTCCATTGTTAACATTATAGGTGACATTGCACTGATGTGGATGATCAAGGTAGACGAGACGAGACAGGAAGACAGGATGCTGCAGTCGATGAACGGGAAGTGTCATGAGGTTGTTGCGTTTTCGCTGATGGTGCAAAATTAGGGCAAGGAGAGCCACTACCAGCACAAAAATAGCAGAGCTGCCAATGACTGCATAGGTAACGCTGGGATAGAAGATCAGCTGAGGCTCTGTTGTCACGTAATTCTGATTGCTGTCAGCTTCTGCCAGTGAGAGAAGAGAAAGATACAATTAATCTCTGCAAATAAGATGCTGCACTTTTCGATGTATGTCTTCTCTGCTAATTTAACACTGCTCGCTAGGCTTTTCATCAAGGTTTGTTCTTTCTTTAGAAAGCGTCGCTTGGAAAAAAATTTGGGTTAGAAATGTAAAATTTACACAAGCGCAAAACCTAAGAGAGAATTTTTATAAGATGCTTTATAGATGGCATTTAGACCCTAAAAAGTTAGCATGTATGTACCCAAACCAACCACCTAAGTGTTGGAGATGTAATAGTGATGAGGCTACTAATTTTCATATATGGTGGACATGCAAAAATGTTAAAGCCTTTTGGATAAAAATATGGTGGATTCTTCAGAAAGTTTTTAAGAAAAAGATAAGATTTACTCCACAGTTATTTTTACTGGGGATTATTTCAGATTGTACTGTTATAGAAACCAAATTAATGTTACATTTAATAACGGCAGCTAGACTTTTGGTGGCGCAACATTGGAAGAAAGAAGATTTACCTACAATAGAACAATGGGCACTTAAAGTGATGGATGTGGCCGAAATGGCAAAAGTTTCAGCATATTTGAAAGAACAATCACAAGAAAAATATATTTTGGAATGGAAAAGATGGATTGATTATATTCAAAACAAATATGGGACTAAAAAATTTCAAATAGCTTATGAATAATTTTTAATAATTATAGATGTGTTATCATAATTATCTTAGTTCTGTTATAAGGGAGTTAAAGAGTGGAAGGTTTGTTAATGTTTTAATAGATATTTAGCATATGTTTGCATAAGATTGTTATATATTCTGCTTTGGGAAGTCTGGGGGGAGGAGGGAAAGGGGGAGGGTTGATGGGGAGGGGGGTTTTATTATTAAACTTTGTAAAACTTTTCAATTAAAAAAAGTGTGGAAAACTGGCTGCTCAAAAACAAAACAAGTAACGACTAACTTAAGTTGCATATTTCCTCCCGCCTGCTTTGGAAGTTTCTGTTTGGAACTGACACTCTTACTGACTATGGAGGAAAAGAAAGCTCAGTACAAAGATAAGCTTTCTTTTCAACGTTTGTGCTTTAGCTTGCAATAAACAGTTGAATTTAGAAAGTCAGATCTGTTTCCATGGTCTAAGGTTTAGGCAAGGATTCAAATCTCAGGCATCTCACTCCATTGTTGATTTACAGAAATCACAAGCCCATTTACCTATCACCTGCCTATTGTATAATTTCTGAATCAAGCTGCCTGGAAGTGACTCCTCACAATGAAGTATAGGCAATCAAATGCACAACTATTCATATTTCTGCATTATATATTGGTTCTGATTATGCAGTACCAAGCTGTTATTACTTTCCCCAGAAGAAATAATATGCTGCATTGCAAAAACAAAATAAGACCTGAAAACTACCTAAAGTTATTAAAAAATTGGCAGGTTGTTATTTTTAGAAAAACCAAAAGCCTGTGGAAGAAAACAATTATGAAAAATTAAATTTACTATTTTTCCCCAATATAGCATACTGAGGCAGTAAGTATACCGGGCTACCAATTTATTTCATTAAACCCCTTTTAATATTCTGATAAGCAACAGCTTGCATGGTATATATAGATCATGAAGTTGACAACAGGTAATAAGAAATCGAGACACCCATGATAACACAAAATCGAAAATAGTATTCTGAGATTCAGCAAACATATATCCTAAAATCAAAATGTATCTTCTTTCTCAGTTTGGACATTACAACACTACAACACCTTACATATTAAAATGCAAGCTGCCTATTCTATGATACTTATAAAAGAGATCTAAGTCAGAAAAGACTATAGATTTTAAAGTGATTTATTTATTTATATTTCCTATTTCTTAACTGCCCATCTCCATGTTAATTACACCCAAAGACCTCCATTTAGATAATACTTGATTATCAGCTAAGAAAGAAAGGAGGAAGAGCACAATTATAGTCATAACTTGTTCTGCCATACTTGAGGACATGCTAAACCATAGTTCTAAAATATTATTCCTGAAAAATATCTTTCCTCCTATAACCAGGCTGAGGCCACTGAAGGAAACCAACATCTCTTGATCTCAATATTCTCCTTTGATATAAAATGATTTTAAGTAAAGAACACTTCTGCGTGCAATTCATCTCAGCAACTCCATTGGGTTTACTGCCTATAATGTCAGTAACACATTATATCTGAAAATGAGGACAGGAGAGGACAGGACAGGAGACTTATAATCATGTTTACAATAAGGGCCAACTTAATTAACAAAGTTTAATTAACAAACAGGAACAGTATCTACAATGGCTGAATGCATAAGACTAGGAATAGAGTCTACAATTACTTAGACCATCACCAACACTATTGAAAAAATTGTTTTTGGAGGCTCATACGATGACCAAGAATGTCAGAATCCGCAGCAGTGAAGATTTGATAAGCTGTATACATGTTAGACAAGTGTAAGCCAAGTCGAATAGTAGACTGAATGCAGTAATTATATATATTAAGGCCTTATTCAAGTTCTTACTTGGCCATGCAAGAACACTGGATGACCCTGGGACAGTCCTGAGTGTAGTCGATCATTGTGGGGAAAAAAAGGGTGGGGAGTAGTAGTTATAAATGTAGCTTAAACCTTAAAGCGTGGGATATACATGATACAATATAGCAGATTTTTTTTTGATGGACATAATGTAAGTGATCAAGAACATCAGAGCTGCAAAAAAGAATATATACTGTCCAAATACCAATCTGTACATAATTAGATTCTCACAACTTAGAAAACTAAAGAAATCCACTCTGTGTTTATTGAGTTTTCTTTCCTAGGAATAAGGTGTGCACATAGAAAATAAATGCTGCTTTCCTTCTTCGGCAATACCTTTTTCAGGAAGAAAAAGAAGAGAGTCACCTGTTATTCCTTACTAGCTGCTTTTACCGGATAGTGGCACTTATAACACTATAACAGATGGATTTCAAATAGGGCTGTCATGTATGGGCTTCAAAATACCCTTTGCCACCATTTAATGGTCATATAGATTTTTGCAGCACAGGTAGCTTTCATCTAAGGACTTACACTAATTTCCTTTGATACCAAAGGTAATTTTAGAAAAAAGAAAATATAACTTAGTTCTGTTCTGGCAATTTTTAGCAAATGCTTTCACAGTCACGGCCACAAAGAACATGTTCCCCTATTAAACTGATTATCAACAATATTGAATATATAAACCAAATAAGAATAAAAATATGGGAAAACAGCCTGCAGATAATTAAAACTGAACAGAAGGCTGGCAACGGAAAACTTTAGAGGGTGATACCTACTGTTTATATTAACCATGAACACTACTGTATGTTAAAATTAATGCAAAGATCTAGGACCAAATATACAGTAAAACCTCTGAAAATTTACCACCCAAGGGACAGAAGGAGAGCGGTCAACCTACAGATGTGGTCAACCTACAGAACAACTGCTTCTGGTTTGCGTTTTAGCAGTGACCAATTGCAGAAGCTGCACTTGCTAGTTTCATTTTGAGTGTTTTGATTATGCCTTGATCGAGAGATTGAATTTCTGATGTAGTGTTTGGAGGGAAAAATTTCAGTTTCGTATTTGTAAGATGATTCACTTGGGGATGGCTAGGACAATTGTCTACTACAAGGAGAATGGACAGTTTCTTCTTCATTTTTCCATCAATACCTTATCTACTCCTCAAATAGGACACCAGTCATCCATACAGATTTGTTAGATTTCTAGATGACGGGAAGATCTTTGGGTTGCAGGTTTTTGAATGAGCATGGCTTTGTTGATTTAACAATGAAGAAAGGTTTTAGCTTCTCTCCGGTTAAGCTAGTGCACGGTAGAACTGTGAAAATTCTTTAGAAAGTTTTCCACTCTTACATTTGTCACTCCTCATAACGAGGCTCCTGATAGGCATCGCCCTGAAAAAGAGTCCACACTCGTCAGCTACCAATTCTGCATTTCACTTTTCTTGCCCTGGTGAAGACTGGACTCAACTGGTCAAGCTATAGAGAGTGAATTAATACCGTGTGTCAAGATTCAGGTGGTGAAGATACAACTTACAGAGGTGATCAATATAAGAGGTTAGCTATTGGGTATATATAATGTATGTCCAGTCTACGAAAATTAGGTCAACTTAGGGAGGTGGTGAATTATGGAAGATTTACTGTATTAAACTTAGATTCTGAAACTGGAAAGACCATTATTTCGTATCTCTCAATCTTGTGCAGCAGTCCAGCTGTTCCATAGTTCATCAGGACTAAAAATGCACCACTTGCATAGGCATGTGCTGTTTTAATGAAGAGAAGTAGCTAACTCCAAAGGAAAGAAGCACTTTGAGGATATAAAATATAAAGATCCTTATCTGGTTGCAGAAAATGATGTAGATCAAATAGCTAAGATTGCTGATTAAAATATGATCCAATACCTGAAAAGTTCAAATTCCCCTATGGCTTCTTTGTTGTTTCGTGAAACCATAAGATAAAAGCAGATTCCAGAAGCCAACAATATCCAGAGAAATGAATCAACAATCTACCGCTTTATGCTTAGCAGTGTAGAAGGCTGAAATCATTGTTAGACAATATAAGAATCTTAACATGAGTTCTCCTCAATTATTATGATGAAAAAAAAATCTGTGGAAAAGCAAGCAACGGTTTATACCTTGAAGATACCATCTGGACCTTAGTTCTATATTTGAGGCAGGGTACTACTATACAATTAGTATGTTTAGAAGCAGCTTTATTTTTTACCATGTACAATGTTTCCTAGTTAAAGACTCTAATTCACAAGAGCGAAGTGAATTGTCGTATAGCTCATTTTGGCAATTGCTTAGCACTGCAGGATGATTACACACTAACTCATCAAATAAAGGCCCAGAACTTCACCTCTCACCTTCTCTCCTTTTTATTTCTCACAACACTGTATAATTATCTTGAGCGCTTCTTCTGTCCCAGTTTCAGTGCCAAAAAAAAGGGTGGGTGGGGAAGAGGATCAGCAACTTGAGACCCAAGAACACATTAACATTAAGCTGTTGCTTTAAAATTAATTTTATGAGCTCTACAAGCTTCTGATTTGTTGACCACTTTGCATAAAATACTTTGGTATGTTTAAATCAGATAACCTCTTATTTCTTTTCAGGGACTGCATGCCCTTCAGGACAATTACTGAGGGCTATATACCAATAATGGGTTGTGACTTACGACTACAATTGAACCCACAATTTCTGTTGCTAAGTGAGAGAATTGTTAAGTTAGTTTTGTCCCATTTTATGACCTTACTTGGCACAGTTTTTAAGTGAATCACTGCAGTTGTTAAGTTAATAACATGGTTCTTAAGTAAAGCTATCTTCCTTATTGACTTTGCTTGTCAGAAGGTCGCAAAAGGGGGTCACATGACCCCAGGGACACAGTAACCATCTTAAATATGAACTAGTTGCCAAACATCCAATTTTGATTGCATGACCATGGCGATGCTGCAATGGTTGTAAGCGTGAAAAACAGCTATAAATCACTTTTTTTCAGTGCTGCTGTAACTGAATGGTCCCTAAGCAAATGGTTGTAAGTCGAGGACCACCTGTAGAGCAGAGGTCCCCAAGCTTGGCCACTTTATGACTTGTGGACTTCAACTCCCAGAATTCCTCAGCCAGCCATGTTGAAGTCCACAAGTCATAAAGTGGCCAAGCTTGGGGACCCCTGTTGTACAGGGTAGAATCAGAGCCAAAAATTCATTTTCTTTCTTTCTTTGACCCACTTTTGCCTATTTTCCAAGCAAACGATGCCAATTGGATCAGAGATCCAACATGATCATTCATAGAAGCTGTTTGGAATTAAGTTAAGAGTCTGTCATATTCCAAAGCCTGCCAACTGCTTGCCCCTGACTGCTAAATATTATATAGGCAGCAGTATCATCAGCACACGCCATGCAACCATTTTAACTCTCTAAAGTTACACTTCAAAAGGAGTTCATCCTGGCTTTTATGCTACAGCATCCATATCGGGTCATGATAAGATCAAACTGACCACATAGAAAAATGACCCAATTATCTCATTGTATTATAATGCCTGACACAAGTATGTAAGTCATCTATTTGTGCAAAGATGAGATACACTTGTCATTTGCTCCTCCCTGCCATGACGACCATGATTTGTACATCAGTGGCTAGATGCTGATTTTCGTCCACACTCTGCATGAATTATCCTTTAGTAGAGATAATCTAGAAAATGCCATGATTAATTGAGGAATCATAATTAGTTTTCTCAGGTCCATATAATTCTCTACTGAGGTGCACAGATGGCTGTAATAGCTTTACAAATGACATTGTTATTATCTGGAGAATACCAATATGCAAATTCATCAGTGTTCAGGGGCTTTCTTGCTGTCACTCTGGAGAGAGGTAGCCCTTAAAATTATGTACACAGGGACTAGCAACATTTGTCTAACATGTAAAACTAATGCTGTGCAACAAATGACATCGAAAAAAAACTTCTGTGCAAGAAATTAAATGGGTGGACGGTGGGGAAGAGTTAATCTTGCCCAATGCCCATTTACCATAAATATTTATGCCCTCAATTATTTAATCCATATCTCCTCCAGTAAGGAAGCCTGGCAGAGATCATGAGAATACCGGAAGATTCAGCAGGAACCAGGAAATTTAATTATTTCCTGTCTACTGAATATGCCCCCATTCCCCAGCCCTTGTCCCTTCAGCAAATGCAGCCAGTAGATATGTATTTGCCAAAATGATAATAGGTCTATGCCTGCCCTAGAAATCTTCTGTCCTGAAATCATAACACTTCATGCCCATGGATATTTTGCTGGTATTATCCAGGAAAAGCAGTTCAAACAACAGAAGGTTACTATATTAGTACAGATGCTATGGGCTTTCACTGGAGGAAAGGCAGAATGCTTATAAATTTCTGTTATTGTCCACAGGTTTAATAAATCAAGATGCACATGTAAAAATATGCTAGCTTAAGTGTGAATTAGATGTAGAGTGTACAGTAAAGTGTATTTTAATCCACTCTAAAGTTAGCATAATCACAGAAAATTGCATATCTTTTAAGCACTATTCTGAAAAAAATCTGCTAGTAACAACATCTAGGAGCAATGGTGGATAAGTGGTTAGAATGCACCCTAAAATACAAAGAAGGCAAGATCTACTAGACAAAAGAGTTAATAAGAATTGGCGATAGCACATAGAAAACTGTAAAAATGGATTCCTATATAAAGTATGAATAAGAAGATATGATCACTGAACTAAGGACAGACATTCTGGAAAGTGAAGTTAAATGGGCCTGAAAAATATTGCTAATAATAAAGCTGCAGAAGTTAATAAAATACCAGCCAGACTTTTTAAAATCTTGAGAAAGTATGCATGAAAAGTGTTATTTGCTGTCTTTAAGCAAGTATGGAAAAACAGAAATGGCCAAAGAACCAGAAAAGAGCAGTTGATATTCTTATACCTAAAGAGTTCTTGAGCTACTGAACAATTGCACAATCTAGTAAGAAAATGTTCAAGATTTTACTAACAACTTTAAAATACTTGCAATGACAATTGCCAGGTCTACAAGTTGGATTCAAGAGAGGCAAAGGGTCCAAAGTCACATTATTAGTAGCTGATGGATTAACAGAAAAGAGACAAGAGGCACCTTGAAAATCTATATGCTTTATTGATTATACTAAAGATCTTTTTCACCACAACAAATTATGGATAGCCTTTAAAAACCCAGAATACTAGCCCACCTCATTAATAACAATTAGAATGGAATACAGAGCAACAAAATAGTTCAAAATAGCAAATTGTGTTCCAAAGTTGTGTACTATCACCTAGTTTATTTAACATATATGAAAACTATGAGAAATGAGAAGGAATAGAAATTAGGATTTAGCTGGAAGTAGCATCAACCATCTCAGATGTACTATGATGTATGAATTTGTAAGTCATGATAGGATATGTTTGTAAGAGCATATTATGTATGTAAGAAATTTCTTGATTGTAAAAATGGGTGGGAGAGGGGGAGTGGTTATTTATGTAAGAAGAGATTTATCGGCTAGATTAATTGAATCTGATATACAAGGAAGATATGTTATTATTGAACTAGTGCTACAAGGCAAGAAAGTTCTTATTATTGGATTATATGCCCCTAATCAACAAAAAAAGTTTTATAAGTTTTTACATCATAAACTAATTCAATTGGATTATAAATCTGTTATTATGATGGGTGACTGGAATGGTGTTTTGGACTCAAGTAAAGACAAGAAGGGATTTTTTAAAAATTCTCCTAATCATTCAAAATTACCTAAAGTTTTTTTTATTTGAAAGATGATTTGGAATTTAGAGATATTTGGCAAGAACGGAATGTGGAAGACAGAGACTTCACTTTTTTTTCGGATAGGCATCAATCATTCTCCAGAATTGATTTTTTTTAAATTACTACTGATCTTTTCTCCAGGGTCAAGAATGCCAAGATCTTTTCTAGAACATTGTTGGATCATAGCCCTGTACGGTTGGAGTTATTTGCTGAAGATGGGAACAGAAGATCTTGCAGATTGAACAAAAAATTATTTAGATATGACGTGCTTTCGCAGAAATGTAGAGAACATTTGAAAGAATTTTTCGCTTTGAATATGCATAAAGGCACTTCGATGGCAATGGTTTGGGATGCTAGTAAAGCTTATATGAGAGGGTTTTTGATTCATATGAACAATGGATATAGGCATAAGCAGATGCAAAAACGTAAAGAGCTGGAAGAAGAGATTAAATTGAAGGAGAAAGCTTTTATTTTGAACCCATTAGATAATAGATTAAAGGTTTCTATAAATATGTTGAAAGAGCAATTTAATATTACGCTGATGAGATTGCAACTAATTTGCGTTATGCGAAACATAATACATTTTGTAATGCAAATAAGCCTGGTAGGTGGTTGGCTTATCAATTACGGAAGAAACAGAAATCACGTATTATAGAGAAAATAGAATATAAAGGTAAAGAGGTATATCAACAAAAGTTGATTAAAAAGAGTTTTTTAGATTTTTATACAAAATTATATGCTAGTGAAAATATACAGGCTTTAGATATAGATAAGTACCTACAGGCAGCACATTTCCCTAGACTTTCAAACGAACAACGAAAGGAGATGAATTGTTTAATTACTTCTGAGGAAATTATTTTAGCAATTAAGCAGTTAAAAGTGGGTAAGGCTTCTGGTACAGATTGATTATCAGCAATTTATTATAAAATATTATTTGCAGAGATGGTAGAACCATTAAAGGAACTTTTTAATAATATCCAGATTGGAGGAGAAGTGCCTCCGTCTTGGAGAAGGGCTTTTATATCACTGATTCCAAAGGAGGACCAAGACCTTACCCAGCCTAAGAATTACAGATCTATATCGCTTTTGAATACAGATTATAAGATTTTCTCAAAAATATTGGCAAATAGATTAATGCAAGTTTTGAAGCAAATGATTCACTTGATCAGTCTGGATTTATAACTGGAAGATATATGAAATATAAAGTAAGACAAATTGTTAATTTAATTGAGTATTTGGATAAGAACAACCAAGTCCCTGCGGCATTGATATTTTTGGATGCTGAAAAAGTTTTTGATCAGTTGAATTGGCAATTTTTATTGAAAGTTGTTGATAAAATGAATTTTGGGGATAAATTTTTACATTCTCTTAGGGCTATATATCAACAACAATCGGCACAAATTATAATTAATGGGGGATTAACAGAGACATTTAAAATTGAAAAAGGCACAAGACAGGGATGCCCACTATCACCATTGCTGTTTGTTTTAACATTGGAGATTTTACTGATTAAAATTTGGGAATCAATTATAATAAAGGGAATAAAAATAAAACAGAATGATTATAGGTTAAGAGCTTTTGCGGATGACTTGGTTGTGACATTATCTCAACCGATTCAATCGGTTATAGACTTGATGGACATTATAACTCAATATGGGAAAGTTTCTGGTTTTAAGGTAAATAATAATAAGACTAAAATATTATCTAAAAACATGACTATGAAGGAAAAGGAAATTTTAAATTGACAGGTTATGAAATAGTGAAAAAGATTAAATATCTGGGAGTATATATTACAGCCTCTAATGCCTTGGTGGAGCAGTGGGCTAATGCCTCCTTAAGTAACACCAGCTGCCTGCAATTAGTGCAGGTTCGCATCCCACCAGGCTCAAGGTTGACTCAGCCTTCCATCCTTCTGAGGTAGGTAAACTGAGGACCCAGATTGTTGGGGGCAATTAAGCTGACTTTGTAATAATGCCACTTGGGGTGTGTGTGAAAGCCCTAATAAGCAGGCATATACATAGAATGAAGGCTACTGCTAAGCTTGTAAGCCGCCCTGAGTCTTCGAAGAAGGGCGGGATGTAAATGGAATAAAAATAAAAATAAAAAATGTAAAATTATATAAGAATAATTATGAGACATTATGGTTAAAAGTACAAAAGGATTTAAATAATTGGAAAAAATTACAATTATCTTTGTTGGGGAAAATTGCAGCTTTTTTTCTTGTTTCAAATGATACCTATTTTGAAAAAAGATGCTAATTTGGACGATTGGCAGAAGGGTATTAATAAATTTATCTGGGCGGGGAAAAAACCAAGAGTTAAACTTAAGATTTTACAAGACGCACGGGAAAGAGGAGAACTTAAGGCGCCTAATTTGAAATTATACTATGATGCAGTGGTTTTAACACTCGTTAGTGATTGGCTTAATTTAACAAATAAAAGTATACTTCATCTTGAGGGATGAAAAAGTTGACAAGGCTTTTAAATCTCATATTTTAAGAAGTGCTTTATTGCGTGTCTGGAAAAAGTATTATTATAAGTTAAATTATAAAATACCAATCTCGGGTATTCCTGGACACGTGATAGAGAGTGTATCTATGGATGTGAATTTGGATATGATTTCTTATAAGGAATTACTTAGATTGGTAGGGAATGATTGGCAATTAAAGTCATTAGCTGAGTTAAAACAAGAAAATATTGTACAGTCCTGGTTTCAGTATGCTCAATTGCAAGCTAGGTGGAAGTTAGATCAAAAGGTTGGTATTACACTAATGGATGAAAATTTGGTAAAACAGATTAAAGATCAAAATTGAGCGCATATAAAGAGAATTTATAATGCTTTAATAGAATTGGATTCGGAAACAGAATTAGTTAAAGATTGCATGGTAAAGTGGGCCCAAAATATTCAAGAACCGATCCCATTGGATATATGGGAGGTAATTTGGGTTAGAAATGTAAAATTTACTCAGGCCGAAAATTTAAGAGAAAATGTTTATAAAATGTTTTATAGATGGCATCTGGATCCTAAAAAGTTGTCTTGTATGTATCCTAATTTACAGCCTAAATGCTGGAGATGTGGTAGTTTGGATGCTACTTATTTTCATATTTGGTGGACTTGTAGAAATATAAAAGCTTTTTGGATTAAAATTTGGTGGAACATTCAAAAGATTTTTAAGAGAAAGATAAAGTTTACTCCACAATTATTTTTATTGGGTGTTATTACAGATTGTGATACTAAAGAAATTAACTTAATGTTGAATTTGATAACAGCTGCAAGGTTATTGGTAGGGCAATATTGGAAGAAGGATTGCTTGCCTACTATAGAAGAATGGACGCTTAAAGTGTCAAATTTAGCAGAAATGGCTAAGATTTCTGCTTATTTGAAAGATCATTCACAAGAAAGATACATTTCGGTCTGGAGAAGATGGATAGATTATATTCAGAATAAATATGGGACTAAAAAGTTCCATTTAGCCTATGAGTAAATTTTAAATTGTTATTATTATTAATAGTTTATTATACTGGAATTTTTATTAGTTTTAAGTATATGGCATTATTACTATTTTTAGTATTAGTATGGTTTAATAATTTGAATATTGTATAGTTTAATAATTTGGATTTTAATTTGTTTATGTTTTTTATTATTATTATGTATACTTTTATTTTGCTTGTATTTATGTTAAAGGGGAGTTAAAGCGCATTATGAACTTGGTTATTTACATAGTTGGCTAATGTTAGTTACATTATGATTATTATATTTGTAACCCTGTACTCAGCTCTGGGAAGTGGGGGAGGGAGAGGGGGGTTTGGGGGGGTTGGTTTTGGGGATTTTTTTGTAACTTTTATAAAACTTTTCAATAAAAAAAAATGGGTGGGAGGGTATCTAAATAGAGGTTGATAGAAGACTAAGTGGCTAGAGGCTATCCATCAGGAACTTACATGAATCCAAAGAACCGGTTGCTGGCAGGCAAATCCAATGAAATGATATCAGAACTGGAAGTGATTCAACAATAGAATAGCAATTGTGGAATAAATCTGCAGATGAGAATGGAGTGTGCAACCAGGTCTGAATGAAACTTCATTCCTTTGAAAGACCATATTTACAGTTTGAATATTCTCCTCATCTGTTTTATCAATAGAAGGACAGATGACATTGCTTAAAGACTCTCACTTCCCCAGAGTGCCCCCATATCATAAGAAAGAGACGGGGCTTAGGGAACTGTCAATACTGTTTATTAAGTTAGATAACTTTTTTATGGCAATTAGCATAAGGTTAGAGAAAATTTCTCATGTGCATTGTACAATTCATTGCTATCAATCTGGTGCTGAAGCCAAAGCTGATGCATAATAATTAAGAAAGAACTGTTCAGTATCTTCAACTCATATGAAAATATGGCAGGTGATATAAAGTCAAAAATATTTAGGCGTTATCTCTTATAAAGATTCCTCAAAATGGTCCCAAATGTGCTTTTTCAAAAGGTAACTGGACTTTGTATTTCCTTGAAGATGTTTTTCCTCTCATCCATGAAGCTTCTTCACTTCTGTTTTGAAAAAGCTTCTTGCATGAGAAGCAAAATGTCTTCAAGGAAAAACAAAATCCAGTTGCCTTCTGAAAAAGCACCTTTGTGACAACCGTGACCTGGATGACTGAGAATGTCCATAGACCTTCCTGAAAATATTTATTATAAAACCGAGTTACAAAGACAGATAAATACAATTAAATAAATAAAACCATTCCAGTTTAATTTATTTTCTTCTCAAATTATGTTAAAATTAAGAGAGGTTTGGGTAAAAAGAGGCATAATTCAAGGTGCTGGTTATTACCTATAAAGCCCTACATGGCCTGGGTCCGGGTTATTTGAGGGAACACCTGCTGCCGGCATCAAACGCCCTTCGCCCAGTGCGCTCCCACAGGGAGGGTCTGCTCAGGGTTCCGCCGGTGAGAGATTGCCGGCGGGTGACACCCAGGGATAGGGCCTTCTCAGTGGGAGCGCCTGCCCTCTGGAACCAGCTGCCGGTGGAGCTGAGAACTGCCCCTGACCTCCGATCATTCCGCCGGGGCCTGAAGACCTGGCTCTTTGAGCTCTCGGGCCCAGGCTGAGGAGAAATTTTTTAATTGGGGTTTTAATTGTGTACAGGGTTAATTTAATATTTTTAATATGGTTTTAACTTTTGTATGTTGGATTTTTTAATTCCCTGTAAACCGCCCTGAGTCCTCAGGGAAAGGGTGGTATACAAATGCAACTAAATAAATAAAATAATAATATGACTGTTCAGTTCTAACAATGGAAAACTTCTGGTGAGAGACCATGCTAAGGAACATCTTCACAATTTACTGAGTCACTGCTTAACAGGAAAAGCTTAACAGGTATACATCTTAGTTCACTTTAAAAGGAAATTAATGAAAAACCTCTTAATTCAATCAGCCTCCATCTGTGTAGTAAAGCTCCTATTATTCCAAACAAATCACTGGATTAGTCAGGTAATACAAATTGCTGTCCTGCCTGCTTATGAATCTCAGATGTATTTAGCAATTATCAAACTGAAAGAAAAATAATAACTCCTTCTGATACTATGGAAATTGGCATTATAGTTCTACTTCGCTAGATAAGACTTGTAAGACAATGGCATAATTCAGAGTTCTAGGTAGTATCAATGTCCTTAACTATTGAAAACCATCTCTGTTTCTATTGGCAAACCAATTACTTGAACCCTGCCGAAAGATAGCACTACCTAGACCAGGGGTCTGTAACCTTGACAACTTTAAGATTTGTGGACTTCAGCTCCCAGAATTCTGTGAGCTGAAGTCTACAGGTCTTAAAAGTTGTCAAGGTTGCAGACCCTTGATCTAGACCAGGGGTCTTCAAACTTGGCCCTTTTATGACTTATGACAGGCACGTTGGCTGAGGAATTCTGGGAACTGAAGTCTATAAGTCATAAAAGGGCCAAGTTTGAAGACCCCTGATCTAGACAAACTTTCTTTGACTTATCATTCTGATTAGAATGGTTTTGTTCTGTCCCAGTCTACGTGAGTCCTTGTTATGCTCACAAGGAGAAACCCCTCTTCCAAGAAACAGGCAGGGACCACAAGAAAAAAACAACCCCTTTTATTCTCACAGACCTGAGTCAATGTCCAAGGCAAACAAACACAGTCCACAGAAACTCAATCCTCAACATGAACAATTGCTTTCGGCAACCAGCACCTCCCATATCTTCCCTTTTATAATTCAGCCAAGGTATGGCTTCCTAATGCCTTCTCTTTTGCCTTTGGAGCCGCCCCATTGCATTACTCTGTCCTACTCGCTTCTCTTGCGTGTGCTTTCATGCATCCTGGATTTGTCCCAACTGTTCTTCATCACTGTCCAACTCAGGCTAGATATTACAATACCTGGGACTCTATCCAAGTTCTGTGTTCCCCATTTGACATACACGCTGCATGAAAATGCAGTCTCACTACAGTGAGTTTTTAGAGGAATAAATCAAGCAAAAGATTGTTTTAATTACAGAATGAAAAAAATGGCTTCACTTGGCAGGAAGTTTATTTTTATTCTTCATTGCTGACACTGAAAACTTGATTGAAGCAAATATCTTCAAGATTCCCTTGCAGGGAAATTATTTGTATTTTTCTTTTTTGCCATAAAAATTACTTGACATTGTGAAGGCAATGTGTTGAGTCAGGTGGATTTTTGATTCAGACAATCAGTTTTGTGTGGGAGATCTTAAGGGAAATAATTCACACACATGCAACAGACCAGAAAAATCTATGGCTCTTGTAAGCTGAATTCAGAGGTTGGGATCCCAGAGATTGGTCTTAAACAAACACACTAAGCCATTACCCATGTTTAATCACAGTGAGTGATTCATACAACAATTTAAGCTACCAATTCTCAAACCCTAGGTTAAGATCCCCGAGAGATAGCTCACAAGCAACTTGTGGGGTGTCATATCTTTAAAAAAAAATTGAGCAGGCAAAAAAAACCCATATTCATTTCTTGAACAAACCAGATTCCAATAAAACTATTTTTATTTGGAAATAAGTAAAATAAGTGGGTTTGTGTATTGCACAGATCTTTGATATATTTGGGAATAATTATTCCAAATAAATATCTCTGTTACTAAATATTTGGCATATACTGCGTGTACCAAAGGTCCCCATGTATCATTTATTATGTGGATTACATTAAATGTTTGAAATGTTTTCCATTTTCTTTTAAACTTCCTTATTTTTTTATTTTTTTTTATGCATGGCCTTCAAACATTCCTGAGTACAACACAGCATTCTCTCCAATAATCTACTGTGATGGTCTCCTATTGGGCCTGACTTCTGATACACATAGTGTTTTATGTATGCTATGTTAATTCCACTGGATGCTTTAGAGAAATAAATAATTATGTTTACACTGTAGTCAGATCCAGGTTCTCTCTTTCTAAATTATGAATATCATATGAAAACAGAGGCTTTGATTTACCAGACTTCAAATTGTGCCAATAGGCATATGTATTAACTTTTGTATATTTTTGGAATGAAAATTAGATTGAATACGTACCACTCTGGGCACAACCAGGGTTATTACTCAAAACCAAGCAAATGGCTATAATTATAGTCAACATTTAATTGTATCTCCAGCATTAAACACAGATAAACTTATTTGAATGTTACTAAGGAAAAAGTTAATCTTGAATTCCTGTTCTCTTGAGAAATTGACTCGGGTTTGTTGCGGGTGAGGGGGCTAAAAGTGGGGTTATCACCCTAGATGATTAGTTAGCAAATCACTTATTGCTAATTAGACTATAAGTCTTTTAAAGCTATATAACCTACCTAAAACTGCTAAAGGGCAATATATTCAAACAGAGCAATTGTTATGTTCTCAGTTTGGACCTAATCCACTGGCAGCCTCAGAAATTCCTATGATTCTGAGTCTATTATTGCTTTTTTCAAAGATGAAAGTAACAATTCAATTTTATTAACAATTGAAGAATGTTACAAAAATATACAGTGATGATTTATAAGAAATCTGGAATTCCCTCACAATTAGATTCCAGACATGAAGGAAGGAAATCTGTGATAATGAATATTTCTGATAATCTACAGGATGCTTTCCTATCAATTCTGAGAAACTAGAGATGCTATACCGTGTTCTCTATACACTATTTCTCTGACTCTGAACTAATATATCCTTTCCCTCTTGTCTTACAGAACAATTTCACATTTTGTTTAGAGATTATAGAGCAATAGCCTTACCTTTGCACATAGCTGGAAAATAAATATTTCCCCAATTTTATAATTGTTCCCTCTTGTTCAGTTGAGTCTTGAACCATAAAAAAAATGTGTGGCCAAATTTTTCAATATTCTGAAGATTTTTCCTCCTCATTTATGCAAAGTAAACGTCACTGATTTAATAGAGAATGTTTACAGAACCATAACTCCTATAGCTATTAACTGAAAGCTCACTGATGCCTTAGAAAAGACAGCTCCAGGCAATCAAAAATAATGATTTGATTTGCAATGACAATGAAAACCTATCAAAGGAAAGTTGTATCTTCTTTGCATTATAAAATGAGGAGGAGGATTTTTTAAAATGAGGTTCAGCTTTTTAAATGTTGAATGATATTGGACATCAGAATTTGCTCTACTATGAGATGGAATGGAGTAAAAATGGAACTACTTGTTTTTTATTTATTAGATATGGAGGTTGCCTGACTCCAGAATGACTCTGGATGGCTTAGAGTTTTAAAAAAGAAAAAAAACAAGAATCTGAAGCAAGTATATCCCATATAGCACACTTGAAAAAACAGATCAAAACAAAATAAAGCACTGCATTGCACTGCCAGGCCTCTGCAAACATCCCACCCTGAGTTCTTGGAAAATAGGTACATTTTAAAATATTTCTGGGCCTCACAGGGTTGGAACTACGTAGTTTTCTCAGTGGAGGGAATATTATTCCAGAAGATAGGTAAAGTTTATCATTAAGCTTCTCTGAAGATCCCAGACCAGCATGAAGGACCTCCATTTCATATCCAGCCATCCAAACACTAAAGGAGGGAAAAGCCTTGGTGGAGCAGTGCCTGCAATTAGTGCAGGTTCGCATCCCACCAGGCTCAAGATTGACTCAGCCTTCCATCCTTCCGAGGTAGGTAAAATGAGGACCCAGATTGTTGGGGGCAATTAAGCTGACTTTGTAATAATGCCGCTTGGGGTGTGTGTGAAAGCCCTAATAAGCAGGCATATACAATAGAATGAAGGCTACTGCTAAGTTTGTAAAGCCGCCGAGTCTTCGGAGAAGGGCGGGATATAAATGGAATTAAAATAATAAATAATAAATAAATAAATAAATAAATAAATAAATAAATAAATAAATAAATAAATAAAGTGAAACTGAACCTAATACAAGTAGTGCTCGACTTCCGACTGCAATTGAGCACAAAAGTTCTGTTGCTAAGTGAGACAGTTAGGTGAATTTTGTCCCATTTTTATGACCATTCTTGTCACAATTGTTAAGTGAATCACTGCAGTTGCTAAGTTTGTAACACGGCCATTAAGTGAATCTGGCTTCTCCATTGACTTTGCTTACCAGAAGTTCGCAAAAACTAATCACATGACCCCGGGACACTGCGACTGTCATAAGTATAAACCAGTTGCCAAGAGTCTGAATTTTGATCATGTAACCGTAGGGATGCTGCAACGGTCGTACGGTCACTTTTTCGGTGCGGTTCTAACTTCAAATGGTCACCAAATGAACTGTTGTAAGTTGAAGATCATTTGTAAAAAGGAAAATGTTATGTTTATTTGAAAATGTGATAGAGTGGTGGGTAGGAGACCCACTAATCTGAAAAGAAAAATGCCACAAAGCCAGGCACCTTTTTCCCTGGTTTCAGACAAACATGGACAGATACCCCAATAAGGAAACCACCTTTCTGCTCTTCCCAGATGCCATGATCCCTTTCTTTACTTCATCTCCATCCTGGTGTTTTATTTTGTTTTTTCCCCCTTGCTCTTTTAATTGCTAATTCTGCTCAAAGGAAGGAAGGCAATGTTTGTGCTGTCTATTTGAATAGAGAGGATGGTTGGTATATGAAAATAAAATGTCGACTCTATGACATTTCTAATTACTACATAGAGAAACACTTGCCACTTTGACACATGATAGGAAGATCAGGTTATTTTCTAAATGGAATACCTTATTTTATAGGCAATTCACTTGAAATCAGTTAATAGGTTTTTGTCCTGACCTTGCCTTTTTTGGGTGGGTGGGTGGGTGAAGGCTACTTTTTAGCAGATACACAGGCACACCTATATACTATCAAGGGAGGTAAACTCAGCAAACAGGAATCATTTGGAATTCTAGAAGGATTGTTATTGCTAATACAGTAATGTAGTAAAATCTTTTAAGCAGAAATCTTTCCTCCTTGCCTGGACTCAGGAGTTTTTTCTTTAACAGCCCTGGTTCCTTCTATAATGGTGTGTGTGAGTGTGTGTGTATGTGTATGTATGTATGCATGTATATATGTATGTCTATGTATTAACAACCCTGTTTCCTCCTATAATAGTACACACACACAGAGATATGCTTTCTCTCCCTATGTATGAGGTGGAAAAGGATTGGGTTCAGACAGAGTTGGCACCTCTAGATGCCAAGCATTGGCTTGGAGTTTTCAAACGTTCATAATATTATATCTCAATCTATTCTTTTTTTAAAAACAAAAATTATATTAAATTCTGGGCTATATTCCTTTTGGGTAAATATGTTTTAGTACATTGATGCCAATATAAGAATTATATTGTAGATTAATTCATTTGTAAAACTCTCCAAAATCAAATCCTTGAGAAATTATTATTCACAAGTTTAAAAAAAACAGCACAGTGCCATAGCTTAACGATGCAATTAGAGATACAAATAGCAGACATCAGAGAAATAGCAGTACTAACTGACCGACAAAAATATTATATAAAATGCATACAGTATCAATATTTTTATCAATATAAGATGTGTATAGTATAATAAATTTAGGTCTAGTCCCAAAGTGTCTCCAAACTATTTGGATTTGAGAAATTTCATTACTTCTATCAGTTCAGTTTAGCTCACTGTTACTGCATTGATGACATAATTCACTAAGATTTCAGATAAAATTTACAAAAGCATTTAAATGTGCACGTACACTCCAACACCTCTGGCTTTGGACAAAGGCACAATCACTGCAATGCATAGTTCATACTGTATTATCAAATAAATAAGTTTGCCATTCATTATACTTATATACAAACAGCCAATACATATATACTAAGAATGTTAAGTCAAGCTATTTAATTTTGAAAAGAGATCCTACAAAGAAATCAGGTAGTGCAGTATAGGAACAGAGAAGGCTCAGGAAATGATTTATAGCTGTAGGGAATACTTTTGTAGAAAATGGAACATGAAAAATTAGTCTCA
The DNA here is from genome assembly GCF_947247035.1 of Vipera ursinii. NCBI lineage: Eukaryota > Metazoa > Chordata > Lepidosauria > Squamata > Viperidae > Vipera > Vipera ursinii. Next base: position 83,028,600 of record NC_139512.1, read on the forward strand.
TATCCAGGGACAGAATTTATTTTCCTGAAAATTTCATAGTAATTTTAATGAGATTAGAACAACAACAAAAACCAGCGTTCAAAACTAAGCCAGCTAAAAGTTTAATTAAACACAGTTGCTTGATGTGCCTGCCTTTCCAAGCTAACTCATGCATATTCATCACTGTAATTACAGCAGTGAAATAAATAAATAAAACACCACAACTAATTATGTCAAACTCCTTATTTTCTATACATGCTTGGAATTATTTTTACATAATTAATATTGAAATTAATTGCATGTTGGCTGATTATTATTTTTTTTGCATTGTATCCTTCCACATTTATTTAAAGTTTTGGGGTTTTCCCCAAGTGATACAGAAAAACACTGAACATTAAAATATGTTCTAATTATACAATACATACTGTGCTCTAAACTTCAGCTCCTTGGATGATATATATATATATATGTATGTATAATATATTATACATAATCCATGATGTTTAATATTCCACTTCCAGTGAGACCCTTTTTAAAGTGACAGAGTAGTACTGGGTTTCTCAAACTGGGATGCTTGAATTTATTCCTTTCTGGTATTAGCTGGAAATTCTAAAGTATCTGGAAGTCCTTAGAGTGATACTCATCCGGACCTTGATATATACACTTAAAAAAAACCCAAAACAATTCTAGATCTTTAAAGGCCTAGAACAAATGAATCATCAAGGAAGTTAATCCATTTTTAAGATACAAGGATACTATTAGAGTTGGCAAATTTTTAAAATATGTGTACAGTTTATCTACAATTCATTCAATTCCAAAGTCTGCATGTTCCATTACTAGCAATAAATATAAATTTTTACCTATTTTGTATCTTTCAGTCACAAGACTTAATAGTGACCTGAGCACACAAGCCACATAAGCAAATCTGCAGTAACATATATTACCGTAGTTGGAGGGAAAAAAATAACTCTAATACCAGTGGATTCCCTGAGTCATTTAAATTACAATTACATTTATGGCCCATTATTAAAGTAGCAGTTGCACAAACTGACTGTGGTGACATGGAAAAATGAGATGCAAAACAGAAACCAATTCTTTATCTTTAATAAAGATGCAGTGCATACAGATTTGCATATTCAGTGTAAATAGATGTATTAGCAAAATAGCTTGTAAACTATTATGCATAATATAAAAGGAGGTACAGTTTTTTAAAAAAAATAAAGTTATAAAATTCTTCTCTGGCTATTGATCGATAGATTGTATTAAAGTTACAGTTCAGAAAGCCATTTTAGCTGTTCTTCCAATCAACAATTCTATCTGCTGCCTTCATGCCCTGTCAGTTTCTATACACCACTGTTTATGTCGGACATGAAATCTGAAATAAAGACTCTCTTCTACTTGCATGGCTTATCTACACATTTTGAAACTTTCATGATGCAAGTCAGGGGTTCCCAACTGGGGGTGCTCACACCCCCTGAGGGTAAGAAACAATATTCCAGGGAGTACAAAAACTTGGGTTTTCAAAACTAGAGTGTATATGCACAATTCGTTGCCTTTATTTCAAACTTTTGTAAGGGTCGCGAGAATATATCAGAAGCATTCTAGGGGTGCAGGGTATAGAAAAGGTTGGGAACCTTGAGCACACCCTCAGCCTTCCACGTCAGACCCAACATATAAACAGAGTGAGCACCAAATGAAGTTGAATTCTGCACTTTCCCTTATGGAAGTTCTAAATAAGAAATGGAGAATAGAACAGATCTTAAACCAAGGAATCTCTCTGGAAGTTCTTGCTTGTATGGGCCAGAATAACTCGTACTGAAAAGTGAATATTGTTCCTGTGTCAAGTGAAAACACAGCATCGCCATTTTCATTGCCAGCCATTCAGTCATATCCAACCCTTAGCCACTCTATGGATCACAGACTGGACTGGACACAGCATTGGATCCAAAATCCACAGGAGCTGGCACTTATTTGCTGAATTTCTTCTTCTGTTCCTGCCTGTCATTTCTATGCAACCCAAAGTATAGAGTCCCAAAGTTATTTTTTTTAACTCAGAACAGAAAACATTTACATTTTGCTTACTCAGATTTAAATGCACAGCAACCTCACTCCGATTATGACTGTGATCCCACAATCCTTTATCAGAAATGACTTCCAATAAGATGCAACTCCACCTTACCCTGATGACAACTAGTTTTATTCTGATGTTGTAGACATAATTTCTGTTATCAAAGACCAAGAAACATTAGAACTTTGCCTTATTTCCTGTCTGCACCAACATTATAGGAAACAAAGTTTCATGGACTAATGGCAAATTTTAAACGTCTTTCAGCATAAGCATATAATGCTATAATAATAATCCAGTAATGCAATATCTGCTTGCTGACATATAGCTGTTACTCAGCCAGTGGTAAGCAATGCTAGAATGTGTAGGTACGTACACACACGTATGCACACCCCCAAAAATACATACAGATATAGTAGAGTCTGGTTGTATAATCATCTCTCTTGCTCCTTCCTGCTGTTATATTTTAGAAACATCCTGAACTGTTAAACTGTCTAGACACTAAACAAAGAACAACATATATAATAATACTTCATTGTCAACAACTTTTAACTAGTCGGTCTTAGGGGAGTTCACCACTACATCAGTTTGAAAATCATTTCTACAAAGCAAGAATAATAGATGGGGTTCCTCCTTTATATTCAAGAGTTGAGAAAACAGAGTCCTTCATTTGTTTTTATCATCAGAGCCTTCTGACTTGATCCAGAAGGAAAAAGCACTAAAACGATGATGATCTGAATGTATGCCTTATCCTTTCAAAACTTTGTTGCACATAGTGAGTGGTTATTTTTACAATCACTATCCACAAACCCCGTAACTTCCATTTGAAACTTATCATTAGACATATAATGAGAGAAATTGAAAGACTGATTCTCACAAAAGTTCCCACCATAAATACAGTTAAGTAGCCTACAGAAATGCAGTCTAAAAGTATGATTTTCCGAATCAACCCATTAGCCAGGGGCTATATTAATTTAATTAGAATGCTGATAAAAATAACAAGAATACCTGTATCTTATTCTTCCAAGAAGCAAACATTATAATATACCTTTAACAAATGTTAATTTGGAATGATCTACAATTCCATTAAATATTGGGTATTAAAATGTGATCTGTACACAATTTTGACAATTAATTAATTAAAAAAACTTTAATTGCTGAACTCAAAAGATTTTGCATGTTTTTCTTAATACAGTAAAAGTGACTATCTGAATACAATTTTTCCAAGAACATAAAATAATGAGTTTGGATACTTAGAAAAAAAATGTCTTTCTCATCAGAGTGGCTGTTAACTGGCAAATGCAAATAAAATATAATTGATCTGGGTGTGCTAAAAGTCCATTACTCATCACTGCCTTGTGCTATTGGGAACTATATTGAACAATATCTAGAATGGAACAGATGGCTCAGTTAGTCCCTGAGCTAGAAATCTGATCTTCCCAACTGTTCCCACAGACTCTGTTAAGTTTTATTTTAATAATAGGAGAGATGAAAAAAAAGTAGGCAGAGAAAGATATTCCTCGGCAGCCCTAATAAGGGAATACATCATTAATAGGGTTGGATTTAATAGTTTGCTCTTTTTTCACCCAATTCTTTGCAGCCCGTTTTTATTATGGTGAAGATGTCATCTACATATCTGATCCATATTTTGGTTTGTATTTGTGGAAGTGCTATGGCTTCTAGATGTTGCATAACAACCTCCGTTATAAGTTCTGAAAGCGGTGATCCCATAGGCGTGTCTTTAATTTGTTGGTAAGTTTGTCCATCAAATTGGAAGTATATGGTTAGGCAGAGGTTTATCAGATCCATAATCCTGGGAGTTTCAATCTTTGTATATTTGGTTAAGTCAGATGTGCTGTGGAGCAATGTGGTAATAGATTCTATGGACATGAACAGGGCTGTGATGTCAGATGATACCATGATTTTGTCCTCATCTATAGCTATGTCTCTGATTGTTTTAAGGCACTATAATGGAGAGTTGATGGAGGGTTTGATTCCTCTTCTGAGGTGTCTCTTGAGCAATGTCTGCTCTTTATAATACTTTAAGTAGCAGCTAAAAGTCACAAGTCTTAATTTTTCAACTGGCACTTTGTCTATTCTCAGAGAATAATGCTGACCAAGAACATATTTCACTTTATCTCATTTGGATTATTACTTCTTAAAGCACTGGCATAGTCCTATCCATGTCATCATGCAGTGACACTGCCACCAATTGGATAAAGTACTATTCCTTAGGAAGTAATGACTGATTTTATTTATAGCCTGTTAAACCAACAGGAATATGCAAATGTTAAAGTGAAAACACATCATCTGTTGAGCCACTAAATTTTATTACAAATCTAAGCCAACAGAGAATTGATGTTAGAATGCTACTACAGCACATTCTTTGTTTAATGAATATCACTTTAGTGGACTTTGAACACAATGGACATATTATCCATTTGGACTTCATCCCTATTAAATCAAGGATTTATTAGTAATTATGCCAATTTTGGGTCCGTGGCAAATTACATACTTTGATGTGGATTACTTGTTTAGTTTTAATGGGCATTCCTTATCCTTCAAACTGCCTGTTAAATCAAGATTTTATTATATTAGACATTCTCACTAAGAACTAAATAAAAAACTAGTGTTTCCTGTTTTTCTTCTTACTCTCTTATTCTGTCCCATAGTGTCCTCATCACAAATATTTCCAGTGGTGATCAGCTATTGTCATCTAGTAGTGAAAATAACTTTTGGAAACCCATACATTCATCTGTGTTCATACCCCATTATCTTGAATAAAGAGGATTTACATCTGGGAGATGTCATCATTTGAATAAATTTTCCACTAGACAAGCCTTAACATGAAACATAAGCTGCAAAGGTTCCATTCAAAAATTAACATCTTGCCTGTAATTTAGTAACTTCCTGTCTTCCTTCACAAGGGGTGTTTTTTTCTCTCCCCATGACAGAATTAATATAAACGCCTTTCATGAATTATATAACTTGATAGAATGAACAACTGTATTATAAATAATTCTGGAGTAAAGGTTAAGTAAACAATGCTAAACAGTCATGTGCATAAACAATTAAATCACAGGTCAGTGACATGAACAAAATCAGTTAAGGTACAACCTAAAGCAAGCATAAATCTGTAGAAATAACTATGAATATTTCCTATCACTCTGAAGTTTAGATAGAAGAAAGAAAAATAATTGATTCTTTTCACTTTTCATTTATTTTCACATCTGTATATCATTAGTATCAATGTCAATCTTTTAGTTCTGTGATTTTCTGATTTCAACCAGAGAAAAATACAGAAAAAGATTTGAGAAAGACTGACATACAGGAAATTTCGGTAGGCTGATATTTTATAACCATGTTTATGATTCTTCTGCCATTGGGTAATACTGTATCGACCAAAATCGGAAAGCATTTAGTTGCTTTAGACTAAAGCAATCTTTATGACACTACAGTTTTTAAGGAAAAATAATAGAATGTCTGAATCCTATTATCTGGGAGGAGTTTGAACTGGTTGGACAGGGTCCTCATGGCTGTGATCTTGGTCAGTTGTCTTCTCCTGGTTGGTTAAGGCCCCCTGGGAGGTAGCATATGGTTGGGTCCAAATGGTAGTTAATGTCTTTGTGTGTGTGTGTGTGTGTGTGTGTGTGTGTGTGTGTGTGTGTAATTGCCTGCATTGAAGAAGGCAATGATGCACCCTCTTCTCAGGAAACCACCCTTGGACCCAGCCATATTAGAAAATTTTCACCCAGTCTCCAACCTCCCTTTTTTGGCAGATTGTTGAGAGGGTGGTTGGCATGCAGCTTTTTAAAGCTCTGGTTTGAAGTGGACTATCTGGACCTTTTTCGGTCTAGGTTCAGGCCAGGCCACAGCACTAGTTGCACATGCTGATGTTTTTGGTATTCTTCAGTACTGGCTCTGGGATTGAGAACGGGAGGAACCATTTTGTGGTGTTTTCCTTTTTTCTCCATGGCCAGTTCCAGTTGGAGAAATTGAGCCCTAGGCCCCTGCAGTATATGGTGTCTCCTCTCTTCTTTAACATCTACATGAAACTGCTGGGTGAGATTATCTTATGAGGCACAGTATGGTATTATCAGTGTGCTGATGATACTCAGGTATACATCTATATCCCAGACCTCGCAGGTGATGCTGTTGCAATGTTGTCCAAGGGCCTGGAGGCTGTTAAGAGTCCTGTGTGTAGGAAATCAATTTTGGTTCTGAGGTTCTGGGTCCCCAGGATCTGGTACTTGTCATCTTTTGACTCTGGATGGGGTTGCATTCCTCGAAACTGTACTGGTGTACAATTTATTTATTTATAAAATTTATTGGCCATCCATCTTAACTCAGGGTAACTCTGGGCAGCTTACAATCATAAAAAATTGAGAGTCCTCATGGACATGTCTGCTGCTTGATGAGGCAGCCATAATTAGGAAAACCTTTGCAAGAGTTTTCCTTGTGCACCAATTGTGCACTTCTCCAGCACCAGGAAACCTTGCTCATGGTTTGTCACACCTTCCTTATTTCCCATTTCCCAATCTCCTTTACATGTGGTTGCCCTTAAAGATTATTAGAAAGTTACAAAGTCCAGAAGGCAGCAGAGCACACAATATTTGATGTCCATATGTTCACCCACATTACACTTCTATTGTGCAAGCTGCATTGGCTCCCAGTTCCCTTCCAGGTGCAATTCAAAGAGCTGGTTATCATATGTGTGGCCCTGGTCCTGGTTATTTGTGGGACTGCGTCTCTCTAAGATTATCTGCCTTTCCCAATAGATCAGGTTAAGGTAAGTATGATCCGGATCCCTTCTTATAAATCCTATCACCTAGTGGGACCTCAGAAATGTGCCTCTTCTGTAACTACCCCTACTTATAGAGCACTCACACCCCTTTTAGCCTTTCTGAAGATTATCAAGACCTAGATTTTTACCAAAGTGCTGGGATAAGCAATAGAAAGAATGGCATGTGGCTAATTGAAGCTTACTGCAGGACATCCTAAGGCAAGGCTTCTGTTTTAGTTTGATCATTTCATTGTTTCATAGATAGATATGTCAGATACTTGTTAACTATTTAGATTACCTTGCTAGGCCCCAAACATGGGGCAAATCTTTATTTCCTGTTTCAGCCTATCTTGAAGGCCATCAAACAGGCAGTAGTCACACTGGACAGCTCATATATTTATGTAAATTACTAACAAAGAATTAAGGGAGACTGAAATGCATTTCAAACTTATTAGTTTTCATCAGTCAGCCATACCCTTCTGAGATTCGAACCTGGGCTGACTGCACATTAGGCCTAATGTGCAATCAGCCCAGGTTCGAATCTCAGAAGGGTATGGCTGACTGATGAAAACTAATAAGTTTGAAATGCATTTCAGTCTCCCTTAATTCTTTGTTAGTAATTTACATATGTATGTATGTATGTATGTATGTATGTATGTATGTATATATGTATATATGTATATATATATATATATATATATATATATATATATATATATATATATATATATATATATATATATATATAATCAAAGTATATATATATTCATATAAAATTGTCATGCTCTTCACTGCTGGGCTAAGCAATGCTAATTAGAGTGAAGAAAAGTTGTGAGAAAAAGCAAGGCAAATAAATTAAAGGAATAATATAACAAGGTAAAGATACTGAAAACTAGTTTAGACCAAAACTATTCCACTGTTTATCTCCATACCTTACTATCCTTGCAATTTTTTTTGTTCCCATTATGTCCATAAACCCCTTTCATACTTCATTCTGCTTTTTGTTTTTAATCTTCTCACTTAACTGTCACTAATAACAGCAGGAGCCCTGAAGAAATGGTATTTTTGGTCCATTTTAAATAATTTACATAACGTCAATTGTGTCCCGACAAGTTTTAAAAAATTAAAAGTGAAATCTGCACAGGGTGTGTATTTGTGCCTATGTGTCAAAACAGATATTTTTATTTATTTATTATGCTCAGTTTATTCTTATCTCCTCTCAAAAATAGGGTGGCTATTATTTATTCTTGGCAATGGGAATCAGCTTCATTTAATTTTCTTGGTGAGCCAAGTTAAATGATGATGTCTTTTAACCACATTTGTTTCTCAATTCCATCTTCCTTTTATAAATATTGATCATGGTGTGTTAGAAGACTTAAGCTTAGAATATTATGAAATGGAATATTAGATGTATTTATGTTGTGTCTAGTCTTTTTAAAAGTTTTTGATTTCCAAAAGATACCTATGACCCAGTTTCGAAGTTAGAGCTGCTACACTGCCGCTGGAGTCATTCACCCTTGTGATTGACAACAGAGTTGCTGTAGCACACTCTCTTGCCCTTCCTCCCCCCCCTCTTCCCAATCGCATCCTGCCTTGTCAGATCTCCAGAGGCACTGGGCCTACTTTGCCACCCCAACAGATTCCACATGCTTCTCCCCATGTTGGTCACCATTTACCTTTCAAAAATCTCTAGAGCTCAGGAGATTGGGATAGGTTAGGTCATTCCAATGCTGGGCCACATGGCACAATCATACAAGTGGCTGTGTTTTTCTGAGTGCAGCCATAAACTGCTTCGACCCACCTAAGATATTCTGTGCACCACTTAACGACCTGTGTATTCATTTAACAACTGCACTGGGAACAGCAGGAATGGAAGATCATTGAGGCAGTTCACTTAATGGCCATCCCAACGTCTGACCCTAATGGGAGGCTCTATTACAATCATAATTCAAGGACTACCTGTAACATATAATACTTTCATTGACAATATGGGGAACATAGTAGAGCTCTAGTTCCTTGAGGAGCCTTGTTAAAATTAATGTCTGTGTAAGTATGAAAGTGCAATGCAGCATTTTATATTACGTCAGGAAATTAATCACAATTTAGTACTGCTTTTAGTAGTCATTCTGAAGAACTTCTATTTCATTCTTAGAAACAAGTAGTTTGGACTTTTTCGAAAGATTTTCAAACCGAAGTAAAGTAGTGTGTGTGTGTGTATATATATATAAATTATAATGAATATGAATATATTTATGAATATAAATATTCATGGCATCGATTCAGAATGTCCTTCATCATCACCATAATCATCATCCATATACCGGTACTGCTTAGAAATTCCTCAATGGAATTTGTTGCTTTAGCACTGGAATATAGAGAGCAGCAAATTATAATTATCCTACATGTAAGTTACTGCCCAGAACTATGGAAATGAGTTAATGATTTATTATTTGCAGGCTACTATAAAACCCAATAATTGTACAGTCCTGTTGTTTCCACTTGGCCTTTTCAGATAAGAAAATTATGTACTTCAAGGTAACATTTCTGACTCCATTAGTTTTGATTTTTCAGCTTGACTAATAAGTCACTGGAAAGAAGGATATAAAATTTGCAGAAATGCAATTGGCTGCTTATCACTTTTTCATTTCCAAGACTTTGTTCCCAAAATTAAAGATTTTTAACTGAAATAGTCTTGTATTTATTGTGTTTATTATTGTTTTTATGGAATATTATATAAACAGAAGACCCTCATTACTTTTTTTTAAAAAAAATGAATTGTAGAAATCATAAGAAATCACTTGAACATCATCCTAAAGTCAATAAAGCCTTAAGGTGTAAAAGAAGCCCATCTGTTCCTTTTTCAGCCAAGATATCACTTTCTGCCTCTGCCAGCTGATGCTCTTCAATTTTATGCACTTGAGTAATTAATTCTGTCAGTAGAAAATGAAGCTATGATTTGCAGAAAACTGCTAAATGGCTAAGAAAAAATATCCAATATAAAATCTTAATACTTCTTGTAATTTTCCTATGCAACTATAACTCTACTTTAGCTTGTTATTAAAAGAGTGTTAAAGATTGTACTTGCACAGAGAAAATATATTCAAAGAGTCATTTCCTCATTTTAATGTCTGTTTCCTTTTTAAAAATTCTGATGCCCTCCTCTTTCCTTATTAGTAGCACTTATTTGCCATTAAGGTTTTCTTTTTTGCTAAGGTATAACATCATGTTAATAAGACTGAGCTTTTCTGTTATGCTGTAAAGCCAAATTCTCTCATTGGTGTCCTCAAACCATGAAGAATTTCAGTTCTCATTCTGGAAAGTACCAGGTTTAAAATAGCTGCTATATCACATCATCCATCCATCCATCCATCCATCCATCCATCCATCCATCCATCTATCTATCTATCTATCTATCTATCTATCTATCTATCTATCTATCTATCTATCTATCTATCTATCAATCATCTATCTATCTTATCTATCTATCTTTGTTGTCTATTCATCCATTCCTGGGAAGATCGTGACAACATCTCTTTACATCTTTAATTCTAATTCCAAGCCACCCGTGCCAGAGCACAGACTCTGCATTTTTAATCTGATAACTATAAAATGACATTGTCTTTTGACTTTAATCAGTCTTCTTTCATATAAAATTTACATTGTTTTGGTGTCTCATCTGGTTGGAATATTCTGTTTTAAATGTAGCAACAAACTGGCTGTTTTTTAAAAACTTTTTTATTTCAAAGCCTAGAATTGTAAAGTTTCCATTTGTGATTCTGAACTTAAAAGATACTTGTAAATTAGATTTTTTTTTTACACACTGTCAATCTGTTTTAAGATTATATTACAGAATTTTTTCCCTAGAATATGATTGTTCAAGATTTTTCTTCAAAAGGCAAGTATGGACATGCAACTGATTGTCTTTATTTGCTTGCAGTATAAAATAAAGCAAGTGATTTTCCATTTTGATTCAACCATTTTCACTATCCATACAGCTGTCAATTCAATATACAACATTTTGAAAAGGCAAAAGGGGAGTAAGTCTTAATGTATTTCACAGTAAGGAAATGAAAATGCAGAATTATTTCTTATGCACATTGATAACTGAGAAAGCCAAAGAATACCAAAAATAAGTTACTATGTGCTCCAATGATTACAGAAAGCCCTTTGGTTGATTGTGTCAAGCTGCAGAATATGTTTAGAAAAATGAGATTTCATTGTCTTCATGAATGCCTACCTACAAGTCAAAAAGCCACACTACATGGTTTTAGAACTGGAAAGAGAAACGTCAATAGCCTGTGCTGATGACTTTTCTATAACAGCTGAAAGTAGAAAAAAAACACAGAAAATTCTTTTAATAAAAGAGGCAAATAATTCAGTGAAAAAATGGGTTGAGCATTATATATAAAGAAAATTAAAACTGATGAAATCTGTTACAACTATCAGCCATAGAACTGACAATGATAATATTGATGTAGTAGATACATTCTTGTTTTTAGGATTAGCAGAAAAGGAATAAGCAGCCAAGCAATGGCTGCACACTTGGTAAAATAGCCATAAAAGCTTTGCATGAGGTATGTCATGATATGTCTATACCAGGGGTAGGCAACCTCGGCTCTTTTATGACTCATGGACTTCAACTCCCAGAATTCCCAAAGCTGACTCAGGAAGCTGAAGTCCATGAGTCATAAAAGAGCCGAGGTTGCCTACCCCTGGTCTATACCTACAAAGATCAAAATACTGCAAGCCCTGGGATATTGGGATAGTGGTGTTCCCTGGGACACTTTATTGGAGGAAACGTTGGATTTTGAAGAAGCAGGAGAAAAAGACTGGACAGCTAAGAAAGCAAAGAAATGGGTCAAACAAATCAATTTAGGAGTTCTTACTCAAATGAATACCTAATCCAGCACATTAAATCAGTATGTAAAGTTGGCTTACGTATCCTGGGTTGTTTGTAAGCCATTAACCACAGTTTCTTTATAATAAACCCATTTTCTAATTAGATTTTCCTTCTGCATCAATGAAAAGAACACTAACAATGTGACTATGTCTGAAATTCATTTTTATCTTAACTTAATAGGCCAAGACTAGGCCTATTTACCATAGTGAATAACACTGTAAACCTTATTATGCAGTATGGACACTATAAATTAAGAAAGTTTTGAATAGGAAAGGTGCTAAATTAACTGGAAAGATTGAACCTTTGCTAACCATTTTAATGAAAAACCTGTTTAAGCTGACTGATAATGAAGAATGGTATGTCTTAATAATTAAAATCTATACTATATACTAATCATATCACAAACAATACTAACAATATCATTACATCTGCAAAACTCTGATTAAAAGTTCAGTTTTAAATTAAAAAATGTATAGGATATCATGAGAAAATCACAAGCTGGAGCCTCAGTTCCATAATGTGATGAGTACTTATAGGTTATAGCATTATGGAAATTTATTTTCACTTGGTTGTAGGCATCTCCCACAAAATACCATGAAAGTGCTTTTTTAAACTTAGTTTCACAGGAAGAATACTCTGATATTGTACAAGAGATATACTAAAAATACATAAGTAAAATTGTACTTGAAGGTTAAAGCTACAAAGTGTATAACAAGCTTCAAAAATTGTAAACAATGAGTACAATAAACACCATTACAAGTATTCTGCCATCCTAAACATCTCATATAAAGTGAAAAATCAGAGATGACTTTAAAAATGCTTCATTCTTCATATTTTCTGCAATGGCAGTCATCAGTCTATGCTATATCAGAGGGCTGAAAGATACAATTCGAATATAAAGGACATCCTATCTTTTCTATTCATAACCCTAGCATGGGAATCACATTAAATAGTTATTCAGTGGGTGTACATATAACTATTTGACATACATAGCAGAAATGTTACAACTTTCATAACCAGAGGCATCGACATTTATCTTCATAAAAGGACGATTATATGAACATCAGTTTGACTGGTTTATCTATGAATTTTCAGCACCTCTCCTGCTTTCCTATTTGGTACATTAATTTCAAAGTAGGATCAAAGGATTTAAACAAAAAAAGTATCCCGACAGTTGTAATTCTAATAATACTGTGCTATAACACCGCATACTATATGACAATTCACATACAAAATAACAACAGCAATAGCACTTAGACTTATATTCCATCATCAGAGCACTTTATAGCATTCTCCGGGCAGTTTACTCCATCGGCATATTGACCCCCAACAATCTAGGTCCTCATTTTATCGACCTTGGAAGGATGGAAAGCCGAGTCAACCTTGAGCCTGTCATGATCCAACTCCTGGCTGTAGGCAATAATGCATTCTAACCACTGTACCGTCAGGGTTCATAATATAATCAAAATATCTATAATCTGCTGATTATCTGCAGATAATCAAATTTTACAATGTTATAGATTTCCCTAGTTAAGTTGTCCATTCCAGTAAATTGTGGACCTAAAATAGTCTGCAATAACAAGCTAGTTCTTACATAAGAAATTACTGCACCTGGTAATGAGCTTTGCCTTCAATGTTCTGATGATATATAAAAATTCTGTTCTCATCCCTATGGATGGTCCATGCCTTCCTCAATCTCAGGTCTTCTACCAGAGGCCCGGGAGTCTGAGGATTCTGCTCAGTACCTTAGCTGTTCTTAGCATTGCACCCTTCTGGACAGAAAGTTATGATATTCTTCCTAGGATCATTGGAGTCATTCTCCCAGCTTTGGATTCATAGCCCTGAGTGCTCCTACCTCAGATCCTGGTACTTCTCCAGTACTTCTCTCATACTCCTTCTTCGTGATTCCATTTCACTGAAAGAGTAGGAAACCCACAGAAATCTTCTGCTACAGTTTGCTTTACCTTTTGTTCCAGGGAACAGAACAATCTGAAAGGAGGTTGGTGACTCAGGAAAACCATCAGTATGAGCAGAAAAAAAAATTGCAGGGTATACAAACAGCAGAGACAGCTCCTACAACAAGCACTTGTATCCAGCACTAGCTGGGATGGATGGATGGATGGATAGATAGATAGACAGACAGACAGATGATAGATAAAAAGGAAAAAGAAAGAAAACATAGTTTTTAGTTGCTGTCAATAAGACAATCAGCAAGGGTAATTTAGTAGTGATCTACATACTTTTTGAAAATATTATTCAGTCCTTGTAAATGTTTGAGTTTGTAATTGGTCACTGAAAGGATAAGGTAAAGGTAAAGGTTCCCCCGCAAATGCGTGCTAGTCGTTTCCGACTCTAGGGGCCGGTGCTCATCTCCGTTTCAAAGCCGAAGAGCCAGCGCTTGTCCGAGGACATCTCCGTGGTCATGTGGCCAGCATGACTAGATGCCAAAGGCACACGGAACACTGTTACCTTCCCACCGTAGTGGTCCCTATTTTTCTACTTGCATTTTTACGTGCTTTCGAACTGCTAGGTTGGCAGAAGCTGGGACAAGTAACAGGCGCTCACTCTGCTACACGGCACTCGGGATTCGACCCACCAAACTGCCAACCTTCTGATCGACAAGCTCAGTGTCCTAACCCACTGAGCCACCGTGTCCCTTCACTGAAAGGATACCCTAAAATAAAAATCCAAGATTTCTTTAAAACATGGAAAGGCTGCCTAAACTGACAAGCTTAAAGTACTCGTTGTGAAATGTATACAGTTAGTCCTTGCTTACCAAGTGCCTTGTGTAGTGGCTGTTCAAAGTTATAACAGGTAACCCCCCTGCCCCAGATTTGAAACCAATCCTTGCATTTATGACTGTTGCAGTCTCCTGCTGTCACATGACTGCCATTTGTGTTCTTCACAACCAACTTCCGATAGTTAATGGAGAATGCAGAAGTAAAATCACGAGTGGCAGTAATATGATGTCTCATTTAACAACAAAGCAATGGAGTTGCCAGTTCCAACTGCAATCACTAAAGGAGGACGGATTAATAATGGATTAGCAATGGAGTTGCCAGTCCCAACTGCAATCACTAAAGGAGGACGGTCTATAAACTAAAAAACCAAAAAAGGAAGGGAAAGAGAAATAAATTATTAGCGTAATCAGGTCTTAATATTTGCTCATCTGAACAGTAATCAGTAGTGTTTCAGCTTTTCTACATTAAGCCACCAGAAACCTATGAGTTGAATGCCAACGTTTCTTATGAGGCTTGAAGGTGATTTCAAATTTTGTTTCTTAACACAGGCACTTGCACCAAGCTCTTCCAACACTGCTCTTGTCAACAACAATGATCCCTGAGCCCACAGACAGGGAACAACTGTCCTACAATGAACAGAAAATTTTAAAAATGAGGTGTATACTTTATTAAATCCATTCCTTTTCTACACAGAGTGAAGATCTACTGAAGCTATTTCATAATATCTATCAACTGTTGATGCAATACAAAAATATCTATTGCATGTTTACTTTTTCTTGTTTTTCAAATTTATTTACTGATTTTCCAGGTTTTAATAACTTCTACAAATCCAGAACTGTTAATAACAATACTGCAGCAACAAATAACACTTTCTACTCCCACTGTTCATATTTCTTTCAGCAAAAGATTACTTCTACTCCCAACAGTCTTTTTTCACCTTTCTTCTTCTCAAGCTTTGTATAATTGCAGCTTTTCTTTTAAGCCTGAAATTACTGGAATTATATTTTCATTTTTTACAATTTACTATGCCCCAGTGTCATCAAAGGAAGCTATCTATATAAACACTGTCAACAACAAAATTCACAAGTGTATTAGATTAAGAAGCATTACAAGGACAACAGGAAGTCAAATCTTAGTGATGTAATGCCAAGAAATAAGAACTTTTCTTTGTACAGAAAAAAAGATTTATATTGTTTTAATATCTCAAATAGCACATATTTTAATGCCTCTTAATATGATTAGGTGATGGGGATTTTAATTTTTGCCATTTGTTGCCAGATGTACAGCATATAATAATTGCTTCCAAGCACAAATACGAATTTTTCTACCTTTTGTTATTATTGTTGTAAACTTGAATACAAAATATTTTACTTTTCTACGAGGAATGAGGGACTTCTATTATTATCCCTCAAAGAGAATAAATAAAACAACCCAATTTTATCCTGATTTTGATTTCTTGCTAATATAAAACATATGGCTTTGCTATGCTGGTCATAAGTAAAACAAAAACAAAAATACATATTTGGACAATATGTTGATATAGTGATGTTCAGAAGAATGTTAAAGATATTTTAGTGGAATGTACCTGGTTTTTTAATAAATATTTTATTAATTTTCTAATTTTGCAATCATAAGTACTTAACAAACAACCTGTTGTCTGGGTCCGTTAGTAATTCAATGGTACATATTAACTTCCTCAATCTAGATCCAATACTACACCATCTTGCTTCCTCTCTTCTTCCAGTGGTAGACATTTTTCCACAGTAGGCAAATACAATTCTTATTGCTGCTAATACATATACAATTGAATATCAACATCTTTATCACATTTTTCTAATATTACACATAATATCAATAGTGTTAAGTTTAAAATATCTTTTCTAACCAAAACATATCTCAATTACTTTTGCACTTAAAATCTGTTTGTTCAATCAATATCCTGTTTTTCCCCCTTTTTTTAAAAAAAAAGATTTTCCATCTATGTTCAAAGTGTTCTCTCGCTTATAGTTTTCTCATAATAAATTATATTTGGGTAACCAAAAGCTTCCCTTGACCCTCTTGGCATTTTCATGTTTCCCTTCTCATACCAAAATATAATATTCTAGTTACAGATCCTATCTTTCTAGTTGTAATAATACTTTTATTTCTAACAATTATCTATTCTCTTAGCTATGTTCAAACGTCTAGTTAATAATATAATATCCCATCTAATGGGTCAAAATCTCTATTTTCTTCAGTCTTACTCTACCTTTCTTCCTTTGCCAATGCATTTTAATCATCAAATAGTTCTTCCTCTATTTTTGTGTATATTGTTTGGAATAAGAAAGACAATTTGATTAAAATATTTTTGGAAGAACGTTCAGCCCATTTATATTCATTAAACAGCCTCCCTTCTCCTCCAATTTTCCATAATTCTACTAACAGCTTTATCTTCCATTCAATCAGCTCTTCTTCCTTATCCTCAAATGTGTTCTGAGATCTTGACAAGTAAGATATCTTTTCCATTTCCGGTATTATCACTATGTCTTCTAATTCTTTGTTTGTCTGAGTCTGTTGATTCCTTCTTTTAGGTCCTCCATCTTTGGATCTGCTTCCTCTAATTTTCCTCTATTTTTCTTCCTTATCCTCAAATGTGTTCTGAGATCTTGACAAGTAAGATATCTTTTCCATTTCCGGTATTATCACTATGTCTTCTAATTCTTTGTTTGTCTGAGTCTGTTGATTCCTTCTTTTAGGTCCTCCATCTTTGGATCTGCTTCCTCTAATTTTCCTTCTATTTTCTGGATTACTAGTTCTTTCTTTGTAGTCATTTTCTAATTTGTAGGTTTAGATTAGAAAATTGTTCTTTTATCTCCTTAGCATTATTTTTAGTCTCATCATGAGCTAAGGCAATTGTCTCTTATATTGATTTCAACATAGAAAGAATTTCTTAGCTTCATCAACATTTTCTTGTTGGTATGTCAAGCTGGGGGCTTTGAAGACAAGTGTCATGGATGGTTTTTTACCATTTAAGGCTAAGTATGGAACATTCATTTTGTTTTTGTATGTGGTCTTTATAGTCCAATCTATTTAGGATTTAAAAAGTTTCAGTCAATTGTCATTTGAACTCCAAATTATTGAGCAAGCCTATCAGTCCATCCTTAAGCCTCCCCTAAGCAAACATAAGCAAAATTCAAGTTTTTCTGTCCAGTGGAAAACATCCTTTCTGTCCAGAGAGAAAAAAGCAATTAAAAGTTGTTCATCAATCAAATGTTTATAATCCAAAGTATTCCATCATTTCAATCAGTAATGCAAGTTTCTTCTACAGGGAAATAGCTTCACGACATGGCTCTAAAAATCAGTATTTGTATTCGTAATCCAGGCAGGCCAGTTTCAAAATAGTTTATCCTCTCTGCCACACAGATAAGCAGCCCAAGAGGTTCCCCCCCCCTTTTCACAGCTGCAGTCTTCAAAAGTGAAAGTTTCCAAGGACACCAAAAGTCTTATCTGAGTCTAGGCTTCAAGCCAAGTTTCCCTTAAGCATGAAAGATTGTAGTGCCATGGTTTGCCCCTAAATGTCATTGAAACTGTCTTCCAGCTTTTTAAATCCAAACTTATATTGCAAATTGACGCTGTCTTCCAGCTTTTTAAATCCAAACTTATATTGCAAGCTTTTCAAGTCTCTTTTCTAAAAAAGTCTCAAAAGTGCTTTTAGTCCCCAAATTTCAAAGTTATATATCTGTATTGATTCCAAATTAATCTTATAATTTTCTCTGGTTTCCCCCAAGCAATTAGTTCACCGCTTTTCTTTTCCTAAGGTAATGGGGCAGAAATTCCCCTTCCCTCTCTCATTGTGGGGGGGGGAATTCTCACCCATTTCCATCCATGTTGCTCAAAAGTTGCTAATTGGTGCTTATTTTCTTCGGTTGTCAGCAGCTTCTGATGGCCACACGAATGTGTCCAGTCTTTCTCCTGCTGGTTTGGAGAGCTTCCTCAGATCATATGGAAGGACTGCCGCCTTTCCGCGACCATTAAGGGTCCCCTCCTTCATCGCCTCTCTGGGGTGACTGGAGCCCCGTCTTCCTGCATCCGCCACACCTCAACGCCTAACCGGAAGCCCTGAGTGTACCGGTTTTTAAGGCTTCTTATCAGTTCTGATGGTGCAGTGATTACAATGCAATATTGCAGGCTACCTCTACCCACAGAGGAGTTCTGATAAGTTCAATTCTGGAGTTCAATTCTGACTGGTTCCAAGTTGACTCAGCCTTCCTTCCTTCTGAAGTTGGTAAAATGAGGAGCCAAGTTGTTGGGGGCAATATACTGACTCTGTAAACCACTTAAGAGAGGGCTGTAAAGCACTATGAAGCAGTATATAAGCCTGCGTGCTATTGCTATTAAGATTTCAATAACTTAATAGAATGATATACTTATTTAGTTTATTTACCTATTTAATTAGTGACTCAGCCTTCCGTTGTTTGGAGGTCAGTAAAATGAGGACCCAGAGTGTTGGGGAAATATGCTAACGTTGTAAAACAACCAGAGAGTTCTGTAAAGCACTATGGAACAGTATATAAGTCTAAGTGATAGTGCTACTGTTGTTCTTCTCCCTCAATGACCCTAGGGTATTTGTTGATGCTCTCTACACACAAGATTCACTGCAGACTTTCTAGGTTTCATAAAAGACCTGGTAATCCCCTACAAGTTTTGGATGTTTTATTTTTATATGACTTCGTATGACATAACATAGAGATCATGTTTATTTAAAGCATGTTCTTAGATGCATCTCAAGGAAAAACCACCTGGAAGGAGGAGAGTTGGTGAAGGTTAATGGAATGTCCTTGGCTATCGCTCAAGAGATTAGGAGTTATGGATTTTAAGCATAGCACTGATATGAAATCTAAGTATCACTGGAGATGATGAATGAGCATTTAAAAGTAAAAAAAAATAGCATAAGAGTACAACACAAGTGAATTACAATGTAAACCTGGAGCATGGAATGATGCCATACATATGCTGGCTTTTCTACATAGAAGAAGAACACAAACAATTCAACTATATAAACTGTGAAAAATATTTTTAAATTTAAATTTTAAAAAGTTGTTACCCTTTCTGAAAAAAATAGATACTGAAAATCAATCTCATATTTCAATAGCTTGCAATATCATTTCAGCAATTATTCATATCAGTCTGCTAGCGCAATGCTAACCAAAAAATGATCTGTTCATATATGACATTAAAATCATATGTAACTCCTCCTAAAGAGAATTCCAAATCAAGAGTGTTTGCTGCTACATGCAGAGATAGAAACTAACTGGAACAGAATCTCACTTTATGCTCTGAGTTCTTAGATGTTCTTTATCAAATATGATAATACTAAATTTTATCACCTGTTTATTTATTTATTTATTTATAATGAAAACTGCAATCTGTTTCAGTACACATTTTGCAAACCAGTTATTAAATCTCTATGGAGAAGAATGGAATGGACGAAGACTACATGCCTCTGTCCCGTTACTAACTGAAACAAGCCTGGACATGTTTTCACATTTATCAGAAATTTGTCATCAGTAAGATATAGGATATTAAAAAGCACAAAATACATTTGATTGTTATCTTATTCAGAGACTTCCCCTTGTCCAAACGTCTTCCTGCACAAATTCAGGGACAACAGTGAGTTCTGTTCATCTGTTGTTTATATTGTATAAGTACTTGCCTTTTGTTTTCCAAACCAGGCAGCTACTTCCTCACAACTTGATAACTGTAGGTATCAAAACCCGGAATATAACATTCATTGCTGGTATCCAGAACATTTTTTTTAAATCTGGATACCCCTTTTGAAGCTTCAGATAGTCCAATCTATCTCATAAACATATGTTCCATCTTAAATCTCTCCTCCAGCAGATGCTGGTAGTGACATGAAAGAAGATGGAAGGGCAAGAGGAAGGCCCAAGGACAGGGAGAGAGCTGTAAAAAATATATCTTCCTTGTAGCTGTGAATTGTAAGAATGAATTATATGATTTAGGCAAGTATAAAAATGGTCCAATAAGATTTGCAACCACCTCTTAGATAGCTTATCCAGAAATCTAGTTTACCTCCAATAGTAATGAAGGAAGGGGGGTATTCCTGGCAATTAGTAGCAGTAGGAGCAATGAAATATAAATAGATGACAAATTAAGATTATAAAAATACCACTAACAAGCAAACAAGCAAAGTGAATTATTATCAGCTAACTCAGCTACTAGCAACAATTCAGATGGTTGTCAGGTTGACAACATGTAATGACAAAGGTATTATTCCAGGGTGGCATTTGTCTCCACCGCTTTTCTATCAGATTGTGGGTGAAGACACAAGGAAAAAGAGCTCTACAAAATGGCCAATAAATTGCTCTCAATTCTCAGAAATTAAATGATTATGCATTTTTTGTTCATAGCCTTGAACAAAAAAAGGACATTTGAGAGTGTGATGGAAGTAAAAAGACTGAAGCAAAACTCTTTAATATAAAAACCTAATGGTTTTTGAAAGACAATTTTCTTGGAAAGATGCATAAAGATCTAATGTGCTCTACAAATGAGAAATAACGTGGAACAAAAATGAGCAAATCACAGAAAGCATAGCACATCTTGAGAGTTTGGAAGAGTTCCAAGATGGTGGATTCACCTCGATAGGGTCCATCTGGATGCCTTCAAGTAGTGTAGATAATCCAAGAAAGATAGATCAAAGGAATGTTTTTTTTCCAGTTTGGCATAGTTTGTGTTGACAAAACCATTCTAGAATTGTCTGGATCTAACTTTATGTTTGTAAAAAAATATGGGAAATCTGGTGACGGGAACGGCAAGTAAATTCCTTCTGACAATTGTCATGAAAGATTTAGTGAGGTCATTTGAGTTTCAGATAAGGGATAGTGTCATTTAGTAGGCAAGTATAGTGCAGTTACAAAATCAGATGGGTGGTAAGATTTGTGCTTCTTCTGTCCTTAAATGTATAGCATAAATAAACTATTTAGGAGATCACTAAAGCAACTATTCATCTTTGAAGTGCTGTGCAGTCTTCAGGCCTTCCAAGTCATATGTCTGGGAGTTAGATGTTAAGACATTCTTGGCCCAGTGAATATGTAGGTTATGAATCTGAAACCAAGTCATCATTCAACATTTAAGGGAAATGCAAAGGAGAAGCCAAATAAAGTTGCAAAGATTCTTTATAATCACCAATGGTGAGCATCAGAAAATCGATGTACTTATAAACTAGTTCAAAATACAATAGGCCTACCATCAGTGGCTTCCACTTACTGAGGGTTCTACAGTCTGAGTGAGGATATCCAGTATCACAGAAGACAAATCACCACTGTGATAGAATAAATGATGGATTTCCAATATTTTTTGCTGGATACTTGGAAATATTTTCTTGCTGAAAGCAGCTGTAGGGGTAATAGTGATAACTGCCTTAAGCAAAACACAAAGATACTTTCCCTCTGATTTTAGTCAGCCAAGATTTCATACTGATTTTCTACTCTGAGACTACATAGCTCATGGCAACAAACTTCTCATGCAACTGGTTGTGTTTATGCACGCTTTTAATCATTAGATCTTACTCTCACACTTTAGGATCATTGCAAATGATAAAGAAATTTCATATTAATTCCTTAATCTATCTGTTCAGTCATTACAATACTTTTCTATTCAATAGAGTCCTTTATTTAGTAGATGAAGGCCATCTAATGACATAGTTCTTTCAAGCACTTTACACGTTAAGAGGACAGATGAAAAGCTTTTCTGTAACTAAGACAGGAGAAAGAAAATTTTTAGACTAGACTAAGCCTACTTGTGGATGAATGGAAAATCAAGAAATGAATGAAGATTAAGTAGAAGAATACGTTTTAAAGAATGTTTTAGATGTGTGTTCTAAGGAAACTGCATGCACGGAGAGAAATATTCTAGAGATAAGCAACACTTCAACAGAACAATTTTTTAAAAAAATCTCAACGACACAAAATAAAATGTCCCTCTTGTCCAGACAGCACTGATTAACATAATCTGGGAGTTAGAATTTTGCAGGGCTATAATTGTACATAGTTTTCCAACCACATACTAAGAAAAAGATGAAAAAACGTCAAATGCATTTGTGAAATTTTCAATCAGCAAAGTTGCCCTTTCACTCTCACTGTCATAGTGATATCTATGAAACTCATCATTTTTTAAAAATTTATTCATCAATCTTTATTCATTGCAACAAGTATATAAAGAAATTTACATTTGGTTGTTGTGCATACTACCAGTCAGAGAAACAGTTTTAAGACTTGTTCAAAAGAAAAGGCACTCAGTATAAAGAGTAGTGTTAAGATACAATATGCATAAGACACAGAAGGAGCATGAAAAGGAGAGAGGCATCAGTAGACAGTGAGAACTGCCTAAAAAGCATTTTACACTTTTTTATTACAAGGCAAAGATCACTTTTCCACAGACTTAATTACTCTGGGGAGCCTTAAAATCCCAGCAAAAATAATTTTGCTGGCTTTTTCCCAGAGATTTTTCTGCGTGAGTTGTGAAGTGAAAAGAAATGATAAGTATGGAAATCCCTGTAGAAATTTTTCCTAGCACCAGCTATTAAGCCGTGGCAAGATAATTTAGGAACTCTTGAATTGTATACTCTCTAGTCTTACAGTAACCAAATTTGTTCTGAACTGCCCGCTTCCTGAAGCTTCCCCAGTGTGAGAAAATGAGTTTGTTGTTGGCTGCAAAAGGTAAACTAGTTTTTGATTTCAAGACTTTGCTGAATTCATACACGTAATTTATTTGTAGCATAATGTAAAACCCTTGCCAATAGAGGGTTTTGTAGAGGATAATTTATGATTTCATGATATTTGTAAACTAATTTCACTGAAGCTCCTATGAGAAAACCAATTAAGGCTTAGTGCAATGTGCAGAATCTTTGTTTTAGGTTATAGTAGTTTAAATTTAATCAATGTAGAAGAACTGAAAACCAATGTTTGAGACAGTTCTTGAATCCTAGAATAAGTACTTTAAGAAGCTTAGCACAGATATCTGACAGTAAGGGAAACACTATGTGTATATGGATGCCATAGCAATACATTTAGAATTATGAATATTCTCATTATTTTTCTAGTGCAAGCACATTATCAAATTTATCTGAATTGGATTGGATCTACCAAACAGGCCATGATGACAGAGAGTACGGTAATTATTTAAGAATTAGTAGTAGTCATTTCAATTTCAGTTATTATTCAAAAGTAGGTGTGTCAATCAATAATCAATCTAAGAGGGGAAAAAACATTTTATAGAGCAGGAAGAGAAAGAGATTGTGCAAAAAACAAAATAAAATGTTATAGTCATTCTACTTACTCAGTATAAAGGATAAATAAATAAAGCTAAACCCTCTCTGTTTCAGACTTTAAATGTATCTTCCTCCTCTTTCAGACAGTATCTTAAATAGTTATCCAATATACCAAAAATAAGACAGATTTTAAGAAAGCAAGAAATATCTAGTGACTGAGCTTAAATCTAACCTAAGCAATGCCCCAAGTGTAATTAGTTTTTCGTGAGAGATTCAAAGTTCAGTATTCTACTAAACTTCCAGGGCCATTCATTTTTTCTTTACACTGCCTAGGTTGATGAATTGGCCCATGCATTCTTACATAAAGAAGAAATTAAATATATTACAAAGAATAAATCCACAGTTTGGGAGCAAGCCTGGATGATGTTTTGTTGATGAGGCCTAAGTGACTTCCATGTCAAGCACAAGAAATCAGGAAGCAAGGCGGTTCAAATGAATACAGGTTTATGGCATACTTTCTACACTGTTTACAAGAATCTGAACTACTAATGGTCAAAGAAAGTGTACAGAGTGAAGAGAAGAGCAACAAAAGATGGATCAGGTGACTGGAGGCTAAAACATATAAAGAATGGTTGCTGGAATTGGGTATGTCTAGTTTAATGAAGAGAAGGACCAGGGGTGACATGATAGCAGTGTTCCAATATCTCAGGGGCTGCCATAAGGAAGAGGGAATCAAGCTATTCTCCAAAGCACCTGAAGGCAGGACAAGAAGCAACAGATGGAAACTAATCAAGGAGAGAAGCAACCTAGAAGTAAGGAGAAATTTCCTGACAGTTAGAATAATTAATCAGTGGAACAACTTGCCTCCAGAAGCTGAGAATGCTTCAACACTTAAGAAGAGACTGAACAAATATTTGCCTGAAATGGTATAGGGTTTCCTGCCTAAGCAGGGGGTTGGACTACAAGATCTCAAAGTTACCTTCCAACTCTTATTAATTATTATTATTATTATTATTATTATTATTATTAGTTTAGTTTAGTTTAGTTTTATTATATTTGTATACCGCCCTTCTCCCGAAGGACTCAGGGCGGTGAACAGAGCACATATAAAAAATACAGGATACAAAAATTAAAAAGAATTAAATAGTAGCCCAGCTAAAACAATCAATAACAATATAAACGTCCCCATTAAAACCCCAACATATCCCCATCAGGCCAGGCCGGCTTGTTCAAATAGATGGGTCTTCAGATCGTGTCGGAAGGAGCGAAGGTCAGGTGCCATCCGGAGCTCGACCGGCAGCTGATTCCATAAAGCCATTAAACATGAACCTCAGTCAACTGAACATTCAAATTGACTAGCACTAATGGTTGACACGGGTTGCTGCCAGCAACCTAGGTATCAAACTGGTATCTTCTTAAAATATAAGATGTTCTGAGTAGTGCAGTTTTTTGTAACTTTGTTGGAGTTATTTCAGGAAGCTGCAATTTCTTGATGTATTTTGCAAAGTTTTTGGACATAGTTCCCAGTGCCCCGATGACAATGGGTATCTCTGTTACACGTTTCATCCATAATCGCACAGTTTCGATGGCCAGGCTGCAGTATTTTGTAATTTTTTCCAGTTCTTTTTCTTTGACTCCGGCATCTCCTGGTACAGCGATATCAATCAACTGTATACTTCGGTTCTGTACAACTGCGATATCTGTCGTGTTGTGTTCCAAATGGCAATCTATCTATATTCGGAAGTCCCACAAGATCTTCACCCTCTCATTCTCGACAACTTTTTCCACCCTATGTTCCCACGACTTTTCAGACACAGACAAATCGCATTTTTTACACAATGCCCAGTGGATTAGTTTAGCAACTCGGTCATGTCTAGCTTTGTAATCAGTTTGTACAATTTTGCTGACTGATTACAAAGCTAGACATGACATCATAATAACAATAACAATAATAATAATATTAAATCATCGCACAGTCAGCCAGATGTTCAGACTGGATTTGACGTTTTTGTCTACCTATCGAGTTCTTACCAAGGACCTGGGATAGGCAGATGTGGATGCTTGATGGTATTACAGATATCGTCGCAGGATGGAAGCAGTTCCTAGTAAAGCCGCCTTTTGCAATTCACTAATGACGAATTTGTCAATGTCAAGGGTGCCCAAGTGGTCCTCCAGTTGTTTTGGGATTGCACCCAAGGCACCTATTACTATTGGTACTACCCTTGCTTGCTTTTGCCACAGTCGTTCTATTTCTATTTGTAGGTCTTTGTATTTTGTTATCTTCTCCAATTCTTTCTCATCTATTCTGCTGTCTCCAGGCACTGCCATGTCCACTATCCAGGCTTTTTTGTCTTTCTTATCAACAATTGTTAAGTCAAGGGTGTTATGTTGCAGGTGCTTATCTGTTTGAATTCTGAAGTCCCAGAGCAATTTAACTTTATCATTTTCTATGACTTTCTCTATTTTATGATCCCACCAGTTCTTGCTTACAGGCAAATGATATTTCTTGCAGATCTTCCAATGCACCATTGTCGCTACTTTGTCATGCCGCTGCTTGTAGTCAGTCTGTGTGATCTTCTTGCAACAGCTTATCAGGTGGTCCACAGTTTCTTCAGCTTCTTTGCATAGCCGGCACTTTATTGATTGTTGCTGTCTTCTCAATTTTGACTTTGTATGCATTTGTCCTTAAGGCTTGGTCTTGTGCAGCCAGAATTAGTCCCTCAGTCTCTTTCTTCAACTTTCCTGCTCTTAGCCATTGCCAGGTCTTGTTATTATCTGCTTTCCCAGATATTTTTTTTAATGTACTGGCCATGTAGTGCTTTGTTTTCCCATAGGGACTCTAGACCGATGATGCGAACCCCTATCTCGGACTCAGTTTGATCATCTCTTATAAGCTGGACTGTATTGGGACATAACTATAGTACCTGTTTGTGATTCTTTAAAGCAGTTGAATCTGCCTTAGGTGCTCACTGGAGACTATTTTATGGTATTTGAATTGTTTTCTTTTGCCCTTTTTTTTGTGAAGTCCATAATATTGACGTTTTTCAATCATCTTAAATTTTGCTATTGTTTCATGATGGCACTCCCAATTCTTCAACAAATCCTGTGTTTTATTAGATTGTGTTTATTTTTCATGTTGCTTTTATAGTTTATAATCTGATTTAAATTATATATAAATAAAGCAATATATCACATTAATTATAGCTGATAACTATCTGCTGAACAAGAGTACAACTTAATTCAATCTTCAGTTAAGGAAGTTGGAGAAGATAGTGGACTACCCTACAAAGAAAAGGGCTAAATCTTTTAAACCATAGTTTGCCTTGGTTTGTTCTAAGGAAAAAAAAGCAATTTCTAGTTTTGCTTACTGCTGCCAACTTTGCCAGTTTTGTATTTTAAAACACAATGACTGAGCTTGCTGGCTCAGGAGAAAGGTAACCCTTCCCCAAATTGTCTTAGCAAGTTTTACCAGATATAAGGTACATTATATCTCTACAGAGGACAAGTGAGAGTAATCTACTTACCCACAAACTGAATAGGGAACATTAAGTTTGCTGTGTTCTTTAAAGAGAAGCAGAAACTATCCTAACAGAATTACAAGCTGTCTAGTCTTGCAGAAAAGATCAGCTTGTGCTTCTTTTAAAAATTAAGGTAGGAAAACATGCATACAGTTCTGACGTGAAGGCAGAGAAGAAAGTCTTACACAAAGCATTCAGCCTGTACTTGCAGTTTTATGCGAACACTTATGAAATGCGCAAATGAGAGATGGGTATTTTATCAACAGTACTGTCCACCCTACTTTTCATACACTGAATTCCTACTTTCGTAAAAGTCTATGCAACTACACTTGAATGTACACCTAGACATACAGACTGTGCATAAGATATATAAGAGACAGGATCATTAGTAAAGGAGTCTGGGTCCCAAGGTAAACTTCTCCAATGGGTACCCAATAATAAGAGAGCTCAGGTGCTGATTCCTATTGCACATACTGACTTCTTTTGGTATTCCTTGTTTTCAATCATTTAGCATGCATCAACACTAATGTCTCAAGTTGCTCGGCCTTTCTGGAATCTCTTTCTCCATATAGGGCTCTAATATGCATAGTGAACATTATTTTACACATTACGTTAAGTCTTCTTTTGGGGATACTTATACTAGAACCTTCAGTCAATTTTAACCATTCTCATTAGTTATAGATAGGGGTAAATTGGTTAATCTACACAAGCATGCCTTTAAAAAATTAAGGTACATTAAAATCAGGGACTGGGCCACTTGAACATTTAAGCAAATGTTGCAACTACTTTTATAAAGTGTCTGCTATGCGGTAATGTTTGCCTATTCACAGAATGGCTGCTGGGTTAGACACAGTTAGACATAAATAATCCATTTACTAGATGGAAATTTGTGAAGTTCTTCTGTATCTGCTCTCCAAGACTGGCTGTTTGTTTGTTTTTTTAACCACTTTAGCTACAAATGTTCTTTTATGTCCTGGTGGATATACTCTGAAACAAAACACTAGCTGCATACCATGTTTGTCTTCTAAAAATGTGTGTGCCTTATATATCCTGTGAAGGGCTCAGAGGCACTTCTGAAAATAAAAAGTACCGTATACTAAAGGTAGTATAAGTTAATTCAATAAGTTAATTCAATTTTCCTTTGCTTATAAATAAAATGATCAGATAAAATTTTATTTTTTCAGCTGGAGCTGAATAGACTACCTGCAGATAATTGGGGTTGATTAGCAAAGAAATGAACATTAATCAACGTGATTTCATCGTCTATATGTAGAAAAAATAGGAAAAGATCTTGCAATAAACTCAGTCTCATTTTTATACCTTCATGTTCATAGTTTCATTGCCATAGCTAATATGATAAATAACTGGCAGTAAAAGGGAAATGTAATAGCTTTATAGCTTTACAAGACTCTTCTGAAGAAAACAAGACTCCCTTCCAGAGAGAAATCAGTATTGTTAGCTAATGGATTGTTCTGCTAATGGACTCAATACCGATGGGTGGTTCATATTATAATCCAAAGACCATGCTAATTCCAGCTAGGATTCTCATAATAGTAAAAAAAAAATCTAAAATACATTCAAAATAAATCAATGAAAGATGAAAGGTTAGAATGTACTCTCAATAGAATGTGTACAGGATTTAAACTATTTAATTACATCAAATTGTTTCCAAAGAGTTGGAATACTTCTACAATAGGCAAGAAGCCGCACTAATGAGAATGTCATCAATACGCTTAGCAGGGATGCTGATAGTCCCTGACGGGAACAGAGAAACTACTATTAAAAAAAGAGCAGGGAAACTAGTACTATAGCAGCTATAAAGCCCACTTAGCCTAATGTATTATTTGAATAACAAAAGAAGACATAATTTTCTCAGCAAAAATTGGAGTGCAGGGTCAAGCTATTCTGATTTTTCTAGACTATGATTCATCCACAATATTTACATTAGAGTAAAAGCATAAGCCTTTTAACTAAGTCAGGACTACTACTCCTGAGAAGGGAAGATTTAACTATTTTTTCCCCCAGACATTTCTTTCCCCAAGTTCAAACCTACGTGAAATATTCTTCTAAGGACCTTTAATTGGTTTTGTGTGGAAGGAGGAGCACATGTTGTGGAATCTGAGTTGGCCAATGCCTATGGAATTGTAAAAAAATGTCCAGGTTTATTAAGAACTTAAGCCATGGATTCCAAACAGCAGGCTTGGTAATCATTTCAGTCCCTCTCTGGAGCAACTCAAGAATGTGCTGCTTACAGAGCCCCCAGTATTGATCCACAGAAAAGGACAACGGTTGATTTAGAAGACCTCCAAGGTCCCGTCCGACTCTGTTTTTCTGTATTCTGTTGAGTAAGTCCTTCAAGTCGCCTACGGAAATCTATGCACTGATTTCAAAAGAACCCTTTCTTATCAATAACAGTACCAGGGTACTCACTAATTTAAAAATCCTAATTCCATTATCATTAGAATTCTAATCTGATTAGAACCAGTTTAGTATAGTGGTTAAGGCATTACACTAGAAAACAGGAGACTGTGAGTTCCAGCCCCACCTTCTGATGACCTTGGGGAAGTCACTTTCTTTCAGTCCCAGGAAGGAGGCAATGGCAAACCACTTCTGGAAAAAAATCTCAGAACTAGGGAACAGATGGTAAAGCCCCCCTACCACCAGGTGGTACACTGAGAAGGTACCCAATGTGGGATGGTCTCTGTAGCAGCTCCCCTTCTCTGGAATTGCTTGACTTCTGAAATAGAGATTCCCACACACACACACACACGCACAGTATTCTACTTTGCAGCATTTTCCTTGCAAAGTCGTTGCTCTCCACTTCCCCAAACATAATATAATTGGATTTTAATTGTGTTTCCAAAATATTTTATATTCTTTCTCTTAAGAAAGTAAGTTGAAAAAAATGTTATGAAATAAAATTTGTCACAATAAATAAGTTGCTAGAGTCAATGAAACAACAATAGGAAGCCAAAAGCTATTCATCACTACCAGCACATGATGACCAGAAATGCATTAGAACAAATTAGCGTGATACATTAACATGGATTCAAATCCTCTTGGGTTTTATTTGGTGTCGAATCTGCAATGGAAAGTCTGAATTTACAACCCTACATGGATGACTTTACCTCTCAGGATGATATTTTAAGAGGTTCTCTTACATGAAGAACAAATAACTCATTCAATTTTGTTCTATATGGAATATTTGGTAGCTAAAGTAGCTAGTTTTGTGATATGGATCTTTGCCAATTACATCTTGATTCAGGTCACAAAACTTTTTTCCCTCAAAGAAATCTGTACTATTCTTTTCAGAGTAAGTATATGTGTAGATATAGCCTTCTTTTAAAAAGTTTGAAAGTAACTGAGAATGAATCAGGCATCAAGAAAAAGTATATGTACTTCAGTGAAAGGAATGATATATGTACGAACAAATTATTATTATTTCCTATTAATACCACTTAAGTCGTTCAATTCTACTTTATATAATTTTGTTTGAATGTATTAAATTGCATATAGCAATTCTAAGCAATCAGAAAAAATCAAAGACAGGGTCACAATAGACATAATGCAGATCTGATGACTGCAATAAATAGTTCAGGACATGTGTGGGCACCATTATGTAATGATACATAATAGTACATAATGATATGTATTTATCAGAGAGAGATGTGAGTATATATGCACATATTTAGTTCAAGAGATTTTGGAAAAGTGGTCAACAACTAAAGGCATTTTATATATTTTGGTGTTCATGTGAAGTAAAATGCCTGCTTCTGACATGGTGTGACTGTAATGCAACAGGAAACCTTGACCAATTTTCCTATGTTGTGTAAGAAATGCTACTTGATCACAAAGATGAGCAGCTTCCTAAGAATGAACAGAAGAGAATCCAACAAAAGCGATAACCCCATTTGGATATTCAGGTCATCTCTGGAAACAAATCAGCACTTTTCTTTAACTACTTAACCAAGTAGATAATTATGAAATTTTAAGAAAAGAATCCATCTCTTGGAAGGTGCAACATGTTCATTTGTTAATTCAAACATGTGCTTATTTATTAATTATATTGATTTAACGTAATCAAGGCTCCTGTGATTGAAAACGGTTGCATTTTAATCCTATAATAAAGCTTTCAAATCGAGCAAGAGTAGACAATTTCTGAAAGTGGATGCACAATGGTATACATCTTTATAAATGCTCAAACTGTAAAATACTTGTATAATGGTGCATTGAATGTTTTTTAATTACTAAGTCATCAAATGTGTTATTTAATTGCCTCCCAGAATTGGTTCTGCTTCACGTTTTGTAGCAATGTCCCTAAAAACAATGATTTCACTTAAAATACAAACGTTTTATTGTGGCATAGTGAAGTAGAGCAGGCAAGATAATAATTTATAGGAGAAATTACTTCCAGCTGACAAAAATTTTTAGAAGTTGCTTCTGGGCACCAGATGCTATAACTGCTATCTGTTGCTAGTAAAATATGCACAATCACATACTTGCTTTAATTAAGCATTTGGTGTCATTTAATTTGTATCAGTCTTAAACATTTTCTTTTTTTATTTGGTCTGTTTTTAACTATTAAGTTAACATATGTAGATTGGATTTAAATTAAGAAAAAGCACAACAATTACAAGTCAAGTTTTAGTTTTCATCCTATGTAAATAATAAGCCAAGACCAGACACAATAAAGAGAAATAGCAGAATTGGGTTAAGAGGAATAAGTTCAAGCAATTTTTAACCTTCTGAATGTAAAAATATTTAAACTGGCCTATTGTAAAGTACTTACCTAGGCTTAGTGGGGGACTAAATGTGCTAAAACCTATGTGCAGTTTAGAAAAATGAAACTAAACATGTGGGCTTTTATTTTTCTGATTTTCAATTATGTATTGGACATATTTGTTAAATTCAGTTTTACACTGGAATCAAAATTATATAGTTATAGATCATGGGTCGGCAACCCGCGGCTCCAGAGCCACATGTGGCTCCCAGTCCTCTGCCATGTGCAATCCAAAAAAAAAGTGGGACCAGAAAAGTTCAACCAATCAATTCAAACTACTCATGGGGGGGAAAAAACTTGCGAAGCTTGAATTGATTGGTTGAAGTTCTTTGGTTTGTGGGACTTCCCACAAGCTGTTTGTGGGACTGCCCACAAACCTTTCTTCCTCGGACTGCACATGGCAGCAGCGGAGGAAGAGACAAGAGGGCTGCTGGAAAGGTGAGTGGGTCAGTCAGATGGGGCATGCCGAGAAGGGGGAGCTGTGTGTGTGTGTGTGTGTGCACGTACGCCTCCAAATCCGTTCATTGCCAAGGTTTCTTCCCAGTGAGGAGGGTCTGCTAGAAAGAGGGGATTTAGCAGCTTAGTTGGTCAGCCCACAAGCTTTCTCTTACCAGTTTTGCTGGATGAGGAAAGTTTTATTGATTTTTTAATATTTACATATACATGTATTTGTGAAACAATATGGTGGTTGGGTAGTTAAAATAAGAAATGACCAGTTGTAAATAGTTCAGGTTACATGAACAGAGATGCCCTCTCTAATTCCCTTAGTTATTACATAGTCAAAATAGGCAAGTTAGTACACTTGTAGTTATAACCTAGTCAATTAATAAAATTCAAAATATATTTTCACTAATACATATCAATATCCTGTTTTTAAATTCTATCTAATTTCAATAGGATATTCTAGAATAGCCTATAGTATATAGGAAAAAGCTTAATTTTTGGATAACCCACAATTCCCTATTTCAATAAAGAATAATTCTTTTGTCTACAAAACTTACATTGTTCATTACAAAACATTCTTATGTTTTACCATTAAAGTCTAGTTTTCATCTTAACAAATCACCAGTTATTAGAAATATATTTTTTGTCTTAACCGTTCAACAATTATTAAAATACTATCTTTTATATATAAAATTCTAGATTTATACTATAGTTCAACAGTAACCACTGAATATTGTATAAGTCATCTTGACCGTACATCAATTATTAAAATGCTATCTTTTGATATGTCATTCCAAGTTCTATAACATAGTTCAGAGTTATATTCTAAAAGTTTACTTTTGTTTTCCTTTACAAATCTAAAAGCTAAATGTAAAATCAGTTATATTTTTAGAGATTCCCCTTAATCCATAGAAAGATATTTTATTATCTATCTTTAGGAATCCCAAAAGAGAAACAAGTTCAGTTTTTAAAATCTAACTGTTGCCTTCCTTTTGTGCCAATCATGCTTCCCTCTTGGCATCTTTTAAGTTTTCAAATGTATCTTCCTTTCTTCCTATACCACTTATTTGAATCCAGGGAGTGTATCCAAATGTCAGTTTTGCAAGGAGGATGTAACCATTGTATTTTTGCTTTGATAACTCAGTTTTTGATGGTTGATATAATATAGTTGTCATTAAATCAGTCAAATCTTTTTGTTCTTCCAATTCTATCTGGGTTAGGTAGAAAGTAGTAGCTGGTATTATGGTTGTCATTTGATTAATTGAATTCTCAATATAGTGTATTTGAAGGCCTTTATTGCCTTCACTCTTGGTGTTGCTTTCTTCAGGTGCTGTTGCTTTTTGGCTTGTAAGTTTTGTAGTTGCCATTAAAGGTTGGACTTTAAGGTTTTCTGTAGGTTGCTTTTGTTGTTCTTTGAAATCTCCTATTTTAGTGTTAGTTTCCACTTCTTCTGTTTGTTTTTGAATTATCTTTTCCTCATTTAAAGTCAAAATTTGATTTGGTGGCTTTACGTTGTCAGATTTTTCTTGCAGTTTGGCTTTAATTTGCTATGTCATTGCCAAAATCATGTCCAGTATCAGTTTATAATCAAGTGGTGGGATATATTCATCCATTTCATTGTTGTTTGCAGTTAAATCTTCCATGGAGGCTGTTTTAATAATAGTCACAAAATTTTCCACCTCCTGAAGAGTTGTATTCAGTGCCAGGTGTTCCCACACTTATCTTTAAGCACAGTGTCAAGGACAGCTCTGTTATTTAGTCAGCTCTCACAACAGAAAAAGGAAATTTACTTGCTGTACCAAGTTTCGCCACAAGATGTCATCAATAACATATAACATGCAATGTAAGAATTTTCTTTTCTTTCTTCCCCCCCCCCCAAATTAATATAGAACTTTTGTAGGATTACTCCAATTTTTTTCCTTAATTCACAGCTTAGAGAGAAGATAGGATAGTGGATCGCCAGCAACAAATAGAAGCTTTTTAGTAAATACAGATGAAATTGTTTAATTTCTTTGCTGAATTAATTGAGTTTCTTTCGTAGCTTTGAGGCTTTAAGATTTGTTCCCAAAGTAGATATTCGCCGTTTTCTCAAAAAATGGGGAAGAAAATTTTCAGGAAAGTCCCACAGGAAAATGGTTAAGGGAATAGGAAAGGTAAAAACTTGTCCAGGTCCTCCAGATTGCTTCTTAGTGCTGGGTAGTGCTTTTGGCTTTCGGCAGGGAGTGGCTTAGTGATCAGCCATCTTTATGACCGGTCTCTTCTTCTTTGGGCCAAAGGAGATGATCCTGGATTCCAGCGGAGGGCTACCGCCCTTCCGTGATTGCAGGGAAGTCCTTGTCTCGGTAATCATCCCTCCAGGGCGATTTTTGACCCTTTTCAGGGTCCTCCAAAAAAGAAAGAAACAGAGGGCAGGAAGCAGACTGTTCCTGCACGTCTGGAAGTGCCGTGCGCACAAACCGGAAGCCAGGGTGAAATATTTATGTGAACGACTTGTCAAACTAGTATAAGTGGTTGCTTTTTTCTTATTGTTAAATGTGTGCAATGCCAAGGACAAAGGATTTCTGTTATCACCATCTGCTAATAAAGCATCACAGACTTATTCTGAATTCAAATTTAGAAAGTACTACAACTTTAAAAGTCACTGTGTCATATTGATTGTGCATAGGTCTGTCTTGGATTTACTTTTGGGATCAGATCCAAAATGAATAATAATTTAAAATATAGCATATCAAAGACCTAAAAATCTGTTTTTTAATGTGTAAAAAAGTAAAGGTGTCTCTGCAGGTTTTACTTTGCTAGTTGTAGCCAACCTTAGGGAGTGATGCTCATCTCTTTGTTTCTATAATCCATTGAGCCAGTGCTGTCTGAAGATGATTCTATGGTCATGAGGCCAGCATGACATCACATTTCAGCACGGAGCGTACAGCAAAACACGGAACCTTCCCACACCTATTTACTTACATTTTTACATGCTTTCGAACTGCTAGCTTGGCATGAACTGAGGCAACTGACAGGAGCTCACTCTGTCGCATGGCGGTAAGACTCAAACTGCCAGATCATAGACCTTCTCTGGCATCCATTAAGCCACTGAACCACTGTGCCTCTCTTTTAATGTGCAGGAAAAATAAAATATTTGAACTATCCTGCTTTTAGTGACTTGTCTATAACTTATACAAGACTCCGCTGTTCAGAAACTTCTTAATGCTGTTTGTATAATACAAAAGACCTCACAGTTCCAATACAGGCCAAAAACAAAAAAACAAAAACACCCGCCAATGGCACAATGTTAATTAAGAGGCATCTCAGTGTGAAAACTGTTTTAAATTTCATACTTACCATGAGAGTTTCCACAGCTTTCTTCATCACTGTTGTCCTGGCAGTTATTTTGATTGTCACACATAAAGCTTTTATCAATGCACAGGCCATTCCTACAGTGAAATCGGTCAGTAGAACACAGCAAAGGATTTGCTGCTGTGGAAACAAAAGCATATTTTATTCAAACTTGCAATATCTCTTTGACAAGACATTATTCCCAAGAGCACTTCTATACCATCTGTGCTTTAAATTGTTAGCTGAGAGTTTTTTCTTTCTCCCACAGTAGTGTACCCATTATCATAGTTTAGAAGCAGATGAATTGTGAGAGGGACAGTTTAATTTGGCTCGTGTATTAGTGAATCAAAGATAGAAAATTTCTAAAGGATTTGGCAAATGAAATATTTCTGTGAAATGACAAAAAGATAATTTGACAGAAAACAACCTCATACTTGACCCTAACTCTAACCACTGTTT
Source organism: Vipera ursinii (assembly GCF_947247035.1). Lineage (NCBI taxonomy): Eukaryota > Metazoa > Chordata > Lepidosauria > Squamata > Viperidae > Vipera > Vipera ursinii. Next base: position 83,064,867 of record NC_139512.1, read on the forward strand.
CTAGTGATATTGTTTCAGTGGAACTCTGAGCCAGAAAGAATAATAAACTTAAGAGCATTAGAGACATAAATTCCTTGTTGTTTAAGGTAAGACTTCTGGAAAATGACACAGAAGTTAAGAAGATACTGAACAAAGACACTATGTAAGTGCATACATGAATACGTATTCATAAGACTGTAAAAGGAAGAATATGCTGAAGGCCCAGGTTCTATTTGATATTAATAGCACACTTCCTTCTTACTTGCACATGATTCAGACAGACCTGTTAAGACAAACCTTGATGTAGAAATGTGTCAGTGAGTTGAATGTGTAAATGATGTGCAATGCTAAATCTGTAACCTCTAGAAATAGATGTCTTAAGTTGTATTAGATTGTGATTTAGTAAAAAGAAAGGTACTTTTTGTCTCTAAAATGATTTAAAAATAAATGCTATGGTTATAAGACTTCAGAAAGACTAATGCCTCCAAGGAAGAACTGTATGGTGATACACTTCAAAAGTTCAAGGCATGTTTGATAACTATTAAACCAAAGTCTTAGCTAAAAGAGGCATATACAAGAGGAATTTTAAATATAGAACAATTTCCTACTGAAGAATGGGAAATTCTGCAACTAAGCACCCATTCCAACTATATATGGAAAACCATATATTATATTCTTCCATACTAGTTTAAGTCTGCTTTAAAACAGTCCAAAGGCTGAATTTCTATTAGCATTTTCTTTTGTATATAGAGGCACATATGCATTCATACCACTTTCTTCTATAGTGAAAACATTTCAGCTGTTCAGGGGCTACAAAGATGCGTGTATGCGTGCACCTTCAAGTCAGTCTTGACTCCTGGTGCCAGTCTGGATAAGTGCCTCCTTTTCTTGGCAAGATTTTGGAAGTGTTTTACCACTCTTTCCTAGGGTTGAGAAGGTCTGATTGGCCCAAAGTCAGCCAGTTTCATAGTCTCTCAGTTTCTAGGCTGATGTCTTAACAATTATACCAAAAGAAAGATGTGTACAGCAGTGGTAAATGGCCACTGTTCTCTTCTACTCACTCTGGATCTCAATAAAGAGCCACTCTCCAAGCTTATAGTACAGTTATCTGTAGACGGGATCCTAATTCTACATGTGATAGCTACATGTGATAGATAGCTACATGTGATAGACGGGATCCTAATTCTACATGTGATAGCTTCCACATTGAATGTAATCAATATTTTAAATGTTGATCTGTAATGACTCTGTGACTAACCTATATGGCAATATATAGAATTGAAACACTAACAAGCAATATGGCCTGGGTTTTTAACAGCCTTCAAATTTCCTGCCGTTTTAGGATTGTTAAGAGATGCAGCCCGATTCTAAAGCAGGACATCTTGGTCTTATAGAAGCATTCTGAGATTGACATTGCCTTATAGAAAAGTATATCATATCTTTTAATAATAGAAAGAAATAAGATGGAAAGTTGTTTTCTGTTTTTATCCTCCATGTCGTTATTATGACAAATGCGTGAAATTATTTCTAGTTTCAGGAGAAGTGAATTTTCCACCATACGATTAATGTGCTTAGGAAACTGACACTTCATGCTGACAACATCAGACAAAAACTGATTTACTACTCAATTCAGTTTTTTGGAAGGCAAAATATTCAGTAATAACAATTTTTATTTTTACCTATATTGTAGTTTTGCAGGAACCATAAAACTTCAATGGACCTTAATGGACCTTTTGTAAGAAGAGTTACCTGTTAACCCTGAAGATTTGTCAAATCCCAGTTTTCTGTCACCATCCCCATTTTTTTCCTTCCCTCTTCTGGAAGCTTCTGTCATGATCAGGTCTAACTTAGAGGACTTTCAGGAGTCTGTTCTGGATTGGCCTGAAGATGCTCAGAGAATTCAAGCACCTGAGGATGATTCACCTGGCAGTATTCAGAAGCAGCTGTCGGTGGACAGCTAGTTTTAAAAGCATGTTATGAGAACACATCAATGGTATTTGACATTTCTCCTTGCATATCAAGGGCATTCCCAGTTTTCATTAGTTTCACCAGCATGGCATGTATTTAAGATCCACTGCTAGTCTGGTATCCCTCATAGGAAACAACTGCTCACCCACGCTGAAATCTTAACTCTTATGCTCCTGAAACTCTGTCACTTTGAATCTGGGCCAAATGATTCAACTGACCCGTGAGTTTTGTGAACCATGGCCTAACTATGATTCCACCCTCGATTCTGACTTTGGCTCTGGAAACTGCTTACAGGTAAGTTTCCAAGTGACTGTCATTGCTGAACAGGTGGATTACAAACAAACAAACAAAATATGTAAATGAATGAATGAATGGTAAAATGAGAGATGTAAGGAGCTATTACTGAGGATAGCAAAGTGTTTCAGATTCCAGATGATTTAAACTCAGATTGCTGGGTATGCAGTCAGCATATTTGCACTGCATTCAAAAGGGTCTGAAAATGTTCTAAGCTTGAAATAGCTTGCCCTGCTCGTTTTCCTGTTCATTTTACAGAAACATGCACAGTACTGTTATCTTTCTACTATTTAGCAAATTACCAGGTTACACAGATCAAATTTACATCAGATCAAATTAACATCACCCTACTCTTCTCTGTCTTTCTTACAAACTTAACTTATAAAGCAGTCAAGCTTCACAAGCATACAACATTCACCAGATACTGATTGCCGGTTAAGCAGATGTGACACACACCCAACTATTAGATTGCTGTCTCTAGTTGTTAATTTTGTACCTTATATTGCTCAACTTAATTTTAATTTTATTTTTCCTTGACTAGTATATTATCACTATATTTTACTCATCTCCTGAATTTTAAGTAATATTTAATTTTTGTTAACCTATAGTTTTTAGTTATTAATTTTATGACAGCTTTATAACTTTTACCTTACAACTTTCACTCAGTAGTCACTGTCCTCACAGATTGTAAGCAGAGAAATTTCAGTGGTGTAATTGTTAGTTCAACAGACTCTTCGTTTTAATTCATTGTATTTGTTAACCAATCCAATCATATGGCATTTGCAGTACTTGACAGTGTAAAAATAAACCATGTTTACAAATAATGATAAAGTTATTACAGAACATCCATGAACCAAAGCAGCTGAAGCTAAAAGTCATTGGAAAAAGGTTTTATGAATACAAACGAAGGGAAAGTGTGTCCTGACCTTTCAGAAGTATATTCCATAATATGATATAGTATGGTATAGCTGTCACAGTAATATTGCTGATAAAAGACAGAGTAATGGAGATTTTATATTGTACTGTGTAAGTTCAAAATGGGGACACTCAGAACACTACCAGAATGGTGAGAACATCCTGACCATATTATAGAACAACCGTACTGAAGTTGAAATGAGTTGTGAAATGTTTCACACATCCACTAAAGATTACTGCAGGTCTTGGTTCTTCTTGTTAACTTACAAAAAAAAAGTACTGTCATCAAATGTTTTTTTAAAGAAGCAACTCTGTGCTCTCCTCTAGCAAGAGATTCTATCACCAAAATATTAAATGTGACTAAATCACAGTCAAACACTCTTTATCTTTTTCCCCCTTACAGCTGCAGTGCACAATTATTTAGGTCACAGTATTATGACATCTATTCAAACACCTGCAAAAATATAACTTTTATAACTAGCTGGAGGAAGAACATAGCAATGAAAGTTTTTCTTTTGTGACTTCCTCCTTATCAGAAAATGAGAGAAGGCTATAACTAAAAAATTCATGATAGTATGCTAACCTCAGTTTACGAATTCATTGGAACTGGAGAGATAACAGCTGGAAGCCTTGCTCTCTGTATCAGTTTCCTATTAAATAACAAGTGTTTCATGTTTCTGTCAGTTTTCCTAATTCTGCTGACCGTGTTTATTACATACAGAGCTTCCACAAAAAGATTTCATACTTTTATTGAAATTTAGATGCAAATGTTGTAGTATTATTCCATTCCAAGTGTTAAATGGCTTTCATTTTACTGAATTCCTCCCAGTGAAATGTAGCTGACACACTGGACTTGGATAGGGAAGAGGGGGATAAGATTCAAACCTTGTCCTTAAATTCACTGGATTCTCATCCCAATTTACCTAACAGGATTATTTCTGTGGGATAAAAATAGGAGAACCCACCCCTACTTCCAGCCATCATCACTGGCATCCTTCAGTCTCAAGATTATGGCAGACATGTCAAACTCACGACATCACGTTACATTGTGCGACGTATCAGAGCTTTATCTCCATTGCCGGCAATGGAGTGGGTGTGGCTTTCATGTGATGCATCCGGCCCATGGGCCAGCAGTTTGACACCCCTGGACTATGGTATCATGCTCTGGAAAGAGGTCCTAAAACAACATCTGGTGTGGCTAAAAAAGCCAATTTGAGAGGCCAACCATACTGAAATTACAAAAAAATATAAATCAAGTCTTCCAACGGAGAGTTTTCAATATTTATCAATCTTAATGCAATATTTCTTTTATATATAGCCTTCAGGCAATGGTAGAGATGATTGCAAAGGACGGAAAAGAGCTTTCCCGTGCTTGTAGTGAATCTGGAAAGCTAAGCAATATATATTATTGATAAGGTCAAAAAGAAACGTAACAAATTTTGCACTTGTAGATATATGAAATACTTAAATCTAACCTAGGATGAAAGATAACAAAAAATAAACATAACACAGAACGGCACAATAACACAGAGAGCAACTTGCAACGACTTTTTTAAAATGTACTTTTTATTCATTATGAACACTTGTTCTGATCTTCACCTGCTCTTTCTAACCTTAACCTTGAAAAAAAATCAGTTGTAAGTGCCTTACAGATTAGATCACAACACTGGATTTTAAAAGGAGCTAAAAGAGACAGAAATTATATGCCAAAATTAATTGAATAACTATATAGCCTTCATGAGTCTATGTAACTCTCAGAATGTTACACTTACTGGAGAAATTTTTCAGATTTAAACTTGCATTCAAAATGCAGCAGCAACAGTTTTTTCAACAGCAAAAGCAGGCAACAAATACCATATAAGGGATAAATGATTAATATACTGTATATGTATTTTTAAAAATAAAACTTGCTCCTTTAAGTAGTAGATACTTACTACAATTTTCTTCATCACTGCCATCAGGACAATCCTCAAAACCATTGCACCGGAAACGGCCAATGATACAATGAATTCCACTGGAACATGGGAAGAAAGTGGAGCCACATTTAGATTTTGCTTTTGCTGGGGAAGAAAAAAATGAAAGCTTTGTGATTATAAAATAAATCTCTGGCAAAAATAGTCACAAAAGTCCCAGATTTGTCTACTTGACAAAGCTCAATAGAAATATTTTACAACTTGGCCAACAGCTTGATGTAATCTTTATTTCTGCTTGGTTGACTGGTGATGTACAGTTCTGAAAACAATTGTCTCTGAATTAGATTGTTTGCTTGCAGCCATTTAATTACCCAATTAAGCAATAGCATCAGTACTAGTGAGTGTAGGGTTTTCTCCCTAATGATATTCAGTAGCTTGCTCTGCCAGTATTGGTGGGGTGTGTGGTTTTTCTTTTAGTAATTCCTTGATTAGGGTATTGATTTCTGCCTGTTTGTTTGTCTGGTGTTAATTCCTGCTTGCTGGACATGTGTCCTGGTCCTTTTGTTTTGTTATTAGCATTTTTATTATCTCTTGAATGGGGTATACATATGGTTTATCTCTATGTCTTTACCAATGGCTGATTTGTATCGGCTGATTATTAGCCAATTATCAGCTGATTATTGATCAGCTGATTTGTACCAACTGAACGTCAAGTTTACAGGAAGTCCCTAGAGCAGGGGTGTCAAACTGGCGGCCTGTGGTCTGGATGTGTCATGCGCAGGCCATGCCCACCCCGGCTCCGCAAAGGCAAATAATGTTGTAATACGTCATGATATGTCATGTGACTCGATCGCGTTGACACCGGTGCCCTAGAGTTTTGGGATTTAGCTTGATTTAGAATGCTCAGTGTCCTAGTTACCTCACACTCAGTATATTGATGATGTTACGAAGTTGGTAATGAAACATTTGCAAAGCAAACAACTGTAAGAATGTTTGTATCTTATTATTTAATATATTACAAAATTTTTAGTTCATAGAAACTAATCATTCATGCTTTACTAGCATTAATATATGAACTGGTTATTAGCAGGCTATAAACTTTCTGGTCTCCACACTTGGTACTGCTTTCTAGTAAGCGTAATTTGTGAATTATACAGCTAAGAGAAGAGTGTCTGGCAATTGCATAGGAATCCTTGCCAGATCTATATCTCCAAGAAAAACTGGATCTTTGTAGCTACAGACAAAAGACAGTAAAAGACAAAAAAAAAAACCTCTGGCCATTCAAATTTCCAATGTTTGCCTTTGTGGTTTGTGTGTGTGTGTGTGTGTGTGTGTGTGTGTGTGTGTGCGCGTGCGTGAGAGTTTTTAATAAATCTTATTTCTATCTAATCATAAACACACTTAAATTTTGTTTGCTTTGCTTTTGCATGCAAAACAACATTTATAATTCTTCTTTGCAACATTCATTTTCTATGATATTTTTAGACTTCTGATTAACAGTAGTAACTCAAAGATAAAATGTGCCCAGACCAATTCACAAATCTACTGTTCCTTGAACAAGGCACATTAATGAATCACTATAAACAATGTACCTTTCCTGTAAGATGAATTCTCTAAAAAATATGCTATCATGTTATTGCTTATTATCATTCCATAGTTTTTCAAACTCATATTTCTCTAAGCGTCTGAACCAAGATTTGTTTTGCAGAGCATTTTGCTTTTTTGACCGGGTCTTTTTAGCATAAACTCAATAGTAGATATTAATCTACTAGTACAGATTATAGATTAGTTGGATGTAACTGAATAATTGAAAGTTACAATTATAAGTTTACAAAGGTTAGAAATTGTGTATGCATATACTTAAATTCTCCAAAGCCATCATCAGAGAACCAGTTTGCAGCCATGGCACTGAATACTGCAAAAGATCCAGAGTGTATTTACATTGGTAAATGGCTTTCTCGTGCCAACGATGCACAAGGTAATTAATATTTTTTGGGCGGGGGATTCTACTTCATATACCAATAACTCCATTCAACCTATCCCTTTGGGATTCTATAAAGTTTAATGACAGTAATTTTATGGTTTTATGAGTCCTCAGGATTCCACATCCAGTATCAAACCATGACTTTGCAATGCTGAACTCATTCAAGGTATTATGTTTTAAACATGATCCAGTCCTCAGATAAGAGATTTTGGAATAGGATTGCCCTGAAGATTTTAAATTCCTTATCTGTTCAGTCATCTATTCAAATTTTTATTTCTGGGGCATGGTGTCTGTCCAGCACTCTGTGCAATGATAATGATAATGACACTTTGTACATTTTTATATACAAGTGGATATGGTGATTTTATGCACACAAGTGAAGCTGAGATATTTATCCAGGGTTCAGGGAAAAGGGGACTATAGTTTTTGCTAAACCAAGTTTATGGTGCACAGTTTTTTTTTCTGTTTTGGTATTCACCATAGTTTTAGCAGTTTTGCCACTGAAATATTATGGCAGAGTCAGAGAGAACTTAGTAATCATAAAAAGAGAGTTGAGTTCTACTCTGTACAGAATTGTATATGAACAAGTACTTCATTGTATAAAAGATTTTATGAAGCAAAAGCCAGAGAAACTCTTAGATTGATTTATGATTTAACAAAATGAAGAAACAAAAACCCAGAACCAAAACAAATACTGTACTAGAATTCCTTTATAGAACACTCATTACATTATTCTGGGTCTAAGCTGAGGCTTGGAGTATCAGAAAAGTATCAACTAAATGCCACTAAATACTAAGTACTATATCAAAATTTAGGGAGGAGGATCCAAGGACAATGTTAAAGAAACAGAAAATAAGTCAACAATATGTTACTAGAAGTGAAAAATCCTTAAACAAAACACATTTGAAAGCCTCTTCCAAATGATAAGAAAAACAGAATTATAAATAAGAACATGTTATACCGAGCTTTGCTGCAGTCTTTGTGTGTGTCTGTGTGTTTCTAGGCACTGACTCTTTGTGTTTGCAGGATGTTAAACAAATCATTGTTCCAAAAAGCAGACAAACCTTCCAAGGCTCTGTTCATACATTATCCCTTTTCTTAATCTGTTCATTTCTCAAGTATGGTATTCAAACATAAATGTCTCCTAGGTGCTATCCATCCTACTTTTCAAAAACAGCCAAAGTACATGTGCAAAGCAATATTGGGAAGAGAAAGTTTATTATTAGATTATTATAAATCTCAGTAGCAATAAATATATTTGCTGCTTGCTTCAGAAAAAGGGAGCAGGATTTCACACTTCATGGGATAAATTATTTGTACGTGAGTAAGTAGGAGGAAAGTAGGAACCAGTGGTTTTTATTCTAGGAGCAATCTTTATGTTAAAAATGGCTGACTTGAAAATGGCTTAAAATCTGGAACACATAACCTATACATAGGGTTTAGGCCTTATTTATTTCTGTAGATATTCTACATTCTTATCTGTAACAAGGAAACTAACATAAAATTTTCTCTGTCATGTCTGTGAGTGTTCTGCTGAGTCAGTCAGTTCCTGAATAAAGAACCAGTATTTTGAACCAGTATTTGACAGAGAAGGAGCAGACAAAACAAATAAGTGGACATAAAATTGAAAATAGACTCAAAGACGAAACTTAACAAAGCAAGAAAACATGATTTATTCCTACAGCAACAGTCATGAATATATGGAAAAACGTTTTGATTCAACAAAACACATTGATCAAGAAAGATACTGGACAAAGGAAAAAGATTAAAGTGAAAATTAAGAAAATAGATCAGGGGTGTCAAACTCAATTTCATTGAGGGCCACATTAGCATTGTGGTTGCCCTCGGGGGGCCGGGTGGGTATGGCCAGGGTGGGCACGGCCTACTAGGTGGGTACAGCTGGAGTGCGTATGGACTACTGGGTGGGCGTGGCCAGCTCTACATCATTGGCATCAAGGGGGCCTATGGGGGCCTGGGCAAGAGTGGGACAGATCTGAGGGTCTGTCTGGCAGAAGGAGGGTCTCTGGGCCAGGGCCAAGGCAGCAGGGACCGTTCCCTCACTGTTTCCAGGATGGCTTCGCGGGCCACATGAAACCACTTCGTGGGCCGGATCTGGCCCCCGGGCCTTGTGTTTGACATGTCTGAAATAGATGATGGGATCTACCAGAGAGAATATATAAAAAAGAAACATTTGTTTGAATATGGTTAAAAAAATAGAAAAGATTTTGAATACATATGTCATTCTAAGAGGGATGAATTCCTTAAATAATACTGTATGCTTTTCCCCCCTTTTTATTTTGTTTCTTGATATAAGTAACATAATACTATTGAAATGGCTTAGATGAAGGAAATGTTTAAGGTAATTAAATGTGTTTGAACTCAGGAAAATTATAATGTATAAAAAAGAAAAAATGTTTTGAATAAGAGTTAAAGGATTAGATGACTAGACACATTAAATGCAATATTTAAAGATTAAATATATTTTTAATTATGGTTAAAAAGAATAAGAAATTTTAAGTAGTATTTTACTTTTTACTCTTGCTCTCTTTTCCTCTTGTTTACTGTTTTTACAGTAAACAAAAGTTTTGAGAAGTGTAAATGTGTTGAGAAGGTTTATATGGGAAAAATGGTTTTAAATCTTTAAATGTAATTAACTGTTGAGAAAATCTTAATCAGCAAGAATACTTTGAACTTTATGGGAGAAACAAATCTAAATAAGGACTGTAACAGGATATAAGATGAGGCAACCAGAATGATTAGACAGAAAAGAAATACTGAACTGATGTGATCATTATTTCTAGGAATATTGGGAAAAAATCATATATGTAATTGTTATTTACCAAAATAAGAACTGTATTAATTCAAGATTTACAAAGAAGACATTTTGGGCGAAAGGGGAAATCAACTAAATGTACTATGTGGACTATGGATTATAGAAACCAATTGTTAATGATTTTTCCTTACAAATGTAAACCCAGCAAACACACAGTTTACCAACTATTAAGTGATTTATGTTTTAAAAAATCAATAAAATATATCGGAAAAGAATGTTCCTAATTTCTAAGGGTCTAATATAGTAGCAAATAATAAATTAAATAATAAAGTGGTTGACTATTCTCCGTATTCTCCATATTAGTTATAGTGTTCTCGTTCAATTCAATTCAACATTAACTTGACATCATCTGATGGTTTAGAAACATTGTTTTAGAATTTTTGGTAGACAATCAAATCCAATAATGTTCTAAGGCAGCATTCCCATATCTGAACCCCTCCAGCCTTCAACTTCACAATTTGTACTTCAAGAATCTGGAGGTGGGAGAAAAGTTGCTTTAGTAGATATTTTGGATTGGAATTATCATCAATCCGAACCAACACAGTTTGGCACTAAACTTTTTTCATAATAAGTTGTTTTTCTTCTGGTATCTAAACGTTACATCGCTGACTTGGTGTACAATGGAACTTATTATTAAATTTCAGGTCAAATAAAAGAAATGTTTAAGATTACACTATTACACAGTTTTCCAATAACAAGCTATTGAAATGTAAGGTTTCTTTCAAGTTCATCTCCTAATACAAATATTACTACAGATTTATTTAAATAAAAAGATGTTTTCATCTGAAAAATCAAGAGTCCTAAACTAAAAGAATCCATAATTCTTGCTAAATATAATAGACGTTCTGGGTATTTTATTCTCTAAAATATATTAGCAACTCTAGCAGATTCCCAAGACATGTTAAAGAGCAAATACTGAGTGAGAAATCATCAGTAGAAGATAATTATTTTGTACTATTAACAGTTTCCTCAACCAGATGCCCTCCAGATCATTGGATATCAACTCCCATAATCTCAAAGGCAATATTGGCTGAAATAATGGAAACTGAATTCAAAATATATTGAGAGCACCAAACTAGGAAAGCCTGCACTAAATATATTGGAATTACATCAAAATATGGCCTGAGGCTATACCTCCTTAAGTAACAAACAAAACAAGGCTCCATTGTAAGCACTCAGCTGGAAAGATAACTGATGCCTTGATGGATCACAGCTTAATTAAATTTTAGATATTTGGCAATAGCCATTTGTGGAATAATTTTGTTCTCGAAGTTGCTTCAGTGTAGCAGATTATTTCTTATTGTCTCCTATACATGGTTGTCCAAAAATAATTCCAGAAACTCTATTGGAACAATATTTGTAAAGAATTCCTGCAAAATCAGCATAAGGGTCTTGATATATCTTGGTTCTTCTTATGATCTAGTTAAAGCACCTTACAATAAGTTTGTCTTTTAGACTATATGGAGCCAGGCATACAGTTTTGTTGGCAACAGGATGAGAGTGATTTGTTAATGCCTTCTTCTATGATTTTTTTTTAAATGCTCCCCAGACTAGAATATAATCCTAGTACTTTGGTAGTTTTCTTTTCCAACCCAAGTACTCCATGTACCAAAATTCTGTAAGATCCACTAATTTAAATATATTTCATAATGTTAAATATCAGGACAATTCCTTTGAAAAAGACAACATACCCATTTCTGTTTTGTACATTCATTTTGTTGTTGTTGTTAGTTGCGAAGTCGTGTCCGACCCATCGTGACCCCATGGACAACATTCCTCCAGGCCTTCCTGTTCTCTACCATCTTCTGGAGTCCATTTAAGCTCACACCTACTGCTTCAGTGACTCCATCCAGCTACCTCATTCTCTGTTGTCCCATTCTTCTATTGCCCTCAATCTTTCCCAGCATTAGGCTCTTCTCCACTGAGTCCTTCATTCTCATTAGGTGGCCAAAGTATTTGAGTTTTAGCTTCAGGATCTGGCCTTCTAAAGAGCAGTCAGGGTTGATCTCCTCTAGGACTGACCGGTTTGATCGCCTTGCAGTCCAAGGGACTCACAGGAGTCTTCTCCAGCACCATAGTTCAAAGGCTTCAATTCTTTGGCGCTCAGCCTTTCTTATGGGTACATTCATTTAGAGATCATCAAATAAATAAGAAAATAAGTAAGCCTCTGTAAACACTGGATGTACATTAATTGGCAGCAAAACAATAATGGTTGCCTAGATTTTTGCAACTCAAATATGTAGCATCTTATTTTTCAATTCAGCTTTTCTCTTCTACAACTACAATATTATGAATCTGTGTCTAGCAAGAGGACAGAGAAGCAACATTCTAAAACAAGTCACATAAATAAACTGGCAATAGGATAATTAAAGTTCAAAATAGAAGTCATAGTAGTTTTTACAAACAAACAAAAGCAGCCCCCAAAGGCCTATGAGTCGGAGCAAAGAGATCTTCTCTGTGGGTCCTGTAATTTTTCCCTATGCATTCATATTCATGTATACGTTTATCCATAAATAAGCCAATCTTCATATTTTTAACCAAAATTCCATGAATAATGTGCCATCTGCAGATAATCCAATCCTCAAAATTTTAGTTATGTTTTAATTTTCACAATTGGCTTATCTGCAGATGGCACATTTTTCATGCTATTTTGGTTCAAAATATGAAGGTCTACATATATATATGCAGATAGGCTTATATGTGAATATACACAGAAAATATGAGTACATTTTAAAAAATCACAGAAAAATCTAACATATATGCTTGTAGATAAGCCTGCCCACATATAAGCCAAATCCCATCTAGGGGATGTCTTTTGGCATAAAAAAACTTCTCAGGTTATCTGCGAGTATATATGGTAAATTAAAATCAGATGCACAAAAAAGCATTTTTGAAGGATTACATTTTTAATATGTTTCTATGACATCTAATAAAGGGACCTGTAATCGGTAATATGAGACTTTAAGAAATATTTCATCAGGGTTGTGTGGAGATGAATACAGATTATTTTTCTGCATGATGAAGAAGCTAGTTTAGAATATTCTCTTTCGAACAGAATAAAAATAATGGAAAGATTTAAACAGCCTTTTAACTCTGTCATTTTTTCCAACACATTCAGTGCTTTGTGAGGCTTCTAGGAGTTAAAACTGAGCAAAGGAAAAATATAAATGATTGCATGTCATGTCTGGTTTAGCCCTAAGCTTCACATCTGTTTCTATCTCCTTAACTCTGCTAAAAGCAGACGTCTGTTGACTTCAAACATTCCACCCTAATAGCACAAGTAGTTTAAACAAGAGCTGGAACATTTTTTTGTGCCAACTGAAAACTCATCCATTTTTTGCCATAATGTTAGCATATCACATTACAAAATTTGGCTTCTTGTCTGTAAATAAATCATAGCATAAGGGGTGTTATGGTCAAATGAGCCAGACAGCAGCTCTGTCTCTGCAGAGACAGATTAAGATTGCGTGGAATTTGAAAATTTTCACCTATTAATTTGATTTTCAAGGATAGTACAGATGAACTAACTATAATTTTGGCTCAGTTCCCAGAGTATTTGCCCCCAAATGAGAAACCACTTCTTTACCTTTTTTTATTCTTTAATATAACCACTGAACCACTGAATATAACCACTAAATTGAAAAAACAGTCTCATGATTCAAACAGGGTGCATAAATATATCCATCATCTCATCACAACACTCCTGTTCATACTACCAATAACAATCCTATCTGCCTATCTATCTTTTGATCCTTTAAATATATGCTACCAGTCATGTATTTATGCTATCAGATTTATGTGGCTTTTTAAAATGTGAACTAAAAGATTTCAATGTGAAGTGAATTTCTGTTGCTTATTTCTTACAAATGCTCAGGCTGACTGGGGATTCTAAAAGAATCAGGTTAAGGATGCTTGATTTATAGTAACTTTCTTTAAACAATGGTTGTAGCCCTTTGTTTATTGTTGCGGTTTTTCTTCTCTCACAAGATTTTTTTTGTTATTTTTCTTCGGTTTCTGTGACCACACTAATTTCTTGACAAAACAATTTTTTTGGAAAAAAATTTTTTAAAAAAAATAGGGGAAGACAAAATAATACCTGTCCTAATTCTACTAATGAAAGCAATTCTACCTATCTACACCCACACACATATACACTCTCTTAGTATATTAGTATGTTTGCTAGTGAACACTACTGGCTTACAATGTTATCTAAGAAGCAAAAAAAAGAGCTAAATTTATAGGATGGTAAGAGTAAAGCCTGACATTACTTCACTCTGATAATGATTTACCTTTTGAGTGTCATAACATCACATTAGTGTTATTAAACAAGAAACAGGAAAGAAAATCTACTATCTTTAAGTATTAGCATTTTTAGTTTTCATGCTCATGTGTGTTTTAAAGTTTGTCTGGAGATCAACATTCAGCGCAAAAAGACAGTTTATTTTTCACCAGTTCTTTTATGACTTATTCATGAATTCATCTGTAGCAGAAAACACAATCTGCTTCCAAAGACTGCAGCACTTAAGAGAATCATTGCATAGTCCAGTGCTTGTCAAGAAATAGTTGGTAACAGTGTTCATAGCTTCTGTTCTAGCTGAGGAGTCAATCAAATCTACCTTACTGTCACTTATCTAAAAATAGATATATTAAATGCATGTCAAAGGAATATCATTATTTTAAACTATTTATAAAAACTTCTAGCTTTTATCATAAATTAAGTAAATTCAGTGTAACAGGAGTAACCAATTAGTTCGCAAATAATAACTTTCTCGCTAACAAATCATACACCATCCTGAGAAAAGCGAAACAAAGCGAACAAGCGTTTTTTTAAAGATTTCTGAAACATTTTTCAAATTGTAATTTCATAAACCAATGCTATCAAAATAAGTAAGTTTGTGAAGAAAACTATGTTGATTAATGATGGTGTGTATTAACTGTTTTTGCTATTAGTATTATTTAGAATAGTCAATAAAATCTAGAGGAAGCCTATGGGCCATAGCTAAAAAAAACTCACCTTGTATCTTAAAAAGTAGTTATGGAATACACACTTTATAATTAACTTCAAGGTCAGTTTATATCTTGTTCTGAAAAGATCAATATTTTGTGCTTTATGAGCCTGATTAAAATGTTTGAATGGGACATGTCTTTTAGGAATATTCAGTATATTTCCATCAGTTATTTGTTATTTACCACCACTACTTTTATGAAGATTTCCTAGAAAGTGCTATGTCTAAACATATAATTCCAATATTCACACAAGAGGATGACACATAAAATAGCAACCCTTGTGGTTGCTCTACCACATTTATTTTTGCAATGTCAAATGCTGTCAATTACACATAAATGGCATAATTCAAAATACTCAGGCAATGAATAAAACCAATGCTGAAAAATCCCTTAATAAATACTCCAATCCTTAGCTAACAATTTTTCATTGATAATTTTAAATTTAACATCTGATAAAGTATTATTTCTGAAACAAAATTAAAAACAAAATTGGAAGTAAATATCATCAGAGATGTAGAAGAAACATTGGTTAAAACCAGCCATACTTGTCTGCAAAATAAACACTGTATCTGAGGTACATCTAATCTCCATGTGAAAAAAAAATCCACACTATTTGTTACATATTTGTTTTTTAAAGAAACATGCTATGGAGACAGGCAAAATTGTACTTGTTTTCAAAATATTTGAAAAATATGGTTTGATTTCAAAGAGCGCCAGTAACATGCTATTTTTCTTGTTGTTAGGTTTATAATTATTATTGGAGTTCATCACACAATCAGCCAGATATTTAACACTGGATTTGACATTTTAATCCGCCTATTAAGTACTTCCCAAGGATAGGCAGGTATTGCTTAATCATGTTAAAAGTATCGTTGCAGGATGAAAGCTGCAAAAATGTTTAAACAATTGTGCACAACTCACTTAACAACCTCCTCACTTAGCAACAGAATTCAGAAGGAAGTGTGGGTTGTCCCTGTTGAGCTGAGTCCATCCAAAGTCTAGGTTACTACTTGGAATAAAGGGGTGGCTGATACCTTGGCACAGTAAGGCTTAGGGAGGGGATGCAGGGATATATGAATAACCAGTGTGATGTCAGCCTAGAAGGGTAGAAGAGGGCGCATGGATGAGAGAGACTTACCCCATCAACTTGCAGCCTTCCCTGCTAGCTTCCCCCATTGAGTTTCTGGGGAAGCAGACAGGGAAAGTCACAAAGGGCAATCATGTGATCAGAGGAACTACAAAGAGTTGTGTGAACCAATTGTCAAGCATGCAGAACACAATCACATGGCTATGGGGATGGCAGTACAAGCAGAAATTCGAGGATCAGTTATAACCACCATTCGTTCAGCACTGATGTAACTTTGAACAGTCACTGAATTAATGGTGGTAAGCCAAGGACTGTCTGTATTACCCAGCCTCCAGGCCTGGATTCTTTAGAGACAGGCTTGATCAGCGGTTTCAAACTCATGGCCAGTTTGAACTTTGGTACTAAGAAAAAAAGTTCAAGAACAACTCATGATACATTTTCAATATCTGTCTGGGTGTGTGTATAGGTGGGTATTTTTTCCCTTGTAGATGCTTTGTTTATTTTTCCTTTTTGCTGTTTCTTGTTCTCCTCTGATTTTAACATTGTATGCTACCCTAAGTTGTTATTGAGTTAGGTTACAAATTTGATAAATATTTTTGAACTCACTAGAGACTTTTGTATTAAGATATAAGATATAAATTTTGTATAAGATATTGCTATCACATCTTGGTCTCTAGAGACATCTTAAAATTTTGTACCATATACAAAATAAACTTCACATAAAGGTCACAATGAAATTTATTGCAGGACAACAAAGCTGTACTTAACATCTTTTCTCATAAAGAGAGAGGGAGGGAGGGGCATAGAGAAAGATGAGTCTGACATCAATCAAACAGGAGAAACCTGTTGATGCTTTGACTCCATATAAAATATCTACGTTTCCTCACTTTCCAGGAAGAACCCTGGAAGAACTGGCTTTACACAAGCTGGAATATTAACATTTATAAAAAGGCATGTTAAATGGATACTTAGACATGAGATTAAATACAACAGTCCATCTATTTCATGGTATTCCAAATGATATTGTTCAAGGTGTTTAAACATAACTTGGGACTAGTTATTACTGTTTTACAACATAAGCCGCCATGGGAAAACAAAAGGTTGGAAGAGCATCTAAGAACTTTATTAAATCAAGCTAAGCAAATTACTTTTGTGTGGCCAATTTTATATCCTTAAAATCTTATATTCAAGAGTGTAAAAGTAGAATTTTAATACTGTGACCCAATTTTCACTTAGTTTTATGTTAACAAAAGCATCTAATTAGCACCATAAAAATCATAATGTTGTGCACATACTGTAAGTTGCACAATATAATAAATTCTACTCCACCAAATTTCTAAGAAAACAAAACCTTTTCTAGATGGAAGCAATAACAATGAGAATTCTGTTGCCTGGTAGGTGGTCTTTAAATCAAAAAGGTGAAGGCATTATAACACAAATCCAGAGGAAACCTTGAAAGTTGTTAGCAAAAAAGAATACCTCAACAAAGAGTTGCTAAACCCCATTACTTTATTATCACAGCAGGACGGCTAAAGACAACATGCACTTTACTTTAAGGCATTTCCCCCCCCCCCCCCCATACCGAAGATCTGGAAAATGCACGGAAGATTTCAAAAATAAATGTAAAGCAACAGAAATATGGAATTATGCTGAGTTACAAAAATGAACAAAGATGAATTATAATGGTGTATAAACTTTGAGGAATGGCAAAGACTCTGGCTTTTGGTAGAATATATCCTTTGTCAATAGAGGGCCTCATATTCAACCCAAATATTGTGTTTTGGCTTCTTGCCCTTTGCATTGCTTCCCCAAACAGCAGACGATTCTCCTCTGAGAATTATATAGCATTGTGTTAAATTATTATTACAATTTCAATCTTGACTTCCTGCAGTATTCTCTTCATGTAT
The DNA here is from genome assembly GCF_947247035.1 of Vipera ursinii. Classification (NCBI taxonomy): domain Eukaryota; kingdom Metazoa; phylum Chordata; class Lepidosauria; order Squamata; family Viperidae; genus Vipera; species Vipera ursinii. The sequence goes on from NC_139512.1 coordinate 83,082,754, forward strand.
CAGAGTCAACAGCTTCATTCCACTGACTCTTTAGAATATCAAGAAGGGTTTCTGATATCAGTTCAATGTATTAGGTAACTAAATGGGAATGATAGTAAATTATGAACTTATTTCTCCTAGCCAATCGAATCTGTATCCTTCCTTTCATATTTCTAATCCACTCAGCTAAAATTCCTTTTTTTCAAAATGAAGTGATGAGGGAGAAGAGAGCAAGCAACACTTTAGTAATTGGGGTGTGATAAACAAGAATACAATAACTAGGGTTGACAAATTGCCCTAAGAAAGGCAGGGCATAATATTGTCAAAAATCTCATGTTTCCCTATCTCTTTACATCGAGTCTGAATCCATGAATAACTGCTCACAAACTTAATTTTCTTTTCATCCCTGTTTTCAAAACACATACACTGTGGTCAAAATACATACACTGGGGAATATGGCTAGAAACAGCTACACCTATCTACCACTGTTCAGTTAATAAGTACTTTTTCTTTCACATATAAATTTGAGAATGGGAAAAAATTATTGTGAGAAAATCATGTTGACATTGATATAATAGTCAAATATTTGATTTATTATGTTAACATCCGTGATACTCACTTATATAGTTAGTTCTTTTCTATTATTCTGATTTTGCCAATAACACAGACACAATTGGACTTTCTGTTGTGAAGGGGAGCAGACTAATGGTTAAGTTTACTGTAGTGAGAAGAACAGTGTGTGTACTCTTATACTTTATGTTGAAACTGAACGTGGACTATTGGATTTACATAGCATTTAAGTAAAAGGTAGAATCAAACACTCCTCAGTGACATCTGCTTGTTTCAGATTTTGGGGGATTTTTACATTTACACAATCACAGTAACTATCATCAACCAAAAAAGAACCAGCTTTCTATTTTCTGCAATGTGTGCTCTAATGTAAATACTATAAACCATATATTCATGGATAAGCTGAAAATTTTAGGTCGCAAAATACATCCTCAAAAACAGTTTTGGCTTACCAACAAGTAAATATGGTAGTTGGCATCTGGTTTGCAAAGCTTTCTTTTTTACTTTCAAACTAATGAACCCACAGGTGACTGATGACAGGTGGCATCAGCAGTACCATATGCATGACACAAGACCCCAGAATCTCAACCGAGCACATGAACCCCTCCTTAAAAGCAGCCAATCCATTATGCCATGCATTAACTATTAATTTTCATTGCCTTTGATTATTCATAGAATCTTATTACTGGATATAAGACCTGCTTGAAGGCCCACTCAAGAAAGAACAAGCTTAATTGAACATGGATTAGTGCCATTATTAGACCATTATTATGGTCTCCCTTATGGCAGTAAGGTAGCAAAGCATCAGTACTTTTTTGTCATTACTGGGTCCACAGGTAGCTACCCTGCTGCCTTGTTTCAGTGATACAAGCCCTGTTGAGTAGAACAGTACTTGGAGAACCTCTTGCAGGGATATGCAGAGGAAAAGCAAGTGGTAATCGTGGCTAGGAGGGCCTTCACATAGCTTCACGTTGCACACCAGTTATGCCCAATCCTAGATTAGAAGGCTCTGCTCACAATCACTCATGCCCTTGTCAACTCCCGATTGGACTCCTGTAATGCACTCTCCATGGGGTTGCTATCCAGAATGCAATGTGTAGGCAATTACGTATATGTGCTTCTACAACAGAACACATACATCTCTGTTCCCTGAACTGCATTGATTTGCCAGTTTGCTTCTGGATCCAATTCAAGGTGCTGGCTTAAAGGTTTATAACCCTTAATGGCATGGGGCCAGGTTATGTGAGGGATGCCTCTCCCTGATTATATCTGTCCATTTCATGAGTTCTGGTATACTGCAGAAGGTATGTTGCAGGCAAGTCTCAAGCCTTCTCTGTAGCAGTGTCCACCTTAGAGAACATTCTCCCTCCTGAAATGGGATTAGTTCCATCCCTGTAACATTCCAGAATTCCTTCAAGACCTGGCTATATCATTAGGTCTCAGGGTTCCAGTGGATTGGTGAAATTCTAACATGGCTTCATTACTCCGATTAATATTCTCTATCTCTCTAGTGCCTTGTGTTTTTTTATATTTTAATAGTGACTTGTTTTTTTAAATAATGATTGTTTTATATTTATGTATACATATATTTATATTTATTGTTTTGGATAATTTTTGAATTTACCCAGTCACTTTTTGTGCGATGGGCAATCATATAAATGTAATAAATAAATAAATATTTTTCAGGTTCCAATTTTAGCTTTGTAATAAAGAAATGTACAAATACTTCATATTTGTACATATATAAGTCCTTCATATATAAATCTTTCATTCCCCACCATCCAGTCAGAGCTGAAGAAACTTCTTGGATGAGAAGTGAAACATCTTCAAAGAAAAACAAGAAAATCCAGTTGCCTCGTGAAAAAGCATCTTCGGGGTACAAATACTTCCATGTTTATATCTTGCCATGAAGAATGAAGTATAAGACAATTAGCTAATTTTGGCTGGCTGTCCTAATGCGTAAATAGAATGGTCATAAAACACAAAATGAGTGAAACTAGACACTGGGTGTCAGTGTTGATTTACAGACAAATTTCTGAAAGCACATGGAACTAGCAGAAAAGGTTCTTCCCACCTAACACCCCCCCCCAAAAGTGTGCATGTGTATAAGTGTGCAGTGTGTCTGTGTTGTGGGGGAGATAATCAGATGTGTCTGGATATTTGGTAAAACTTTAAATTTGGCTTGTTATCATGTCAGGCAGTAAGCAAGGATGATATGCCATACTTTGAAAATGCACCATCTGCTCCTTGTTAGCTGATAAAAGCAGCAACCTATCAATTCTCTAAGTAGCTGTTGCTCATTAGCCGACAAAAGCTACTTTCAATGCTCACATATTATTCGATTATTTTAGACAGATGAAGATTACAGTTGATCAGGGCAGGGAATAAAGAAAACCCCAAGAGCTCAAAGGGAAATTAAATATGGCAGGCCAGTCAGAATCCAGCTCCCAGTGAAGTTGATGACAAGACTTACCTACTAAACACTGCGTGATTTACAGCAGGGATTCTGGAGAAAGAAACCACCTAGTGTTTCATAGTTATTTATTAGCAAACATAAAAAACTAAATGATGTTTCAGTATTTCTAAAGACAGGGCTTTTTTTTCCTCATAGAATGCTCAGAACGGAGTTCCGGCACCTTTTTTGGATAGAACCTTCTGGAGTAGGCAAGGTGGGTTGTATGACATGTGTGAGTTCCGGCACCTTTTTCTTTTACAAAAAAAGCACTGTCTAAAGATATTAAACATTTTAAATGTCTTTGTCCCAAGGATGACGTTTCCCTCCTTTCATACTTTCTAATTTTTGTTTGCATGGTACACACAGACTCATAGAGTTTCCGGCAATTCCCTTCCTTCCCCTCATTTACTACCAACTAATACACTCAGCATGAATGGACAAACGCCTAATTGGCAGGGCCAGAATGGACCTTAAAGCAAAAACAGCTCCATCAATCTATTTGTCAGAAAGCTTTCCAGGCCAGACATCTTTCTAAAAATAGTTTTCATAACATATAAAGCAATAATTAGGATTACATGCTTCCGTGACTTCAAGTGCTACAAGTAGTCACCTCAACATTTATATAGAAAAGATAGGAAAGTCTTTATTTCAGTGAGTACCAGGAGACACTAAGACAGCTTACATAGGGTAGTAATATGGGAAAAATAGGGAACTAAGCACCCAGTCTCTGAAGATGTGTGCTAAGCAATACAAGAAGCTGTAAGAGATACTACCTGTTATATCATCTTTTTATTTGAATAGGAATGTCCTGCCTCTCCCTGGTGTGGGAACTGCACACTGGACAAAGGAAGATCTTTATAATGATAGAAAAAAATATATCTGTAGCTCAGAATTGAACAGTAGGGTCCGTGATGTTGATGAAACATTTGCAAGAAAACCACCAAGCTCAGAGAGCACTAAGCACCCTATGGGGACCCTTACAGATTGACATTTCCTGAATAAAATAATATTTTAGGAATATTTACTGTAAATATTTGAAGTGTTATTTTATGATTACCATTTGTACATTTCTCAAAACATCATGTACACTATGCCGTACATTAGAAAAGAATAACTACTAATGAGGCTTAAACTTAATTAGGAATCCCTTTTCCAGGATGTTGTTAAAACCTTTTATATGACTTCAACACTTATCAACATTTTTAACAGACAGGTTTAGAGTACAAACGAAAATGTAAATTTTCTCAGAAGGATTTCACTCCTCATGAGTGAATTGAAAATAATGCTGCTGAGTTCTGTATTGTTGAAAGTCCTGCTAAAGTGTCTAGTGCAAGAACAGGGGAGAGAAATTGTACATTTATTTATTCAATTGACTTGCATGCCACCTGAGTCCTAAGAGTGACTCACAGCAGGTGCAGGTTTAAATATTCATGCAGTCATATAAGCTACTCTTAAAATTAAATTTTCTTAAGAAAGAAAGAAACAAAAAGGAGCTCGTAACTGATCTTTCATATAATTAACCTAACGTTACGTGAGAATGACCTTGAGGAACTCGAAGAAGAGATGCTGCTTAGGAAACAATTAGACAGGAGTGGGAGGAGCCCCTAGTGCAGGGGTCTTCAAACTTGGCCCTTTTATGACTTGTGGACTTCAATTCCCAGAATTCCTCAGCCAGCTTTGCTGGCTGAGGAATTCTGGGAGTTGAAGTCCACAAGTCATAAAAGGGCCAAGTTTGAAGACCCCTGCCCTAGTGGCTTAATAGTGAGAAGAAAAAAATTAAGAAGGACCAGCCCGAATTGATCAGGCAAGTGGTCGCAGCAGATTTGTACCTTCAGATTTGCAAGATTATGCTAATGTATGGTTCACGGTAAAGTTGTGTTTTCTGTCTGGTTTGCCTGGAAAAACTGACAATTAAGTATTGCTGCATGCCAAGAATATTTTGTAAAACAGATGCGTAGAAAAAAATATCCAATAGAAGAGAATATATGTAGTTCAGAGTTGAACTGTGAAGCCCTTGGTCCTCTCTGAGCTTGCTTGGCTGTTTGCTTGCAGAAGCTAGGTAACATCATCAGTCACACTTCACACAAACCTCTTTTGTGGCCAGTCCATTTTATTCATAGAAATAGAAAACTATAAGGTAAAGGTAAAGGTTCCCCGCACATGCGTGCTAGTCGTTTCCAACTCTAGGGGCCGGTGCTCATCTCCGTTTCAAAGCCGAAGAGCCAGCGCTTGTCCGAGGACGTCTCCGTAGTCATGTGGCCGGCATGACTAGATGCCAAAGGCGCACGGAACGCTGTTACCTTCCCACTGTAGTGGTCCCTATTTTTCTACTTGCATTTTTATGTGCTTTCGAACTGCTAGGTTGGCAGAAGCTGGGACGAGTAACAGGCGCTCACTCTGTTACGCGGCACTTGGGATTCGACCCGCCAAACTGCCGACCATCTGATCGACAAGCTCAGCGTCCTAACTCACTGAGCCACCGCGTCCCTGGCTAGTTAAATTAGAGATAACGAACATTTGTTGTCCAAGATTCATATTTTAGCACTAGCACTGATGATGTTAGCTAGTTAGGGTAAGGAAACGTTTGTCTGTCAGTCTGTCTGTCTGTGAGAGAGAGAATGTGAATAACCATATTCAAAACAGGGCTTTCTTATCTGTGGTACACAGAAATGAAATGCTCTTTTCCAATTGGAGACTACAACCACAGTATTCATATTTTACAAGTTTTATGGGCATATAGGAATTTTTTTATTTAGTTCACTATATTCATTCTTTTGTGCCATGTTAGCAGTGGACTTATTTTTTTTCCTTCACTTATTTTAATAAATCATTACAGTTCTTATCAATTATTTCATTTTCAAAGGTAAATTAAGTCACCATTACATATGGAAACAGGTTTCATATAAAAAGAAATTACAGTCTGCAGCCCTTCATAGTAACTTGAACCAGAAACTATAAAGGCAGTCTTCTAGTTTTTTTTTCCCTTTGTTTCTTTTAGCTCCTCTGTCAATGTAGGATAGCACAGGAAATTAATCACCTGATCAAAGGTTCTTTTCCCTTTACTTTTGTTCAAATTTATTCATGAATTTTGCTATGCTACTATCCAAAGATAAGGAAAGATGAAAAAAGAACAGGATGATTATCTCTGCATGGGTGAAATAAAAATGACCTGGCTAAAATATTTCAATAATCTAATCCATCTTGGGGAAAAAAGAAATAACATGTAATTCTCCATGAACATCAGTTAACAATCTCAAGATTTAAGTTGATTCAACTGAAGAAATCAGTTTTATGAACTAAGGTTTTACAACTGTTTAATATTTTATCAGCAGTTACAGTGTTTTCTCTCCCATCAGAATTGTACTGGATTCCATTTTACTCTCAGAGATAAAACAATATGTAGTTTGTGTCCACTGCCAAGCCACTTGCTGATTCATTCTTAAGCAAAACATAAATTCTGTTTGGAACACTTTATTAATTCTCTACTTTCATGAGGGCAATATCATGCAATAGAGGAAATAAAGAAGTTATATGAAAACAGAAGTAAAAAGCCTCTTGTGTGGTGTGTGTGTGTGTGTATGTATATGTATAGCTAGATAGATATAGATATAAAGGTAAAGGTAAAGGTTCCCCCGCACATGCGTGCTAGTCGTTTCCGACTCTAGGGGCCGGTGCTCATCTCCGTTTCATAGCCGAAGAGCCAGCGCTTGTCCGAGGACATCTCCGTGGTCATGTGGCCGGCATGACTAGACGCCAAAGGCGCACGGAACGCTGTTACCTTCCCACTGTAGTGGTCCCTATTTTTCTACTTGCATTTTTACGTGCTTTCGAACTGCTAGGTGGGCAGAAGCTGGGACGAGTAACAGGCGCTCACTCTGTTATGCGGCACTCGGGATTCGACCCGCCAAACTGCCGACCTTCTGATCGACAAGCTCAGCGTCCATACATACATACACACACACACATATATATACATACACACACACACACACACACACACACACACAGATATGTATGTGTGTGTGTGTGTGTGTGTGTGTGTAAATTACTAACAAAGAATTAAGGGAGACTAAGATGCATTTCTGACTCTTTAGTCTTCATCAGTCAGTCATACCCTTCTGAGATTCGAACCTGGGCTGATTGCATATTAGGCAGTATTTTTACCTGTTGAGCCACAGGATCTCTCTCGCTCTTTGTTAGCTTTCTGCAAGGGGAGATATGAGTCAAATGTTAACTATTTAGATTACCTTGCTAGGCCCCAAACATGGGGCAAATCTTTATTTCCTGTTTTCAGCCTTATCTCAAAGGCCATCGAACAGGCTGTAGTCACACCGGACAGTTCATATATTTGTGTAAATTACTAACAAAGAATTAAGGGAGACTAAGATGCATTTCTGACTCTTTAGTCTTCATCAGTCAGTCATACCCTTCTGAGATTCGAACCTGGGCTGATTGCATATTAGGCAGTATTTTTACCTGTTGAGCCACAGGATCTCTCTCGCTCTTTGTTAGCTTTCTGCAAGGGGAGATATGAGTCAAATGTTAACTATTTAGATTACCTTGCTAGACCCCAAACATGGGGCAAATCTTTATTTCCTGTTTTCAGCCTTTGATATATATAAATTTTTTTGGCTTGCTAACAAAGAATAAAGGGAGACCGATATGATCATTTCAAACTTATTTGTTCTCATGAAACGATCATATCAGCCTCCCTTTATTCTTTGTTAGCAAGCCAAAAAAAATTACACAAATATGAGTTGCCACTACTGTGGCTACTGCCTGTAGATGGCCTTGGGCTAGGCTGAAACAGGAAATAAGATTTGTCCCGTGTCTGGGACTAAGCAAGTGTATTCTGAATGCTTAACAAACGTTTAACATATATATATATATATATATATATATATATATATATATATATATATATATATATATATATATATATATATACACATACATATACATGGAATAAAAGTATTATTCAGAAATTTCTAATGAGTCTAAAGTTGAAGCAGAAGCCAACTGAAGATCAGAAATAATATTTTATCTAAGTATTGACAGGTACAAATGTGAAAAGCAGAAGTTACAAATTGTAAGAGGAAATATTGAAACAACTATAGGAGACAGACTGTGGTAACAGAAAATTAGATGGTAAAAGATAGGATATGGACAAAGGGGCTTCCTGGAACATGGGAAGGACAGTGGTTTTAGGTGGTCCGTAAAGTTTATTGGATGATTAGGGAAGGGGCGTTGAGTGCGATAGGGGAAGGGGAATCTGCGTCGGGGATAGGATATAAAAATGTGTCAAACAGCTCTGTAAGGTGTGGCTGAACTCCTGTCTGTGTTTCAGTCCACCAAGCCTTTGCAAACGCTTCTTTTGAAACAAAAGCTTTGTTGCTGGAATTCCAAGTGAACAGGCAACTTTTGTGAGGATTTCATACCTGATCTCTGCAGCTGCCCCACAATCATCAGTAAGATGCTGGCACTTTAAGGAGCATCCCTATATCCTCTGAAGCACTTTTCTAGAATTGAACCAAAGGCACTATACAGCTGTACTAAAGATCATACAAATATAGACTAGTAAGCTATTCCAGGTAAGTGGTGGTGATTGGGTTGGTAATTTTTACTTATTCTCAGGGCCATTTAGTAATATAGCTTTAGGTTTATATATTGCCCCATGCTGTGTTGCAGCACTTTCTGGGTGGTTTATAATGTAAGCATTATTTGCATATTGCCTCCAACAATCTGGGTCCTCATTTTACCAACCTCAGAAAGATGGAAGGTTGAGTCAACTTTGAGCCAGTCAGGATCGAATTCCTGACTGTGGGCAGAGTTAGCCTGCAATACTGCATTCTAATAACTGCGCTACCAGGGCTCTTCAAGAAGCTGTCTGAAGCTATCATTATCAGAATACTAATGTTGAAATTCAGTCTACCAACTTGGGGGACATAATTATGTTAACAAGTAAACAAGATCTGGAACAACAGAATACTAAGTGCAATTTCACAAGAACATGTCACCTGCAGATAACTTTTATAGCTTGCAAAGCATCTCCCAGTTAGAGGAAAGTAGGGCAGCTTTGATCCATGGAAATTAAGAAACAAAAACTTGGAATATTTGATCATTTCTACTTTGAACTGAGACTGTCCACTCAAATGTCCACTCAATCACAAAAAGCACAGTGCTTTTCAGCAAGCTCTTCCAGGCAGGTGGTGGTGATTGTGTTTATAACTTTTACTTAATCTCAGGGCCATTTTCTATAAAAAATAAGAAAATAATGATGCTTCTAATGAGGAAGGAAACATTCATCAAGGACACAAATTAATTTCCCTTCTCTTACAACCACAGCTGAGCACAAAACAACTGCTAAGTAAGGTAGTTGTTACATGAGGCTTGCCCCATTTGATGACCCTTCTTGCCACAGTTGTTAAGTAAATTATTGTAGTTGTTAAGTGTTAAGTGAATGACTTCCCCGTGGACTTTGTCAGGTGACAAAAGGTGATCACATGACCCCAGAATACTGCAACTGTCATGAATACACACAAGTTGCCAAGCACCCAAATTTTTATCACATAACCATGGGGATGTAAAAAACAGCCATAAGTGACTTTTTTCAGTGCCACTGAAACTTCAAATGGTCACTAAATGAATGGCTGCAAGTTGAGGACTAAATGATGGTTGTACATAAACAGGAGGTTGTTAGGGTATGGATAGAAAGGAACAGACTTAGGCTGAACTCTAGCTTTTGGAATAACAGCTTTCTGATTCCAAAGATGGTTCATCTATAGTTATGGGTTGATGCCACCTATGTAGAACTAGTTAACTGTCTGGGAGTTCTCCTGGACTTGCTGCTTTAGCTTGAGCAAACGGTGCGACCATGCCTAGGCAGCCTATGCCCAATTACATCTTATGCTTCAATTCAAACCTTCCTTGAGATGTTGCTTACAATTACCCATGCCTACCACATGACTGTACTACCACAATTCACTCCCTTTGAAAACCATCTGGAAGCTTAAACTGGTTCAGCATCTACTAGCCTGGGTTGAATGATGGCCACATCTACATTGGTCCATGTAACACTGTTAGTCCAGAAGCTCTACTGATGCCAGTGAGCTTCTAATTTCATTCAAAGTGTTGCAAATCACCTTTAAAGTCCATCCTGATCATCTCTAAAGCCTGCTCCAAAATGAATCTGCCCATCCTATAACATTTGGGAGAGTCCTTAGTGAAAGTTATTGTTATTGTTACTTTAGAATCCTGCACATCCTGTAGGATAACTTGTCTGTCTCTCTTTTATCAATTATCACTGAGATGCACTGAATTATATATAGTGGGTTTAAGCTTCACTATTCAAAGTATAGTATACTCACGGCATTCCTTTTCATCACTTTCATCAAAGCAGTCCGGCAGCCCATCACACTGCCAGGCTCCTGGGATACAGCGTCCATTACTGCACATGAAGTTTCCAGGAATATTACATTCATTTGTGAAATTATTCCAAGGCAAGAGCTGGCTTTCTGTAAACCAGGAAAGATAAAATACAAAGAAGAGGTCAAGTTCACATATGCAGAAATTAGTTTTGTATCTGAACCAATATTACTGTGAGACAAAAACATATATGAAAGAAAGGTGGAAAGAGCAGAAAATTAGCATTGATCTGCCTGACTTAAATCAATATTATGAAGTTCCCATTTTTTTCTATGCTTTACAGGAAACTCTTATATTTTATCATTCCAAAATTGTATATCTTTGAATAATAACATGAATTGGGAAAACCAAACACCGATGTTTGTATTATGCTTATAGATATACCTACTATAAAAGGTAAAGGTAAAGGTTCCCCCGCACATGTGTGCTAGTCGTTTCCGACTCTAGGGGCCGGTGCTCATCTCCGTTTCAAAGCCGAAGAGCCAGCGCTTGTCCAAGGACGTCTCCGTGGTCATGTGGCCGGCATGCCTAGACGCCAAAGGCGCACAGAACGCTGTTACCTTCCCACCATAGTGGTCCCTATTTTTCTACTTGCATTTTTACGTGCTTTCTAACTGCTAGGTGGGCAGAAGCTGGGACAAGTAACAGGCGCTCACTCTGTTACGTGGCACTCGGGATTCGACCCACCAAACTGCCGACCTTCTGATCGACAAGCTCAGCGTCCTAACCCACGGAGCCACCGAGTCCCTTTTTATACCTACTATACAAAAATACACAAAGATAAATTAAGAATTAAGCAATAAAGATTAGGGATATTTTTAAAAAGAAATGGATATTTGTCTATCAAATAATTTTAATATGCAATCTTCTATCTGAAGTAGCAGTTATGGGAGCTTTTTAGTCCAAAAAAGAAAAAGATTTAAAACTAAAAACTTAAAGGAAAAATAATACTAACGATCTTTTATCCATGCTTAATGTGAACAGTTATTTATGGATTAGCGAAAACCAAAGATCCAAAATATCAGCTATGCCTAAAAAATAATAACCAGTTTAAAAATAATGATCATGGAGGAAGTGAAAGTTGCCAGAACCTTGGGTGAAAGTGACCACATCATACTGAAATTCAATATAATGAAAACACAAGCAAAAGAAAATAACCCAACCAGTGTCTTAAAATTTAAAAGAGCTGATTTTAACAAACTCAGAGAGAACCTAGGAAAGATTCCATGGATGAAAATCCTAAAGGGGAAAACAACCCAAGAAGCGTGGGAAAATCTGAAAAATGCAATCATAAAAGCCCGTCCAGCACAATACCACTGAAAAAGAAAAATAAGAAATTCAAGAAGATACCCTCATGGCTGCATAAATGCATAAAAATCTCTCTGACAAACTGAAAGACAAAAAGGACAAGTACAAAAAATGGAAAGAGGGGCACATTACTAAGGCTGATTATCAGCAGACAGCAGAACATGCAAAGATGAAGTCAGAAAAGCAAAGGCTCAGAATGAACAAAGACTTGCAATAGAAGTCAAGAACAATACAAGATGTTTCTTTAACATATTAATAACAAGAAAAAAGTCAAGGAAGCAGTAGGTCCATTCAAGAGTGAAGATGGCGAGGAAGTAACAAGCAGTAGGGAGAAAGCAGAGCTGCTTAGCTCATTCTCTGCATCAGTCTTATAGCCCAACGTACCAAAAACACTACTGCAAAAAGACGAACTAGAAATAAAAATTAAAATAAGCAAGAAAAAGGTAAGACCTATCCGACCTTGACGAATATAAATCACTGGGACCCAACAGATTACATCCCAGAGTTCTGTAGGAGCTGGCAGATGTTATCTCAGAATCATTGTACCACATCTTTCAAAAATCCTAAAGCACTGGGAAAGTACCTGAGGATTGGAAAAGGGTTGATGTGGTTTCCATCTTCAAGAATAGGAAAAAAAACAGACCCAGGAAATTACAGACCAATCAGTCTAACAACAATACCTGGAAATATCCTAGAAAAGATAATAAATAAACAGATCTGTGAACAACTAGAAGCAAACAAAGTTATAACTAGTAGCCAGCACGGATTGGTTAAAAACAGATCATGCCAAACCAAACAGATTTCATTCTTTGATAAAGTGACTAAACTAGTAGACCAGCAAAATGCTGTGGACGTAGTATACTTAGATTTCAATAAGGCATTTGATAAAGTAAACCACAACCTACTTCTTGGTAAGCTAGAAAAATGTGGAATAGTCAACATCCCCACCAGAGGGATTTGTAGCTGTCTGACAAAACGTACGCAATGTGTAGTCCTCAATGTACTACATCCACATGGACAGAAGTAAGCAGTGGGGTGCCACAAGGCTCTGTCTTAGGCCAAATATTCTTCAATATCTTCATAAATGACTTATATGAGGGAATTTGCAGATGATTTGCAGGAATAGCCAACATCCCAGAAGACAAGCTCAGGGAGAGCTTGTGAGAGGGACCTTGGAGTCCTAGTGGATGATCACTTGACTATGAGCCAGCAGTGTGCAGCAGCAGCCAAAAAAGCTAATACACTCCTGGGTTGTATAAACAGAGGCATAGAATCAAGATCACGCGAAGTATTAGTATAGCTTATAAAACCTTAGCAGGACCACATCTGGAATACTGCAACCAATTTTGGTCACTGTGCTACAAAAAAGATGTTGAGACTTTGGAAAAAGTTCAGAAAACAGCAACTAAGATGATCAAAGGCCTGGAGACTAAAACATATGAAGAACGGCTGTAGGACTTGGAGACTAAAATATATGAAGAATGGCTGTAGGACTTGGGTTTGGCTAGTCTAAAGAAAAAAATAGGGGTGACATGATAGTAGTATTCCAGTATTTGAGGGGCTTCCACAAAGAAGAGGGGGTCAAATTACTCCCCAAAGAAACAATTGTTAGAAACTAACCAAGGAGAGAAGCAACCTGGAATTAAGGAGAAATCTCCTAACAGTGAAGACAATTAACTAGTGAAACAACTTATCTTCAGACATTGTGGGTGCCCCACCACTGGAGGTTTTTAAGGAAAGGCTAGACATGGTCTGAGATGGTATACGTTCTCCTGCTTGAGCAGGGGTCTGGACTAGAAGACCTCCAAGGTCCCTTCCAGCTCTATTCTATTCTACTAATTAGAATAGAATAGTATAGAATAACAGAGTTGTTGGAGGTCTTCTAGTCCAACCCCTTGCTCAGGTAGGAAGCCCTGTACCATTTCAGACAAATAGTTGCTCAATCTCTTTTTAAACATTTCCATTCAGAACTTCTTAATTGTTCTATCAGGAAATTTCTCCTTAGTTCTAGGTTGCTTCGCTCCTCGATTAGTTTCCATCCATTGCTTCTTGTCCTGCCTTCAAACGCTTTGGAGAATAAATAGCTTGACTCCCTCTTCTTTGTGGCAGCCCCTGAGATATTGAAACACTGCTATCATGACACCCCTCACCCTTCTCTTTGTTAATCTACACATACCCAATTCCAGCAACCATTCCCTATATGTTTTAGCCTCCAGTCTCCTGATCATCTTTGTTGTTCTTCTCTGCACTCTTTCTAGGGTCTCAACATCCTTTTTACATTGTGGCAACCAAAACTGGATGCAGTATTCCAAGTGTGGTCTTACCAAGGCATTATAAATTCTTGGTCAGATGTATATCACCAGACAGCCTGTGATCTCTTGGTCATTGTTTCAGAGATATTTCCTTACCTACCTCTTGCACACTCCTGCACAACCTTCCAGACCTTCCCTGTCCCTCCTTGTGCATCCCCTTGCAACAATATGCATTCTCTCCAACTTGTATTGCACCCCTGTGTAAGCTCCCTGATCTGCATGGCTCCTCTCATTCAGCCTCTTTGAACTATGTCCACCTTTCCCATATTCCCCCATTCAGTCTCCTTCAACCTCGCAGCACGTCTCACACACCGTCCCTCAAAATCCTCCCAGATATGTGCTGCACCTTCCCTACCCATGCTGTGCCTTGCCTGCATACCCTCACTCCTCCTCACACCCAGGAACAGCCTAGGACTTCTGACTGGCTTCCCCATTTATTTTCCTTATGGGAAGCTGGTAGGGAACACTCGAAATGAAGATCACATGGCTTTAGTTGACTATAGCAGCACACCGGCAGCATGGCAATAATGAAGCAGCCACAACTTTGCCAAATTTCAATCCCACTGGAGTAATGGGCCACAGATTTTGGATGTATTCTATATGTTACCCCATTTGAGGTATATTTCTTCAAAAAATGTTGTTCTATGAATCACCATTTTGCCAATTGAAGGTTACAAACAATCAAACAGACACAAGAGTTTGCAATAGTGGTGAATATCTGTAGCTCGTCTGTAGGATGAAGGTGAAGGTTTGTTCTCTGAGCTTGTGGGTTGGTTTCCAAAATGTTTCATTACCAGGCTAGGTAACATTTTCAGCAGAGTTTAGGGCAGGGGTCGGCAACCTAAAAAAGGAAAAGAGCCACTGGGAACCGGTTCCATCACAAATTAAAAAAAGTGGGAGCCGCGTGCGTGTGTCCATGCACACGCATGCGCAAAAAAATGTTTGCGCATGCGGAAAATATTTTGCGCATGCGCAAAACGGTTTTTTGCGCATGCGCGGACTCACGCGGTTGCCATTTTTTAAAAAAGTGAGATGGAACCGGTTCCCGGTTGCCCGACGGCGACGGCCCATCTGCAAAGCTGCCGCTTTCAGCAGCTTTGCAGACGGGCCGCGGCAGCTTCCTCAAAGAGCAGCGCCCCTGCCCATTCTGAGAGGTGCGCGCGCACCTCTCCGAACAACCGGAGGTGCGCGCGCACCTCCCCAAACCTTTGGAGAGGTGCGCGTGTACCTCCGCGCGAACGGGCAGAGGTGCCGCTCTTTGAGGAAGCTGTAGCGGCCCGTCTCCGAAGCTGCCGCTTTCGGCAGCTTCACAGACGGGCCGCTACAGCTTCCTCAAATAGTAGCGCCCCTGCCTGTTCACGCAGAGGTATGCGCGCACCTCTCCAAAGGTTTGGGGAGGTGCGCGCGCACCTCCGGTCGTTCGGAGAGGTGCGCGCGCACCTCTCAGAATGGGCAGAGGTGCCGCTCTTTGAGGAAGCTGTAGCGGCCCGTCTGTAAAGCTGCCGAAAGCGGCAGCTTCGGAGACGGGCCGCGACAGCTTCCTCAAAGAGCGGCACCTCTGCCTGTTCGCGTGGAGGTACGCACGCACCTCTCCAAAGGTTTGGGGAGGTGCGTGCGCACCTCCGCCCATTCGGGGAGGTGCACGCGCACCTCTCCAAATGGGCGGTGCCACTCTCCATTTGGAGAGGTGCGCGCGCACCACTGCCCGTTCAAAGAGGTGCACGCGCACCGGGCGGCTGGGAGCCGCACCAGACGGCTCAAAGAGCCGCATGCGGCTCCGGAGCCGCGGGTTGCCAACCCGTGGTTTAGGGGATGTCAGTGTTAGTTTCCTTCTGTTTATAAGGGCTTCAGGTGCAGGTGTATCAAGTGAGGGTCTTGTGCACCAGCTGTTCACCTCCCAATGATCCTGACCTGATGTAACCTCCCATCACAAGACCCATCACAAGCCTCTCACTGATGACTCACAACTGACCCATCATAAGACCCTCATTTGACACACCGACATCTGCAGCCCTTATAAACCAAACACTGACACTGATACGCCCTAAACTTTGCTGAAGATGTTATCTAGCCTGGTAACGAAATGTTCAGAAACCAACCCACAAGCTAGGAGAATGAACTTTTATCCTCAGACACAAGAGTTTTAGTCGTATATAGATTTGATATTCTTAAATAACCAAAATAAATAAAAATTATCCTAAAATGTTTCCGACAATTCCTACAAAGCATCACACTGTTCCCAAATAAAATTTGATCCACAGCCCTTTTTAGGCAATATGTTTATCTTCTTGTATACCAGTGAACAGGTAAGCAGAGCTAAACAGCCCTTCAAGTTACCCTGGAAATATCACTAAAATGCCAAACATCAAAACTGCAGCATAACTGCCCATTGCATGGAGCCTTTAGCGACTAGTGAAATTAATCAAGGCATAAATATTTGTTAAATCAGCTTTGACTTGGCAAGAAAGGACACAACCCATGTTTCATTGTCAAAGCATAAACAGTATGTTCAATCATCACCTTCTTTCTGTTAAAAGGATGTTTCTCAAAAAGTTTGCATGCAGTGTAACAAATACATTTAAGCTATATCCAGTACCACATAAGATGTCTTCTTCCACCATCTTCCACAACAATTTCAGGAAGTTTGCTAAGTCTCCAAAACAGATTTGAGACATGCAGGAAAAGAAGAAAGTTCCAATAAGTCTAAAGCAGTTGTTTCCAAGGTGTGGTCTGGGGACACCTACACCCCTGGGGTTCCCAAGATTCTTTCAGGGAGTCCACAAAGTCAAATATATTTTTTTAAACTCAGTTTTAATTTCTAATACTTTTAAGTATGAATAAATATAATTCACATAAGATGAAGTTCTTTAGGGTCCTCAACCTTTTGAAAATGGAAAGAGGCCCACTGGTCTTAAGGGAACAATTATCCCATCTCCATTATTGAATCCTGTTTCTGATACAAACTGTGGACAAGCCTCCTCTAATACCTACAAGCAGTAGAAGCACATAATATCTGCAAACTAATGGCCATTTTATTTTCTCAAGACTAAAGAATTCTTCCAAATCAGTTTTTACATAAGAGCAGCACTATTTGCTCTTAATGAAATAATTAATTTAGTTGCAACTATCTGCTTGCAAGCATGAATAACATGCAAACTATTTTAGTTGTTCAGTTTGTAACAACTGTCAGCTCCAATGAGTATTCAACGTATTTGGCACACCCTACAGCCATAGCTATAGACATTTAATTCACTTTTCCTTAGAATTCAACACTTAACAAATGAAACTGAACCTTGGTTTAATGAAGCAATTCAATCAGAATAATGATACGTACTTTCCAAATTAATTCAAGGCGAAATTCAGAGGCATTTCTTATATCAATATACAAATCTTACTTTCTGAACCAGAATGGTTTAAAAAAAAACCTTCTCTTTAAGATCTGACACTTCTTAAAGTTTATTTTCATCTTGGTTGCTGCTGAAAGAAGTTCATTCCCAGGGCAAAGAAAAATAATTCCCATGGGCACCTTGCCCATTGGACTGCATTTTTAAAGACTTTTATTAAATCAATATAATTTGCAGATTGCCAAATACAGCAAGCTTATTTAACTGAACATAAATACATAGAACTGACAGGGTGCAAAAAGCTATACATGTCTACTTTACAAATGCATCTGAGTTCTATTTTATTCTCATAGGATTCTTAAAAATAAATAACTAATGACTACAACTCAAGTCTTTGTAGTCACCATACAGGGGCGGGGGAGATAAAGTGGCAGAAAGTACCATATCAGGATAATAGAAATGGCAGGCAACTTTGCCTTAGATAAATAAGTGTTTGTGGTCAACCATCTGATAGCATGGAATTGTGGCCAGCCCAAAGACATCATTGTGTTTTACCACACATTTGTGGTATAATTAGCCCTCTAAATTTCAAATATGTGATTAACCCAAAACATTACCTATCAATTGTCTATCAGAGAGAGATTACTGAACATCAACTATCTCAAGTGTTAAATTTGTCTCAGTCACTTCAATATGATGAATTAAATTTCAGTGAATTTACTGAAGCTTGTAAACATTGTGCAGAAGTCACTATGATACTGGCAGAGTACAGATCTCTTATCGGTCCACTGATTGACTCTGTGCCAGACATTATCACTCAGCCTGACCTACTTCCAAGACTGTTCTTAGAGTGTACTGGGATAACCTTAAGCACACTGCACAGAGTCCCTGCAAAGGAATTGATATGCTGATATAATAAACATATGATTTAATCAAACAGCTCAATTTCTCCAGGAATCAAATGTAACAAAGGCATATTATACATCCTATTTGCATTCACATATCTTCCGCAAAATTGATATATTTGATAGGACATATCATAGAATATTTAATACACACTCATTAGACATACAGTATATATGTACAAATGTATATATCTCCTTAAGATGGAGAGGTGATATAACACACACACTGCAATGTCATGACACAAACTCCACCTCTTATGTACTTCTGTGGAGAGTCACTGTGCAGTTTTCCCTAGTTAAGACTGGCTTGTAGTTTGCCTCAAGGATAGAATGTTGTCTATTTGTCAACTGCATGAAAAGCATTAAATAGACAGCTAAAAGGCTGCCTGAGGTTCTTGGATTAATTGAGACACCTGTGAGCAAGCATATCTGCCTTCTAGTAAAGATGTTTATATGGGGTGGCTCTATCAGGCAAAGCAATTTTGGTTGTTTGTGCTTTGTGTGTCCTTGTGTGCTGGAGGTGCTTTGCTGTATCAAGGATCGGGGTGATTGAAGTCACAGGATGAAAGCAGGGCAACTGAGTCGGAGAGGAAAGGAATATGGTTCCTGGCAGAGCAAGCAGACTTGGACAGGAAAATCTGTGCAGCAGA
This sequence comes from Vipera ursinii, assembly GCF_947247035.1. Taxonomy (NCBI): domain Eukaryota; kingdom Metazoa; phylum Chordata; class Lepidosauria; order Squamata; family Viperidae; genus Vipera; species Vipera ursinii. The sequence continues at coordinate 83,101,702 of NC_139512.1, forward strand.
CTAACTAGTGAAATGAAGTTACATTGGGAGGAAAAGAGAAAAATAGCACAACAAAGTGTGACAACGATGGTTACTTTTCAGGACATTCAGAAAAACATATTATTTCCCCCCCCTCCCTCTCTAGGCTAGAAACATGAAAGTGAAAATAAAGCAAAGCAGCCTTTGGAAGGGGTTAACCTAACCAAACAGTGATTAAATTTAACAATAACATAGAAATAAAGGAAAGACTGAAACAGTTGAAGACCTGCAAGGACCCTTGTATATGATTGTATATTACATTACTAAGCTAGGACCACTTTATATAAGCACAGGTTATTTATTTTATTTCCACTGGAACCATAAAAGTTATTTTATGTTGCAAAAGAAGACTGCCTAAGTGTCTGGAAAAATTCTTTCCCTTCCCATACTCTGACAATCATAATGCATGTACAAAGGGTGGACTTTGAATCATGATATGTAGAGTTCAAGATTTTGGCATCATCATGATGAGCAGCACACACCTGTGAAAGGTTACTCCCTTATTCCTGAAAGAGAATCTGTATTATTAAAAACAAGAAGGAAGATCACCAAACATAAGATTCAAATCCTATATATCTGTCAACTCTCTAGTTTAAATCCCACCACATTTCCCCCTGCTCTTTCAAATCAATTGGCCTAGTAGTGGCTTAGAAACCAGGAGGCTGTGAGTTCTAGTCTCACCTTAGATCTGAAAGCCAGCTGGATGACTTTGGACCAGTCATTCTTTCTCAGCTCAACTCAACTTACAACTGTTGTTGTGGGGGAAAATAGGATGCAGAAGGAGTATCAGGAACATTTGTTGCATTGAGTTGTTTATAAAGTAATAAAGGAGGGATACAAATCTAATAAATAAGTAAAGAGACTTTTGGCCATTCTTTTCTCAATCTGGAAAATAGCAGGCAATTGCTCAATATTATTTAGTCCACCTGCCAGCTTCAGCCCTTATAAGCATAATCTAAGGACATCTGTTGCAAACAAAAGAATAGCTACTGAAAATCCCCAGGGGACTGTTAATCCCTTTGACTAATTCTAATCCTTCTGTCTGCCACCATTTACACTGTTTTTTTTATTATATCCAAATCTAAGAAGAGATCATTACAAAAGCTAGTCAACAAAAATCAATATAATTCAATTTGTTTGGAGAACAGAGGGATGGTTCAACTTTCATCCTAGCATAACTATGGAATGCTTTAAAAGCCTGTAATCCAAAACTAATAAAAAACTATATTAATTTCTACAAATCTTTGCTTTAATAGCCACAACAAAGGTCACCAAAATGAATGTTTTAAGATTAAATTATTCAAATGAATAATGAGATAAAATTAACTCCATGTTACCACAGAAAAGAAAGAACAATCCTATGTCATCCAAAAAACTAATTAATTTATCAATGAATACATTTCTTGAATTTATGCCAATGTATCAATTGTTAAGATGCCAAAAATCTTCTGTTTTTGCTGCAAAAGATTAACATGGCTATCCCTTCTGCATAAAGAAATATAATCTCCTTTGTTCATGTAATTTGCTTGTCAATACAGAAAATTGACTTTATTATTAGAGCTTGCAGCTCCTTGGAATTTTTAGCTAACAGAGTAGTACTTGTTGGTATTTCTTCCATTTTAAAACCATTTTCTTTTGATCCATTTAGTGCTTTAACTATTACTTTAACTACAAGCTTTTGTTTATGGTATTTTCTACATAACTATGTAGCAATCTGCAGTTCTGTCAATTTAAATACATTTGATACTATCAGCTTTGAAGAGAAGTATATTTGCTTAAAATTAAAACGTTCCATTCATGGGGAAGGACTATGCTCATGCTACAGAGTTCATTTTTAGTAGAAGATACATAGCTGGAGAGCTAAATCACTGAGTACAACTATCTGCAACAGCTCCCACGTCTTTCTGATTAAAAATGGTTTCATTCTTTTTAGCAACAAGCTAGAATCATTCCAGAGATCAATGTATTTTTCCAAAAAAGTAATAACTGTTCCCTAAAACCTCTTTCCAGAAACTGTGGGTCATATCAAAGTGATTCCCTGTTACGGAAAAATGTTGTCTCACCCTGATTTTTCTTCCAAGATAAGTAAGAACTGTAACACTTATAGTCTGTGAACTGATGGTGTTACCTAGTTTGTTAATGAAATGTCTGCAAGAGAACCCCAAGCTCAGAAAGCACCTAGGACTCCATAGTTCAATTCTGAGTTACAAATAGTCTCTTTCTTGTGCAAATTAATGTTTTAATTCTATACATTTGTTCTATAACACTAAGTCATCCAATATTTTGGTTGTTTGGGCTTCACAATAACATAAAAACTGTAACTTGTAATATCCCCCCTCCCACACATTATGTGTGAGTCCAAGGTTACTTATACATTATTGCTTAAATTTAGTTTTGCCACAACATGGCTCAACCTGTAAGACTGAAAGAACAAAGAAGCATTTCTTTATTCATAAGAAATAAGGAAGGTATAAGCTAGAGACAGCTTTTTTAAAAAATAATCTTTCTAGTTTTTAATTCATTAAGAAAACATAGCTGCATTAACAAAAATAGCCATTTTGCATAAACTGACTGTATTTTCAGAGTATATGCAACTGTGTAACAACAGTAAATGAATGAACAACTCTGAGAATTGGTTTAAAAGTTCATCATAAAAAGTAGACATATATGCAAAAACTAACACCGGCTAACATCACAGATTTAGCATTTGTCGATAAGGCAGACAAAAAAGTCTGGATAGTGAGTATAGCAGTACCTGCAAACAGCAAATTAGAAGAAAAAGAACTGAATAAAATCATAAAATACAAAGACCTGCAAATAAAAATAGAATGACTGTGGTAAAAGAAAGTAAAAATAGTACCAATAGTAATAGGGTGTCTTGGGTGCAATTCCAAAACTTCTCTAGCCCTTGAACACCACTGACACTGACAAAATCATCATCAATTGTAAAAGGCACCTTTATCTGGGACAGCTTCCATCCTGCAATAATACCTTTAATATTATTAAACAACATCTGTCTAATCCAACTCATTGGAAAGGACTTGATAGGTGCATAAAAATGCCAAATCCAGTTTAAACATCTGGTTAACTCCACATAATTGTATAATAATAATAATAATAATAATAATAATAATAATAATAATAATAATAATAATAATAATAATAATATCATCATCATCATCATCAAAACACTTTGGACAAGAGTTAAGAAAATTTGCACATTGGTAAAATTTTGATGTGTCAATTACAAAAAGCCACACTGCTTGGATCTGCACATATGTTATCCCAATACATTATGATATCCTAGATTCTTGGGAAGAATGTGATTCAATGAAGGCCAACACCAACTAAAGAACTGTGATTTCATCTTGTTGTATAAATAATAATAATTTACTAAACTTGTATTCTGCCCAACTCTTAGTGACTCTGATTTATTCTTTCTCATTCTAGGATACGATTGGTGTTGATCTTTTCTTACAGAACTATCTCAGTAAATTACCAGCTATGTATTTAGAAAAAAAATTGACTTGATAACTTCCTCTGGATTATGCCGTATTCCTTTCAGTTGTTTTAATTCACTGGTAAATGACTGTTTCATTAATGCTAGGAAATGGATAAAATATTATAAACTTTCTTCCAGGAACTGGTACAAATGCTGAATAGCAAATCAAGATTATGAATGTAAGCAAGTATGTCCTCCACTGTGCTATCAGTCTGTATTTATAAAATCAGCGAGACAGATACGAATTGTTTACCACAAAATGTACTGTGATTAATCCCACCAAACATGACATGATTAGGGTTTACAACTGGATAGTCCTGGTAAAATCCATAGCCTTAAATTTTATGCTGTCTTCACAACAGCTGTTAGTTCTGCTTGGAAGATATAAAAATAAATATGCAGAGAAAGCTCACGGGCCTTCTTTAATAGCTAAGAGAAAATAGGGAACATGTGTCATCTGAAAAACAAAGTTTGGGTGGAACACGTGCATGGTACCAAACAAATAAAAGCCAATATGTTTGGAGCAGAGAAAGTTGACTTCTTTACTAAATCAAAAAACTGGCTCCATGCAGCTTCTTGAAAATAACAACTCTGTTCTAATAGTCCATGAGACTGACATTAAGAATTGTATAGGAATCTGTATAAAGGTTCTAAGTATTCAGGGAAGAGGGGTTTCCTGATAACAGTGCAGTTCCAGTATTTGTACTATACGCCCCTCTAAAGGAACGGGGATGGAACAGAAAAGTTAATGGGGGGCTTGCAGAAAGCATGAGAGTACTGAGAAACAGCAAGTGAGAAAGGAACTCAAAATAATCCTACCTCAGTTCTATTTATTTTATTTCTCTAAATATTTATACAGCCATCCATCTTGTATCAAACTCCCAAACAATAATTAAAACAATATCAATAATAAAACAATGTAACACATGTGTCTATTAAAACCATAAGCATTACAAATCTGACATAAAATTAAGTGTCTGATATACAGTCTCACATAACATCTTTTTTACCCATCTGACCCCATCCCATTGCTGGGGGGGGGGGAGAGCCAGGTCTGAACTGCTTTTTTGGAATGCTAGGAGGGTAGAGACCGGCCAGACTTCAACGGGAAGTGTTGCCTCCTAGATCCCGTAAAATGGCATTGTTTAAGGGAGGGACGATGAGCATGCCGACTCTATCTGATCTGGTAGGATAGGTAGATGTCCTTAGGGATACATAGTCCTGCAGAAAATCTGACCCTTTGCTACATAAAGGTAATAAAGCTTAAAGGTAATAAACGGCACCTTGAAATGCACCCAGAAGAAAATTGTGAGTGTTTGTTTAGTATAAGATGAGGCAAAGAGAAACTTGAACAAGCTTTGGACAAGCTTTTAATCGTCTATTATTCTATCTCACTATAGTAAATTGTTGAAACTCAAATATTTTGGCCACCTAATGAGAAGGAAGGACTCACTGGAGAAGAGCCTAATGCTGGGAAAGATTGAGGGCAAGAGAAGAAGGGGATGACAGAGAATGAGGTGGCTGGATGGAGTCACTGGAGCAGTAGGCGTGAGCTTAAATGGACTCCAGAAGATGGTAGAGGACATAAAGGCCTGGAGGAACATTGTCCATGGGGTCGCAATGGGTCGGACACGACTTCGCAGCTAACAACAACAAAATAGTAACTTGTGCTCATGCCATGCCTGTTTCTCAATGAGGTTTACTTTGAAGGAATGACAAAGGAATGACCTCCTGTTAATCATACAACACTATAACTGGATTTACAATTCCAAGAAGTGTCGTTTTATCCATATTCTGGTGCTGGGATATTTAGAAATATTTATAATGAAAGACACTTCAAAAAAAGGACAATCTGTACTCTCACTGGAGGGATTATTGGTTACTTAATTTATTTATTTATTTATTTTTATTTTTTATTACATTTATATCCCGCCCTTCTCTGAAGACTCAGGGCGGCTTACAAGCTTAGCAGTAGCTAATTCCTGGGTTATGGTCATGCTGGAGAACTGTCAGCATTTCCGTATGAGAAAGTCTGCAGATTAGAGAGGTTTGTCACTATGGCAGGAACAGAAACATGGAGAAATTCTCATAATATATTCTCTTTTGTGTTAATTAAGAACAGAAGGGAAGAATCTTGGGAGAAAGAATAAGGCATTCTTGTTACAGGCCAACAAATAAGGACTGCCCGGTCGATGGTTCTCTGTATTGGATTCTGACTGGAAAAAGCAAACTCTGTTTGGTTGGCAGTTGCCTATGCCTTTTTATAAACATGCCCATATTTTTTGCATCCTGATATCCAAATTAACCTGCATACATTTTAAATTATACTCAGAAGGATTGGAGGGTGGAAAACTTGGCCATTGGGAATCATTTTTTTCAGAGAAAATATTCAAACAAAGGAGAAGCTATACGGGAATTAATGAAAGCAATTTATCCTACGTATTCATCAGCTGTGATCTGGACCAGAAAACTCACCTTAGAAAAACAAAGCTGTGCTATATACATTTGCTGAATGTTGATGTACACATCAAGGCGTACATTAATTAACAATACATATAACTTTTATTAAAAACTATGATGATTGTCAGGAAAATAAGTCAGATTTTTTTTTTGCTCCATGCAGAATACTGATATTCACCTGCTATAGTCCCAGAGAAAAAACGTACAAACTGAACTGGGATAACTCCAACAATTATGACCTCCAGGAAAGAGAAACTGAATCCTGATTAATTCCCAAAGGGGAACTTACATTATAAATAATTCAAAATTCATATAAACAGCACATTTTATTAAACTTGTACTGATAATGATATATCCAAATTATAGCCCCCTCCCATTTGCCACACAGGATCATGCCTTGGAAATGCTTGTGATTAATGTAAGCGCATAATAGTAGTGGTTATGATTAGCACTGATCATACCCAAGAAAATCATTACTTTTCTATATTGAACAGAGTTCCACCATTCTTTTTATAGTAATTAATTAAATTAGTAATTACTATAAAATATATCATATATGGAAACAATAATACTAAAAGAAAAACATGGGAAATATCTGTCACAAGTATTAGACAAAACGACATTTATCTTGTCTTAAGACATTTATGATAATGAGCAAGATGATCTATAAAAAGTTTTTCTGGACCTTGATTGGAAGTACATTCAAGTCGAAAGTATACTAATGTTGGAAAATAAAATGAATAAAATAAAAACACTACAAAAATTAAAGATAGTATTGGCAAAGTAACTTTCCTATGTTCCCAAGAATATTGGTAGATTTTAAATGTATATCTTCAGTGTATTTTATTCTATTTATTGGCTCCAATGATTTCTGTAATGGTTACATGACTGTATTTCAATGCCATTGTAGTCTATAAATAACATTATACTGGATGAGAAGTTCCACTAGTGCAGCTACGCAGCTGCCAGCATTTTAGAAGAAAAAGGAGAACCAAAACATCAGAATGTTCTAATCATGCAAAGGAACAGAAAGGATTACTGAAGAATGAAAAGAAATACTGAATACATAATAAAAAGCTTTTATCCGGATAAAATATAGTCCAGCCTGCATATTTTTATAAAATCTGTGTAAAAGTAAATGGCAATGGAACCTGGAAGCAAATTGGACAGAATTATGTTAGCTTCCAGCAGAAACAGGATAGGCCTAGAGCACAGGTCTGCAACCCGCGGCTCCGGAGCCACATGCGGCTCCCAGTCATCTGCCATGTGCAGTCCCCCCCAAAAAAAGTGGGACTAAAAAAGTTCAACCAATCAATTCAAATATGCGGGGTAGGTGCATATCTCGCCTTGGCTCCACTCTTCAGTCAAACCCTGTTCTGCACATGTGTGCATGTACACGCATGTGCACACATTTTTTGCGGCTCCCAGTTTTTCCTTTTGTGAGGGAACCGGTTCCGAGTGGCTCTTTCACTGTTTCAGGTTGCTGACCCCTGGCCTAGACTCTAGAGGATGTGAAGCTTTACTCAGAAACATATGGCCACTCATCACAACTACTATGTAATTCAACTGCTGGGTGTCTGGGCTACCAACCACAAAGGGCACAGGAGAACAAAAGTTTTACAGATCTCTAGATCGAAATATCTGAAAAGGAATAAAGAGGTATTTCAACCGAAGAGAAGGGGAAAATGCAGGAAAGTGCAACAGAAATGTGTAAGGGAACATTAACCTACAAATAAGAAAATAATAATTAAAAACATAACAACAACACAAAAGCAGGCTCACAGAGGTGTATCAAATTTACTAGCAACAGGGTCAGTCCAAGGCTGAGCAGGTGGGTTGAGTACTTTACTCATGAGAAATCCAGCCATAAGGTGAGGGGTTTCCATATCATGGTTATAATATTTATTTTGTTAGGACAGCTTCAGTACTAATGGTTGAAGTGACATTTATCTTGAAAACCTTGAAACATTTTACAAGAGAATAGCCATTACACCTTTTAGGAAAGTATGAACTGAGCTGCATAGGAATACATAATTACACCTTTTGTTTTTAAGGAAAATGGAATTAAACTAGTCAAACATACCAGAACCATTCATGGGTTTTTTTTTACAGTACAAAAACATACCGTACCTTATGGAAAGTTCTTATTTAGTGACTGCAATTTAATTTAATTTTAATATTTAATATTTGCATTTGTATACCGCCCTTTCCCTGAGGACTCAGGGCGGTTTACAGGGAATTAAAATCGAAACATACAAAAGTTAAAACCAATTAAAAAAGCATTAAATTCACCCTGTAGATTAAAACCCCAGTTAAAATTTTCTCCTCAGCCTGGGCCCGAGAGCTCAAAGAGCCAGGTCTTCAGGCCCCGGCGGAATGATCGGAGGTCAGGAGCAGTCCTCAGCTCTACCGGCAGCTGGTTCCAGAGGGCAGGCGCTCCCACCGAGAAGGCCCTATCCCTGGGTGTCACCCGCCGGCAATCTCTCACCGGCGGAACCCTGAGCAGACCCTCCCTGTGGGAGCGCACTGGGCGAAGGGCATTTGATGCCGGCAGCAGGTGTTCCCTCAAATAACCCGGACCCAGGCCATTTTGATTCCAGCAAAATGATCAATAAGCAAATACAGAAAGATAGATGCTGCAAAGATTGCTGGTTGCTACTGTCTCATTCAGATAAATTTTTCTCATGCAATGTCCTGTGCCCAACGCTTTATTTCCTCCGCCCCTCCCAAAAGGACACAGAGTTTGCTTAAACAATCTATCTCTTTCTGAGCTGCTTTTCTCTATGGCACAGCGTTTCCCTAAAAAATGCTGGCTCTAAGTTAACAAGCTCGGTTCTGTGATTTAATTACTCCATTAGAAGTCTCCAGCTGGCTACAACTGCTGCCTGAAACTGACAAGACCTAAATCAGTTTCACCCTCAAAACTTTTGTTGTCCTAAATGCATTCTGGTCAGAAAATTATTATTTTTTATTAACAAAAATTGTCATATTTGTGAATAGTTGCTATTTAAAGGGGAGTACTATCGTATTTTAAATTTGGAAACATTTCAGAGATAAGGAACTTTTCCCCTTGCAGCCAACTGCAAATCCTCAAATCCTACCTTATTATCACAAATTGCCATCATAAAATGAACCCATTAACAGCTCAGTGGAAATTAAAAAAAATATTTTTAAAATGTTGTTATTCAAGTTGCATTACTAATTTATTGATAAATTCAAGGGTGTTTTATTTGCATGCTAGTGCTGTTGATTCTTTTTATATATTAAATATTAAATAATCACCTTAAAAAGCATATCTAGTTGGGTCCAGTTTTCTTTGTATAGTATATTTTTTGGGATATCTATGTAGAATTTTACCATATCTCGAATGGAACTTCCGCTGGCGGCGCGGCGCCGAAGACAGCCTCCCCTGGCTGCCCGCGGCTCAGCTGTTTGTTTTTTCGCCCGAAACAGCGCCGATCAGCTGTTCGGGAGAAATTGAAGCCCCCTCCTCGGGAGAAGAGGAGGGGGTGAGGCCCCAGGTAGGGGTAGAGTTCTCCGAGGCCGCCTGAGCTTTGAGCTTGGGCGGCTGAAGGATCGAACTCCCCCGAAGCCTGGGTTGCTCCCAGCTGGCCGTCGTCTCTGCTCCGAACTTCCTGGAGCAGAGCCAGGCGTCTGCGAACCATCCCTGCCTGAAGAAAGGACTATGATTTAAAGGAGCAGGCAGAGCGGTACAAGAGGAAAAGGTGGAGAGATGAAGAGGATTATTTTATTTTACTCTCAAGCTTGATGGACTATGCTTAAAACTTAAAGTGAAAGTGCGTCACAATTGTAAGTAAAAGATGGCGGCTAAACCTCCCCCTAGAACTTTTCGGAGTGCTGGAAATTCTCCGGTGCAACAACAATCACTACTGCAGGCGTTGCATTCTCCTGATGTATTGACATCGAAGGATCTTGAAAAACATACCCAGTTAATTTTGGAGTCAATGGGTGTTAAATTTGCACAGATGGAGGAGAAATTGGAGAAATTGGAGCAGAGAATGGAAGAAAGGATGGAGCAGAAACTTAGAGAGATGAAGGTAGACATTTTGTCCTCAGTGCATAAAGTAGCTAAATGTGTGGAGGTGCTGGATGATCAAGTGGAAGACTTGACTCAAAAGAATGCTATATTAGAAGCAAAAGTATTGGAAATTGAAGATTTAAAAGACAAAATGGATAGCGAACAGAGTTTGGCTCAATTTTACCAGATGCAGTTTGCTGTTAGAATTAGAGGCCTAAAAGAGAATATTAAGGAAGATTTAAAGCAGCTGGTTTCTGAGGCTTTTGAGGGGGTATTGAACCATCCAGCATCTGAAATAAAACAAGGCATGGACAAAGTGTTTCGTGTGAATTCGTGGATTGCTAAGCAGAGAAAGTTGCCTAGAGATGTGGTGGTTTATTTTGTAAAAAGGGAAATTAGAGATGAAGTTATACAAGCTGCCTATGATACTAAAGTTGTGATTGCTGGTCAAGAAGTTTTGGTTCTAAAAGAAATTCCTCCAAAGATTTTAAAGAGAAGGAAGGACTTTATATTTCTTGTGCAAGAGCTCAAGCAAAGAGATATAAGGTTCAGATGGGAGATCCCAGCTGGGTTGAGCTTCATGTATGATGGCAAAAGGTACTGTTTGGGTACTGTGAAGCAAGCGCATGATTTTTACAACAATGTTTTAAAAGCAACCCCATCAACACTTCTGGAAGCTGCAGAGGGATCTGGAGAAGGAGAACATCAAGAGGATGAAGATGGACAGTTAGACGAGAAGGGTACAGGAGGAGATCAAGCTGCAACTCTTTTGGATGATCCTAGAGAACAGAGGGTGACGCGTGCTGCCTTAAAACGCTCAAAAAAGATTAAAAAATAAGACCAGTAGAAATCTATGGAACTTCCACAATATACTTATAGTCAAGTGGTAGTTGTGTTTTTAAGAGTTTTGGGATGATATGTATGGTAACAGAATGTTCAATTTGGAATTAATGGACAATTTACTACAGAGGAAGAGGAAGAAAGTTTTGTGGGTTAATGCGGGTTAATTTGTGTAAGAACTATCTATTATAGCCTATTTTGGCTAGAGAGGTTAATAGGGATAGGTGCTTGTGATGTGTAAGTGAGAATATGTCTAGGTAATAGTGAATTGTGGAAGAACATAGATGGGAATGATGCTAGTTTTCTTTTATTTTAGTTCTTTATACATATTTAGTATTGTTAAGGATTGGTTTACTCTATATAAGCTAGAGAGTGATGGATTTTAGAGTTTATAATTGTTAGTATATGATTGTTTATGATTGCTTTTTAGATATATACCTTGTATTTTGCTCTGGGAAGTCGGGGGGGGGGAGGGGGGAGGAGGGGAAGTAGAGGGGTGGGAGGGAAGAGGGAGAGGGGGAGGGGGGGAGATAGGGGGGAGGTAGGGAGGGGAGGAGGGAGGGGGAAGGGGGGTTTTTCAAAGGAAAATTGTATTTTAAAACTTTTCAATAAAAAAAAAAAGAATTTTACCATATCTCAATTACCACGAGAATTTCTTGTCTTTCTGTTCTACTTTAGTGACTTTTCATAGGAAATGAATGCAACATATAACCAAGTTGTTGCAAGTAATCAGGGGCATTTTATTTGAAAACAAGTGACATGACTAAAAAGAACTTTCAAAATATTTTTTAAAGAAGGAAGCTGATTTCTGACCTACAGAAGGAATCAGTGATCTGTTTCCTTTTCTTAAAATATATTCTGGGCCACTAAAACTAAACAAGTCCAATAAAAACCCTACACTTTTACAAATAATTCTAAAATATTAAAATTAGTGTTCACCGTGTATAAAAACAGGCAGTTGAATATTTATGAAAGGAGAGCCTAGTCAGTTCTTTGAAGATGGAAGATACTACTGAAATTAAATCTGAACACAGGCAGATTGGGGAAATCAAGCTTATTCAGTAGACATGATGACGACAATACTTATTTTGCACATTGTTGCAACACTTGTGATCCTTTTCCTAGGGACTATTGCCCACACTATACTCTACAAAGAGATATGATAGACCCCTTAATATCAAATTAATTGCACATTTACAAAACATTCAGCAAAGTTGCTCACATGTTACAAATTAATTTTACATAGGAGCCATCTCCATTAGTGGAACTGTCCAGAACGTTTTCTGCTGGCATTAATTACTTAGTGTTATGACATGGTGGGTCTGTTGAACTTTAAGGGTTTTATTAAAGTATTTAATACAATGTTTATATGGTTTTAAGAATGCAGACTTCCTAAGGAAGCTTGCAATATGAAGCATAAATTCCCATACCAATTTAATATTCCTAAAAACAATAAATCAGATTTACATATATTTTGAGCAAGTTTAAACAAGTTAAATCCAATGCTTACCCAAAAAGACATATATAATTTAAAATATACTGTCAGGTGAAAGCTAAAGAAAGTAGAAATTTAATGTTTTAATAGTTAACTCTTAGTGCTTGAATTGGCCTGGAAATGCAGCATTAATTTATACAGCTCCAAAGAAATTAAGTAATAAATGTCAGGTTTATTGAATATTTTGGGTTCAAAAGGGAAAAAGTTCAAAACAGATGGGACACTCATGTAACATATTATATAGCAACAGTTCCTTAAACAGCTGCATCGTTTCTCAAGATCATGTACATCCATGCTAGGCAGCTGAAATTCAGTCCTGAGAAAAGAGCCATCGATTTAAGGAATCACCAAGACTATTGGATTTGGATGTTTTCTCACCTTATTTTCTTGCAGATGTTTCAATAATAAACTAAGTGACATTACTCCTCTGAGTTGCCAAGACTTGCTACTATATTCACTCATCAATGTTCCAAAACACTTTTTCACTTTCTAATCAGAAGCACTGAACAGCCCCAATACCTAGCACTCTATTGTCAACAAGAACTCAGAGATGGCTATATTCTATTAAATGAAGCCCAAATAACGTACAGTATATCCTGGATCTAACAAGTATTAAGACTACTTATGACTTAATTAATATTAAGTCTACTTTTAAGCTAGGCTGACTGGACTGTTCTTTAGGACTAATCCTGTTGTCATGCACTAATGTTAGTTTCGTGACGATAGTTGACTAAGTTAAAAATTATATATGTTAGCAAATCTTTGCTGGATCTTCATGTAAGCCAGTCAACCACCACTGTCACATCCAACTTAGATTCAAAGGAATCTGATGCTGGAAAGCCTGTTTCAGATAACAGATAAAACAGATGGAATCTTCAGGAATTGGTGTGTAATCAACCAATGAGGAGTAGGCAGTCAAATGACATGGATCCCAGTCCCTGGTAGCCATTCTGCCTCAAGATGCACTATGCACTTCCAGGGGCAGAAGAGTGACACATGGTGTGCCCCCTTGCCTCTCAAGATCTTCATCTCTAATGAGTTCCTGCCTGTCAACTATCTTCTATCAAGCCAACTATTCACCAGCCCATATCACCAACTGATTCTACCTGGACTCTACATGAACAAAACATTACAATTCTTATCTTCTGAAACTTTATCCCTTTGAACCTGGACCACGATGCCCTACTTGTGAATGTTTAAACCCTCAGAACATGACTCAAATATGTTTTTTGATGCTGACTTGATCTTTCAATAGGACTCTTTGCAGACGAGCTGGCTCATTCTATACCTGAATGTGAGAAATCTATACACAAATATGGTGTAAATAGAGCTTGCTTTGTGGTGTGAGAAATAAAATAATATTGTGATCCTCCGATTTGTATTTGCAAATGAAATGGTAGAGCTGGTTAAACTATGTGCTTGCAATGTTTTTTTTTTTTGCAAGCCTCAAACTTCAAGGCATAAAAACACAAAAAGCAAATGTAGAAAGATTGCAAAGCTAGCACAATGCGTAAGAACATTTGTTCCATAACTGACAAATGGTTCAAATAAAAACATAGACATGTGACATTTTTAAGAGTTGTTCTCATGATAAATGAAGGATACATTGCACAGTTCCTAACTAGAGAATGAGCCATTAAGATTCTACAATTACAAACTGAATTCCAAAAGGCACTCAACTATTCCCACAGGTGCTCAAAAAGGCTTTTCAGTATAAGATCATTAATATTCTATTCATAACTGTAATTCCTTGTTTTAAAAGCATCTACAGTGAACTAGGTAAATGTAGTTTTATCAGTAGTAACTAGTTGTAAATGCAGTATGAGCTGTTTAAAACAATACATCTTATTTATTACATTGTATTTCAATAAAATCTGAACCATGGCCTTTGCATTGATTACATAATGTTACAAACTTATTATGTATCTTCAAGCCCCAGAGTAGTCATCAATTTCAGTGGATACCGTACATAATTGTACAGTAGATTGCATGAATCAGTTTGTTATTCAAGCAATACTGATTTCTGATAGATTGTAAATTTTGCCTCAACTAAAAGGTTTTTGAGATGTCACATAATCACTTTCTTTCAATTGCAAATTTTTATAAAAATAAATTTGCACATTTTCAAACTTACATTAACATATGATGCTTTTCTCTAGGTCAATGTTTCTTAAAATTATGATCCTAGGAACCCTGTCACCAGATGGGTTTCAAATAATTTAACAACCGGTTCTCTGCCTCGCCTTCCCTCCACCTTGGTTGGGGTCAGCTGCTCAGGGGGGGGTTGACTGGGATGGGGACAGAAGATGCCAGCGGGGGGGAGGAGCTCCCGGTTACGGAATTACTAGAGGTCCCAGCTGGGGAGTGCAGGAGGGTACGGGGTAGCTGCAGGAGTCTCGGAATGGAGTGGGTGGAGGGGGTGGGGGGGCTCAACAGGTCCTGGCTGGGGGAAGGTGAGGGGGTCTGGCTCGGGGAGGCGGGACAGCTGCACTTCCAGTGGCCGAGCCTGTCATCCACACCACGGTCAGTTAGGATTGCATAGAAGGGGCACCAGGCAGGGGGCTGGAGGGGGAGCTGCCAGCAGGGGGGGGAATCAGAGCAGCTGCCGTCTCCCTTCCTCAGCACAGGCCCATCGGCGCAGGCGGAGACAGCCTCGGGAGAGCCAGAAGTGGGCCCTCGCCCAGCCTGGCCCCGTCTGCTTGGCAGCTCTGATGGCAGCGGCAGCTGCTGTTCTGAGCCCCTTCACCAGCCAGCCACCCAGGGAAGCAGGAAGCAGTGACAGTGATCCCTGCATCACCAGGCCTGGCCAGCAGCAGCTTCGAAAGCGAAGCTGTGCCGTCCATCCTCGCACTGTTGGGGGCGGGGGAAGACGCGCACCCACCCTTCGCTGCTTCTGCTCCACATCATCCCACACCTCTTCACCACTGCCATCCCAGCAGATGCTGCGATGCGGGAGACAGCATGCTACTGGCCAGACCTGGTGATGCAGGGATCACTGCTGCTGCTGCCTCCTCCTTCCCAGCCCCATGCATTGCCCAGGCATCGCAGCACACCATCTGCTGGCCACGCAGAGAAGCAGGAGGTGGTGGTGGTGGCAATTCCTGCATCGCCAGGCCCAGCCGACAGCATGTCGTCTCCCTTCTGCAGCATAGAATCTGCTGGGACCCCACCAGCCACCGCCCTCACCAGCGCAAGGACGGGCAGCACAGCTTCGCTTCCAGAGCTGCTGGCAGCCAGGCCAGGCGATGCAGGGATTGCCACTGCCGCCTCCTGCTTCTCTGCGTGACCAGCAGGGCAAGTGGCTCAGAGCAGCAGCAGCCGCCCACATCAGAGATGGCAGATAGGGCCCAGGTCAGGTGAGGGCTCTCTTCCGGCCGTCCCGGGGCTGTCTCCACCCACGCCGATGGGGCTCTGTGGATGGTTTACATTGATGAAGGGCAGCGCCTCTTATGTTTTTGATTACAAGTGGTACCTCGCTTGACCACATGGTCTCCCTGAAAGCTATCAGTTCGAACACTGGACACAGGCAGTTGGAGAGAAAATAATAAGTCGCCATTTGATACCTGCCTTCTTTCTATGGAACCAAAGTTAGAGGGTGGGTGGCTGAAGAGAGGGACGGTCGCGGTTCTGCCTGCTTTATTAGGGGGCAGGCTATTAACAGGCAGCCTGCTCTATTTCATTAAAAAAATCTATTTTTTTTTAAAAATTAATAAAATGCCTGTTAATAGCCTGCCGTGTAATAAAGCAGGCAGAACCGCAACCGTCCCTCTCTTCAACCAGCCATCTGCTAACTCGCTGAAGTCTCACATGGCCGGATACATCCTAGCATGGCTGGTTTCCCTCCCCCACCATCCCAGCCTCACATGCTCTCCTTTTCCCGGGCACGACTCACTGCAGTGCCTCCTCAGCTGTTGGCTGGCCAGCTGGCCAGCCAGCTCCGAACTGCTGGCGGTGGGTGAGACAGGGGCTGTTTTTTGTCTTCTCCTCCAGACGGCTTCGGCAGATCCCCTCTGACCTGCCCACCCATCCTCTTCCCTTTCGCTCCCTTTCCGAGCCCTCTTCACAACTCTGCCCACACAGCCACCAAAGCAGCAGTTACAGCGCCGGAGCTCGAAAGCATTTCTCTGCCGCCGCGGAGTTGGAGATCTTGTCCTACCCACCACTGCCCAGATGCCCTTGTTTCCCAAACCATTTCTTTTCTAACTTTCTTTCCAGCTCCTCTGTCACTTCCTCTGCCATGTGCAGTCTCAGAAACAAAAGTTTGTGGGACTAAAGAAAAAAGGTTCAATCAATCAAATCCAACTTATTGTGGAAAAAAATTCTCATGAAGTTGGAATTGATTGATTGAACTTTTTTTTTTTAGTTCCATGAACTTTTGTTTGTGGGACTGCTCATGGCGGCGGAGGAAATGATGGAGGACTGTGTCGGAGCTGGAAAGGAGGTGTGGCATGGGTCTGATCGGGGGCAGGAGGGGGTGGGGTTTCTGCCACACATCAATCAGTTCTCCAAACTCAAAAGAAATTATCCACTGGTTCTACTGCACCGGTCCAACCGGCTGAATCCCTCACTGCCTGTCCCTCTCCAAGACCCACTCAGGGATCTGTAAAGTCAAAATTATTTGCTAGTTCATGTTGAAAAATGATAAAATATAACAATCCCAATATTACAAACAATCTTGAAAAGCAGTAGCAGCAGCAAATGCCAATTTTAATTTTCAATACAGTAAACACAAATATAACTCGTACAAACAAAAGCACTTTTGAGGTCCTCCATAATTTGTAAACATGGGAAGGGGTTTTCAGACAGAAAAAGTTTAAGAAACACTAATGTAGATCAATTCATTTTACAACTACAAGAATATGACTTGGAGGAGGTCTGAAAATATTTTCCCCCTTTCCTTTAGCTTGTTCCCCTGTGGAAAAGAAAGAAAACAAATCTACACCACATCTATGGAGGTTCCCAATCATCCAGGTCATGTTTGTCCCAAAGGTTCTTTTCCAAAAGGCAACTGGACTTTCTTGGGGGGGGGGGGTTTACCTTGAAAATGTTTTGCTTCTCATTCAGTGAGAACTGAAGAAGCTTATTGGGTGAGAAGTGAAATATTTTCAAGGAAAAAAATCAATAAAGTCCAGTTGCCTTTTGGAACTGGAACAAAATCTACACCAAATTTCTAGTCCATGTGGAATTATCAGGCACATTATAAGAATTGATCCAACACAGAATAAGTAGGTGGTAACTGAAAAATAATTCCAAAAGTTTCAGACTGGAACTAAAGAGTACTGGAGTACTTCTCCCATTTTCCGTTGGGAAAAACAGTATTAAAATATCATGGCTTGTCATTAAAATCTCTCTCTCTCTCTCTCTCTCTCTCTCTCTCTCTCTCTCTCTCTCTCTCTCTCTCTCTGTGTGTGTGTGTGTGTGTGTGTGTGTGTGTGTGTGTTAAAAACATTACCGTGTTGATAGCAAGCTAGATTGTTGGGAGAGAAAAAACAAGGTACAAAACTAAAAGATATTTTCTTCTTTACTTTTTTGTTGCCAGAAAAAAACAGTTCTTGGCACAAGTAGCATGCTAAAATAATAGCATTCCAATAAATCATTGTCAGCTCTCTGGAAAATAACATAACTTGTTAGTTTTTTCAAACACTGATTCTCTCATTTCTTTAATGTGCTGCATTCGGCATTTCCCCCCCCCCCCCAAATAAAAAGCAACTCAGTTATTTCCTGCTTGGATTAGATTTCAATTGTTTTTTTCAGCAAATCAATAACATTTGCATTTTGTCAATGGAAACAAAACCTGCCCAGATATGCAGCAGAAATTATATTGAATAATAATATTATACCACTTTACTTTCATAGGAATTTAATTTCACTTTATCTCTTGCATTTACTCATCACAACAAAAACCCTAGCTGAAAGTAAATATTTATCTCCATTATAAAAGAGCTTATACTCGGCTAATGCAGATGGAAAATAAATGTCTACTGTCACCAGTGGGAACAAGAACAATTCTTATTGTGTGGCACAAGTGACAAATGCAACCCACAAAATGGACACAAAAAAACTAATAAAGTATATACAATACATTACTATCTCCTTGCTATTTACAAGAATAAAATACAATGGCTTGCAATATATAAAGTGAGGCTCCAATTATGTCATTTTAACTGACTGCTTCATTTTACAATGCAATGAACAAGAAATAAATCATGAAATGAAGTTCAGAGGGAAAAGGTGTCAGGTATATATCAGTCACTAATAACTTAACTAAATAATATCTCTCAAGAAGTATAATAAATTGCAGTTGATTTACCATGACACTCCAGTGCAAGATACAGGCAGACAGACAGATAGATATAAGAAACATCCTTATGGTTTATATAACACTCTTTCCAAATATTTGAAAAGGTCTGCATGGATATCAATTATACAGCAAGCTCTTAAAATGAGGCCATTATTAGTAGAACTAATGAAAGACTTAATTTTAATGTATTAGTTATCGGACATTGCTCTTCAAACAAATACAATTCAACCAGATTTTAACCAAAATTAAAACTATTTTCTCTAGTTGTTTGATGAGTTGATACCAATAGAAATGTGAAAAGGGTTGTCATTTATCTTGGTGGTTTACAAGAAGTCAGGCTACTCTACTTAGGCTGAAAAATGCACAGAATCACCTGATGCCAATATATAGAAAACTGTCTTCATTACTGTCTTGTGGTTGCCTGTACTTTTGTGCTCTAGATCAGGGCTTTTCAACTGGTGGTTCGTGTACCACCTGTGGTACTTTGCCACGTGGTAGGTGGTACGCGACTGTCCTAGAGAAGTATAGCGAGGGAGGGGAATGAACCAAAGCAACCCAAGCAGCTGCAGGACTGTCTGGGGAGGAAAAAGGGGGGAAAATGAGGGGGAGAAGGGAAAAAGAACAGACCTCCTCTGTTGCAGTACAAGGAAGCATTAACACTGAACTTCAACTTTTTACTTTTCCATAATTTTATAAACTAACCGTATCTATAACAACAAATGAATCTAATCAGTAAAACCCAAAATCCAACCCCCATTTTTTTTTAGTCATCAAGTTTTTGACACCTTCCTAAGCACTGGTGGTACTCAAAATATTGTCACGTCCTAAAAGCGGTACAATCTGTGAAAAGGTTGAAAAGCCCTGCTCTAGATATGGTAGTCCTATAATAAAATGAATTACATTTAATAATTTGCCTCTAAAAGCCAAGAGAAAATTCTAAGTCTATACTACCAAAGTATAGTATATACTTTTCAAAGTCTAATCTAGTATATACTCATTTTGGCCTTGTTCAGGCAATGAGTACCTCAGGTTTATGGTCTCTTTTCTGATACCTCATTAAGTCTTATGCCCATACTGGTCAGTTTTAATCATACTTTAAAGGAAAAACTTCAAACAATATTTTATGAAGCTTTCTTATTTCATAAATGATAGTGAGGAGACAAGGTATTTAGGATTCAAACAGGATGTTAAAATATGGCTAACTGAAAGAGGAAGCCAAAGCTTTTAAACTTCTCACCATACCCAAGAAAAACGGGAAGATTACATGAGTCTAAATCTTGTGCTTGTAAGAATATACTTGTGTTTAAACCTAATTTTTCTATATGCAGCTTGTTTTATTTTTCTTTGTGTTTCAAATTAACTTCCCGAAGGGCAAGGACCTTCTTTTTGTAAATGCTAATGTTATGTGACACACTGTCAAACGAACTTGGCAAGATGGTTGCACTAATTATTACAGCACGTGAAAATATATAGCTTTGTTTAGAATGGTACATTATTTGAGCCAGAAGCTGTCTTAATTGTTTGAAGGTGAATTTCCTAATCTAAGATTTATTAAATTCTGGTTACAATTTACGACTGACATAGAAGAACATGACGAACCTATCTCACTATGCGTATTCATCCCAATCTATTCTGAAGTGCATGATCTTTGTGTAACAGAAAACTTTGGGTAACAGAATCTTTGGGTAACAGAAAACACATTTTAGGGAAGTAAATATTCCTCTGCTACAAGTATTCAGCTCAGAATCAGTAATCTGTTTATATTAGCAGATGTCTCCTCTTATGCAACATGCATCTGAGCTATTAAGATGTCAAATATAAGAGAATACCAAACAGTTAAAAAGCTTCTTCCACAAGAGACACTGCATTAATAATTCAGCTATTAATGGACATGTAACTGGAGTATTTTTCTTAATGGACAACAGCAGAGTCCACACCCTATGTATGCAGCATGCCCTTCTTCTGATTTCACTTTTCATTTAAAGCAAAAGCATTTATAAGGAAAGCAAATACAGTACTAGGGGTTTGAAAACCACAAGGCTTGAACTGTTGAGAACGCCTTAAAATAGGAAATCGGAATATGATGAATGTGTAGAGTTTAAAGAATAAACATAATTTATAAAATTGAAGTGGAAAATGATAAATGGCTATACATTTGCCCACCATCTCCCTAGCTTCATTTAAACAATTTCCTTCTTTCCTTTCCTTTCCTTTCCTTCCTGTTCCAATGTGCATACTCAATAATATATGCCATAATAAAGTTGGAATTTTGTATTTTTTTTTTACTTTGAATAATCTATACAGGTATTTTTGACTTGAGAAGTTAACCTAAAGCATGTTATCTCATCACATTCATATTTTAAGCTGACATTTTTCCTGATGAATTTCTCAATAGAATCTAGATGCAGCACTTAGATAATGAAGATAAAATATTAAACCAGGTTTTTATGCATACCTGATATGGATAAAAAATAAAGGCCTTTTAATTATGAAAAAAATGCTGTTCTAATCTGAAAAGAATATGGATGGGAGTTACATATATCGGGGCTTAAAAGTCTGTGAACTCTTACATTTTCCATATTTCTACACAAATATCTATTCACCACACAAATCTTTTATTTATTGAAGAAAATGATCCTAAGATTTATTTTATTTATTTTATTTTATTGGATTTGTATACCGCCCTATTCCCATACGACTCAGGGCGGTTTACAGGGCAGTTAAAACCATGAATACAAAAAAATAAAAACAATAAAAACAAATTAAATTCAAGCCCCAAGAGTAAATCTAAAACCCAGTTAAATTAACAACCCCACAGTCTGGACCAAACAGATCGAAGAGCCAAGTTTTCAGGTCCCGGCGAAATGAGCGAAGGTCCTAAGATACAGTGTTTGTGTGTGGCAAAAGTATGTGAACCTTTGCTTTCAGTAGCCTTGGTCAGCAATAAATTCAATTAAAGATTTCTGTTCATTATCAGTCCTGCACATCAGTTACCGTAGAAGGAATTTTAGCCCTTTCTTCCTTACAGAATACCTTCAAGTCAAGGATATAGGGGTCTTCTTCCTTGTATATACTGCCCATTTCAGGTTGTTTCACATCATTTCTATAGGATTACGACTTGGCTATTCCAAAGCAGTGGAATAGCTTGCCTTCAGAAATCGTGGGCGTTCCATCACTGGAGATTTTTAAGAAGAGACTAGAAAGTCACTTCTCTGAAATGGTATAGGTTCTCCTGCTTGAGCAGGGGGCTGGACTAGAAGATCTCCAAGGTCCCTTCCAGTTCTATTCTATTCTAAAGCATTAACTTCTGCTTTAATCATTCTTTAGTTTGAGTCTTGTGTGTTTTGGGTTGTTGTCTTGCTGCAGGATCCACTTTCTCTTGAGCTTCAATTCACCGACAGATAAGTTGATATTTTCCCAGAGGACTTGTTGATACAATTCAGAATTCATAGTTCCATCCTGGAGGATTACACCCTTTGCTCTTGATCTTGATTGGCTGACCACTCCTGAGAGGGTAACAATTGTGCTGAGTTGCCTCCATTTGTGCACAATTTGTCTGAGAGTGGCAGTATATAATAGCTTTCCTACAGCTGTCTGATACTGCTCACTTCTTGCCAACTAGTTTTGT
This sequence comes from Vipera ursinii, assembly GCF_947247035.1. Lineage (NCBI taxonomy): Eukaryota > Metazoa > Chordata > Lepidosauria > Squamata > Viperidae > Vipera > Vipera ursinii. The sequence goes on from NC_139512.1 coordinate 83,123,985, forward strand.
TTTCCTCTTAAATTCGGTACCCAATTTCCATGAGCATACCGGTACTCCTTGCTTAACAACCATTCCCTTCAGCTACTCTTCAAATCTATAGTGGCACTGAACAAAATGGTAGTTATGGCCAGTCCGAAGTTACAGTATCCCATGGTCATATGATCCAAATTTGAGCATTTGGCAGTTGACTCACGCTTACAACCACAGGGTTACTTGCTCCCCATTCACCTATCCCCCCCATTTCTACCTTTTTTGCCACCTTGCACTCCACCGCATCTGACCCATCCAACGTTGGCCTTGCCGCTCTGATCTCCTCTGCTGCCCCCAAGGGACCTTGGCTGCTTTCTTTCTCTCACTGTTTATGAGGCATGCCCAGCCTGACCTCTTGCTGGCCATTCCACACCTTCTTCCCTTATCCAAATTGTGTGCAAGAAACTTTTTGGAAAAGCTGCATGTAGTTTGGATAATTATTTGAGGACAGGATGTATTAGCACTGCAGATATGAAACATATAAATGTGCACTGTGCACTGTGTGTGATGGACTTGGGAGTAAAGGAGCATCACAAACTGAGGTACTGCCCAACTGATATGGTGCAGACACATTTACCAAGATATGCCCAGATTTTGCTTTCTCAGCCTGAGAAATGCACTGGGGCTCAGTGGAATCGTGCACAAAAGTGCAACTGATTAAACTGCACAATTTAGTGCATAGAGCTGATGAGAAAGGGTAAAAGGGATACAGCACCTCTCTTTACCAAATTATTTCCTTCATAATGCAAAATAAAGGAAGAATCTCTTGGTGTTCCACTTCCATCATTTTTCTGCTGCCATTATTTACATAGTAGAGTTAAAACCTTGACTCATGAAAGGTCGCTTTGGGAGTGTCCAAACTACCTATTTTTTCCCCTTTTGATATATTGAGATGTGTGTGTGTATCTATAATGTAAATTCTTGCATGTTGTTTATGTCTTCCTCTTTCTCTGTTCTTGACTGCCTTTTGTCCCATTTTGCCAGTTAAATGTTTCTGATGCTTGCTGATGTTTAACAAATAAACAACAAACTATATTTTTGCTAGCTGCATTGAGTGGCATGTGTGCTTGCTTTGATATGGATACAGAGAATGTGGAATCTATACTTGGTGTAAAGAAAACTGGAAATTATCCATAATAATTTTCAAACAGAAACAAGCAGCAAAATGTTGGGTGGGAATTATCTTCTGGTATGGTTTATGTCACATACTATGATTACATTCTTACAAATCTACAGAATTTAACTTTATTTAGTAATAAACGTGGCCAAGGCTGATTTTGATCATGTGTAAGTTCCAAGTCAAACTAAAGCAGAAAACAAAACCAAATCACTTTCTAAGGTACAGAGATAAGCATGTATACCATTTTCAAGGAGAACACCAGGAATAACTTTGAAATACTGAACATTGAGAAAGAATCAGAAACTGGGGGATGAATTTGAAGAAGTTGTTAAGAATTAATAAGAAAAAAAAGACTGCTACAGATGAAGAAACAGAGAAAAGCAAACTGTATACCAGAACAAATAGTGGACGGAGTGACGCAAAGCTGTATATTCTTTTCTTATTTATTCTACTTATACTGAGGAACGGAAGATGGAAAAATGAGATTTGTTTTCAAAGTAAAGGAAGAAATATCAACAATTTATGTTACATTGAGACACTGTTCTGATAGCTGAAAATCATATGATCTGCAAGTTCTACTAATTAAAGTCAACAGCACAATAAAGAACAGGATTAAGATTAAATATAAAGAAAATAATGACAACAGGCATAACAACCAACCTTAGAATTGACAATGAAGAGATCAAAATGGTAGAAAAATTCTGCCTTTTAGAATTGATTATCAACAGTAAAGGAAGCAGCAGTCAAAAAATATCCCAGACAAGCATCTGATAACAGCCATAAAAGCTTTGGAAAAGATATTCAGATGCTACAATATGTCTACACCTACAAATGCAAGCAATGGTTTTCCTGAAAACTCTATAGAAGAACAAAACGGGGGAGTCTGAAGAACAAGACAGAAAGAGTGTTGGTGTTTTTTAATTTGGAGTTGGAGAATGTTCCCAAGAATAGCATGGATAGCCAAGAAGACAAATAAATGAATCATAGAAGGAGCTGATCCAGAGTCCTTACTCAAAGAAAAAAATGACTGAGGTGATAAAACCTATCTTTGTGCATCAGTCTATAATGCTGGGAAAAATGGAACACAAGACAACAACCAGCAACAAGATGGATAGACTGAATTACAGTCTTAGTGAGTAGTACATCATTGGAAGACATAAAGAACCAGATTAGAGATACATTTCCCCAGAGAAAATCTATCTATTGTATCTGGTCACTAAGAGTTAACATCAACTTGATGGCACATAAAGTGCTAATTCTACATGAAATTTTATTTCAAAACCTCAGGGGTTTCGATTGGCTTTTATCTGTTTCTACCATATCCTATTATGCCTTTAGCCTCAGCTTCTGAGTAAGAAGTTCTCAGAGGTTATAACCAAAATGACTGATTGCTTTCAATGCAGCACCTTCTGTCAATGACTGTGTATCTCTGTAGCTCGTTCTGATCAGACAACTACACCAAAAATAATAAATCACGTACAAGCCAACAAATATTTGCAACTGTAGAGGAAACAATAGCCACATGCATGCTGCAGAGTCTGGGGAACTCTTAATAGCTGGTCATATTATCTTTCTTCTTTATACTGATACAATTTTTATTTTAAAAAAGAAAACTGAAAGTGGATCATGAAATGCAGTAATAATCTGCATTCCAAACACATTAAGAAATCTCATTTGAAGAAGAGGCTTAACAAACATATTAATTTCCACAGCTTTTTTCTCTGACTATAGGATACTGTTGCATACCATTTCTAAATTCCACAGTACACAGTGCCAGAGATGTAGAGATCTGGAGTATGTTAGAATAGAAATCGCCACCATAATCTAATTTGCCAATTATTTTGCAACAGCTATACTAAACATTTTGTTCCAGACTAATGTAACACTACAAATAAACATTTTCCCTGCCCTCAAGCATTCAAAAAAATATATGAGTTACAAACATAAACATAAACCAGACACATATATGCATGTATGCCTTAATCCAAGAAAATGCCCACACCCAAAGTATGCCTATGGCTAGAACTGGGATGACTGCACTCTGTTTAGTCCACCAATCAAATTTTATAAGTTATGAAAGTTATAACAACCATTCAAAATAAAACCAGAGCCGAAAATTTCTAATCTCTCAGTGAGTAGTTCTGCTTCTTTCAAACTCTGACTTTCTTACCCGCTCATGGACTGGAGGAGCTACCATGTTTCCCCAAAAATAAGACCCGGTCTTATTTTATTTTTATTTTGTCTCCAAAAGAGGCACCAGGTCTTATTTTCGGGGGGTGTCTTTTCCACGGTTTCACCTCATGGCAGAGGCACCAACAGTCCCACCCAACCGGCCCACTTCTTCGGCAGCTGAAGGAAATGCCTCTGCAGCTAAGAATGGAGCTCCGGATTGACATGTGTGGCACCCCCTGGCCAGCATTTCACCATCAGAGGCCTTCTGGAAAGGCCTCTGCAGCCGAGAACATATCTGTAGCTCAATTCTTGGCTGCAGAGATCTTCCGGAAGGCCTCTGACAGCAAAATGCAGGCCAGGGGGCACCAGAGAAGTGGGCCAGCAAGGCGAACAGGTGTTGATTCATGGGAAGCCTGGTTGCAACTGTAAGCGGGTGCGGGGCGTGTGGGGCAACTCCACTCTCCTCCGCCACCCTAGCTTGATTTTTAGGCGTGTGCCTCACCCCAAAACTAGGGTTTATTTTCGGGGTAGGTCTTACTTTCAGGGAAACATAGTATATAATAGATTATAGAAAAATCATCTTTACAGTGCTAATGAAGTGGCCCTATCTTCCATGTTACAGACTGATGGCTGCAAAGTTATTACAAAACGTATCGAAAGCTGGAAGAGGCAGAAAGCTTTCTTGTCTTCTTCTACCACCAAGGATGCATTCCATAAGTATCTAAAACATTTACCCTTTCTACATAAAATATGGGCATTTTTAGAAGTTTTGGAAGTTATCTTTAGAAATAATGACACAGAACTTTATTTTAAAATGTTTCAAAGATGTTAGCTTTTATCTCTTTTTCCTGTGTAAAGTACTATCATACCCTTAAGTTTCAATTTCTTTTTTGTGTTTAGGAGGAAATATCCAACATTATATATTCACACACCCAAATCTTGCAAATCTCTGTGGTAATGTATCACTAAGGTTTCTTTAGGACACATCACTTTTATTTTACATGATGTCATAATGATTTTGTGAAACCTGAAGCATGCTTAAAGTGATTATATTTTTTATTATTCTAGATACTGAGTTCTTGTCTCCTACTTCATTCCTGATTATGGCAGTCAGGAATAGAGATGAAAATCTGCCACCATCACTGATAGCTTGACCGTCCAACATACAGAATATAAAAGAATCTAAGAATTATGGACAGTAACTAATTCAATAGTTATAAAGGCCAAAGCATACATCCTGTTAAAAGTAGAAACAATTTAATTACCCTTGACTTGCCAAAAAGGGCAAATTTTATCAAGCGTGCAAAGAGGATAAGAAATCTATTTCCATAATAAGTGTTTCATAAACCAAGTTGTATTTATCATGACAGGTGTGACTGCAAATTTAAAGAACCTTTAGCATTCATTGTGGAAGGTAGACAGTATTTCCACATTCCAGCTATACTTATTAATAATTTGTTGACATAGATTACTCCATCCAGTGAATTTTTTATTTATATACCTGCATTTTGTTTACTGGTATTGTCTATAATTATAATAAGGAGAAAACAGGAAATGTGATCTAGTTTAGTTTTGATGGTCAAGACATTTTTGACTCCTGGAAATTTCCTGGACATATCCCAGTTTTCATGGCAAATTTTGAAAATGGTTTGTGCTTGCCCTTCTTTCTTGGGCTGTGAGAGAGAAGGACTGACTCATACAGCTGTGTTTGTACCCAAAGTAGGATCAGAATTCACAATTTTCTGGTTGCTAGCATGCTGGCTGGGGAATTCTGGAAATTGGTCTACAAATCTTAAAGTTGCTGAGGCTGAGAAATACTGCTTTAACCGTACTATACTATACTTCCATGACAGAAGCACTGAAGCACTTTAACCATGACAACAATCTAACTCTCAGGTAAAATTAGGTTAATTATTACTGTAAACACATTGCTCACTGAAAGGAAACTTTACATTTTGCAGCCAAGAAAAGAGTTAATAAATTATACAAGCAAACAAGCTCTCTGCAGAACCTGAGTTAGCATTTCAAAATCCTGTCAAAGCAATAAAAACTAGTGCTTAAATTTTCACATACAGCCTGATTCAGCTAATCATTATCCAATGCAGCAAATATTTCTCTGATAAAGTTGCTTAAAAATTATAATGTTAGTGCTCAAATGATAGTGCCCCAAGACACATCAGGGCTCCTAGAGAGGTTTTCCATGGACCGGAGGGTGTGTGGTTTTGTGTGCTGCCTGCATCCCACGGATGGGGCCTTGCTTGTTTGTGCAGCCCAGTACCCCTGGCATGCCACAGCCTGGTACCGGTCAACGGATCGGGTGTTGGGGACCCCTGTATTAGATCACCTACCATAGCAAGCCTAAAAATCTCAGCTGTTTACAGTAATGAAACAGATTCAAACAGAAAATGAAGCATCAATAGAAAACAAATAAAATTAGCTCATTGTAAAATCACGAAACCCAAACTCCATAGTATTATCATCCACACATTTAACATTTATTAGATATGTCAAATTAATCATGTACTTAAGCAAAATATGCAAATAAATAAAACTAATTAACATCACTTTCTCCCTTGTCAAGGGGAAATAGTTTGAAAAGTTAATCTCTTGTTCTTTTTTTTTTTAATAAAAGTTTTACTGACTACAGCCCAAACAGAGTTCAACTCTTTAGACTTACTATCCATCATTACCATCACTGGTGAATACTGAAGCATATAAATTTAATCAAAGGAATCTCACAAATATATACATACACATAGGTTCAATTTACTGTTCAACTGAAGAATGATAACAAGTTCCTGCATATGGCCAAGTACACATAGGTTTAAGATTTTACTGATATTTACTTTATTAAGAAACTAAACATTAAACATTTTCACATAAATTTACAAAACACACACATACACACATATACATATATTCTGCAAATTTATGTGAAAATGTGTATGTGTTGTGTGTGCTTCCAAGGAAAACAATGTGAAGAGACTAACATTTCCTGCTGTAAAAATACGAAGATCAAGCAAATACAACTTTTATCTGCTATTTTTAAAACACACTCCAATACCTTCTTCAGTTTGCTAGTTGATTTGTATTTTATAAATAAAACAATAAGTAGACTGCCTCAGCACAAGTGACAGTCTGATTTTGTCATTCATGGAGTGTGATGGCCCAAGACTTTTTAAATGAAATATTCGCACAGATGGTTTTAATTATCACTTTCATTGAATTGTTTGAGCTTGGGGGCATTTTTCCCACGTAGGCATACTGCATGTTGGATGACTTGTTTATAAAATAAATTAAACAAACAGCATACTTTTATTATTTGTTCACTCAGACTTCCTTCATAGATGGATACTACATCAAGTTCTGATAACGTTCAGTGTTGACTTTTGCAAAAAAAAATAAGAAAACCCCAAAGAACACATATTTCTTAAGATGATTATATCTTGCAGAGTTGTAGGAAAGACAGTTTATCTTTGGAAGAGAAAGAAACGATCACTGTTCTATTTCAGTTTCATCACTATTCATCCATATTCTCTGTGCTTTATTTCACCTGAAACATAAGACTTGAAGGATCTATCCAGTGGTACTATTGCCTTTGACATTAACAAAAAGCCTGCTAATCCAATCCTGGATTCAGAAACTAACACACAACTGTTGTAACCATTACATTTAATTTATATTCCAAATTTCTATTTATGGTAGTAGAAAGATAGTAGAAGCCATACAGTAATGAAGTCTATAAACCTCTGAATTCCTTGGGAGCAAGGTAATGTTCCATTATTTTCAATGTCTAAAGTAGGGGTGTCAAACTCGACATGTCACGTGACATGTCACGATGTATCATGACTTTTTTCCCCTTGCCAGAGGTGGGGTGGGCGTGGCTTCTATGTGAAGCATCCGGCCCACAGGCCGGCAGTTGACACCCCTGGTCTAAAGAATTCAGCATTTACAAGAAATGTATTCTTCTAAAAAGCCACATGAGAGAAGGCAATCTGTTTTGATTTACACATTCAGCAAAATCATATGGGTAAAATTTGGTGGGGGCATGTACTCCTTTAGTATTTTCTTTAGTGGAAAGAAATTTATACCACTTAATATTCTGACAACCAAAAACAACATTATCAGAAAAATCAATCTGCTAGAAATTTCCTCCTGACAGACTATGCATGAATGACTTTTCAACGAATACTCAACTGCTAAAAGTATTTTCCACATAATTGTCTGGACAGGTTAAAGTTAATGGCTGAAATTAAACTAATGACTGTATTCCCTTCTGAGAATCATTATATCATAGGGTGAGGAAACAATGGTCAGCAGCAATATAGAACATTTTCCAACAGTAAGAAAAATGACCAACCCAACTTCTATTAATGACAGATGATGCTAGTCTGAAAATTTTCCCATGACCTATTTAAGTTGAAGGTCATTAGGCAATCTGAGGTAAAGTTATGGTAAAACTATTCTAAAACTTCAATACAGTAGAATGCATTTCAAGATAAGCATAATTTATAGTTCTTTTTTCACCAAGAAATTTACCGGGTAATCCTAAACTTCTGATACACAGAAGCTACACATCTCAATCTGGACTGAAACAGCTATTAGATTCAGTTTTAATACATTGGTTTTACTAATGAAAAACTGTACATATTTTCTGAAAAGAAGATACCACTAAAAAGAAAAGGTAACCAATAAAAAAAAGTCCTACAAAGCTTGGAAAATTCATTTCCTCAGTATGCAGAACGCTCTTGCCTACATTTGTTAACAAGTGCCATTTTACTACCAAAACATTTATGATTTATATACAATTAAGTAACACATATAGGAACTCTACAAAATGTACTGTACTCTTATTTATTTATGCTTTTTCATTAATAACAAAAAAGAACAAAATAACAAAACAAAAATAATATGCTAGTGACAGATATTGTCAAAAAGAAGGGAAAAAGAAAAAAGTGCTTTGACAAAAAAGTGAAGAAATATAATAAAGAAAAAATAAAATGTCATTATAACAGGTCCAATTCTATATCTAATACAAATATTTTTCAAGTACAAATATATTTCAATACAGTTATGCAGCTATCTTTTTAAAAACCTACTGCATTCTGTTTATATGTTCATTATATATAGATTTTTATATTTCTATGCAAAGTCTTCATCTATAGGCAATCCACTCATAAGTTTCAAGTACAATCAGCTGTTCAATATATTGACTAAATGGACCCATATATTTATTTTTCCAATGCTACAATATCAGTCTTTTAGCCACAGTAAGGACAAGGAGAATCTATTTACATTGTCCAATTATAAAATTCTATGGACTAGGTATATAGTTCAAAAGAATATTATTGTCTGAAATATTTAGCTTGAGTAGCACAATCATATTTATAGAATACATTACTAAAGGTAAAGGTTCCCCCGCATATGCGTGCTAGTCGTTTCCAACTCTAGGGGTCGGTGCTCATCTCCGTTTCAAAGCCGAAGAGCCAGCACTTGTACAAGGACGTCTCCGTGGTCATGTGGCCGGCATGAGTAGACGCCAAAGGCACACAGAACACTGTTACCTTCCCACCGTAGTGGTACCTATTTTTCTACTTGCATTTTTACATGCTTTCGAACTGCTAGGTTGGCAGAAGCTGGGACGAGTAACAGGCGCTCACTCTGTTACGCGGCACTCGGGATTTGACCCGCCAAACTGCTGACCTTCTGATCGACAAGCTCAGCGTCCTAACCCACTGAGCCACCGCGTCCCTTTTAATAGAATACATTACTTTCTCACAAAAAAACTTTTTAGGTATAAGGCATTGTGAAAATATATATTTTAAAGAAGCATTACCCTTATTATTATTTTTAAGAAGAGGCTAGACAGTCACTTGTCTGAGATGGTATAGGTTCTCATGCTTGAGCAGGGAGCTGGACTAGAAGACCTCCAAAGTCCCTTCCAGCTATATTCTATTCTATTCTATTCTATTCTATTCTATTCTATTCTATTCTATTCTATTCTATTCTATTCTTACACCAACAAAATGCTGTTTTTGATAGTCCTTTCCTACACACATGTAATAATAATAAAAAAAATCTAAGTATTATTTTTTCTTGTGCAAGTTGTAATTTGAGGTCAATTGACACTCTTGTATAGAAGACACCCTTCCACTGTCTAGACAATACAGGAAGGACCTCCATAAGATGTACTTAATGGCTGCCCAAATATTGAACATATATATGTTTTATAAAATATTTCTTTATCTTTATGGGATGATGTAAGCCTTAAACATTGCACTATTTACAGTGAATTGATTAATGCATCACACTAAACATGGTTTGTATGGTTAAGGCTTGTGAGATGCATGAATTTTGCAAACAACGGTTAAATTATAATTTGTATAAATAGTATGATATATTTTATAAGGTGTAACTCCAGTAATTGACTATGACTATTTTTAACTTGCAGGGATATTAGAAAAATAATATTTTTGAACTCTGGAATTTATTTATAGTAAGCCAGATGTCACAATCATTTTTTTTAGTCTTTATGATGCCACAAGGTTGTTTTTTGCAATGAATTACAATGTGTTACCAAAATTAACATTGCAAATTTGTTTATTACTGTCATATCTGATGATTTAAAAGCCTAGGTTTCAATGTGAGTTGAAAAAAGTTCTCTCCTAAATGTCAGCTATTCATGCATCCAGAATGAATCAATATTACTATACTGCCCTATTTGCATGAAAAAAATTAGAGAAGTTTTGCTTCTTTTCCATTTTAAAATTAAACAAAAAATATTCTTTTAAAAGCCCAAAGGTATTGCACTTTATTCCCAAGCAAGTATCATCTCTATGGCTGATCAACACAATGAAAAAAAAATAAAAACATGGATTATTTTATAATTTAAATTTTATTTTAAAGTTTTCAGTTGAGAATTTTTTATTTGAAAAATAAAAGATTTCTTTTTAAAACATATATAGCTAAAATATACAATCATAATAATGTATCTAATTGTACTCTTTGCTAATATGGAGATGAAAGATGAATTAAAACTGCAAAGATCAATAAATGGCAACTTGTTCATAACAGGGGCACCGTTAAGGTACTTCCACCTTAAGGCATTGAAAAGATTAGCCAGTGACTGTTGCCTGGGGGATGCCCACGAGGGCTGCTTTCGTGTCCCTGTCAAGATGCTAGAGCAGGTCCAGGCTGGGGGAAGGTGAGGGGGTCTGTGGGGGGACGGAACGGCCAGGACGCCTCCGTGGAAAGCCACCCCCCTACTGGCCGAGCCTCTGATCCACACTGCGGTCACGTAGGATTGCATAGAAGGGGAACCGGGCAGGGGGCTGGGGGGAATCAGCAGGGGGGAATCAGAGCCACCATCTCCCTTCCGCAGTGCAGTCCCATCGGCGTAGGCGGAGACAGCCCCGGGACGGCCAGAAAGGAGCCCTCACCTGGTGCAGGCCCTGTCTACACGGTGGCTGACCGAGGCGGTAGCTGTTGCTCCTTTTCCTGCTCTGAGTCTCTTGACCAGCCAACCACACAGGGAAGCAGGAGGGGCGGTACTGATGCCTGCATCGCCAAGCCCGGCCACAGATCTGGAAGAGAAGCTGTGCCGCCATCCTTGCGCTGATGGAGGCAGCAGCGGGGAAAGGTGACTGTGGCACACGCCCTCCCCTCCCCACTGCCACCCCACATCGTCCCACATGCATGGCCCGGAGGCACACATGGGACAATGTATGGCAACAGTGGCAAAGGGTGGCCGGTTGCCAGATCCTGCATTCCTCCGCTACTACCCCCACCAGCGCGAGGATAGTCGGCAGAACTTCGCTTCTGGATCTGCTGTCTGACACTATCAGCCCCTGCACACAGAGGCCAGCAAGCAGCATGCTGGCTGTCCTGCATGCGGACTGGCCACAGAGCCCCATCAGTGTGGGCAGAAATGGCTCCAGGACAGCCAGAAGAAAGCCCTTGCCCATCCTGGGCGCATCCACTTGACGGATCTGACAGGGGTGGTTTCTGCTGTACCGACCAGCAGCAGGGAGGGGAGGGCGTGTGCCAGTCACCTTCTCCTGCCACTGCCCCCACCAGTGCAAGGATGGTCGGCACAGCTTTGCTTTCAGTTATGTGGCTGGCTAGGCTTGGCGATGGAGGCATCAGCACCGCCGCCTCCTGCTTCCCTGTGTGGTTGGCCGGTCAAGAAGCTCAGAGCAGGAGGAGGAGCAACAGCAGCCACTGCCCCCGTCAGAGCCACTGTGAAGATAGGGGCCGCACCAGGTAAAGACTCCTTTCCAGGCATCCCAGGACTGTTTCTGCCCATGCCAATGGGGCTGCCATGATGCAGGAGGCTGTAGCTGCTGCCGGACACTGTCAGCCCCATGCACTCGCTGGCCTGCTCCAGCCCCTGCCTCGCCTTGCCTTGCCCTGTGGAAATTGGCACTCCCACCCTGCCTCGCCTCATCCTGCAGGACGAGCCTCCAGCCCACCACCCCACCCACCAGAGAACCCCTGGATCTCCCCCAACCCTGCCCAGCTCCCACAGGCGTCCCTCCCCATGAGCATCATCGAGGTGGCCATGCCCACGCCCACCCCAGCCACGCCCACACAGTCTGCCATGGCCACTGTGGCCACACCCACCCAGCACCCGACGATAAATAAATGGGTTTGGGGTTGCAGTTTGGGCACAAGTTCTCTAAAGGTTTCACTACCACTGTGCTAGAGCAAGTGAGGGGAGCTCACCCCACCACTCAGCAGCACTTGGGTATCAAATGAGGGCTTGCTAATCTCCAACCAGTGTCCTAACCGTGTGAGCCACCATGCTCCAATAAATGGCAAATGAAATAACAGGAAATATTTTCCAGAAGCCTGGATTTGAATGTGAGGTATGGGGAAAAAATGGAAGATCAAACAAGCAATGAGGACAAGGCATTCTTGCTATTCTGAAGGTCTGAGAAATACATTTCTGGCTCTGAAATGCATGTTTTATTAACTAAAATCCAATTGTGACAGCAAGGATCAGATTAGGAAATAATGATATGAAATTCTTATACCTGTAGTTACAGAATTAAGTGAATAAAATGGTAATGGTACAACAAAAAAGTGCCAAGTCAGGCTGCCTGAGTAAAATATTACTTGTTCCTCCTTTGAAGATGCTGAGCATGTCTAAATATGTAGGATCACCAGGTTAGTAAATATATTTTATATTTTTTCTTTCCTTCAGCTGTCTTCTATAGTCACGTTTGGATAAGTTAGTAACTAAATTATCAAGTCTTAGCAAAAACATATATTATTATTATGCTGCAATAATTTAACACAGGTAAACAATTAGCAGATAATTCTTGTATGGGTAGTCTTTGGTTTGCAATGCCAATCAGGCCTTTGCTAAGAAACATGGTCATAAAGCATGATGTCACATGACTGCCACTTAGTGATGGCAACTCTGACAGTCCCAGTTGCCATTGTTAAATGACAATGGTGTGGGTCTTTATGTGAGGACCTCCTATAACTGCAACATCCAAATTCCCGCTGGCTTCCCCACTGACTTTGTTTATGAGAAGCTGGCAGGGAATGTTGGAAATTGGGATTGCATAACTGCTGCTTGCTACAACTTCTTATTCATGATCCAGGCATTCATATCACAATTGCATGATTACAGGGATGTTGCAATAGCCAGAACTATGAGAAACCCATTGTAAGTACAATTCATTCATACCACTGCCACTCTGAATGTTCACTGAACAACTGGTTGCAACCTGAGGATTTGCTGTACAGTTCCACTTTTCTTAGTGTATATAGTCATTAGAGTGAAACACTCAATTAAGGTCCCCTTTAACAAACATAGGATGTAACAAACTAAATCTGTTTACATTTCACCCTGAAGATTAATAGATATGTCTGTAGCATCCAGAATGTGTTTAGTGTTTACTGTTATTTCTTCTGCACCTATATTAATTTCGGCAAATTGTTAGTGTTCATGCTCTCACACATACTCTTGCTTTGAAGCTCCCAAACTGTCTCATGCTTTTGGCAATCTCAGCAGTCGACAACTGCTTCAAAGATGGGGGGGGGGAGATCTCAGAGACTATGTGCTTGCAACTCCTCTATTATGGCTAAATAATAAAGTGGGTGGAAAAAAAGAAGACAAATAAATGTAAGAGTAAGTCAGAAGTTGAACTTAATTGCAGCAGTAGACTCAGGGTTCCGACACATGTTTGTGAAGAGTACAGGGGTAAGAAAGAAAATGTATCCAATATTCATAAGGCAAAAAAAAAGATGAAGAAGTGTGTCTTGCAGTATGTTGTAGAAGCTATCAGGAAATCTACTGAAACTGGAGCATGGAAACATGAAAACTGTGCAAGAATTAATACTGGAAGAAGCAGTGATGAACTGGCATATGCAGAAACATTTTTTGTGGTATTACTACACACTAAGATCAGTAGAAACTAATACAATGTTCAACCACACTAGCAATAGCATTTAGCACTTTACAGTACCCTCTAGGCCAGGGGTTCCCAACCAGGGCTGCTCGCACCCCCTGGGGGTGTGAGATGATATTCCAGAGGGTGCAAAAAATTGGGTTTTCAAAATTATAGTGTATATGCATAATTTGTTGCTGTTATTTCAAACTTTTTTAAGGGGTGCAAGAATATATCAGAAGCGTTCTAGGGGTGCGGGATATAGAAAAGATTGGGAAGCACTGCTCTAGGCAGTTAACAATGTAGAAGCATTATTTGCATATTGCCCCCAACAATCTGGGTCCTCATATTACCAATCTTGTGAGGATGGAAGGCTAAGTCAACCTTAAGCCCTGTCAGGATCAAACTCCAGGATGTGGGCAGAGTTTGCCTGCAATACTACACAATACTACTACACCACTGCACTACCAGGTCTCTAATCTAAGTCTCAAAGCCAACAATGAATAGCTCTAAAAAGATTTTAGAATGCCCATGGCACTTTGAACAAGCAAACATTTGGTGACTCTTTAATACATTAACTGTAAAACCATTTGAGAAGAAGTTAAACTCATCACCCCCAATGCCAACAAGACTGGTTTGATCAGACACTCATTTATCTATGAAGAATCAATTGCAGGGAGAAAGTTCTACAGGTCTGGATATCATTGTTAATGCAAACACCAATGAATTGTAGAGATTAACATCAGTCATAGTAGGCACTTTGCACCATCCAAGAATTGTGAAATATATAATGCATCAATTGCCAATTATTTATTATAATTTGCAGAAGACAACGTTTATGCCATCATTTGTTTAAGTTTAGTTCTTCAGTCACCTTCTGCTAAATATTATACTGTTTCAAACTTAGGCACTGAGAATACAGCCTAAGAACACAAGGGCTCCAGGTCATTCATGAGAAATGGAAAAATTTAAGGGCATGTTTTTGTCCCCCAAATATAGCATTTATTCATCCAGCCAACTAAAATATTTCACAGGAAGACATTATTTTAGGAGTAATGACTATGTTGGAGGACATGTGCAATAGACTCAGAAGAGAGCTACTTGCCCTACATAACCTCAACGTCAACTACAAGTTGAAGTCAGCAGTCTTCAACTTCACTGTAGTTTGAAAAGTAGTTAAAATTAAAACATTGGGAAATGGCTGGAAAAATGCTCTGTGCAATTTGAAAAATATGGAATCAGCAACTTCCACAGACCATAAAAAAGCTGTGAAGAAAAGCATCTGAAGATGATATCTTCCAATACTAGAGGAGGACTAAGGTGACATAAGAAAGTAGGGAAAAGCACTAGGCCACTCAGGTATGAACTAAATCATATCTCTGACGAATATACAGTAGAGGTGACAAATAGATTTAAGGAATTAGATTTGATAGACAGAGTGCCTGAAGAACTATGGGCAGAGGTTCGCAACATTGTACAACAGGTAGCAACTAAAACCATCCCAAAGAAAAAGAAATGAAAGAAAGCAAAATGGCTGTCTGAGGAAGCTTTGCAAATAGCTGAGGAAAGGAGGGAAGTGAAAGGCAAGGGAGAAAAAGAAAGATACGCCCAATTGAATGCAGAATTCCAGAGAATAGCTAGAAGAAATAAGAATGCCTTCTTAAATGAACAGTGCAAAGAAATAGAAGAAAACAATAGAATAGGGAGGACTAGAGATCTCTTCAAGAAAATTGGATGAAGGGAATGTTTCATTGAAAAATGGGCATTATAAAGGATCAAAATGGAAAGGACCTAACAGAGGCAGAAGAGATTAAGAAGAGGTGGCAAAATTACACAGAACTATACATGAACGAGCTTAACGTCCCAGATAACCACGATGAGGTGGTCACTGACCTGGAGCCAGACATCCTAGAATGTGAAGTGAAATGGGCCTTAGGAAAGCTGAGCAACAACAAAGCTAGTGGAGGTGACAGTATTCCAGCTGAGCTATTCAAAATCTTAAAAGACGATGCAGTAAAAGTGTTACACTCAATTTGCCAGCAAATTTGGAAAACACAACAGTGGCCACAGGATTGGAAAAGATCAGTTTACATTCCAATTCCAAATAAAGGCAGTGCCAAAGAACATTCAAACTATTGCACCATTGCACTCATTTCTCATGCTAGTAAAGTTATGCTTAAAATCCTACAAGCTAGACTCCAGCAGTATGTAGATCGAGAACTACCAGAAGTACAGGAAGGATTTCAAAGAAGCAGAGGAACTAGAGATCAAATTGCCAACATACAGTACGCTGGATCATGAAGAAAGCTAGAGAGTTCCAGAAAAACATCTACTTCTGCTTCATTGACTATGCTAAAGCATTTGATTGTGTGGATCACAACAAACTGTGGCAAGTTCTTAAAGAGATGGGAGTACCAGACCATCTTATTTGTCTCTTGAGAAACCTATATGCAGGTCAAGAAGCAACAGTGAGAACTGGACACGGAACCACTGATTGGTTCAAAAGTGAGAAAGGAGTCTGGCAAGGCTGTATACGGTCACCCTGCCTGTTTAACTTATATGCAGAGCACATCATGAGAAAGGCAGGGCTAGATGAATCAAAAGTTGGAATTAAGATTGCCGGGAGAAATATCAACAACCTAAGATATGCAGATGATACCACTCTAATGGGAGAAAGTGAAGAAGAACTAAAGAGCCTCTTGTTGCGAGTGAAGAAGGAGAGGGCAAAAGTTGGGTTGAAACTAAACATTAAGAAAACCAAGATCATGGCATCCAGCCCTCTCAATTCCTGGCAAATAGATGGGGAAGAAATGGAGGTAGTGACAGATTTTATTTTCCTGGGCTCCAAGATCACTGCTGACGGGGACTGCAGCCAAGAAATTAAAAGACGCTTGCTCCTGGGGAGGAAAGCCATGGCAAACCTAGACAACACACTAAAAAGCAGAGACATTACCCTGCCAACAAAAGTGCATATAGTCAAGGCTATGGTCTTCCAGTTGCAATGTATGGCTGTGAAAGTTGGACCATAAGAAAGGCTGAGCGCCAAAGAATTGAAGCCTTTGAACTATCGTGCTGGAGAAGACTCCGGCGAGTCCCTTGGACTGCAAGGCGATCAAACAGGTCAGTCCTAGACGAGATCAACCCTGACTGCTCTTTAGAAGGCCAGATCCTGAAGTTGAAACTCAAATACTTTGGCCACCTAATGAGAAGGAAGGACTCACTGGAGAAGAGCCTAATGCTGGGAAAGGTTGAGGGCAAGAGAAGAAGGGGACGACAGAGAATGAGGTGGCTGGATGGAGTCACTGAAGCAGTAGGCGTGAGCCTAAATGGACTCCAGAAGATGCTAAAGGACAGGAAGGTCTGGAGGAACATTGCCCATGGGGTCACGATGGGTTGGAGACGACTTCGCAACTAACAACAAAGGTGACCTAGGATATCAAGTGCTGACATGATGACAGCTAGCTTTAGAGGACACTGCAATAAAGAGGAAAAGAACAACAAGGATAAGGAAGAAGAACTCCAACCCCCCAAATAAAGTTGTCAGTGTTGAGGTCAATCTGAATGATGTAGTATCTTAATTTGAGTTCTCCTGTGGTCTTGGAAGTCCAGTTTTATTCTTCTAATTTACTTGCTCAACAGGAGATAATCATACAAAAGCAGTGTGCTTCCTAGACTTGGCATTTAGATGAAGCCAACCGCCAAAGATAAATGAAGCTATTTTAGCAAAACAATTTATGCAATTTTACATATGCTGAATGTAAAGTTAAGAATAGGCAAAGGTCCTTTTCTTCTATATTGAATAAGTTACTTAATTTACTCAAATAAGACTGAACACTTCTCTGGGCTTATGTTCGATATTCAGATTTAACAGACACCCAACACTATAGTATTACACAAGTGATACATGCTAACTTCATTTACTTTTGCTTAGGTGTGTAAATCTGTATGAAAGATTCATACGTTCATATGAAAGATTCATATGCCTACCCACCCTGCATTTTTTCCTCAACATCATCTTTAGTATCTACCATTTCAAAGTTATCAATGAATTTCCATTTTTGTCATCTAAGTCAGAAATATCAGTTTATTGCTAATAACTACAAAAGGGAAAAGAAATTCGATCATGCAGAAAAAAGGCTTTATTTCATCAGTTACTCAGGCAGAAGTATCTTCTGGGCATATATAGACATGCTCAGAAGATCTCAGAAAGCCATACCAAATGTCTGACATGCTGCTGCTTGGCTTTGAGGAACAATTCAGAGAGGTGCATTGCTTGAAGAAAGCACTTCATGAAATGATTTGCAGACTTCTGAAATACTTTCATAAAAATTCATCATAGCATTTTATTTTACAGCTAGCTACATTATGTAAAGTACACAAAGGGAGAAAGGAATAGGAAGCAAAGAAATTAAAAACATGAAATAAATATACATAATTAAATTTAGTTGACACCAACACTGTTTGCTAACTTCATAATCCTGTACATTATCCTTCCTTCCACTTCATACAGTACGTTGCTTCATAAGTTGCCTTGTGATCTTCAAATTACTCTTTCTTTCTGAAGTTCTCATCACCTCTACCCACTCACAACTGTATTGGTATTCCTTTTTCTCCTTTACCCACTCTTTCACATGTTCTTTCATTCAATTGTCAACCATTCTTTCTGTACCACCAATTAATTAAATATATTGGTCACTCATTTTTTGTATTAGTTCATATCTGTTCGCTATCCATCTCTTGAAATCATCTCCTCTTTTTTCATCAAACACATTGATAATGTCATTTCCGCTGCATTCAATTTACTTTGATGTTTCCCGATATAAATAATGTCACCACAATATGACCAAGTGGGCAGAAGCATACCTATGATAGCGATTTCTGCTACTTTTCACAAGCATTAATTTCTCCAGAACAGACTATGTATTACCTACTGTTAGCAGTTGCACCTTAAAATGTCTCCATCCATTTCATAATTCCTAGTTTTTATTAAGCATTCTAGCTTAATTCATCTACATGATCTGGCTTTTCATTATTTTTAGGTGACTTGTAATTCTTAAGTTTATTTTTCATTGGTCTTTGTTACATTAATTTTTAGAGTTATACTCTTCATTGCATCATATACCTCGTCAAGCATCTGCTGCAAATTATACAGGCTCCTAAACAGGAATACAAAAAGTATTTACATTTTCACATTCCCAATAATCACACCTCCAACTCTAACAAGCAGTCCTTGTATAGTAAAACTTCTGTATCTTCTTTCTATGGAATTTGGATATAAGAGAGGAAGTTTTACTTCAGACTTCACTCCAAACAATCAAGAAAGTCTGGTGCGGGGATGCAGGGAAGGTGCTGTTGCTGGGATGCTGCTGGTGAAGCTGGGCAGAGGCTGCTCCTGCCCAGGGTTAGCGCCCATGAAAGAAAGACACAGAGATCTCTCGGGGAAAGGGCCCCGCTGCTCCTGGGATGCACCCTGGATGCTGGACACTGAACCACGAGGAGCAGTGGACCTTGTTTATTTATAGCAAAAGCAACCAATCACATTTTATTGTTATTCAAATAGACCAATCATGGTTACACGTGTGTTCTGCAGGGAAGGTGCTGTTGCTGGGATGCTGCTGGTGAAGCTGGGCAGAGGCTGCTCCTGCCCAGGGTTAGCGCCCATGAAAGAAAGACACAGAGATCTCTCGGGGAAAGGGCCCCGCTGCTCCTGGGATGCACCCTGGATGCTGGACACTGAACCACGAGGAGCAGTGGACCTTGTTTATTTATAGCAAAAGCAACCAATCACATTTTATTGTTATTCAAATAGACCAATCATGGTTACACGTGTGTTCTTCTGAACTATCCTAAAAGGACATAGGTGTTAGAGGTAGATACCAAATACAGTAATGACCAATCATTTGCAGGAGACGTCAGAATTTACCTTAAATTGAATAGCCAATGGTGTGGAGGAATACTGTGACCATGCCCTTATCTGGCTGCAGCCAAATGGCCTCTCCTAGGTTCCTTTGTTTTCTGGGTTTATGGCTTACTTCCTTGCACATGGTTCACTGACCTTATCTGGCTGTAGCCAAATGGCCTCTCTGGGTTTATGGCTTACTTCCTTGCACATGGTTCACTGAAGACTTTCCATGGTAGAAAAGTATTAGCCAGAAAAGTACTAGCCAGCTACATGTATAGGAACAGAGATCATGGTTATTCCAACATCTCCTCCGTTTTTGTTTTAAATGCAGAATCTGTGTGTTCCGCTTCAAAGTTGAGGAGGGATGGGTTCTTTAGAGACGCACCTTCAGGAGAGTCAAGAGGCAAGCGAGCCCAAAAGGCATTTTTATTTTCCTCTTTTAGGAGACAAAGGAGTCTCTAGTTCAAATTGAGCATTAGGCTCTTCTGAATCCTCCTGGGGAAGGGATTGATACTTACTGTACCATAAAGAATTAATTGTTTAACAGCTCTCTGTTCAGCTATCAAAGAAATACTGTTAGTAATATTTTTGATAAAGATAGGATACTGTTAGTAATACTTTTGATAAAGATAAGATACTGTTAGTAATACTTTGATAAAGATAAGATACTGTTAGTAATACTTTGATAAAGATAAGATACTGTTAGTAATACTTTGATAAAGATAGGCAAGACACAAGGTAAAATAGTACATCCTAATACAATCATACTAATAAAAGCTACAATAGCTTGTAAACCAGGTAACTTTGGGAAACCAGGAGCCAAATAATTCCTGAAAGTTGAAACCATTTCAAGTTTGGACAGGAACATGAGCTACAGAGTTCACATTGTCCCTCAGTCTGAGTATTAGTGGCGACATGGATGATGATGGTAGACTCGTTGTTAACAACAGGTAGTTCCTTCTGGGTCCATGCGATGGGGCAAAAACAGTGTGAAAAGAGTCATTTTTGACTGGAAGCAATGTCAAAGGTGTGAGTCATTGTAAAGAACGGGATGGGATAGCTGGTGAAGTGGAGTTGACGTCTGGGGTAAGCTTTCAGATGGAATTGTGTTTTAGTGGCATCAGTCAGTGGTGTAAGAACAAAGCTGAAAAAAGTCACAAACCATGCTGTCATCTTTAATGGGTTCTGCAGTTGTGTTTGTGGAGGCATGATATGGACGAACGTGGCGACCTGGGATCCACAGCACTTTGTCTGGCACCTGGACTGCAGCATAGCCTCTTCCCCAAGTGAGAAGGTCTGCAGGGCCTTTCCAAGTTAGGTCTGGAAGTTGGCGATACCACACTTTGGGTTTAGGCTGATCTGCAACTAGAGATGAAAAATGCCGCTCTGCGGCTGTGGTTAAGGGATGGCCAGTCAAGTTTGAAAAGTTCAGAGTATAGAGGCAAAGGTTAAGAATTTCTTGCAATGCTGGGAGGTTGGGGCTTCGTTTTCCCCCGTTCTGATTTTTATAACGATCTAATGCATGTTTCAAAGTTTGGTTAGCCCTTTCCACCAAGGCTTGGCCTTGGCTATTATATGGAATTCCAAATTTGTGTGTTATTTGCCAATGATGACAAAATTCTGCCATGGCTTGACTGCTGTAGGCAGGGCCATTATCTGTTTTGAGTTCTTTTGGACATCCCAGCACTGCAAAGGTCCGAATACAATGATTAACTACATGTTTAGTGGCTTCACCCCTTTGGGGGGTGGCCATGATGAATCCTGAGAAGGTGTCAATTGAAACATGCAAATACTTCCATGGGGCAAATGGTGCATATTGTGTGACATCCATTTGCCAAATTTGGCAAGGCTCCAATCCCCTTGGATTTACACCCATAGGGATTGCAGTTGCTTGTTTGCTGCATGTTGGGCACTGCTGGCGAATTGCAATTGCTTCTGCAGCGGTGATGCCAAACTGCTTCTGCAAAGCTTTGGAATTTTGATGGAAATATGAATGACTTTCCCAGGGGGTGAGGGGTTGCAAGGAACAGGCCAAGGGTCCGGAGGCAGCCTGATCTGCAAAATTGTTTAGGCTAGTGCTGATTAAGGGAGGGAAATTCTCCCAGATATCACCTTCTATCAATGTGTCCTGCACACAGACACAAAAACATCAAAAACAAAAAAAAAACAAAAACAAAAAACAACTCCACAAAAAGATCAGAGTAATTACTTTTGGGTGATGTTTAACTAAAAACTCAAAAATTTCCAAAAATTTCTTTTGGGTGATGTTTAACCCCCCTTTCTCAGACTGGAATTCTAAGCAGAGAAAAAAAAATGGTTAAAAGGACCAGCCACCCCCCCTCTTCTGGCTGTCTCTCCCTTTCTCACTCTTAAAGTAACAGAGCGGGGTTGGGGGGGGGGTAAAAGAAACTTTACAAAAATCTCACCACCAAAAAAATAAAAAATAAAAATAGTTTGCTCTCCTTTACATGCAGTTACTCTCACACATCATCCATGGCTTTTACAACAATAAAATCTGCAATTTAGAGGGCTAACACACTCACGTGTACATATCAGCAAATTAACTCATTCACTTCCATTCTGACTGCTTGCATAAACAATTTCACATACAAAAATTTCATTTCATACTGTCTTCAGACAAACCATACATTACAAAAATTCCATTTCATACTTTCTCCAGACAAACCATACATTATTAAATAAGGCCTTTTTGTTTGGTGTTATCAGAGAGGATTTTGACCCTCTTCCAAGTCTTGGAAATAACACAGAACAACACAGACAGACATATATACACAGATACTATTATAACAACATTTATTTAAAACAGAACAAAACACACATATCAAACAACATTTATTTAAAACAGAACAAAACACACATATCAATTTGGGGTTTTAGGCCAAAACAATAATCCAAAGAGCTAGATAAAAAAAAAAGATAGAAGAAAAACTTGATTTTATTTCTTTGATTTTTCTTTTCTTTTCATGGGAAGCTAGATCTCAGACAGGTCCAGGCAGTTGAATTCAACAGGCGCGCCCCTGGACTTTACTGAGAACAGCTCGCCCCAAGAGGCTCTTTCAAGCCCCACATAAGCCAATTTTAACAGGAGTTCATTTGGGGCATATTCATTGTCTATTTGCCTTGTATTTTCTTAGGTGCCCTGCTGAGTTTCTCCCAGCTGAATCCTCATAAGGAGGGGGAGCCAGAGAAACTGAAAAGGCTTAATGAAAAAGAGAATCAGTGAAAAGTTCAGAGGGGTTAGAAGCATTAAGAGGAAAAGAAATGTCAGCCTTTGTTGTCGGGCTGGCTGACTGCCCCCCCTCTAGATTCCCTGCTGGGAACCAGAAGAGGCGTGGCCAAACAGCACGCGATAATCAGCGATGGTCATATGAGTGCCAAGGTAATCAATAGTTTTTGGAGTCAGAGGAGTATAAACAGGTTGTACAAAAGTGACAGGATAGGCAGCACAAGCTTCTAAATCCTCTGGATCTAATATCTTGAAGGCATGAGCTGCAAGCATAGAGTGAACAAAAGGTGCCCCTTGAGTGGGGCTGGGAGGTGGAGGAGGGAGATTTGAAGAAGGAGGAGGGGGGAAGGGAGGAGGTTTAGAAATGGTAATGGCAACAAGCTCAGAGGCTTTTTCCTCTTTGTCAGAGGGAGAGACAGGCACAGCAGGGCAAAGAGAAGAGGTAGGAGGAAGCTTCTCCGGAGGGAGATCTGAGGAAGGAGGAGGAGGGAAAGGGGGAGGAGGGGGTTTAGAAATGGAGGCTTTGGCATTATCAATTAATTCCCTCAACTCCTGCAGATACGCTGTCTGCTGTTGAGAGAATTTTCCACCCATACTCACGAAAATTCCTGCGTCTAGCAACGGACGAGGATGAGTCGCGGCCACCGTCGGGCGAATGAGTATGGATGGCTGAAGACGTATTCCACAGAATCACGTCGGGGTCACCATTTGCGGGGATGCAGGGAAGGTGCTGTTGCTGGGATGCTGCTGGTGAAGCTGGGCAGAGGCTGCTCCTGCCCAGGGTTAGCGCCCATGAAAGAAAGACACAGAGATCTCTCGGGGAAAGGGCCCCGCTGCTCCTGGGATGCACCCTGGATGCTGGACACTGAACCACGAGGAGCAGTGGACCTTGTTTATTTATAGCAAAAGCAACCAATCACATTTTATTGTTATTCAAATAGACCAATCATGGTTACACGTGTGTTCTTCTGAACTATCCTAAAAGGACATAGGTGTTAGAGGTAGATACCAAATACAGTAATGACCAATCATTTGCAGGAGACGTCAGAATTTACCTTAAATTGAATAGCCAATGGTGTGGAGGAATACTGTGACCATGCCCTTATCTGGCTGCAGCCAAATGGCCTCTCCTAGGTTCCTTTGTTTTCTGGGTTTATGGCTTACTTCCTTGCACATGGTTCACTGACCTTATCTGGCTGTAGCCAAATGGCCTCTCTGGGTTTATGGCTTACTTCCTTGCACATGGTTCACTGAAGACTTTCCATGGTAGAAAAGTATTAGCCAGAAAAGTACTAGCCAGCTACATGTATAGGAACAGAGATCATGGTTATTCCAACACCTAAACAGGAATACAAAAAGTATTTACATTTTCACATTCCCAATAATCACACCTCCAACTCTAACAAGCAGTCCTTGTATAGTAAAACTTCTGTATCTTCTTTCTATGGAATTTGGATATAAGAGAGGAAGTTTTACTTCAGACTTCACTCCAAACAATCAAGAAAGTCTGGTGTTTCCAAAGCAGAATGGATAATTGACATAATTTATATTATTTGCATGTTGTTAACATTCAATTCATGCACATGCATACTCTACTTCCAACATATAGCTCTCTTATCTCATTTGGCAACCCACTCTAACTTCATTTCATGCAAAACATTTCCAAGTTCATGTCAAATCATATATTTATCTAAATAAAAAAATGAGCAAAAACCTTGCCACATTCATATATTTCTTAGTGATAATAACAGTCTCTTTCTGATTATCAAGCACAGATGGTGTCTTCATGTAATCATTAAACAAGTCACACAGAGTATCCATAGGCAAATCACATACTTTAATATTTCTTCAGTAATATAATCTCCATCTGCAGCTTCAATATTTTTCAACATTCACAGCATTTATGACTTATTTTACTATTTTTTTTCTTGGACATTAACATTTTTATCATCTGTTTCAATTCCATTTTTCATATCACTATCATTCCTACACACATTTCTGATATACTTTTATCTCAAATCATTATGTTGCTTTTATTTTTAATGCCATTTAGATTCCGTTTAGCCCTTTACAATGTTCATGTTTTATTTCCATCATCATCGTTCAGCTTTTATCTCTCTTTCAAACTTCATGCTCTTTGCTCTTTTTGACTTTATTCTTTGCAATGATTATTTTCTCGCTATACACATTATATATTTCACTCACTCTTATTTTTTGCAGTAATAATTATCATATATATTTTTCTCCTTTCCACCCAGTCACCATCCACATTCATTCTGGATCAACCAATCACTTATTCTTGTCTCTACATTCTTATCTCATTAACAATTCATTCATGTCATCCAATATAATCATTTTTTCTAGTCTGCATTCATGCAGAATACTGCTTATTTTTCTTACAATTCTTCTCTTTTTCTTCCTTCCTTTATTTAATTTATATACCACTCATCTTGTCGCCATTTATCACAATTCACTGAATAACATGCAACTACTATCCCTGATGACACTATTCCATATTTTCAGTAATGGAAATATGGAAGCATAAATCTTCACTTCCATGTGTATATCCATCACTCCACAGGAACAGGTCACTTTCATTTAAATCTATACATTGTTCCTTTCTCTTACAGGCACATTTTTTAAAATTAATTTCATACATTAATTCAGACTCTGCCATTTATTCTTCTTATATTCCAAGTTGCAATCTTCCATAACCCATGGCCTCAAACAAATGGGTGACTTCTGTCTTTCATCAGGGTTTTTAATCAGTAGAAGCTATCATCTACCATTTTTTTAGTAAGATTCAGAAGGCGCAGGTGCTTAATTGCACTTTTGCCTTTTACAGCGTTCTCTGTTAGCAATCACAGACCACCAGTAAGTATGGGCATATTCGGGATAGAATGCCCTAAGCACAAAAGCCAGCATGCAAACTAGCACTGCTAACCTACAGACTGCTTGACAAGCCAACATACTTTGCCCTTACTCCACCAAGTAGGAGGTACATACAAGACACTGAAGATGACTCACTCCTCCCCACTACACACACACATACACACACAAACACAACAGTAGGATACATTGCAGTGATTGTTTATTGAAGACAATATCCAATAACAACAGATGAAGCAATTCAAAAGTGGAAAAAAACTACATTACCGCAATGCCAAAAAAAAAGGTTGGAGGATTGTGAACTACTATATTTTAACAGCACTTCTTCAAACGGATTTATGAATCAAAATATAGGCAAACAAAGGCGGGGTGGGGTGGGGGGGAGAGCATCAAGCCTTTTCCAACTGGATTACCAGTCACCAATCCTAAAGCAATAAAATCTGGCTAGCATACAAGAAATGTAAGTACATGAAAAGGTGACCTCAAAATTTCTACAGCTGTCCACCTTTACCCCCAGCTATTCTTTTGGAGAAAAAAATAAAGGAGACAAAGAAAGACAACTGGCAGGCATCACATTAGAAAATTTTCTGTTGACTTGTATTTTAATGTTAAGTCACTGCAGATTATTACGGAAAATTCTGTTTACAAAATGCCTAGAAAAAAATGTGTATTTCTGAAGGTATTTAATTGAAACACGAATCTGATCATTTCTATCTTAGTTTCTTCTAGGATAGCTTATTATGGGCTGAGTCTGTTCACCTCGTACTTGTAATTCAAAAGGATGTACTGCAGATTTCTCTACACGTGCAGTGTAGGGAAGGTATCTAGTAGGGGACCTTTCTGGTGAGTATCCCAAGTTTAGATTGGTCTTCTCTAAATTAACCTTAATTAATTTAGTTCTCTTCTATTGAGTTTTTGTCTGTACAGTGTAATGTAATGGAACTGCTACTAATAAAATAGTTGCTACTATTTTATCCAGTTTTATTATTTTTAATGAACGATTGCGTCATTTTGTTTTCTTGATTATTATAATTCACAGTATTCTGGATTTTATGCATTTGTGATATATTTTGGGGGGAAATATACATTCTATAAAAATATAACAAACTATAACGTAACAGAAGTCATCAAAATAAGAGAGAACTTATGGATTCTAATTCTTGTTTTTGAAGAGATTGCTCATATCATAATTTCCTGACCCAGGCATGGAAGTAAACATACGTTTATTAAGAAGGCTGTTACAAATTACCTTATGAATGTCATAAGTAATTGGAATATGCTAGCACAGCATTTATTTACAATCTTCCAAAACACAGTTTGAGAGTTCACTTGCTTGCTGCCAAAAATGTGTATAAACAATATAAATAATTGGATTTCAAACAGATTTCCTTGGTTTCTTTCTTCAATTTCTACAACATAAACACAACCGTGGGATCTGTAACAGATATTTCCAAAAACATTTAGATTATACTGTTTTTCAGTGAAACTCCTACTGTTGACAAGTATTTGGAAAAATATTAGCTATGCCAACTTTTCTAAATCTTAGTTACTATATGTATATCATATTTTTCCTCTAAATAGCTCAAGGGAGCACACATTGGCCCATCTTTCTGATCCTTTGAACACTAACCTATGAAGTTGGTTTGGCTAATAAATAATTAGCATGGTCTCCCAACAAGTCCCACCATCAAGTGAGGATTTATTCATGGATCTCTTCAGTACCAGTTTAATTATTATGGTACACAGAATTCCAAGATTATCAGAATAATTATACAAGAAGTAGAAGTTTAGAAAGATATTTTGTCAGGATACCAATAAACAGATTATTGATTTTGACAGGTAAGATCCTGCCAAGAAATTATTAGCATTTGATTAACTAGACAGCTCTGAAAGATCGTTTTTATTTTTTCATATCTTTACCAACCATAAGTGTTAACTGTTTATTTGACAATATTATTTATATATTGATAGGTGATCCTCAACTTACAACCATAATTGGAACTGGAAATACAGTTTAAGTAGTTAATTTGAGACATCTACATGAGCAGAAATAATTTTCTGGCCTTTTTTGCACTGGTCATTAAGTGAATGCCCTGGTTGTTAAATGAACATTGTGGTTGTTACGCAAACATGAGCCTTTAAGCAAAACCAATCAAATGAATGGATTTTTTTTTGCCAGAAAATGACTCAAAACATCACAAATCATGATCACGTGACTGCAGAACTATAACTGGCTGCAAACTGGACCTGAATGACATGTGATCGTGTGACTGCAAGGAAGCACCTAACACAACCATTTACGATGGCCAGAGACGCTATGTAACTTTTAGTAATAATAATGCAACTCTCTAATTTTGACAATGCTGGTAGGGATACTAGGATTTGTCTTTATGACATCAAGTTACAGAACACTTAATAGGAGTTTTCCAATGAGGCCAATTAGCCAATTAATTAACACATTTCGGATCCACTGGATGTCATGCCCCTGGCATGAAGTCATCAAGGAAGTTGATGATTCAAGTCATTTCATGAAACTGAGCAGTAAGACATTTAAAACTAGCATGAAAAAGTATTTCTCTATCCAATCTGTAATCAATATGTTCCCAGAAGATGAGATGTTGCTTGTTAATTTAGATTGGTTCAAAAAGGAACTACTGTAGAGAAATTTGTAGATAACATATCTATTGGTGGCTACTATTTTAATGACTGTGTGCTTCCTCCAGACACGGGAGGTAGACATGGAGTCTATATATAATAGGTGGGTGGGAGCAACAACGGGAGTGGAGAGCTGCTTTGATTAGTTGTTATGGGCTTTCTTGACTTATCTGATGGACCATCTTATGAGATGAAATGCTGGCTAAGCGGGCCTTGACCTGATCCAGCAAGACTAATTCTCAAGAAAGGAAGCAAGAATGAGATAGCACAGAGACTGATTCTGAGGAAATAACATAAAATATTGCTATAATTTAGGTTTAAAAAGTCTCCCACAGCATATTAAAAATGAAAATTCTTCAGTACTAATTAAGTAAATGCCAACTCTAACATAAAAGGCTGTATTTTCATTTGCATCAACTTATCATAGCAATAGCAATTAGACTTATATACCACTCCATAGTACTTTACAGCACTCTCTGGGTGGTTTACAATATCAGTATTATTTGCATATTTTCCCAACAATCTGGGTCTTCATTCTACTAATCTCAGAAGGATGGAAGGCTGAGTCAACCTTGAGCTCCTTCAAGATTGAACTTCAGCCTGTGGACACTTAGCCTGCAATACTGCATTCTAACCACTGCACCACCAGGGCTCCGGCTTAATCAAAACAATAAATTGTAATTTATAAGATTTAAAATATTAGTTTAAATATTGTGCAATAAACTAGAATTCATTTGATATTATTTTAGTTGTTAGTTGCAAATTATTCCTTGCTGTCAACTGCTAATATGCCAAAGTCTTAAAATGAAATCTATGAATAAGGCAGTATCAAGAACGAAACCAATCCAACAGAGGAGCTAGTAAACAAAACAAAAGGCTCTACTAATAATATAGCATGCACACAATACAGACAAAATTCTGTTCATAAATTCAAGTAGAAGGAATTTCAAAAGAAAAAAAGCTAAAACTATTAATGAAAGAAATAAACTTCGCTTCGAGATCTTGTGATCTGAAATTTTAAGGAATGTTTCTTTGCAACTCATTAGTTCCCTCCAATAAGCTTCTTAAGAAAAGTTAGTAGCATATAAAAAGAAAACGATAGATTTAGATGAAGATAAAAAAAAATCATTGACTATTTTTAACGATATTCAAGTAGTCTTTGACTTACTACAGGTTGCTTAGCAATTATTCAGAGGTCTAGTGGACTTCCTAAGAGGTACTTACAACTAGGTTTCAAAGTTTTGATGGTGATCCCCTCCGATGGTCATATGATCACATTTTGTGTGCTAAGTAGCCCACTCACATTTACAGTCATTTGAAGCATCTTGCAGTCATGTGACTGTGATTTACTATGGTTTTGCTGGAAATCAGCATTTACTTTTCTGGTTTTTGGCAAAACCAGCAAACAATGGCTTCACTTTTCTTTTCATCATTGTTTCCTGGTTTTTATATTCAAGTTTAAAAAATTAAGTAAAAAGAGTTTATTGCTTGCCTGATTTTGAATTCTCTATGTAATTTTATTCAGCGTATAGCTGTTACCAATTAATAATAAATGTTGGGATGAAACAGAATACAAACCATGATGATTAGTAACCATTTTAGAAAAGCTACAAAATTATTTATCTCAATAATAGACCCTCCTTAATGTAATGTATTTAATCAGCTTTAATGTTAATGTATTAGGTCACTGCTTTGCTGATAGACCTTTAATCTAGAATTGCTAAAAGAGATCTATGAAGAATGAAGATCTATGCCATATGTTCCAGAGAGGTTTTAAAACAAAATTATTTTTTTTAATATTGCTCCCTGTTCAGTTAGCAGAAAGGAATTTTGAAGATGTTTTTTACTTATTTATGTTTTACTTCATTTTCTTTTAATTTCAAAAATTTATCTTGGTAACTGTTCGGCATCAAGTGATAAGCAGTTAGCTTAGTAGGTGATAAAATAAATGAGACGTATTTTCAATAAGGTTGAAGAGTTGTGTTCAATACTATCAAAAAATTATTCTTCCTGATGGAAAAACAAACTTAATGATGCTTAAAGAAACATCATCATGGCAGAAAGCATACTTTAATACAATCTCACATTCTGCTGCTTCCTTCGTTGCTTTTGATCATAACTACATTAAGTCATTACAGCTTGTTTCTGGCAGAAATGTGCAGTGCTTCAGATTCAAAAGAGCAAAATAAACTTCAGAGCTCATGGGGACACACATATAGCACCAACACATCTTTTCTAGGAGGCAGAATGCAAAAGAAGCTTTGCGTTTCTTGGAAAATGCAAAGTTGTTTTACAGTTGTGCCTCCATACACTCTATGCGCATAGATGTACGTCCAGGCACTTCACATCACACAACCCTAGTTCCAGACCTAAACAAGGGATAGAAGAACTTTGATTCACTTAAACATACAAGTTCCTGGTTTATGAACTGGCCATGCTGAGCTGGCCTACCTTCCAATTAAGAACTGATGACAGTTTGAAGCAGTTGATACACTGCAACCACTTCCCAATTTTTCCAAAAGTTCCTTCAAACATATAAAGATTTTGGAGAGCTCCAGGGAACTACAGGAAATGGGGGGTGGGGGGAAGCATAGCCTTTGCAATTCTGAACTCATTATATTATCAAAACCTAAACAAAGTAAAGCATATATCTCTTTCCTAGACAATGGCAACCAGTAACCTACTCAAAAACTGAGTGGTTAATTGAAAGTGGCTGATAGCTGTAACATGAGATCCATCGAAGATATTTTGATCTATAACTTGATCTATAATTATTATTGTAGAAATCAGCAGACACAGTAATGATATCATATTGCATCAGAGAAATAAACTTTTAAGAACATTAAGTTATTACTTAATTACTCTGAAAATATATCTTTGAAGTAAACTTAAGAAACATAATCAATATCATGTAAGGCAGGGGTCTTCAAATTTGGCCCTTTTATGACTTGTGGACTTCAACTCCCCGAATTCCTCAGCTAGGCACGCTGGCTGAGGAAGTCTGGGAGCTGAAGTCCACAAGTCATAAAAAGACCAAGTTTGAAGACCCCTGATGTAAGGTTTACTGCAGTGATAGTTGATACAACAACAGCTATATACAAAAAATGGATCCCCAAATGTCAATAAAATACAAATCCAATTACTTAGTTGTTCTTTGCAAGGCTTTTCAAGGCTTTATTTCTCCTAGGTAGTCAGGCGACGCCATTTTAAAAGGTGGGGCGGAAGAAATTTCAAGGAAAATAATTGAGGTACAAAGAAGGTAGGATCTCACCCAATTCCTCCGCAGTGCTTTCGATGTGCTTGGTTGTAATTTTGGCTTCGGCTGGTAGCAGCTTAATGATGGGCCATGTTAATGGCCGATCTTTTCCCCGTCAGTTTGAAGAGCTGCCCCAGATCAAACAGAAGGGCTGCCACCCTTCCGCAATCAATCGGGAGGTCCTCTTCACACTCGTCACCCCTCCAGGGTGATTTCTGACCCTTTTCAGGGTCCCCCGGCGGGAGAAAAACCAGAAGGTGGAGAGAGCGATTGCCCCCCCATGTCCGCCAGCGACATGATCACAAACCAGAAGCCCTGCTTCACAGTGCTTTACAGCCCTCTCTAAGCAGTTTACAGAGTCAGCATATTGCCCCCAACAATCTGGGTCCTCATTTTACTGACTTCGGAAGGATGGAGGGCTGAGAGTCAACCTTGAGCCGGTGAGAATCGAACTGCCAAACTGCAGTCAGCAGACGTAGCCTGTAGTACTGCATTCTAACCACTGGATATTATGGATATTAAAGGTTAAATTGGTCTACTGTAATTGAAAATTAGGTAAAACTCAAAAACAGGACATGTATATGTATAAGTAAAATTATATTGATAAATATTTTACCTGAGCATGTTATAATTAGAAATCTACTAGCTTAATGTTAAGGGAAATAGAGAAGGAATTTTTGATGATTTAACCTGAGATATGTACTAAAGATTTTGTTATTGAACTATTGACTACCCAATCACCACGCTGCTTTCTAAATACTTAAATGTAAAACTGGAAAACCAATAAAATTTGTTATTAAAAAATGGAAAAGCATAAAATAAAGACCATTTGCATAGATGTAAACTCTTTAAGACATTCCACACAAGGAAATCAAAATCATGAATACCAATGCTAGATTTATTATAAGGTTGCAATAACAGGATTTTACAAATTTGAAATCACTTCTCTCTTGTCCTGCCTTTACATCCCAGAGGAGCAGGGAGGGTTAATCCTCAGATTACATTTCTGGTTTGGAATGAGATTTCATTTATCAGACCCTGACTGCAGCTCTTCCTCCCATTTCTCAAGGTTATCCTCACAGCCCAAGACAAGAAAAGATCAATAGACAACATGGTGATATTCACACACAACAGGGAAATGCTCAGTATTCTATGAAAGGCAATGTTTTAAACTTCTTAGAGGAGTGGACAATTTCTGGCTTTTCTGATAGGCCAGTTTTAAAGCTTAAATATTCTTTGAATTAAAATGTGTCAGCTTTTTGTTTCCACTCAAGCAATAACAGGTTGTAATCATCAGTTAAAAAGTTACTTAAAAATAATTTAGTGTTATCTAAAAGAACACAACAAAGTATAACATTATTGCACCTGAAAAGCTTTAAAAAAATCTAGGTAAGTTTCACGAAAATAAAATATTTTGTACCTACAGGATGTAAACATATAACAAAGATTTTAAAATCTTGTATGACCTCTCATTAAGTATGAGAATTGTAATCCTTTGAATGTACATGTGTTTATGGTCTGGACTTTTAGTATCAGAATGCATGTTTGCTGAATATAAGGTATTAATGATTGTGGGTGAGCCAACAATGGAGGTTTTTAAGAAGAAACTGGACAACCATTTGTCTGGAATGATACAGGGTCTCCTGCTCTAGCAGGTGGTGGGGCTAGAAGAGCTCCAAGGTTCTTCCAACTTTGTTATCCTGTTAAATTCTGAAGTATATATATATATATAAAAAACCCTGTTGTGTGCTAATATTAACATAAAGTTCAACTGGTTGGGAACCAAACAAAACTTGAGATTTTTTTTAAAAAAGAAAACTATGAATTAAATTGCATCAGTACAATTTTTCTTTGTTTATTGGCTGTTTTAATTAAAGCATGTCTCAGCAGTCAACACTGCTGCTATAAATTAGTGTGGCTCATAATTCTAAGTTTAACAAGCAACTCTTAACTCTGAGTCAAACCCTTCAGTTCGGTGTAATTCAAATGCTCTCCCACATTACTAGCTCATCTTCAGTATCCAGTTCTTGATTCTCTGTATTGTGGGTTCCCTGGGTGAACATAAGTGGGGCTGGTAGGGGGAGTTTTATTGCTTAAAAACAGTGGGATAAAATTTTCCTAGTTTGCATTACTGAATCAGCTGCTCAGATTTTCAGTCTGGAAGCAAATACTAGAGATTCAAGAAATGCAATATTGGCAAATATCCCGCTTTCTCCTCAAGGACTTCACTATCCTTGAGCTGGTAGAAAAGTACATCAGCATAAAATTTTGCTATCTCTGCTGGCAACTCCTCTCTGTAGCAAATATGGGTAGCTCAGAGTTGGTATCTTTTATCAATGAATTTCTCAAACTCAGAGAATACAGTACTGTTCTTATTTAGACTTTAGGGCTGGATAAGGAGACGAACTGTAGATTCCCTCCTTTCTCTCCCCATTCAGTACCTGTATGTAACACCATCCACTAATTACTCTTCTTAAGGAACATAAGGTTAGAGCCCAAAAAGAATTTTAACAGATTCACCATCATTCAAACCCTGTTCTGTTTGTGCACAAGCATTTTGCAGTGTACTGTTGAAAATAAAAATAAAAATAAAAAATCCTTTGGGCACAAGTTTAGGTCTTCTTTGGGTTCAACACTATTCCAGAGGTGTATTGAATCCATGTTCAAAAGTAGCCTAAAACAACCTGCAGGTGTATAGAATGTTACAAAGACTGGTACTGTGCAGCCACCATTACCACCACCACCAGTGGTCACAAGCTGTTCAAGTTTATCCAGGTCCTTCAGATGTGGATCAACTCAGAGATCTGGTGGGAACTTGGGGAGACCTTGATTTGGGGGGAGGGGTAAACTCAGATGATGCTTCAGAGACTGGAGGGCATGGGGCATGTTCACACCAGATTAAAGTAGCCAATTGTGCCAGGGTGATCCCTGACTGCACCACTAACAGAATGGTCAATGAAGTACATCAGATTGTATTCAAGGCAAAAAGGTGTCAAGATGCAGAGGAAAATGCAACTTTTACAATGTGCAACTAAGGGCTAGGAATCAGGTGAAGTCATCTTCGCAGATTTATTTCTGCTATTGTTAGACGCTAGTTAAAAAAAAACTCAAAATGCAGAACCATCCAAACTTTTTCAGAAATCAAATCAACTGTGACCTGTCTTTTCAAGGCCAAAAAGACTATATACACTGCTAC
Source organism: Vipera ursinii (assembly GCF_947247035.1). Lineage (NCBI taxonomy): Eukaryota > Metazoa > Chordata > Lepidosauria > Squamata > Viperidae > Vipera > Vipera ursinii. Next base: position 83,158,843 of record NC_139512.1, read on the forward strand.
AGAAATCAGAGTAATTATCAACCAGGCAAAGAGAGATGTCCACAGCCTCACAAACACTAAAAAAACAACAACAACAACTGATAGTCCTTAAAAGTCAGAGCTGCTTAGGGCAGCATGAGTTTTTCACTAAAACAATACAGGACTGCCAACTTAAGGCCACTAGGATTTATTTATTTTTTTTAATCCCATTTATATCCCGCCCTTCTCCGAAGACTCAGGGCGGCTTACAATCTAAAGCACAATGTGCTTAGCAATAGCCTTCATCCTATGTATATGCCTGCTTATTAGGGCTTTCTGGGGGCCCCAAGCGGCATTATTACAAAGTCAGCTTATTGCCCCCAACAATCTGGGTCCTCATTTTACCTACCTCGGAAGGATGGAAGGCTGAGTCAACCTTGAGCCTGGTGGGACTCGAACCTGCACTAATTGCAGGCAGCTGTTGTTACTTAAGGAGGCATTAGCCCACTGCTCCACCAAGGCAAGACAAGTTTACATTTCTTAAAATTTTAATTGATTGATTTTCCAAGATTGCATATTCCAATTCTTCATTCCATAATTATATACCTGAAGTGATGTTAACTTCCTTTCTGCTTTTTAGTTTCTTATAAAATTGGATTCTTGGTTTCAGTTCAAGCACTGCATCACTTAAAGTTCCTAATATTTCAGGTCAGCTTCCAGGCTGTTAATTTAAGCGTTGCGCAGGGTTGGGGGGGTGGGAGTTAGGACAAATGTCCCAGAGTGGCCTTAATAGGTGACAGGGGTTGCATGTAAATTTAATAAATAAGTAAAACTAAATAACGGCACTTCTGATGGGTTTGGAATGCTTCAAAGGGAGAGGGGGGAAGAGCAAGCTTTCCGGCTAGCTTTTATTTACGTTGCTATTACTACGTTTCTACTATGCAAGAGTTTCACACTTTCTTTTTAGGGTGGGACTCGGGGCTTGTCAAAACAAACCGACCTATCCAAAAAAGCCAGACATTGTCCGCTCCTCTATGAAGGATCTAATAATAACATTTCAACAGAATCTCCCGGCCGAGGGGAGGGGAGGGGAGGGGGAAGGCCAGAGGCTGCCCTCCGCTCTGTCCAACCTGGCCTGGCTACTTTTCCCCGCGCGTACACACACCAAGCCAGCTGCAGCGCCATGTAAGCCCTCCTGCGACGCAACCGGCCCAACTCAGCGTTGGCGTTGCCCAGGTTTACCTAGGCACAGGGGTCGGCAACCTCGGCTCTTTTATGACTCGTGGACTTCAACTCCCAGAATTCCTGAGCCAGCATAGCTGGCTCAGGAATTCTGGGAGTTGAAGTCCACGAGTCATAAAAGAGCCGAGGTTGCCAACCCCTGACCTAGGCGACCCCAACCCGCCCCCCCTCTCTCTGCCGCAAGGAGAAACAAAACGCGCTCTTCGTCTTACAAAGGCAGCCAACTTTGCGTATTATTTTTTTTTTTACTTCCCGCCCTCGGTCTAAGAGCACTTACAAAGCGAGAAGGGGGCGGGAAGGAGGAGAGGCGGCGTGAGGCAGCCAGCCCCAGCGTCAAAAAGGCTCCATCCCGCTGCCCGAGGCTTTCCCTTCCCCCAGCATCCCCCTGGCTCGCCCCTCACACCCGTGCCTCTTCCCCGCCGGAGCAGGCAGCTGTCCGCGCCCGCCTTCCGGCTCCCTTCCGTCCGCTCCCACTCACCCGCCGAGCCCAGGAACAGCCACAGCAGCCACATTGCCGCCAGCGCAACAGCCGCTCTGCAAACTTTGGGGAGGGGGGGGCTCTCCCGAGAGCCTCCGCCTCTCGGCCCGAGCCAGGCCCAGGCTGTTGTAGTGGTGGTGGAGGAGGAGGAGAAGGAGGAGGGTCAGGGGGAGGCTCCCTTACAGCCAGCCGGACCCCTCACGCCCAGCCTGCCGCCTGCCTCTTGGCTTTCGCTCCCAGGCGGGCAGCCGCCCGAGCGCTTCTTGGCAAAGCAAATGGCCAATTGCACCGCCCTCGCGACATCCCGGAGCCCGGTCTGCTCCCGCCTTGCCTGAGGGCAGGAGCCGTGGTGACGGCTCACGCCTCCTCGGAGCCCCTTCGCTCTGCCTGGAAAGCAGGTCCGCTGGAGCGCAGCCGGTATAACTGCACCCGCCTATTATTAAATAGTGAAGTGCTTCAATCCCCCATTAAAACATCCCGGACGGATTGACGGAACGGTTGGCTCCCCGCTGTCAAAAACTAATCTCACTTTTCTAACGTTCAAAGGGCTCTCGCTCTCTCTGCCTTCCTGTGACTTAGTTGAAGTATGGCCATCTGCCTTGAGTCGTTTTAGCCAACTGTTTTGCTTCTTTTCTCCTTGTTGAGAGATTTCGAATTGTTCCGATGTAGGTTTTGTTTTGTTTTGTTTTCTGAGTCATTTAGTGGCCTTTGCGTTGTTGATGGATGCTGTTAAGTAAATAAAAGAACAAAAATTCTGGGTAGATGATGATGATAACTTTATTGTCACTTTGAATGTACACCAATCGGCATACATCAAAATGAAATTTTGGCATACATCAAAATGAAATTTTGTGGCATACAGCTCTCAAAGGGTCACCACCTCCGCTATATACTTCTTGTTCGTGGCCCGCTCAAATTTCACATTGTCCATTTTAGTCTCTAGGGCAGGTGTCAGCAACCTGAAACAGTGAAAGAGCCACTCGGAACCGGTTCCCTCACAAAAGGAAAAACTGGGAGCCGCAAAAAATGTGTGCGCATGCGCGTACATGAGCGCATGCGCAGAACAGGGTTTGACTGAAGAGTGGAGCCAAGGCGAGATATGCACCTACCCTGCATATTTGAATTGATTGGTTGAACTTTTTTAGTCCCACTTTTTGTTTTTTGGACTGCACATGGCAGAGGACTGGGAGCCGCAGGAGACGGCTGAAAGAGCCGCATGCGGCTCCGGAGCCGCGGCTTACAGACCTGTGCTCTAGGGAGTGAACGATGGCAGACAGGACAGATGGAAATGGGGCTCCATGTGGATTAGCAAGCAGACCTGTTGAGTTACCAGCAAATTTGCAGGAGTTGACAGCTTGATCCCACTCTGTGATGGCCCCCTGGAAGAAGCCTAAGAAGGAGGAAGATGAAGCTAGGCAGGCACAAATCTATCTTAACTTGGTGCTAGGAGACTTCAGACACAGAAATAGATCTGACCCAAACTTTGAAGGACAGTTAAGCCAACTTTTTCGAGGGACACACATCAAACCAGCAAATCAACTGCAGTGCCATGTAAATACTACTTTCTATTTTGCGATGGTCAGGCTGCACTTAGAAGATTTTGTGCAGTGTTTACCTGATCAAGATTAAAAGGACTTTTTTTTTGCTTGCAATGTTCTGACAACTCTTTATGGACCTTTTGCTAACACCAGGATTAAAAACTTGATGTTTTACAAATTTGCATATAAATAAGGGATGGGATATGTGATGAAGAGATGCCCGTTTATAACCGTAAGGGGTTATAGGGTCGCGATGGGTCGGACACGACTTCGCAACTAACAACAACAACAACCGTAAGGGGTGAGGAGTTTATGTGAAAATTTTCGTATAGTTGTGCTAAAGGTTCAAAGCCATTTTATACATTTTGTTTTTCCTGCACTTTTTATTCTTCACATCCTGTTATCTTTCTCTTAAGTTTAGTTTGTTTTGATTTTTATTAAAATTTTTAATTATAATTGTAATTTTATATATAAAAAAACCAGAATATTTTTGTCCAATTCTGAGCACTGCATTTTAGGAAGGGCCATGATTTCTAGATGATAACAGGCCTGGAAAGAGAAAATCTTATTTTTAGCTGTTGGTGTTGCCTTGGGTCTTGAGGAAGAACAAGCTGGAAGTGTTTCAGGAGTTCTTGTAATTGCCAAGGCTATCCAGACAAAGCTTGTTCGAGGTCGGATATACAAGCCTGGTTTACATACATATGAGCCACATTCTCACTTTTTATTTTTAGGTGCCTTCCACTCAGTTTCTGACTCCAGGGAACCACCTGAAAAAGTCCCTGCAATTTTGGAAGCAGTTTGCCATTGCCTACTTCCTAGTGCTCATAGAGAATGATTGACCCAACATCACATTGCTGATTTATGCCTAAAGTGGGACTAGAATTCATCATCTCTTAATATCTACCCTGGTGCCTTAATCAGCACACTAAATTGGCTCTTTCAGAATACAGTCTTGAGAATTTAATTTAGTGGAGTAGTGTCATATAAATTAATGTATCATGTTAGAAGGCCCTGACACAGCAAAGTTTGAAAAGCTCAGTTGTACATATTTATTAAAACTTAAGTAGGACTTACTTTGAGTAAATACACAGAGAATTAATTTATTTCATGCAGGAGAGTGTGAATACAATATTGTCTTTTTCCACTATTCATCTGCCAAAAAGCATATCTGCTCTCGTTGGCTATCTGTTGATCTCTCACTTATTTTCCTGGTATCTCTTGCTGACAGCCAAGATTACTTTTTTCAGTGCAATTAATCTGAAATTTCTTGGTGGATTTTCAGTCTTTCTAAGCAGTCAAAATTCTCTAGTTCCATTGGTGAGCAGAATATATGCAGTTTCACAGAATATGTGTAGATATATGATACATGTTGATCCATTTGATACAAGGCACAACTTCCACTGTAATAGGTCACACTGCATGTTCAATTATACCATATTTCTTTTTAAAATATCAGAAATATAAGAATTTATTTAAAGTCTAGTGATTTGAGCAATGAATTTGCTTGCAAAGAAGCAGTACTTGTGCACATTTTTCTTTTGTAAATGGGATAGGTGTTTACAAAAATATTTGATCACTTGGGAATTTTGCAAGTTATGGCAGTATAAATGTATCTTTGTTTATTGGTGTGAGAAATGTACATGTTGTAATTTTCCAATTCTGTTGAAGGAATAGGCATATAGAGGCACTTACCTAAGATACATTTAGGAAAGGACATAATAAGATGAAGATATAGAGAAATATATATACTGACTTAAAGGATACTTTTAGAATAGTGCACACTATTGTAGAATAACATATAGCTTATGAATTCATTTTATATAAGGCTTATTCTTTATAAAAACTGCTTAGAGTTAGTATTTTAAAGTATAACTAAGAACCAAAGTGCAGCCATGTTTAACCGAAGCATGAACTCTGTTACACACATGGCTTCTAGATACAAAGCAGGCATTCTTATAGAAAAACAAGGGAAGACATAAATTTTTTATAATTGCAATTATCTAGCTTGGGTAACAGTTCACCTTGTATACCCCAAGTTAGCAGGATGTTACAGAAAAGGGAGTGAAGATAAGATAGAAACAAAAGGGCATTTGATCTAATAATTGGAGGGTTTGGTAATTGTAATGGTTGCTAGGTGGTCGGAAAGCATGTGACCAGGTGGGTCTATCAACTGGACTCACTTTGGAAGGATGTGGCATGATGTACGGGACAGGGTATAAAAACCTATGCAAAAATTGCTTCAGGTGTGGACTCTGGGATTTGCCATTACAAGAGTTCCACCGCTTTTGCAAAAGCTTTAATAAAACTTGTTTTGTTTTCCAACATCCTTGGAGCTGAATTTTTTTATTCCTCACATTGGTAGTGCATATGTGCTAGATATAATATAGGAAAACTGCAGGTAGTCCTTGACTTACATCAGTTCATTTAGTGACTATTCAAATTTACAACAGCATTGACAAAAATGACTTAGGATCATTTTTCACACAATCAGAACAGAATAGAATAGAATAATAGTTGGAAGGGACCTTGGAGGTCTTCTAGTCCAACCTCCTGCTGAGACAGGAAACCCTATATCATTTCAGACAAATGGTTATCCAATCTCTTCTTAAAAAATTCCAGTGTTAGAACATTCACAACTTTTGGAGGGAAATTGTTCCCCTGATTAATTGTTCTAACTGTCAGGACATTTCTCCTTAGTTCTAGGTTGCTTCTCTCTTTGGTTAGTTTCCATCTGTTGCTTCTTGTCCTGCCTTCAGGTGCTTTGGAGAATAGCTTGACTCTCTCTTCTTTGTGGCAACCCCTGAGATATCAGAACACTGCTATCATGTCAATCATTGTAGCATACCCATGGTCAAGTGTTCAAAATTCAGGCACTTGGCAACTGACTCATATTTATGATGGTTGGTGGGGGTGTTTTAAAGTCATGTGATCACCTTTTGTGACCTTTTGCCAAGCAGAGTCAATGGTGACAGATTCACTTAACAGTCATGTTACTGACTTAACAATTGCAGCAATTTACTTAACATCCGTGTCAAGAAAGGTCATAAAATGGGACAAAACTCATTTAACAAGTGACTTGCTTAGCAACAGAAATTTTGGGCTCAGTTGTGATCATAAGTCAAGGACTAACTATATTGATTTTCAGAGATAATTAGATTAAAAGATGAAGTGTCAGTGCCCACTATAGAAGTGTTTGTTTTTGTAGTGTTGGTTGATTTTAGTTGAACAGGATTTACTTTTTCTGCCCCACTTTGAAGCCCTACACCACAAACAATGTCAGTTCTACACAATTTTATTCCCTGATGGAATCACAGAATACATTCAGTTCTTGCATGAAACTACAGAATAACTTCATTCCAGCCAAGAATGCAGCTGTTTCCATAATAGCCTAAAGCTGCCATCTGATTTTTTAAAATGCTCATCTAATCTGCAAATGTGTTCTAGAGATTTATTGGTGAAGATTCTATATAATTCCAAAGAATGAGTGTTTTTTGTATTATTTTAAGGGGTTTTTTTCTAAATAGCTTGAGTGAAGCTTTAACCTTCAACCTAAATTTTAAGTGTATGGAATTAATGTCTACGGCAGCAAATTGCAATTCACTGCAGGATTTAGTACCAAAAATAAAGACATTCTGATAATTGAGAGGGTTGCTTGAAATAAGTTTAGCTGGAAACTTCTGTGAACGAAAAGATGGTGTCAAATGATATTTGCAAGTTTTGTTTTAAATTTCTTAATTCTAAAAAGCTTAACAAATAATGTAATTTAGATATACTATTTCTATGTACAGTGTGGCTAAAAGAAAACCCATTGAAAGGGGGCATTTTTTTATACAAATCAGAGCCTATTTTTCCCATGAAATTTCCTACTGGTAGCATTTGTGCTTCTCCAAAATCCACAGGCTTTCATGCTGTTGGTCAGCAGAATGAATTAGTAGGATTAATACAGCCGTACAAAAAGGACTGATATGGAGACAGCTTGGCTGTGTTATTGCTTGGAAACAGATGCTTCCCTGTGGATAGGAATTTCCACGTCATCCCACATTACACCTCCTCAATTTGCCACCCAGGCTAAAATGGGGGTGGTGGTGGAGAGAAAGCTTTTAGACTTGCTGGGATAAGCATGCTGCCAGTTGGGGTCTAATGGCTGCACTTGTTAGTCAACTAGAGGGAGCTCAGCCCCAGGAACTGATTGGCTACTTGCTGATCACTCTGAATCATTTTACAGGGTTTGAGAGAACTGGTTGCTGGTATGGAAGAGCTCATAGTTCTCAAATGCTTCATCTTGCAGTGTAGTAGGTCTTCTCATTCGTTTGTATACATTCTATTGTTCCAAAATTGCACTTATTTTTAGAATGCATGTTTTTGTGTGTTCATTTATTAAATTTATACATTGCCCATCTGATCATCAGTTTTATCTTTCTGCTACTGGAATAGTACATGGGGCTCTACATGGGGCTGCCCTTGAGGACCACTCGGAGGCTCCAACTGGTACAGAATGCAGCCGCGAGAGTTGTGTTGGGAGTCTCCCGATACTCCCATGTTACACCTCTGCTCCGCGAGCTGCATTGGTTACCAGTTGTCTTCCGGGTGAGATTCAAGGTACTGGTAATGGTGTTTAAGGCCCTACATGGCATGGGTCCGGAGTACCTTAGGGAGCACCTGCTGCCGGCATCAACTTCCCTCCGCCCTGTGCGCTCCCACAGAGAGGGCCTCCTCAGGGTGCCACCGGTCAGAGAATGTCGATTGGTGGCCCCCAGGGGGAGGTCCTTCTCTGTGGACGCCCCGGAGCTATGGAATCGGTTGCCGGTTGAGCTCCGGATGGCGCCCGACCTTCGCTCCTTCCGTCGCGATCTGAAGACACTCTTATTTGAACAAGCCGGCCTGGCCTGATGGGGGAATGGGTTGGGTTTTTATTGTCATTTTTAATATATGTATTTACTGTTTTTAGTTGGGCATATGTTTAATTCTTTTTAACTTTTGTATTTTTGTATTTTTTATATTTCTGCCCTGTTCACCGCCCTGAGTCCTTCGGGAGAAGGGCGGTATATAAATAAAATTATTATTATTATTATTATTACATGCAATTAAGCTGCAATATCTAGTTTCCATAAATGATATGACTCTAGCCTCATAACTTCATATATTCTTTGGCTTGGACATTTAAATTCCCTGATTATGATTGTGTGCTTTTAAGTGACGAATCCTTTATCAATACTGTAAAAGATCTCTTCCATTATTTTCTGTTTCATGGAATAGATGGATGGAGCTGTGCTTCTAATTTTAGCTGCTTCATATTTGTGCCATTCCAGGGAAATAATTGTAAGTTGCTTTGAACTTTGCAAGTAGGTGGATGGCCAAGCAGGTGTTTCCACTTACTGCTGCAACTTGTAATGAACAAAAAAAGAAAGTGCACGTTTTCCTATAGGTACAAAGAAAATTGTTTTATGTCTCCCTACCCCCACCGCCCACAAGCATAAGTCTTTTTTAAGCATTAACTCTTGAGGCAGGACAAGTTGGTTTCCATTTCTGCTTTCTTCCCCTAAGTTGTATAAAGCAGTCCTTTAAAACTGGCCAGTTCAAAAACTTTTCTACAATCTGAGAATGAAATTGTCAACATTTTTGTTCACCACCAGCATATGGTATATTAGATTGGATTAACAATGCCATTGTAAAACATATTCATGTATTCCTAGTTACAAAAATAGTAACTGTTAGCTGTTAACTGTTACTATTTTTTTTTACTAGGAATATAAAAACCAACTATTACATGAATATGTTTCACAGTGGTATTGTTAATCCAATTAATACATTACATGTAACTTCATGTTTTGCATGTTCAATATTATATAATAATAATAAAAAATTGATTAAACCAAGAACCATTAAAAGCAAATTTAAATATATCAGTATTACAGAAAACACTTTTCAAACATCATGGGATTTTTCTTATTTATACTTTGTGACAGGCCCAAGATCACCCAGCTGGCTTTGTGTCCATGGACTAGAACCAGGGCTTTTTTTCTCATAGAACGCTCAGAACGGAGTTCCGGCACCTTTTTTGGATGGAACCTTGTAGGGTAGGCAAGGTGGGTTGTATGACATGTGTGAGTTCCGGCACCTTTTTCTTTTACAAAAAAAGCACTGACTAGAACTCACAGTCTCCTGGTGTCTAGCCTGATACCTTCACCATTACACCAAAGTGGCTCTCCTTTAAATATACTTTTTTAATTTACCTAACCAATATTTACTTTTTTCCCTATGTCTCTCCTGAACATCCTTGCTCCAATGCCCTCCTCTCTCCTTTTTAGCTGTGATTGTTAAGCCTTGGTTTATTTAATGGCTAAATAATTATTAACTAAACCACAAATGACTGGATTCACACAGTATGCTGAGCCCAAAAAGATACAAACAAAAGAAAATCATATTTTGACTTGCTTTATGAATCCAGCTTCTGGCTCTCTTTCCACACAGCCCTCCCAACCCCATGTGCAGTTAATCATATTGGAAGTTCCCCGAATTCATTATAGCTTTAGTAGACATTAATTGGAAAGAATTCTGCTGATTTATTTTAATTTCCTTTTGCTGTTTTCCTAAATGACCATTTTACTTAAATGACCAGGTCACAAATAAATATGTGTGTGCAAAATACATAAGTGAAAAATGAGTTTGGAAATTTAGTTGAATATCATACCCAGGATCAGGATCGCTGAGTACAAAAAGTATGAAGACAAAACAACAACATCAACAACAACAATAATAATAATGTATTCCAGCATTTTATAAATGGCTGGCTACCGCATAAGTAAATCTTTGAATAAGGCTTTGTGGGGTTTTGATAGATTCAAAATAGTAGCAATAATCCTTTTATTTTAATTATATTACCCAAAATGACAAATGGAGCTTTTGAAAAACATTACAAAATGAGCTTCATTAGAATGCATCATGCTAATAACTTTGTCATTTATTATAGTATGAGTATACATCTGTTTGCCTTCTAAAATTCATATTCATGATGGCCTCTTAAGGTTTGATTTTCCAACTTTGCTTCCAGCAAGCGTTGTTCCAAAGCTTTAAACAAAATTTAATTCTACGTAATATAAGAGTTCAGCTATGTAGAGAAAGGTGCTCATTAATCATTTAAAATTCTGTGAGAATATGATTATGCATGTTGGAAATTTAGGTGGGCTTTATATTCACGGGGTGACCTATGCCAAATTTCTGTTTCTGTCAAATGAAATGGTTACATTGCCTTTTCTTTTACAAATAATAGCAGTATTACTTTTTCACAGAAGTACTTGTTCTTTTTATTACTTCTGTTTTAATAAATTCTTCTGACAGGTTAGATAAATGTTATGTTTCCTTCTTCCTTTCTGACTACAATATTGATAATCCCATTTAAAGTTGCCAAATTTTGTGCCATGGCTTGTAAAATTTGGGGACAGATGGTTAAATCTACGCAATTAATTGCAGGAGAAATGCTGGATTTTTTAAAAGAGTTATTTGAACATTATAATCATATTTTACTATTCTATAATTGTTTTGATTATATTTTATTATGCTGGTCATGGACCATAGTAAATAACTGCTAACGGTTTGACCAGTCTTCTTCTAAATCATCTAATTTATCCATATTCCTTTAAAGGTCAGCACTCAGAAGACTCTACTCAAGATCTGATTGAATAGTACAGAATAAACTGGAATTATTTGTGTGCCTTGGACATTGCTTCCATTAATGCATACTAAAATTTTATGTGCATTTTTTGGATCTACTTAACCACTGTTGTTGTTAGCTGCGAAGTCGTGTCCGACTCATCGCGACCATAAGGACAACGTTCCTCCAGGCCTTCCTGTCCTCTACCATCTTCTGGAGTCCATTTAAGCTCACACCTACTGCTTCAGTGACTCCATCCAGCCACCTCATTCTCTGTTGTCCCTTTCTTCTATTGCCCTCAATCTTTCCCAGCATTAGGCTCTTCTCCAGTGAGTCCTTCCTTCTCATTAGGTAGCCAAAATATTTGAGTTTTAGCTTCAGGATCTGGCCTTCTAAAGAGCAGTCAGGGTTGATCTCCTCTAGGACTGACCAGTTTGATCGCCTTGCAGTCCAAGGGACTCGCAGGAGTCTTCTCCAGCACCAGAGTTCAAAGGCTTCAATCCTTTGGCGCTCAGCCTTTCTTATGGTCCAACTTTCACAGCCATACATTGCAACTGGGAAGACCATAGCCTTGACTATACGCACTTTTGTTGACAGGGTGATGTCTCTGCTTTTTAGTGTGCTGTCTAGATTTGCCATGGCTTTCCTCCCCAGGAGCAAGCGTCTTTTAATTTCTTGGCTACAGTCCCCATCTGCAGTGATCTTGGAGCCCAGGAAAATAAAATCTGTCACTACCTCCATTTCTTCCCCATCTACTTGCCAGGAATTGAGAGGGCCAGATGCCATGATCTTGGTTTTCTTAATGTTAAGTTTCAACCCAACTTTTGCCCTCTCCTTCTTCACTCGCAACGAGAGGCTCTTTAGTTCTTCACTTTCTCCCATTAGAGTGGTATCATCTGCATATCTTAGGTTGTTGATATTTCTTCTGGCAATCTTAATTCCAACTTTTGATTCCTCTAACCCTGCCTTTCTCATGATGTGCTCTGCATATAAGTTAAATAGCAGGGCGACAGTATACAGCCTTGCTGGACTCCTTTCCCAATTTTGAACCAATCACTGGTTCCGTGTCCAGTTCTCACTGTTACTTCTTGGCCCACATATAGGTTTCTCAAAAGACAAATAAGATGGTCTGGTATGCCCATCTCTTTAATAACTTGCCACAGTTTGTTATGATCCACACAATCAAAGGCTTTAGCATAGTACTTAACCACTAATTATTCATAATTACCATAGACCATAATTTTACCATAATTACAGTAGACTTTTGCATGCCCAGCCAGATATCCTCTGATGCCCTTTCCTTTGATTATTTATTTTGTGTAATGCAGAATTTTGCATTTGTTGAATTTTATTTTGTTAATTTCAGCCCAGCTTTCCATCTTATAAAGTCATTTTGTATTTTTATTCCTATGTCCACATCTTTATTCGCTTTTTGGGGTCACCTACAAATAGGATAAATTGTTTGAAAATTTTTGATGGATACTGAATGCAGGAAAGAGTTCTGCAAAAGCCCTCTTAAAACTTCTTTGAATTTGATGAGAAGCTACCAATTGACACACTTCAAGTACATTTTCCCAACTGCTTTGAATCCGCCAGTTCACATTTGATCAATTTGCTAACCAAATACTAAGGGTTATTATCAAACTACAGTATTTGCTCCATGTAAGATTAGTTCCATCCATAGCATCTTTATGGTCTATTCAATTAGGCTATGAGGTTTTTTTTTTAAAGTAAAATACTAATCAGGATTGTTATTGACAAATCCATGCTAGTTTCAATCAATCATTGCAGTGTTACCAACATATTTATGATTTCCTTTTTATTTCTCAGATTAGATTTTCTATGATTAAGGTCAAATTGGTCGATCTGTATTTTTTTCAGATCACTCTTTCCCCAATTTTTTGAAGACCAGGACAAGATTTTGATTCTCTACCCACCTTCAGAAATATCAGTGGTGGTGGGGGGGGGGGGATAGAGGAAGAAAGAGGGGGAAAAACAACAACAGAGAGATACAATTCAACTTTGTCTACACTATAATAGCAGATTATTTCACCAGGGATATGCTAATGATACGTCCAGTTGCATCCTGAGATTTTTAACTACCATTATTCTCATTCCTGCTGGAATATCTTATGTTTCTAGGGAGTGAAACTGGATTTATTTATTTTTTTTAAAAAAGGTGAAGTTCTAAGAAAGTTACCGTATACTTACTGTGTGTATTTGTTTGTTTGTTTTTTAAAAAAAGGTGAAGTTCTAAGAAAGTTATACTTGCTTTATTTGTCTACTTTCTAGTGCAATTATTCATGAAAGGTGCAAAATGCTAATGGATTGATGTAACATTCCTTGGTGTTGCCATTCGTATTATCAGCTCTATGCCGTAAGAAGGGAACTGTCTGCTCAAGAGGTCATCATTATAGGTAGTCCTTGACTTACAACCATACATTTAGTGACTGTTCAAAGTTTCAGGGGCACTGGGGAAAAGTGACTTATGGCTGGTTTTCACACGACTGTTGCAGCATCCTTGTGATCACATGATCAATATTTAGGCACTTGACAACTGGCATATACCTATGACTGTTGCACTGTCCTGAGGTCATATGGTCATCATTTGTAACCTCATCAGCAAAGTCAATGAAGGAAACCAGAACTGCTTACCAACCTCATGATTCACTTAACAACTGCAAGGATTCGCTTAACAACTGTGACAAAGCTCGTAAAATGGGTCAATACTCACTTAACAATGGTCTTGCTTACCAATGGAAGTTTTGGACTCAGTTGTGATCATAAATCAAGGACTACCTGCATAGCTATTATAATTGATTATATTCTTTATCGGAAGTATTTCTAGGAAGATGAGAAGGAACTGTTTCTACGAAAATGATTGCATGTATTTCTGTGCATAGTTCTGTCAAATCAGGTATGTGGGCTACAGTTCTATTGCTTTATATTCAGTGGGCATATAGATACCTATACAGATTGCTTCTTCATCAGCCAAGCAATGATTGCATCCCAGCAATCAACAGCATTCATAAGCAGGGGGGGGAGGGGGAGTGTTCAAAAAGTCAGGTTGACAACTTTATGCAACGTTTTGCATGTCGTTTTGCCTTTCTTCAATTCTTTGTTCCATGGACATCCCCATCAGCTGTTTTTATTGTGAGTGAATTAAGTTAATTCTACATGTATTATTTTCTTCTTCTTTTTTTTACTGCAATGACATCCTGATACTTACCCCCCCCCCCACCTTTAGTTTCCCAAAATCTCTCAGTATCCACAACGTAATCTTATCAACTTTCTGGCAAGTGGTATATCCATTTACATTATGCTTATCAATCTAAAATTCTTATAAAGAAATTCCAAGGTCTGTATATTCATATAACATTGTTTATGTAATATAACCTAGTATAATAACAATATAAGCTTTTCAACAATTCCCATGCTTTTATAACTAATATAACTTATATTATTTATTTATTCAAAGATTTATAAGGCTGTCCATCCCAGCATGGTGTCTCTGGGAAGCTAACAATACAGAGAATATAAAACAACATAGTATGAAAGTAATCCAATATAGTACAACTGAGGCTCTGAGCAAATTTATCTCGTAATGCATAATAATAATAATAATACATACATACATACATTCCTAATAAATATTTGTCTTTTATTTAGATGGTTTAGCATTTTCAAGCATGATCAGAGTGGCCAAAGAGGAACCAGAATGGCAATCTGCAGCTTGAATAGCAAGAAGAACTATCTAATGGCTAGAATGTATAGAACCTAATGGCCAAGCATACATTTTTGGAAAAAGAAAATAATCATATTGTTACTCTCCAACTTCCTCCTTCCCTTTCCACTGCATTTTTTACAACATTAAGTTGCATGTCATGAGAATATTCCTTTTATCTACTGTAGATGCTCACATTCAGACTGTGTTTTTCCTCAAACGCTAATACCAGCAACCCAAAGCTGCTTCCTCCTGCTGTTTTGGCTCTCCCATCAGCCTGAAGATGGAAAGTGTACTTCAAAATTTCTGAAGGAAAGGCAGCCTTATCACATCTTAGAATCTTTTTCATTGCCTCTTACCTTATTTATCATCGGGCTGAAAATAATGGTTCCTGCAGTTGTTTTAGATAAGCACTTCCTGAGACAGTTTCAGGACTTGTGGTTAAGAATTAATATGTAGTCAAGCTGGAATGAGACATCCCATATGGCTGAGTTTGTGCAGAGAACAGTGTCAGAGCATCTGCAGTATCACCCTTGTTTATTGTCATGGAAAAGGCCACAGTACTTCAAAAGGTGGAAGGAAAGAGAAGAAAAAGGACTGGCAACAAGGTGGATAGAATGAGTTACAGGGGCAATGGATGCCATCGTTGGAAGACCTGAAAGATGATATTAGGGATAAATTGTCTGTCCATGTGGTCATTACAAATCAACATTGACTTGATGGCTCATAATAAAAAATTATATATATACTAGTGTGGGTGGGTACATAAAATGTGATAGAGAACATGTTCCCCTAGGTCAGAATTAACTAGGCAATTAAAATATTCATATGGGGGCAAGTAACATAAAATGGTAAGGGTATCTCATGTAAATATCCAATTTTTCAGACTCCTGGTCCCCAGTATCTCATTTTCTCCTTTGGGACTGAACAATCACAGTAGCTATGCATCCACTGGAATTTCCTTTGATGCATTTCATTTTGTCTAGTCTGAAGAAAAATGGGATCTATAATGCAAGGACGCCATTGCTGAGCAAATAAATGGATAATCTGGAGTATCATTTGTCTGAAAGGTGGACCTGGCAGCTCCAATAAAGAATAATAAATTATTTACATAGTACAGTAATTATTTATAAACTGCCTAAGTCCATGAAAGTGGACATTACACAAATGATTGCATAAATAAATAAATAAATAAATAAATAAATAAATAAATAAATAAATAAATAAATAAATAAATATGAATGAATGAATGAATGATCCTTCTATGGATGTGTTTTTAGGAATGAACCTAAGAAATCATAATATTTAGATGATCTGCTCAGAAAGACAAAACATTTCACATGCATTGCTTCCTTCTCAAGATATTTTTAATTTCTTCTGAAATGAATCACATCATTTTTTTCAACTTCTGCTCCATATATTAAATTAAATAATTTCAAAATAGTCATACAATTTTCTACAAAGTACATGATAGCATTGGTAATACATAGACTCACCTGCTGAATAGTTATCATATCGATATGTTCCATTAATATAATAGCCAGTGAGTAAACTAGAAAAACTTTTCCTAGACCAAAATGTCATAAAGGCTGGTGATCAACAGAGAAACATTCCAGCAGCAGAGTGAAAGAAATCAATATCATGAATGGGCAGATCAATACATTACCTTTCAGTTAAAATAGAATATTACTTTAAAAATATCCATTAGTAGTGCCTTATAAATTACATATGAGAGATCAATACATCTGTATGATAAGAAGCCCTTACAATAGCCTAGAATCACTGGAGGTTTGGACTTATTTACTGTCATACTTTACTGCATTTGGATTTTCAAGCAGATGCAAATTTACTGAAACACATGTTTCTGGCTGAGGAAGGGCTATTAAAATCTCACAAGTCCCTATTTTTAACACAGCCTAATATTAGAGTACATTTCCTAGCACAAGAGGATAAAGAATTAATGAATCGGTGATGATTGTCTTGGGATATTCTGTGTGCTTATGTCTGCATTTGTGGAAGAACAGGAAACTATAATTGCACAGCAGTTCTAACAGTGTCAATTTGCTGCTTTGTATTTCCATGGAGGGAAAGGTTTCTATGGATTTTAGCTTTGGATATGATACCAGCCTATTTACAGAAGTGCTTGCCTGTTCATTTATTACCCTTCATTGCTGCATGTAATTGAAAAAGAGAATATGATCTATTCTCAAAATTATAAGACCAAGGCACACCAGCCAAATACAATGCCAAATACCATCCAAGAAGCACACATCTTGGAATATGGCACTTGAACAGTCTCCAGAGTTGCTTGTTGAGATGGGTGGCTATAAACATCAAATAAATAAATGAAAATAAAATAAAGGTTGGCAGTGAACAACAGGAAGTACTTGGAAGAGTGCTTGGTGGCTTCATGTGCCTTCAAAGGCTCTTGAAGGACAATGGAAAGCTACGTATACTCAGAGGAAAGCGACAAAGCACTACCTGACTGGTCACAAAACAGGGGAAAACAGACCAGGCATGTTGCTAAAAGTCACCCTTATCACATACAAAAACTTCAAAAATCCATAGGCTCCAGGAGGCAAGCTTCTATTTAAGTTACGCCAAGAATCAGAAGATTTTAGGATGTACACTGATGAACAAGAATGGGCAAAAATGAGCTACAATTTTCCTCCTTCCCTGCTCTTGAATTAGTGTAAATATGTACATTACATGTTATTGAGGTGTTTTAGGCTATGCCTTCCAAGGGAAAAATAGCATATTTGATTTCTTAAATGAAAAGCTGCTTCTTCCCCAGACCAATAACCATCTGCATACAAAAAAAATAATAATACGAAAAATAAACAGTTTAAACAACATTCTATGACTCCTGAGCTCTTGACAATCTCATCTGTTTGCTAAAGAGATTTTAGCTCTTGTGTCACAGAGAAGGCAAATTGAAAGACTCTGTTTACAAACATTTCCCCATTTGCCCGTCTCTGTGGGTATCAAATCAGTTTTCAAGGTCCTTCCATTTTATTTAGGAAGAACAAAATAAATATTTTGAAACATATTGCTCATTAAAAGTGCTGTGTGAATTACTTTGCTATATAAACTGCTAATGCACCCTCCTTAACCACGTGGTGCTTCTTGTGCACATTCATGCACTGTCTCCAATCTATGCAGTACCTTCCCTATATCCTCACACACTTTGTTATTCCCTCCTTCACCCAGCAGCAGCCACTTACCTGCCGGCCATTCTGAGACTTTTGACATCCTGCTAGCTTCCCCACTGACTTTCCTTTTGGAAAGCTGGTAGAGACTACTGGAAATGACAATCATGTGACCATAGCTGACCACAGCATCAGTGTGGCCCTGCAGCGTTACAGCACTGAGACACCAAGTGTTTCAATTTCAATTTCACAGGTCCTGGATTTTGGATGCATTCTGTAAGTTAGAGCATTTGAATTGTCTTGGTTCAAAAATTATTGTCCTATGACTCACTGTTTCACCCAACTGAAGGTTACAATCACACAGACATGAAAGTTTAGATAGTATAGATTTTCCTGTTCCCTTTAAAAAATAATCTATATTGATTACAGCAAAGCAATTTATTTTCACTAACCAGTTCTCTGCTTGGTACTTGGCGGAGGTCAAAGGACACTTGTCTAGCAAATCTGAAAGCTGACACTAACATATTCAGAATTGTTATACGTGTTTCTGAATTATATATACATCCTCTCAAGTTCTGTATTCATGATCATCCTCACTACCATGTTTGTCATTATCACTATCACTATATCTTAAAAACAACCATGCATCTATTCATGGTTCCTTTACTCCAAAACCTTTAACAATTCCTTTAGCATAAAAAAAAGAATGAAAAGAAATATGGCTCCAACCCATTCTATTAACTTCTCCGAAATTAAGCAAAGGATCTAAGTTGCCTTGCAATTTCATCCCATTCTGTTAAAAAAACCAAGGCAATTATTTGCAGCTTTCCCATTACTAGACTTTTATTACTATTCACAAGATTCCTGACTCCTATATAATTTGAGCCCCACGTCCAAGGGGCTTCTGAAGTGGTTTGAATCTGAATTGAATCTTTTCTGAGTCACTGATTTAGGCTCAAATGTAATCTTTGCTTGGCACATATTCCTTATATTTGTTTGTGCTTACATTGCTTTTTATCCATGCCTTTGTACATTGCCTCAGCATCCATTTAGTTAAACAGCTGCTCTGAAGTATTATAAACAAACTATCTATTTAGCTAGTTATTTTTCCATTCTGGATAATGAAGCACATATAACTCAAAGGCCTGCTTCCTCCTGCAGAAGCAGAGTAGATCACGTCAACAGTCTTCCAGTTTCAGACCACAGGACTTCAGCATGAACAGCTTCAATTGATTTTATAGAGAAGGAACAGTGTGTTGTGATCCTCATATTATTTCCCCTATGAGTTGTATATTAATTTAAGAAATGGGTATGCTCAATAACCAAAATGATTTTTCCCAAGCTGCACAGACATTTTACCCTACGCTTCCCCTACAAACTTTGCAAGCATTGAAGCGCTTCTTAACAAACACCCACTAATGGTTTTCACCAAAATCCAAGAACTTGATTTTTTTCCCAGGCCAGCATATAAAAGCCAGGATGTCATCAGACACAAGCATCACAATGGAGCTTGCATTAATAAATGTTCATGAAATCTGGGGAGACAGGCTTTGCAATTTCTCAAGGGAGCTCAGCCAGCCAGCTTTCCTACCTTCCTGCTGCTGACATGGTGACTTGGTGTATCCATATTAATCAGTACACAAATCAAACCTGAGTTTCTTTCTTGTCATCATGTACCAAAGGAAGGGGAGATTACAATCAAGAGAAATCCACTTTATTACTTGTCATCATTTGAGGTGAGGTACATACCAGATGTCAAAAAGCGATAAAACTTGAAAGTAGTAGAGAAATGTATTTTACTTTCACAGCATAGTCTTTTTATTTCATTAAAGAAAGTTAACACATTGAGAGATTTCAACACTGAAATGAAAGATGTTTTGCCATACACTGTCCAAAATAGTGCTTCATCCATTTTCCAGGTACTGGGGAAAAAAATTGTGTGTCCAAGTTACTGTAAATGGGAAACAACATCTCATATCAGCTAGACTCAAAGCTGGACATATTAGGGGTATGATTGTCCTGAGCTGGAAAAAAGAGAATTTCACAAGCCAAAGAAATCTGATTTCAAAGCTAGTAAAATGATATGTCTGATATCCAGCTGGAAGGAAAGGCTTGGATGAGATCACACAGTCATACCACATTACTTTCTGGCTGCTTCCACTCTTTGGTGCTTTTCTGATACCAGCCTCTTGTTCTTTCAGTTTTCAGTCACTCTTCGGACACTGTGCATTTCACGCATTCTGTGTAAAATTGCCATCAACAGAGAATAGTAGTTTCCCCCTTGTCACTTGTCACTGTCTTCTGCGATCTCACTTATGACAAAATGGTGACTGATAATCCGCCAGGTAGCATCTCCCCACAATGAGGACATGTACCTAACCAACCACCAGAACAAAAATTTCCTAGCAGACGGAAGCTTTTGGAGCCACTGAAGCAGAACAAGAGCTCTTTAGAATATGAGCTAAAGTGCTCCTGAAAGCTTGGATTCCCTTGTCGGAATATGTTAAGTAAATCAAATACCGTACTCTTCTACATATCCTATTTCTTGCTCTAAGATATATTTAAATATAAGATTCTATTACCGCTGCTACTGTCTCTGTCCTTTCGAGCTCAGGGACCTCATTTTAAATGCAAAGTTTACAGCTGGGTCTATATAAGGATGCTGAGGCTTGTTTCCCAAGGTACACACATTTCCTAAAGAATGTTTGGAATTTGGTGTTAAGACAGAGAACATGAATGACAACAAACACCCCCACCCACCCATCCCATTTTTTATTTTTTCAGACTGGTGTATAAAGCACAACCAAGGAGAGATGCACCTATTCATTCATTTCACTCAATGGCTCTGATGTAGCTGTCTTACCTATGCAAAGGTGAATCTTTTGTGCTTTTGTTTGTGCTATGCTTTGGATTAACTCTTCCAAAGGTGCTTAAAAGCTGTGCAGTTCTGTGAAAAATCATTTACTACAGCTATCTACTATTGCAGACAGATGCTACATTCACACACTCATGTACTCTAAAGTTTTTTTGGAGATGAAAGCAAGGGGTCACCCCGAGACAAGATTCACACACAGCATCAGTTTCCACAATAAAGACTTTATTGCAATCAACTGAGTGGGTGCCATCCTCAAAAGAAGGAAAAGGGAAAGAGTGTGTCCATACAAAGTTCAGAAACTTAGTATACATTCCTACATGCTATTGCTCATGGGTAATACAATGGTTTGTTTCTTATCAGTTTTATTTCTGTCTTTACTTTATATGGGAAAGGTTACTTTCTCATCCTAAGTATTATTGCACACATGCCTTTTCACTTTGACCAAACTGACTTTTTTGTATAACCATATTTACAAAAGCAATTGACCATAATGTAATTTTTTAAAAAAATATTTGGCTTCAAACCCAAGGTGCTGCACAAGCGTACTCAGGACTTTGTTGTATAAAAGCTGCTACCGTATTTTCCGGCGTATAAGATGACTTTTTAAGCCATGAAAATCACCTCAAAAGTTGGGGGGTCGTCTTATACGCCGGGTCGTCTTATATGCCGGAAAAAAACCTTCGGATCTTTTCTCTTTTCTGCTGGGCGGTGGGATCGCTGGGTGAATGGAGGTAGGCATGGCGACCCGTGGTAAAGCGGCTGACGGCGAACAGGTGATGGAGGGCAAACTCTCGTCAGCTTCTGGGGCGGCTACTGCAGCTGCCACCATTGCTCTCTCTAGGACTGGCCGTGCTAGCGCCTCCAATGCTGGCTGACAGGTCCCTGATGAGAGGAGCGGGACTAGCCTGCACCCGTCATCTCGGGCAGCCGCTGCCGGGGGTGACTTCGTCGTCCTTCCCCAGCAACAGGAAGTTTTCTCAAGTCCCTTGCCGCCGCCATGGCCACCGTCTCTTTGCAGAAACACGACTCCCGCTCGGCTGGAGCCCTGGGCTGAATGGAGGCAGGTGATGGCGACCCGTGGTTAAGCGGCCGACGGTGAACGGGTGATGGAAGGCAAACTCTCGTCAGCTCCTGGGGTGGCTACTGCAGCCACCGCCGTTGCTCTCTCTAGGACTGGCCGTGCTAGCGCCTCCAATGCTTGGCTGTCAGGTCCCCGATGAGAGGACGGGCAGGCGGTCCCCAGAGGCACCCCGCTCGACCGTAGGAAGGGAGAGCCTTTGCTCCCGCCGAGGCACCACCTGACTCGCACTGACCAGAAGAATTGCTTGCCCGGTCACGGAGTGCGGAACTGAGAGCAGCAGCGCAGCAGGCGAGAGAGCTCAGAGGAAAGAAGGCGAGGCGCCCCTTTGGCGGGAAAGGAGCAAAGCTGGGCCAATCACCAATCAATCAATAGGGAGGGCCTTGCGCCCGCCGGACTCACCTGTCACCAGCACCGCTCTCCCCCCCGCGGGGATGCGCTTCCACTGGGCGGTGCTAGCCAAGACAAGCCAGCAGGCAGCTGCCGTGAGCGCGGTGCTGAGGGGCAGTGGCAGGACGGCCCAGCCACGGTTCCTTCTCTCTTATATTATGAATAATTTGCACAAATAATGAGCTGTCATAAGTTGACTAGTTCCTGTGGATAAGCCCTGAGCCGGGCCAAAACAGGAATGAAAGAGTTAATTAGCAAGGTCCATTCAAAAAGCCTTGACAAATACTTAAACATACATTTGCCTTGCCTTCCAGCTAATATAAGAGAGAAGGAACCCGTGGCTCAGGAGGTTAAAACACTGCCTGATATATAATCAGCCCGGGTTCGAATCTCAGATAAAGGGTATGACTAACTGATGAGAACATAAAGAGTTCGAAATGATCATCTTAGCCTCCCAAATTCTTTATTAGCAATTTGAATAATTTGCACAAATAATGAGCTGTCATAAGTTGACTAGTTCCTGTGGATAAGCCCTGAGCCGGGCCAAAACAGGAATGAAAGAGTTAATTAGCAAGGTCCATTCAAAAAGCCTTGACAAATACTTAAACATACATTTGCCTTGCCTTCCAGCTAATATAAGAGAGAAGGAACCCGTGGCTCAGGAGGTTAAAACACTGCCTGATATATAATCAGCCCGGGTTCGAATCTCAGATAAAGGGTATGACTAACTGATGAGAACATAAAGAGTTCGAAATGATCATCTTAGCCTCCCAAATTCTTTATTAGCAATTTGAATAATTTGCACAAATAATGAGCTGTCATAAGTTGACTAGTTCCTGTGGATAAGCCCTGAGCCGGGCCAAAACAGGAATGAAAGAGTTAATTAGCAAGGTCCATTCAAAAAGCCTTGACAAATACTTAAACATACATTTGCCTTGCCTTCCAGCTAATATAAGAGAGAAGGAACCCGTGGCTCAGGAGGTTAAAACACTGCCTGATATATAATCAGCCCGGGTTCGAATCTCAGATAAAGGGTATGACTAACTGATGAGAACATAAAGAGTTCGAAATGATCATCTTAGCCTTCCAAATTCTTTATTAGCAATTTGAATAATTTGCACAAATAATGAGCTGTCATAAGTTGACTAGTTCCTGTGGATAAGCCCTGAGCCGGGCCAAAACAGGAATGAAAGAGTTAATTAGCAAGGTCCATTCAAAAAGCCTTGACAAATACTTAAATATATACATATATACATATATACATATATATATATATATATAGCATATATATATATATATAGCATATATATAGCATATATATAGCATATATATATATATATATATATATATATATATATATATATATATATATATATATATATATATACATATATATATATATATATATATATATATATATATATATATATATATATATATATATATATATATATATGTTAAATATCCTTAAAATAATGATTACAAATTAATTGACTATTTCAGATTTGCCCATATTTTCCAATACAATGTTTCCCCATTTCAAGTAGTTTTTCTACAAATATCTATGAGACTCTACATCAAAACCCACTCTATGTTCCAGCAAAGAATATCTAGTTGAACATATGCCAGAAAAGAAAATAACCGTTTTTGACTATATGTTGACTCTAGCAATTGTCAGGATCTTAATGAAGATATGTAATTAACTTCCAATAAAGTCCAAAGATTCAGTAAAATTCTCATCCCACATAAATTTTGACAGTAAATTTAATGCTCAAGGATATTTTTGAAAGTTTGGTAAATTAAATCATCCTTCTTCAGGAAATCATCTTAGTTTAGCAAAAAATCTTTGATGATCTGTCTTGCTAATAAATATCCTTAGAAATCTATCAACCTGAATAAAATACTTATTTAGGATTGACACTGAGATAGCTTTTAATCAGTGGTGGGATCCAGCCAGTTCGAACCACTTCGGCAGAACTGGTAGCTAATTTTTTGTTCCCAGGCTCAGAATGGACTTCCGGAAGCGGCATCCATACAGAGAACCGGTTATTCACATATTTGAATCCTACCACTGCTCTTAATATATACATCAGTCATTCACGTTAGCAACACTCATTTTACACCACCAACGTACAGTAATAGACTATTAATCTATCCATCTATGACAGCAAAAATATTAATTTCCTCATATTTGAAATATTTTGATATATTTAATCCTAAATGTTAATAAATTCTGTACTTATGACAAAATGCATCATCTTACATTGATTTATTAATATATCAGCTAAGTAAATTGGATATTTCTCAATTAATTTTATAACTTGAGTATTTTTAAAATTGTTGAACCTATTTTGTATGAAGTTAGGTAATTTTACAGAAGAGTTGTCCAGAATTGTCAGAACGTCAGCATATAAAAAATAATTCATACCCTGAAGCCATTTCACCAGTAAGATAATGAGACAGCTTAATAATAATTGCAGATGATTCAAGAATTAAGTTAAATATCAGTGGTTAAAGTGGACAACTCCACTTTAAAGTGTACAGTATACCGTGCTGTAATTCATCTGTTCCATAAATTCAATGATTTGTTGTTATGTTGCTACTGATTGCAAGTAATAAATTACAATCTATTTAATAAAAGAACATAGGAAACCATACATACACATAATTTGCTTTAGAAAATTATTCTGTACCATGTCAAAGGCTTTTTTTTAGCATCTAAAGATACTAATGCAGCAACATCTAATATATCTTGGGTTATATCCAACCTAACTACTAATAACCATAAATTATTCTCTCCTTCTCTATTTTTAATAAATACAGACTGAGATGGGTGAATAATACACAGAGCGACTCTCTGTAGTTGCCAAGCCAGTTAATATCCTGGTATCTACATTAACTAATGATATCAGTCTGGTTTTGCTTTCCCTTATTTCTTGGTTTCGAAAATCCTCCAATTTTTTAAAAAATGTCGCATGCCAAGCTCATTTATTTATTTAGAAACTTTTAAGTCTGGTGGATTCATACGTTATGGGTGTTATGTATGGGATAGGAGCAGCAGCTCTGCAAGAACCACCGGGTGGCGCTGTGCTGTGGCTGGATTGGCTGAAGGGTTTTCGGTGGGAGATTCAGATGGATGGATTGGCCAGAGTGATACCTGGCTAGGTATATAAGGGGTCCAGGTAACCCCCTTTGTTCAGTATGCGCCTACCACGAATAAAGAGCTGACATGTGGTACACATTTGTCCTTTCATTGCCACGCGGTCCACAACCCACTACACAATAATCTATATGTAAATCTTATATAGAGACAATTTTGGAACAGTTTTAAACAACAGTCTAGATAATTTAAACAGGTTTTGTGAGAATTAAATTACTACAATTTTGCCAAACAGATAAAAACAGGTAAAGTTTATAAGAGATTTAAGGGAGAATCAATAAAATTTGAAACCAGAGCAAAGTTAAACAAAAAGTTGCATTTGTCATTGGCTTTAATCCCTTCATTCCATCCTTCTCATGTTGGAGGCACCATTTAAGGTGCTTGTGGGTTGAAAGGATTAGCTGGTGACATCACCATTGCCCAGGGAGGGGATGCTGAATCCCTTCACACAACCATGACTTTCAGAGATAGAATAGAATTATGCCAGGAAGCAATCATAACTATCCACTCCCAAATAAGGGGAAAATATCATAGAATTGAAAGAAGACATTGGGTCATTAAGGCAGGAAGGTGATGCCAAATAAGAAGATCCAGTGGTGTCTGGATCCTTATAGGTCCTATAATACTACTATAGGAGTGAATACATATGAACGATGAGAAAAGAACTCATCATCTCACTTAGTAACACACCAGTGGTTCTTAACCTTTTCTTCACCATAGACTCTCTTTAAATTCCTTTTGTGGTCACATACTACGGACATGGACCACCAAGACTTAACTCAAGATTTAAATCATAATATTTGTTCAAGCCTTTGCGGACCACCTATGATGACATTCACCCCTCCCCAGGGGTCTTTGGACTTCAGGTTGAGAACCACTGGGTTTCACTGCTGAATTGCTGTTACAGTTTTGATGGGGTCTTCTAAAATTCAGTTAAATCTTGTTTTACTGTAACTTAAAAGCTATTATTCTGAGTCTTACATACTATACGAATAGGCTTTGACCTATTGATACGGAAAGCATTCAGGAACTGAAGAGTCCAATTGTATCTCCCTCTCAGATTCCCATTCCCATTTCCTTCAATGACACTTCATAGGACTTTGATCCTCTTCATTACCTTTCTTTATGTTAAGAGTTTGTCTGAATTGTTATGATACCATGACATTCAGAATACAGCATCTTAATTCATGTGGACTTTGATCAATACATAATACTTAGTGTGTGGTGCCTGATCAATGAAGAATAAAGTGGAATTATTACTTCCAAAGATTTGTAAATTATATTTGTATTGATGCAACGTCAAATTGCTTTTGTCTGTTTGGCATCCGCATGATATTACTAACTGATTTTTAGTTTATAATGAAATATTATTTCTAGATCTTTCTATAAGCCAAGTATTTCTCATTACATACCTGTGTTGTTTTCTAACTTTGTCTCTTGAACTTTTTTGGGTTATTTTAGCCATTTACTCTAACTTTTCAAAATTTGTTTTCAATTTTAACTCTATATTGTAGGATATTAGGTTTCCCATCCAATTTTGTGTCATGTACAGTTTTGATAACCCTCCTCTTTTCTTCCTCTTGCAAGTTATTAATAAAAATGTTGAGTGGCTTCTTCCTTCACTCGACAAGCATTCTTTGAGAAGAATTTCAGAGACAGCTATGTCATGTCATGCCCACTGTGCCCATATTTAACTAGCTCCCATATCAGAATTTCATGGGATATTCTGAGGGAAAATTGTAAACATTTATCTTGATTTCAGCAATGTGCTTGACAATCTATTAAGAAAGCAACCCAAAGTTAAAAATGAGATAAGCTTAGTCTGGCAGGACATGTTTTTGACAAATCCATGCTGGCTCCTAGGAATTATTGCATTGTTTTCAAGGTGCTTACAGATGATCTCTTTATGACTTGCTCTAGAATCTCTTAGGCATGATTACCAGACTGAGTGGTTTTTAGTTTCCCCAGATCTCCTTTGTTGTAAATATAGATATGAGATTTCTTCTTTGTTAGTTCATTTAGCTTTTCATCATTTCCAGGTTTTCTCAAATACAGTGTCTAAAACTTTAACTAAGACTGCAATAGAAGATTGTCAACAAGAAGAAATTCCTAGAAGGTCTATGCTTGGAAGAATTTGTTTCCTAACAGATGCTGGAGTAATTAAGGTCCCCCATTATCACTAATTTATGGTCTTTAAAAAAAAACCCTGCAATTTGATTTTCTGAAGATCATTACCATCTCGTCTTTGACTGGATAAGGAATAGTAAACGTCAATAACAATATTGCTCTTGTTCAGTTTTTAACTACTATAAATTCTTTACTGTATAGCATTGCCAATTTTATTCACTTGGATTGCTCAGCAGGGGTAGATAGTTTTAACATACAATGTAACTTTCCCTCCTTCCTTTTCCATTGCTTCTATTTCATTTGAACAAATTATATCCTTCAGTTCTACCCTCCCAACTGGGAATCATACCACCAGATATCTTTATAACTATTAAATTGTATACACTTTCTTGTATTATGAGTTCAAGCTCATTTTATTTATTTACCACATTCTGAATACTGGTCTATAGACACAAGAATATGAATTTTATGAGCCATATTCTTTCTGACTGAGTGATTTAATAGTCCCCATCACAGCAATACACACAATAACTTGTAGAATTTTCATCTCTATCCTGCGCAGACTCAATTTATATCATGACCAAGATTTGCCATCTTTAGAATAGGATAGGATAGGATAGGATAGGATAGGATAGGATAGGATAGGATAGGATAGGATATGTTTTAGCCTTCAGCCCCCTGATCATCTTTGTTGCTCTTCTCTGCACTCTTTCTAGAGCAGACATGTCAAACACAAGGCCCGGGGCCCAGATTTGGCCCGCGAAGTGGTTTCATCTGGCCCACGAAGCCATCCTGGAAACAGTGAGGGAATGGCCCCCACTGCCTTGGCCCTGACCCAGAGACCCTCCTTCTGCCAGAGACCCCCCAGATCTGTCCCACTCCTGCCCAGGCCCCCATAGGCACACTTGATGTGAACTGCCCACGCCCACCCAGTAGGCCATACGCACCCTAGCCACGCCCACCCAGTAGGCCACGCCCACCCTGGCCATACCCACCCGGCCCCTTGAGGGCAACCGCAATGCTGATGCGGCCCTCAATGAAATTAAGTTTGACACCCCTGTTCTAGAGACTCAACATCTTTTTACATTTATTTATTTATTTATTTCATTACATTTATATACCGCCTTTTCCCAGAGGACTCAGGGCGGTTTACAGGGTAATTAAAAACCAAAATACAAAAGTTAAAAAACCAAGTTTAAAAAAAATTAAATTTATCACATTGTGGTGACCAAAACTCAATGCAGTATTCGAAGCACAATTTTGGCCAAGCACAGCTTTTAGGAGGCACAGCCTGTCTTGCAGCTGTAGACCATCTTCCTGGTATGGATAACCATCGTCCCAAAAACCAAATTTTCCTAATCAGAACCTTTTGCATAGTCAATTATTCAGATGCTGTTTTCTCAGCTTCAGATTTTCCAAGTGCAAAGATCTTAAAGTGCTTCTGGGTTCCAGCTGTGGGAATATCTCTACATCTTTTGCTTCTTGTTGTCACTCTTGTCCAGTGGGCTTACTTCTTTGATAAACTTCCTTAAGTAAAGTTTGCTTTTTTGTAAGTTTCTGCTTATCATTATTTTAATAAATGTTTATTCTGTCTTAGAAATGGAAATGACCACTTGCTGCTTTGATGCTGCTACTTTTTTTCCCCAAGTACACTGAAGCTTGTATTTTTACAAATACAGGTCAGGTCATTTTCAAGTGAGAATATGAATATGCCACAAGCATTAAAAGTTATGACTGCAGAGTGATGTTAATTAATCTTCATTTGAGTTTAAAGCTTCACCAGGAGAAAAATCTTTCATTTATTTTCCCCCCAGTTTAGATTCTTAGGCTAGTCACCATCAACTCTTGGGGGAAGGGGCTTGTTATCTACCTTTCCTTCTGAGTTCCCTCAATAAACAAGATAATTGTATGTATGTATGTATTTAATATCCTGCCTTTAGTTGTTCAATTCAGAAAATGTCTGGTATGAATTACTTGCATACATATCACCCAGTGTGCTGATTTCATGTTGCATTTATTGGTCTAGACATTTCTCAAAAGCTCCTAGCACTTCTCAGAAGAGGAAGCTGAAAAGCCATCAAACCATTTAGCCCAGAAGATTAAATTTAGGAGCTGGAAGATAGGGTGAGGAAAAAACTTCCTTTCAATGGAGAAAAGGTACATGCTCTACAGAGCTACAAAGTTTGCCCTTTTAAAATAAAATTTTAAAAAAACCTCTAGCATTTGCAGCAATTTCAACTGCATTATTGCTAAGAGAGAAATAATTGGGGCTCATAGGAATGCAAAGCTGATCCTTGAACAAAGCAAACACTGCAGTTAGGAGTGCTCAGAGTAAATACACTTAGAATACCAGCCATCGCTTTTGTCCCAAAGGTGCTTTTTCAAAAGGCAACTGGACTTTGTTTTTCCTGACTCAGAACTGAAGAAGCTTCTTGGATGAGAAGCAAAACATCTTCAAGGAAAAACAAAGCCCAGTTGCCTTTTGGGACAACCATGACCTGGATGACTGACAACTTCCATAGACAGCCATAGCATTTATTAATTGCTTGTTTGGATGACTACATTTCTAGCTTTGTGGTATGGAAAATATCCAGCTAAGTGAGATGGATGGAATAGGAACAAGACTAATTTTATGTTGTCTCTCCAGAGGTATATTTAAAGATGCCAGGTGCTTGACCAATCTCAAAGAGATCTATGGCCCCAAGAGCTTTCAAATGTCATCCAAACTTTACAAACATAAAACAAACTCTTCTGGAATTTATATCTTTTTGTTTTGTTTCAGCCTTAGTGCTGCTGATCCATTTGAATACCACTCTTTTTTGGCTTTTTTTTCTGTCTTAAACCAGATCGTAATTATATGTTCAGGTTAAGAGTTCACAGACTACTACAAAAGAGCTACAGGCAATAGGTCAGATCAATCTAATCTAGGAACAGAGTAACAGGGCGTGTTACATCCAAACTACAGAGGAGAAATAATGCTCTAATAAGGCTGTCATAGTTCACTAACACATTTAATTTCAACAATTTATATGCACTGAAAACGTTTTTTTGTTTTTTGTTTAATGATAGCTATATCAGCAAAACTTTCCCAAACAGCTGAGATTTGCATTTGGCAACCTCCTCCACACAGATCTGATTCCGGGACTTGAGCTGAAGAATCTCCCTAAGGGAACTAGCAGAATGTTATAAGAAAAAGCACCTGGAAAATAACAAAGAAGGATGTGAAAACATGTCCTTGACTTCAGTGTGCACCCCCAAAGAAGCAAAGACTAGGATTCATATGAACATTGACAAAACCATCAAAAATTAGTCAGATGCTAAAGTATTTATTTTTGTTGTTGTTGTTTAAAACACACACACACACACACACACACACACACACACACACACACTGCTTAACTTACCATAAGCAGGCTGCAGTCCTCCAGTCAATTCCCTATTTGTTTCTATTAGCCTTGAGCCAACAGGCAACTCTGAGAACGATGCTGGTTATATGCATATCTGGATTACCAGGATAGCTTTGCTGTTGTATTTTGCACCAGTCCAAACAATACGGAATTTTATTTCAACAGTAGTGCTACTCATCTCTTCTTCCTAAGCCTTTAAGCTGAGCCTGATGGATGCCTTTATTATTTCTTCCTCTGCCTTCCTAGATTATTTTTACACTTTCACTAGTCAAGCATTGCACAGCAACAAAACAAACACGGATTATGTTATCTGTATAAGCATTAGTGTTCAGGTTTACTTGGGATGTGATGGGGCATATGCCATGAATGCCGCATAATGGACCTCTCAGGAGGGCAGAAGAAATTTTAAAAAAAACCCATGTCCTAAACTCTGAATATTTTCCTTTAAAAATGCTAATAATTATACAAAAATCTTCCTGAAAAGCAGGAGGCTTTTATAAGTGCCTGTCCTTTGCCCCATGGTGCTAATGGTGCCAATATATGATTAAGAAGAACCTGCATAATTTCTCAGAATATCTCCATTTACTCTGAATTCATTTACTTTTCATCCCAGTTTATTGGCTTGTTTAGCACTTAGCACTTAGACTTATAGACTGCTTCACAGTGATATATAAGTCTAAGCGGTTTACAGAGTCAGCCCTCAACAGTCTGGGTCTTCATTTTATTGACCTCAGAAGGATAGAAGGCTGAGTCGACCTTGAGTCACTGAGGATCGAACTCCTGGCTTTGGGCAGAATTAGCCTGCATTGCTGCATTCTAATCACTGTACCACCATGGCTCTTATGTTTACATAAAAAGCAATAAATGCTTTTTATGCTTTTTATGTGTGAACCATCAGTCATTGGGAGTTGGGTGGCATATAAATGAATAACAAATGACCAAATGAGAAACAATTGATCAACACTTCTGTTTTCCACCAAATCCTCTTTTTCCCTCACACTTTTGAAGTCTTTAGTTTCAGTTGGTTCAGTTGTAACCATCAACGTCCTTAATACTATCTCCCATAACAAGACCATTATTACTTCATCTGGATTTTAGAACCAAGATTGCTGTTACAGATGCCAAATGCATTCCCCTCCATCTATGACCAAATTACCACTCAGCCAAATTTATAACTTTCAATGGAATTGTATTAACCATATCAGCTCCATTTCTTATAGTCTAAGTTCATTCAGAATGTCATCACCCCCTCAGCAATTGCTTCCAAGTAAAATAGCTCCCATCACCTCCTACTCCTGGATTTCAGAGCTCCGGGAATCCTGTAATAACATGTCACTCAGGAAACAGACTATTTCTGCTAAATGTGTCAGCTGGAATTCTGCAGCTGTTTTCTTCCGCTTCTGCTAGCTTAGACTGAGTCTCTTTTTACTAAGCTGGAATGAATTCCACCAATCCCCACTGCAGGAGAAGTTGAAACAGATAACAGCAGTCCATGACCATCAGTGTTAATTCCTCACACACCCAACTCTACTTTCTTCCCAAACTGTCAGTTGCCTGAAAAATAGGAAGAATAAACTTCCTATTTCTTCTGGAAGCTTTCTCTTTTCTCTGAGCTGCTTAAAAAGATCTCAGATTTCATCATAAAGATCTTTTCCAGTCTATCCAGGTGTAGAATATTCAACTTCCAATGACAGGGAAACCAGGCTGTAAGAACCACTACACTACTTTCCATAAGTATCTGGAAAAGCAATTGTCTGCTTCCAAGTATCTCCACACTTTAGCATAGTCATTTTCACAATGTTTATATCTTTAGGGAGTGTTTTCCAGATTGACATGTCTGCTTCAGAACATTTGCAGTCAACGGGGGAAATTTGTGAATGGAAAATTGCTGTCTGTAAAGCATTGACCCTATCTATAAAGGTAAAGGTTCCCCCGCACATGCGTGCTAGTCGTTTCCAACTCTAGGGGCTGGTGCTCATCTCCGTTTCAAAGCTGAAGAGCCAGCGCTTGTCCGAGGACGTCTCCGTGGTCATGTGGCCGGCATGACTAGACGCCAAAGGCGCACGGAACGCTGTTACCTTCCCACCGTAGTGGTCCCTATTTTTCTACTTGCATTTTTATGTGCTTTCGAACTGCTAGGTTGGCAGAAGCTGGGACAAGTAACAGGCACTCACTCTGTTACGCGGCACTCGGGATTCGACCCGCCAAACTGCCGACCATCTGATCAACAAGCTCAGCGTCCTAACCCACTGAGCCACCACATCCCTTTTGACCCTATCTATAAAGCTTCTTAAATGTTTTGTCTGTCCTAGAAAACATTTAATTCTCTCCTGTGGCTAGGAATTTTTTAAAAAATAAGATAGTAGGCAAATGTTATTTAAGGAATAGAAGTTTCCTTTTCTAATTTATCAACACTCCACTTTTCTTCCAATGGATGATACTCTACAAAAAAACTTATTTTAAAGGCATAATTTAAGAGTACCTTATAATATACAAAAATGCCCTATATTTTCCACACTTTCAGTCAAAATCATTTACACAATTTATGGAGGACTCCATAAATAATCCTTTTGCAGGCTATGGTAAAGATGTCTGCGATAAAGTTCACCAGATCACTACCAATAGAGAATTCCAAAGATCAAGAGGAGTTACTCAGAGGTTTCTCCCTTATAGCCCCAGTAGATGCAGCCTCTAATGAAAAAAGAGCTGAATTAAGGAAATCTTCTGATCTTAAGGCCTAGAGAGGTTTATATAAAGGTATATGATTTTTTTTTTATTGAAAAGTTTTATAAAATACAATTTTCCTTTACAAAAACCCCCCTTCCCCCTCCCTCCTCCCCTCCCTACCTCCCCCCTATCTCCCCCCCTCCCCCTCCCCCTCCTCCCTCCCCTACCTCCCCCCCTCCACTTCCCCTCCTCCCCCCTCCCCCCCCCGACTTCCCAGAGCAAAATACAAGGTATATATCTAAAAGGCAATCATAAACAATCATATACTAACAATTATAAACTCTAAAATCCATCACCCTCTAGCTTGTATATAGTAAACCAATCCTTAATAATACTAAATATATAAAAAAAACTAAAATAAAAGAGAACTAGCATCATTCCCATCTATGTTCTTCCACAATTCACTATTACCTTAACATATTCTCATTTGCACATTAATAAATAGTTCTTACACAAATTAACCCACATTAACCCACAAAACTTTCTTCCTCTTCCTCTGTAGTAAGTTGTCCATTAATTCCAAATTAAAAAAAAAAAAATCTATTACCATACATAACATCCCAAAACTTTTAAAAAACACAACTACCACTTAACTATAAATATTTTGTGGAAGTTCCATAGATTTCTACTGGTCCTATTTTTTTTTCTTTTTTGAGCGTTTTAAGGCAGCACGCGTCACCCTCTGTTCTCTAAGATCATCCAAAAGAGTTACAGCTTGAACTCCTCCTGTACCCTTCTCGTCTATCTGTGCATCTTCATCCTCTTGATGTTCTCCTTCTCCAGATCCCTCTGCAGCTTCCAGAAGTGTTGATGGGGTTACTTTCAAAACATTATTATAAAAATCATGCGCTTGCTTCACATTACTCAAACAGTACCTTTTGCCATCATACATGAAGCTCAACCCAGCTGGGATCTCCCATCTGAACCTTATATCTCTTTGCTTGAGCTCTTGCACAAGAAATATAAAATCCTTCCTTCTCTTTAAAATCTTTGGAGGAATTTCTTTTAGAACCAAAACTTGTTGACCAGCAATCACAACTTTGGTATCGTAGGCAGCTTGTATAACTTCATCTCTAATTTCCCTTTTTACAAAATAAACCACCACATCTCTAGGCAACTTTCTCTGTTTAGCAATCCACGAATTCACACGAAACACTTTGTCCATACCTTGTTTTAATTCAGATGCTGGATGGTTCAATACTCCCTCAAAAGCCTCAGAAACCAGCTGCTTTAAATCTTCCTTAATATTCTCTTTTAGGCCTCTAATTCTCACAGCAAACTGCATCTGGTAAAATTGGGCCAAGCTCTGTTCACTGTCGATTTTGTCTTTTAAATCTTCAATTTCCAATACTTTTGCTTCTAATAAAGCATTCTTTTGAATCAAGTCTTGCACTTGATCATCCAGCACCTCCACACATTTAGCAACTTTTTGCACTGAGGACAAAATGTCTACCTTCATTTCTCTAAGTTTCTGTTCCATCCTTTCTTCCATTCTCTGCTCCAATTTCTCCAATTTCTCCTCCATCTGTAGAAATTTAACACCCATTGACTCCAAAATTAACTGGGTATGTTTTTCAAGATCCTTCGATGTCAATACATCAGGAGAATGCAACGCCTGCAGCAATGATTGTTGTTGCACCGGAGAATTTCCAGCACTCCGAAAAGTTCTAGGGGGAGGTTTAGCCGCCATCTTTTACTTACAATTGTGACGCACTTTCACTTTAAGTTTTAAGCAAAGTCCATCAAGCTTGAGAGTAAAATAAAATCTTCTTCATCTCTTCATCTTTCCCTCTTGTACTGCTCTGCCTGCTCTTTCCCTTTCATAGTCTCTCCTTCAAGCAGGGATGGTCGCAGACGCCTGGCTCTGCTCCATTAGCAGAGACGCTGGTCAGCTGGGAGCAGCCCAGGCTACGGGGGAGTTCAATCCTTCAGCCGCCCAAGCTCCAAGCTCAGGCGGCCCCGGAGAACTCAACCCCCACCTGGGGGCTCACCCCCTCCTCTTCTCCCGAGGAGGGGGCTTCAGATTCGCCCGAACAGCTGATCGGCGCTGTTTCGGGCGAAAAAGCACCAGCTGAGCCGCGGGCAGCCCGGGAAGGCTCCCTCCGTCGCCGCGGAGCCACCGGAAGTCAAAGGTATATGATTTTTCAGACAGCCTAGGCCTTCTTCTTTTTTAAAATGTCAACCACATCTAATCTTCTTATTGTTTCTCAGCACTACTCTACTAAACTGCGAACCTTGTGTACATCGGA
Organism: Vipera ursinii; assembly: GCF_947247035.1. Classification (NCBI taxonomy): domain Eukaryota; kingdom Metazoa; phylum Chordata; class Lepidosauria; order Squamata; family Viperidae; genus Vipera; species Vipera ursinii. The sequence goes on from NC_139512.1 coordinate 83,194,596, forward strand.
CCTCTCCTTATTGCACAAAACCTTCCATAGCTTTCTTATTTTAAGTTTTTATCTTAGCACTTTTCCCAAACTTTAGTACAGGTGGCCTTCAAGTTACAACCACAACTGAAACCAGAATTTTGATTCTTTAGCAAGGCAGTTGCTAAGTGAGGTCATGCTCAATTTTATGACCTTTTTGCCTTGGTTGTTAAGCAAATGACTGCAGTTAAGTGAATTATGGGATTGTTAAATGAACTGGCTTCCCCCATTGACATTGCTTGTTCGAAGCCAGTTGGAAGATTTGGCAATCACTGCTGCAACCATTGTAAATACATGCTGGTTGCCAAATGCCCAAACTTTGATCACATGAACGTGGGGAGGCTGTGACAATCGTAAGCACGAGGAACGGTTGTAAGTCACTTTTTTGAGTGCCACTGTAACTTTAAATGGTCATTAAATGAACAGTCATCAGTCAAGAACTACCTGTAACTGGAACAGCACTTGATCAACTTTAGCCGATCTAAAGAAAGCCAAGCAAAGCCGACCTGGTTAGTAATTCAGTGAGAGACCAGTAAGAAATAGCAGGTTGGCTAGTCTAGGAAGCAAAATAAATAAATAAATAATAAATCCCAGGAAAAGAAAGAAAAATCAGTTTTGCGCCATTGCCAAACAAATATATCCCGTGTTCATTTGTTTATTGAGTCACCAGGAATCATGTTTATGGGAGGCTTTGCCTTTTAACCTACAGTCTTTCATGTGTGAAGTTGTGATATTTTAGTACATGACAAGCTGAACTGAAAGAATTCAGGATCTGAGCAACCAAGCAGATGATCAGTGCCCCATATGTGTCTCTATAATATCTCTGATTGCTGCCTGATCAACAAATATGTTGGTGTAAACAAAAAGAGTCTTATTTGTGTAGACAATCTGCATATCTTGTACATGACAGGATTACACATTAGACTCAATGCTGAATAGAATAATAATGCAGGCTAGGCTACGGGCTTTCTTCAGATGCATTTTTGAAGATGGTACCACCAAGCCATAAATTATTCCATCCTGGTGCTGTACAGGCAAATACAGTAAAACTTGTGGGGGAGTACTACAAACAAGAGTGTTTTTTTCTTGACAATATTTTTGGGTTCTCTTTTCCATTGCTTGTTTTGATCACTTTGTACATAATTCACAGACGGTACATCATATCCCTGACAAGTTTTGTCCCTGAGGAGGTTCTGCCTTATTTTCATGCAAAATGAAATTAGCAACATTTTTGAAAAGGTGACAGTTTATATGACTAAAATTGGGATGTTGTTCTATTTGTCAGACTTTTGTATTAATGTAGACTAAAGATCCAATGATGGTTAGCCCTTTGCTACCCTTTCTTGTATTAGACAGTTAGTATTATAGCCTTTGCTATGATCTGATTTGCTATCAAATCCATTCAAATTGTCTTTGCTTATTGTCTTGTTCTTCTTAACAGAGACCCAAGAGGATGGAAGAAATTCTTTTCCCTCTTTCCTTCTTTCCTTTTTATTGTGATATTGTATTATGCTATGTATATTTAGTTTATAATTTTCTAGAGTCAAAGCTGCTTGATCCCCTTGCAGCAAAATGACTATGAAATCATAAAAAGGCCAATATGTTTATTAGAGGCCACAATACATTTTGTTGTTTAAAATGTTGTCCTGTAGTATCTACAGTAGTAGTAAGAGATTTATGTCCAAGCTTAGCAATCTTAATGAGATGTTGTCATCTTTATGTTAAACCAGAATAAGATTCATATACTGTAAGATGATCTACTTGAAAAGATTATGGATTGCCTTTAGGGCCAGATGCCAGGATATCTAGCACAAGAGCAATGGTCTGGTTAATAGCAATATGGTAGTTTAGCACAGAAGGTCTTGAATCAGAGAAAACAGGTTCAAATCCATTTTCAGTTATAAAGCCCACTCTATGATATTGGTTCAGTTACTGCGCTTAGCCCAGCATATTTCATAAATAGTGGGGGGGGGGACTGAAAGAGCAAAGACAGGTTGTAAATCTAAAAATAAATAGATGCCCACATATTCACCATGGTGATTTGTCAGCTTTTCAGCTCTTTTTAATCTTGTGTTTCAGAGGCACTCTGAATTTTCATATTGCAGTATAACATAAAGAAACAAAATTCCATCTTCCTCCTGAATTTTGGGAGATGGAATGGAGACTGAAACAGACCAATCACCAAAATGGTATGGCTTTCTAGAGGTGCCACCGTTGGTTCTAGGGTAAAGTACAAAGTCCAGCACAAACATTTGTTTAGGTACAAGATTTCTGTGCAAGAATATAAGCTTTGTAGGAGTGTTTGAATCCGTCCTTGGTATTTCTAAAGTGATTTGAAAAGTCATTTTTAAAAATGAATTTCATATGGATTTTATTTTTAAAAATTATTTAATTCTTTTTTTAATGTATTTGGCAAAGTCAGACATTTGGTTTAATTGAAGAGGTAGGTGATTCAGTTCAGTGTCTTATATTGCCTTGGTGATTAGGTCTAAATTTATGAAATAACTTTCACATCAAATCTCTGAATCACATATTCATACAAACCACATATTCATACTAATATGTAGAATATAATTTGAAACTTTATCTGTGAATATTTTTCTATCCCCCCCCCCCGTTTCCTTGGCTCTGAAACTGATTAAGGCAGATGCTCTCCATCTAACAACCAACTTTCCATCCATTTCAGCCCCAAAGTCAAAATGGATACCAAAGGTAACCTAGCAGCATCTATGAAGTATCTCAAGTCCCCCAGTACAGTACTAAAACAACTGAGCGAAGGTGGTAGGTTTTCCCCCCAACAAATAAGTTATGGAATATGTTAAAATCTGTGCGAATGTTCTATTCTAGAACTGTGACAGTTTCATTGCATAATGCAGAGATTTAAATTGCTTATTTAAGCTGTGGCCAAACTAGTCAGATCATTCACTCCCTGGAACTTTCACTTCCATAGTGAAAGTTGTCGCCTGTCTTATTTATTCTTGAGCAAATGCTTGTTTCCAGGCCATCACGCTTCTTTATGAAAAGTACACATGAAGGACAAACAACAGACCATTATTAACAATGTTGGCGTTGTTTGAAAAAAAAAAAGCAAAATACCAAGAAACTAAAGCCTCAAAGCAAGGCTGACATTCAGCAAAGAAGGTTCTTGCTAGCAGAGTTTTTACTTACTTCAAATGCTTCAGCTCTACTCTTCTCCTTTCAGTCCTTTGTCTTCTTAGATAACTCATTTATGTTCACGTAGAAGTAAACCCCGAGCAGGAATTTGTAGGAGTGAAGCTTATCAGGTGACAGCTCGATCTCCCGTCCTTTGCACATGAGCTACTGACAGTGATTGGTAATCAGTTTCAGGGAGTTGCTGAGATGTTCTGGCTTCCCCCAAATGGACTTCACCCAGACACTGCAAGATCATTATAAGGGGCACTATGCAATCGTTTCTACAAATATGTGGTAAGGATGCCTTCATGGTATTTGGTCTGAAGAAACAAGAAAAGTCTCATTCACTGAGGAATGACAGTAGCACTTATTTCTTAAAAATGCAGAGTTTAAACGTAAGGGTCAGATCCTAGCAATCCAAATACAGTAGAAATTAATGTTTGCCAATTATCGCATATAGAAGTCTTTTCCATTAGGCATTTTAGGCCAAGTTGAGTTCATTTCCCATAACATCCAACATGCTGGCCACACTTTATGGGGGTTGAAATCAACCAACCTGGAAAGCTGTTAAAACCTATCATGATAATCATAGTTCTTCAAGCTCTTGTTTCTCTGTGGTCTTTGCATGCACCTGGAAAGCAGGTGAAGTGTAGAAGAAAAATATTTAGGGGAGAAGTTGTCACCATCTTCAAAGCTGGCAGGGAAAGAGGTAAATTATGCTCATAGAGAAAGAGGCCCTGCAAGGAAATATGCCATCTAGTTTAGCAAACCAATTCATGAATCTAAAAACTGCAGTAGAAGAAAGTCAGCAAGGACGGTCACTATTCAGTCAGGTTCCAAAGACATAAACAGTTTCATCGATCAAGAGGAGTAAGCACTTCATCATCATCATTTCAAGATTTTTTATTTATTTATTTAATATGGCCACCTATCTCAAATTAATAACTCTGGGTGGCTAACAACGTTGAACAATATAAAAAAACCAGAAAGATAAAAAACCAAAAAGAAAACACAGTATAATATATCTTAGAATCTTAGAATAACAGAGTTGGAAGGGACCTTGTAGGTCATCTAGTCCAGCCCCCTGCCCAAGCAGGAGTCCTTACACCATTTCTGACAGATGCCAGTCCAGTCTCTTCTCGAAAGTCTCCAATGATGAAGCATCAACAACATCTGAAGGCAGTCTATTTCATTGGTTGGTTGTTCTATCAGGAAATTTCTCCTTATTTCCAGGTTGAATCTCTCCTTGATCAGTTTCCATCCATTATTCCTTGTTTGGCCTTCAGGTGCTTTGGAAAATATGTTGATCCCCCCCTCCTCTCTGTGACAGCCCCTCAAATATTGGAACACTGCTATCATGTCTCCCCTGGTCCTTCTCTTCACTAGACTAGCCATGCCCAGTTCCTGTTCTTCATATAATTTAGCCTCCATTCCGCTAATCATCTTTGTTGCTCTTCTCTGCACTTTTTCTAGAGTCTCAACATCTATTTTGTAGTGTGGAGACCAAAATTGGTTTCAGTATTCATATTAAGGTTTTATAGAGTGGTATTAGTACCTCACATGATCTTGATTGAATCTCTCTGTTAATGCAATTTAGGATTGCATTGGCTTTTTTGGCTGCTGTCGCACACTGTTGGCTCATATTTAACTGATTGTCCACTAAGACTCCAAGATCCCTTTCACAGCTATTAAGCTTGGTTTCACCCAATCTATATGTGTACTTTTGGTTTTTCTTGCCTAAGTGTAAGACTTTTCTTTTCTCTACATTGAATTTCATTTTGTTAGATAGGGCCCAGTGTTCACATAAAACAGAAGCTGAGGTAAAAACAGATTCACCCATAACAATATAGCTAACTCCTGGGCTCAACCTTATCTCCTGATCACCTTCAGACCCAGACCCAGAATCTTTAAGACCTTGTATGAAAGGCAGACAGGGTCAGTGCCAATCTGACCTCCAGGAATGTGACATTCCCATGAGTGGGCACTGTAATAGAAAATTCTCTTTTTCTGGGCCCTGCCAATTGACACAATCAGAGTTCAAATTCCCCAGTTACAGGACTAAGCCATAATCATCATGCCTTCCTTACTTGTTTGCCTTCTGCTCAGAGGCAAAAGACGCCACTTCAGCTGAGATTTCCTTGCTTTTTATGATTCCCTTGCTTCTCATGAGTCCTTCTTAGAAGAAATTTACCTGTTTATTATATATTTATACCACCATATAACTCTCAGCCGTGTATTTCTTTGCAACTCCTTTACTTTCAACAAGTTAAGCCAGCTTTGTGGTGTTGTAATTTTGCAGTATTTTATCCTATTTTAGTGCTGATTATTTAAGTATTCTTTGAGGCTTGGAAATCATGGGGCATCTTCAGGAGCAGGTGCCTCAATTGTGTTTCAAAAAAGCAAAAAAATGAAAATGGTTCTCTCCAGTATCGAATCTGATAACATAAGCAAAATGTCTTCCGCTGCTTCCTCATCCAATTTTCACTTCTTCCTATGATAAGGATTTGTCTGAGCAGTTCATGAAAATGGGAAAATTGAAATGAATTTAACACACAAGTTGATGCTTGATATTTACAAACTTATGCTGACTGCTGGGTTAATCATCCCAATCTGCCAAACTGCTCTTTCAGGAAGCAAGAGAGGATGTATGCATTCAAAAAGTATTCAAAATCCCATCACAGAACATTAATCTCCCTTAGTGTCAGTTCTCCATCTCTTATCTTAAAACTATGGCATTAAGGCTATAAATCACATCAGCAAATTTGCAAAAGTAATTAGAAAAAGTAAAAAAAATGAATGTTTAAATGTTTGTTGCACAGAATGGCAGATTTGTTTCCTTATATTATCCACTGACACCTCAGGCTCAGAACTGCAGTGAAAACTTCATATGGTAGGCATGTAAAATGCTAGAGCAGGGGTTTCCAAACAGGGATGTTCAAATCACCTGGGGGTGCGAGATGATATTCCAGGGGGTGCGAAAACGTGGGTTTTCAAAATTATAGTGTATATGCATAATTCGTTGATGTTACTTCGAACTTCTGTAAGGGGTGCAAGAATATATCAGAAGCGTTCTAGGGGTGTGGGGTATAGAAAAGTTTGGGAGCCGCTGTGCTAGAGAATTCAGGGCAGCAGAAACAGGCTGCCTTACTCCCATTACAGGAACTTGATTGGAAACATATTTGTATTACTGTATTTCCCATTAAAAGTCCTGCTGCAGCAGTTTCAATTAAAAAACATATTTACTGTTAAAGCGATAAATTAAAACTATTAATAAAGCCCAGATGAGGACATTTTTGCAAAAAAAAAAAACCACAGTACAAAATGTGAAATAAAAATCATTAGGATAAACATTAAAACAATAACAGAAAGTAAAACCAGCCAGCCGAAGCTTCCAAATGCTTTTCAAGGACAGCCCCATGTAGAATACATTACAATAGTCGAATTGGAATGACTAAGGCATGAGTGACCAACAGCAGTACCTCCTAATCTAGGAATACAATATATATTTGTACAAAGACCCTCCTGGCCAGAAACAAGTGACTCTCATGGCTCCAGTCCAGGAAGACCCCCAGATTGCATAACAAACTCCCTCTGGCTGACTAGTTTACGGAAAATCACCAGACACAGATGGCCCCAAGCCTCACAGCCACTCTTGTTAAGAGTTAAGACAAAACTGTTTCCTCACCATATAGATCTTCATGTCCACAAGACACTAGGGAAACATTTCAGGAGCATCACCCTCATAGCCCAGCACAGAAGTGTACAAACATGTACAAAAAGTGTACAAATGAATGTCATCAGCACCATGATAAACCCTCACCCCATGAAGACTTTCACCTAGGGCAGGGGTAGGCAACCTTGGCTCTTTTATTATTTTATTATTTATTTTATTTTATTTTATTTTATTTTATTTATATACCGCCCTTTCCCGAAGGACTGAGGGCGGTTTACAGGGTACTTAAGACATTGATACAAAAATTAAAAACAATTTTTTTATCACTCATGAACTTCAACTGACTCAGGAATTCTGGGAGTTGAAGTTCATGAGTCATAAAAGAGCCGAGGTTGCCTACCCCTGACCTAGCGGATTACCTGGGATCAGGGTGAAATCCTAGAGAATTCAGGATTTCTCTTTCAATCCATTTGCATATCTGGACTCATTCCTGACCACACACTTTGCCGCAAGAGTGTGTAAGCAGAGTTTGTAACTAGTCAAAAAGGAGAGGGGAAAAAAGTTCTGAAAGCAAAGCAGCAAGGTCAATGTGGAACACTTTCTTACAGTTAGCAAATTGTATCTGAATGTGATAAATGGAAAGTAAGGTCATTTTAAATGCTTTTTTTTTCCAAACTCGGGAAAGTCTCATTAAAGTGCAACTAATCCGTTAAGCTAAATTCATAGAAAATGAAAAGGGTCTTTCCAGTATTTTATGAGTCATGGTAATAAAAAAATACCTTTGCTTCAGCACCTTCTCAATTAATAAATTCAAGCTCTTTTTTTTTTTGCTCAATGTCTTTTCCCTTCATTATAAACTTTGCAGTTTGCAGGGGAAAGTATTCTCTGAGTATGGAAATAGCGCAAGTTATCTATTAAGAATATGAAAAGTAGATCTTCAGAAAAGTTGCACTTTGCTTCTCAGAGGAGAAAAATCAGTGTACCTGAGTTGTTTTCCTTGTAGGAGGATTAGCAGCTACATTTTCCTGAGCATAGATTCATAAGATCATCGAGGGAGTTGCCAAGTCAAGTTCTTTATTACATAGCACAATCCTGCCTGCATTAACATCTCTATTTTGTTAAGACTGTACTAAAAGGCATCTGTGATATATTCATTGCCAACGTATGCCATTGATTCAAATAGTTTTATGCATGCAAAAGGCTCTAAATGTTCACTTACACAACGGTATTTACTTTACATTGGGTGAAGAATTTTTTGTAACCTGAATATGGGCTCTCTTTTTTTGGTGATTAAAGACCAAAGGGTATGGCATATCATTATTAGAGAAAAATGATTGTTTTTCTTACCTTGGATAATTCTAAAGTAGGGTCTTTTGCTGATTTACGGAGGCAAAACCTATCTGAAAGTGTTGTTTTTTTTTCCAGAAACAACCAGAATATTATTCTTGCAAGATTTGATGATCTGAAATTCTTTTCAATAGCATAATTTTGTGGTACTTTAAAAAAAGATTTAGAGATTATTTTTGGCCTAGGGATAATACTTACCCATACTTATCTTATATTTTGCATCCTAAATTTCTAGTAATTTATCCTAAAATAAATTTGCTGAGAGTGTTATTTATTATCCAACCTATCCCTAGATTTTTCCATCTGTGTTTTCTATTCCATATCCCATTTAATTCTCATTTTAACTTCTTTGTTGGTTTTATTCTCATCTTTCTTGCTTCTTTTTCAGCTGAACTCTGGAATCTGGAATCTATGTCTGTAACCCATTATTCATTTTTAATCATAAACCTTGTTGGCAAATTGTACAGAACTTGAAAAAAAAGCAGTCTGCAAATCAGATTAACTTTCTCAAAATTCTATTCAGATCATAAATAATAAAGATACATTTATATATATGAATAAAAACAGGATTAGGTTACTTCTGGAGAATTTAAAATTGAAGAACAAATCTTTCAAAAGATGTTTGCTCTCTGAAAAAGGACAAAGAACTTTGCTAAAACAAATACTTCTTTAGCACTGGACAGTGACATGATTTAAGAATGGAAATTGAAATAAACATCAAGTTCTCAATTAATCTATGTTATATTTATTTTTTTAAAAAAATCTACACATTAAACATACTTTTAAATATATTGCTCATTTGATTTTAATTTAATTAATCTTTGCAGAAAAATTGCCCAGGCATCAATAGTTACATTTTGGGTGGAATATGGGGTTTACCCTTACAGGAAATCCAGTCACAAAACAATATTATATATTAGCACCATATAATACTTTTAAAGAGCGTTCTCTTTAAAGAGCATTATGCAACACTTGGGAAGCATGTGAACATGGGCTGTGCATAGCACCTATTATCTAATATATGAACTTTTTCATCAGAATATCAACAAGCAGCCTTACTTTTTAAAGATAATCCTTTCTTTTGTCAAGAAAAATTCTATATGTATGATGACGGGCGATAAGATGTAACTTTACTTTGTAGACACCTCTGAGCTCCAAATGCTGAAGCAGTCCGCTCTGAGGTGATATATGGAAAATAATGAGGCATTTCACCATTTACCCCTCATGCCGAAAGCACAGATGCCACTGCTTTGCTTTGGTGGCATATTTCTGTACGTGCAGAAAATTGTCCAAATTCAATGAAGCAGCTAATCTTCTATAGTCCTTAATCAAAATAAAAGGTTCCTTTGAGCCTCATACAAATTTTTAATGGTCAATGAGCTCAAATGCTCTACTTCTCTGCATTGAGGCACTGCCTACAGATCTTGCTTTCTTGTGTCCCTGCTCGAATAGAAAAGCTAGCACCATGCTGCTATGGCTGTTGAATAAATCCATTTCTAAAGGAAACATCGGTTGGAGCTAAATATTTTATCTGGCTGGAATGGGATGAAAAGCAAACTTCCTGCAGCCACTCCTTCCCTGATCAATTTGTTCTCTTCCTTGCCAGGATGATTTTCCTAGAGACAGAACTGCAGGCTCAAAGGTTTATTTCTCATTGCTTTTATTTCCTTAGTGGGCCTATCCTTCCAAACTTCTTGTTTCATTTTTCAGCACACCAGCTGTTAATCCACCCCAAAACTTGTTAAGGAAGCAAGCTAGCAATGTTTAGGAGGTCTAAAGCAAGCAAATTTTCATCTCCTTAAATTGGCCAAAAGAATATGCTTTCACTGCAAGGGCTTTAAGTGACTGTCCCCTCTCTTATCTACAGTATGGTACATAGCATCAACTGTATTAATGGTGATTTACTAAAGTAGGAAAGGAAACAATTCTCTGTACTGCAGTTTACAATCTAGGGACTACAACAGAAGAGGGAAAAAGCTAGGAGCAGTAAACAGCTAATTATTTCCGTTTTTTTTTTAAATTGGTTGAAAAAAGTAATGCATGAGGACTAGAAATTATCCTATCTCACTGTGACCTGTTTCTCAAATTTAGGTAGCCAATATGACCTTTAATGGCACTCGTTCATGCAGGTGGGAGTTCTAATAGCCAGTATACATTTTTTACCTCAGGAAGTTTCACTTATATTCAAACACAGCAGCAAATTGTATCCATTATGTGGATCCTAGTTTCTGTGGGAATGGAAAATAGTTCCTGACCATTTTCCTATGGCACCCTTCTATGTACTTGAACATTGGTGTCATGTGACAGCATCTTCCCTCAGTTTTCTTTTTTTAAGACTGAATATCTGAAATTTCTTATAAGACATATGCTAAAGTCCCAGTATCACCTTTGTCATCATCCTCTGACAAAGGATGGTGTTTTAACCTGCCAGGATCCTTTGAAATGTGTACCTAGAATCATACAGTGTAATCAAGAATGGTCTCAGGAGTGCAGCTAGAAGAGTGGAAAAGAATAAGGACTTCATAGGTCTTGGATTGCTGCTTCTAACACAGCCCAGAACCTTGTTGACCTTTCTAGTGTCTATTTCATACTGCTTGGCGCGTGTTCATGTCCAAGTATTGCTGCCAAATCAAGAATTCATTCTATATGTATATAATGGAATGTGGGAATGACTTCGAGAGACAGGAGGAATTATTATTATTATTATTATTATTATTATTATTATTATTATTATTATTATTATTATTATTATTATTATTATTATTATTATATTGGAAGGGACCTTGGAGATCATCTAGTCCAAACCCCTGCTCAGGCAGGAAACCCTATACCATTTCAGACAAATGGCTGTCCAGGCTCTTCTTAAAAACGTCCAGTGTTGGAGCATTCACCACCTCTGGAGGCAGGTTGTTCCACTGGTTAATTGTTCTGTCAGGAAGTTTCTCCTTAGTTCTAGGTTGCTTCTCTCCTTGATTAGTTTCCATCTGTTGCTTCTTGTCCTGCCTTCAGGCACTTTGGAGAATAGCTTGACTCCCTCTTCTGTGTGGCAGCCCCTGAGATATTGGAACACTGCTATCATGTCACCCATAGTCCTTCTCTTCATTAGACTAGACCAGACATGTCAAACTTGTGATGTCACGTGACGTCATGCAACGTATCGGGATGATTTTGCCATTGCTGGCAATGGGGTGGGCGCGGCTTCCACATGATGCATCCGGCCTGCAGGCCAGCAGTTTGACATCCCTGGACTAGACATTCCCAATTCCAGCAACTGTTCCTTATTTGTTTTAGGTTCCAGTCCACTGATCATCTTTGTTGCTCTTCTCTGTACTTTCTAGAGTCTCAACATCTTTTTTATATCGTGGTGACCAAAACTGGATGCAATATTCCAAGTGTGGCTATAGACTAGACAACCATCATGCAAAAAATATCTCAGCCCATCGAAGAAACAAGAAAAAGGAACATGGGAAAAGTCTTAGAAGGGACTCTTCCTAGTTTTAGGGAAGGGAAGGAAGGGACGGGAGGGGAGGGGAGGGGAGGGAAGGGAAGGGATTTTCAGACTTGTTCGATTTTGTTACTTTAATCTTACAATAAAGGTAGTGTTAGTACTCATGGTATGTGCATCTTGTCTGGACTTCCTCAAAGAGGTATAGAGTGGGTCTTATTTTTATGCTCCCTAAATGTCATAAGTATATTTCTTCCTGTTGAAGGATATCTTGTAACCAGTCTCCATGTAAATAACAATAAATAATAAATTCCCCTGGACTTAAAAAGCTGTCAGAGAGAAAGTTTCCAGTTTGAACTTTTAACCTGACCTGTTAATTTTTTAATTTATTATGTAAGGCAAATTCAGTTATGAGAAAACCATGCATTTTCTGAAATGCAGGGTAACCTGGAACCGTTTTACCATCTCATGCATTGTTTATCAAAATAAGGGCGCAACTACAAAATGGCTTGGTTTATACAAGACTTGTAGTTGTAGTTGTCCATAAACAGGATATAATACAGCTTAGCAGAGAACTTGGCCTATGGACTAAATTGCTTATTTGATGTCTCATTTAGTTTGCTCTAAATAGTTACTCCTTTCAGTGTTCTTTCTATTCGGCATATATTGGGTTTTTCTACCTTCTGAGGAAGGCTGGATTCAGACTACAGATCATGTCGTGAATTATTACTCTCCAAAGTGCTTGTTTTTGTCCAGGCTTTTTTAAAGTCCTTGCTCATCATAGCATGGATTTATTCTTTGAGGGAGTGATTCCGTTGATGACAGAATCTGGTAAATGCCTGCTCAGAAACACATCCCGTGACTTCAGTAAAACCTCCTCCCAAGTAATTGGATAGCAACAAACACTTGCCTGGAGTGACTTAAAGCAGCTGCCAGTGCAGATGTGCATATCAGCTGCACACTAAAGGTATTTCAAACTGTCAGTTACATATGAAGAATGAGTGAAGTAGCCAAACTCATACAGATATTGATTTTTAAATGAAATGGGCTGGTCTACCTCTTATCTGTATTAATGAGTAACAGCTCCTTGAATGCACTGCAGTATGAAGGAACACTCTAAGCACTCAGATCCTGTTGCCACTCTTCTACATACAGTAATGTTGCTCCTGCTCTCCATATGATGCACTTAGTTTGCACATAACGGTTGCTTTGAGAGTGACTTTCCAAGGCCTGGAACTCACTGTTTCCATGACTTCTTGTCTGTCTGAAAATTTCTCATTGTACCTTCCGATCCTTTGATGTACTGATGCAGAAAAAAAATATAAGACTCAAAATTGAGGGGCTGGCAGGACAATCAGTTAAGTTTCCAGGCAACTCAAATCCTGGGAAAGAGAAGCATGACAAAGCACTGATGGAAAAAAAAATCAGAACTGCTGCAGAACACAAAGCAACAAAGCATTATTCTTTTAGGTTTAGCACTGGGCGTTAATAAATAAAGCAAAAAAGAACCAAAGATCAAACTTCCACTCTAGTAAAGATTTTATAGGAGTGTGTGGTGTGATCAACACTAGAATATTATGAAATCTTCCTACTATTGTATGTCATAAATGATATTACAGAACTGGGAAAAGATACCCAAAAAGAAAATCCAGCCAAAATTAGTTGGGAAAACACAGAAGATCTTAGGTTATAGAAACACCAGAGTAAAGTTATATACTGTATGCTATATAAAATCTTACAGAGTTAAGACTTAAGAGAGCTATACAAATTCATGTATAACATAGAAAATGCGCTAGAGAATTTAAAAGATCAGATAAACTCATGTAGTGCAAGACAGTCATATAATTCCTAGATATCATTATTTGTTTTCATTTTCATTGCCATGTATTTTGAGAACCAGAAAAGTCTACAGAGTAGTCTGGCTGCCAGCAGTTGCTAGTTCATTTAGTTCACACTGTCATGCTATCCATGAAGAGGTGAACTAGCTTCACACTCCTATGAATCCTGAATAGGATTTGCACCTCACATGGCATCTGCCAGGACTCTCTGTATACTCTGTCTTCTCTGCTCAGTGTAACTGCAGGGTCCTGGCTGCATAGCAGGGTCCTGACTGTGTTGTGACCGGCTGTAAGCTGAGGTCATATACCGGTTCAATATCTGATTTTTTAAACATAAACAATGCTACGTTTCAATGGTTAGATGGCCCAGTCATTGGTATTTGAACATAGATTTTTTTTTAACATTTACATTTTATTGGGTTCTATAATCTAGTTGAAATATTAATATATATTGCTAGTCAATGCAAGGTACGCCATATGCTAAATAAATAAATAAATCATTATTTGTGAGACCATCTAACTCTTGAAGGTTTCTACCGGTAGGCCCAACAGAGTAGGCATAATTCAGGTCTCCTGTATCAAACATTGATGACTTGATGACTTATGGGACTGAGGAGGTGTGCCTATTCAATCACAATACCTGCCATAGATTCGCCTCTGAAATTTGGATAGCCCTTTCCTTCCTGGTCTTCTGGAAGGCTATGAAAATTTGGCTTTGCCCTCAAGTCCTAGGGTCAAGATGTTGGGGAGGGGAGTCCAACACCTTTGCATGTGCCTATGGAACTGCTGTGTGGTTCCTCAATTCTTACATTGGACTGGATTAATTTAATGGACTATAGTTCTTTATATTCCCTTTATGTGCATTGTTTGCTGCCCATAGTTCAATACATAAAAATGATAGGCAACTAAAACAAATAATTAATTAAGTAAGTAAGTAAGTAAGTAAGTAAGTAAGTAAGTAAGTAAGTAAGTAAAGTAAATATATACATACATACATACATACATACATACATACATACATACATTTTCTTGAGACTAGTTTGAATTTATGGGAAGCATAGTCTTGCATCCATGTCTTTGGAACTCACATCACTTTTGCTTTGCTGCTATGGGGCCAGGCAGGTTATTCTTTTAATATTTCTGCTATAAAAACAGTTTTTCCCAGCCATTGAAAATACAATCTGTTTTGAGGCAGTTCTTGAGGCAACAAATATCATGCTTTAATACAAGAATTTTGTCAGAAATGGATTGGTTGTTCCCATTTTTTTAACTCCTCCAGTGATGTGGCCATTACTGTTTCAGTGAAGAAGCCCTACAGGTTTCTATTGGAGAAAGTCAATCTAAAAAGAATTGTGTTTCGATGCTGATTTATTTATTTCACATATAAGCTATGCTTGAGAACTTAATACTTTCATTTTGTTTGGATGTTTAGTACATTTTGCTACTGAGCAGCCATCACTTTTTCAGGTTCTTTAAATAGAGCTGTAAGAAGTTTAGATGAACATAGAGTCCCATACATTAAATTTGGCTTTCCCCAGATTAGAATAATGGTACGCTAGATCATTGAAGGATTGCAAGCCAACATGTCAATAACTTCTCCAAAAACATCCCCCAGTGGAAGTTAGATCTTCCTTTTAGTTAGCTCTTATAGTAATTGCTAGAAAGGGAGGGCAGTGATTTGAGACTAGCCGAAGAAGCAAGCCTAAAATCCTATGCATTAAAAGGGCTTATATAATTACAGAATGAAGGGCAATCTAATTATATGATTATTTTCTTAATACAGAGGGTATGAAATAGGAAGCTATGACAAATAGGAAATCGGTTCCTGCCAAAGGAGTATTCTGGAAGCCTGTAGGGTTTATCTGGTAGTGAAAGCCAGTAATGGAAAGTTTGCAAACTTAATCTCCAGCTCTGCAGCAAACTAATCCTTCTGTATTTATATTAATCTTTTCAGCACAGATCAAAAAGCACTTACTTTTCATTTTGATCTCTGAGCCAGAAAATGCAATGTTGGGGTTTAGCCTTTGTTGTTGGTATAAATATGAGCACTCCAATACCTTTTCTGGAAGGCTTGCCAGCCTCACCAAAACTTTGTTCAGATTCTGACCAATCAGGATTGATTTGCAGTTCTCTGTGTACATACAGGACGTCTGTAGCTACCTTCAAATCAGAATGGTGTTATTTGATTGATAATACTTCTATTATCTTACACTAAGGTGAAATAACTTTTGTATCCAAACAGATACTATGGTCAGTAGTGAAGACATCTTGCCTAAAGCCACACAGTAATGTGTTGGCTTAATGAGGATTTGGTTTTGTTTCCCCCCCCCCCCTCTTGACAGGAATCAGGGTGTGAAGCCTCCAAAATTCATACCCAGTGTGGAATTCAAATATGTGACAAACCAGTTCTCTGTGTGGATGCTGCTTCCGGAAGTCCATTCTGGGCCTGGGCAACAAATAATTAGCTACTGGTTCTGCCGAAGTGGTGCGAACTGGCTGAATCCCACCACTGTTCAGACCCATTCAGTAAAAGGGTCTAAAAGGAATGTGAACATGTTCTCCTTTCTGATTGCACCTTTGGTCTCTGCATTGGGAATTTATCATGCTTGGCTGTAACATACTAATTAGAACCTGGGCAGAGGGATCTATGCATTTCATTAAGTCCCCAATCTGCTCCCTTTTAATCAAGCAATTAGGGTTTTGGGGCAATATACGACCTTAAGGTGGCAGTATATAGTATTTCATCTGTGATATGGTCAGGTCTGTGCACTCATCAGTTCCTTATGTTTGCTTATATTTTATTGAAACAAATATTGAACAAGTAATGGCTAAATTAGAGAATGAACTACAGTATTAGCAAGAGAAGACATAGACAGAAGAGAAATTCTGTAATAAAATATCTGCATTTAGCAAAGCAAAACAAATCCAGTTATTTTATGAAATGGAAATTTTTTTCTCCTCAACTACTTCAGAACCTTGCCTACACGGGGAGCTCTTGTATATATATGGGCTGGAGCATCTATTATGCACTTCAGGAAGGAAAGCATAATGAGACAGTGCTTGACAGTGATAATGTGTTTCCATAAGAAGTTTCTGCCTAAGACAGATGATGGAAATACAGACCATTATAATATAGTTCATAAGATAGCTAGAGCAGGAGGCTCCAACCTCTGGGCTATGGCCCATTATTGGGCTACGACCTATTAGCAACCGGGCCATGGGAGCAGCGGGCTGCTGTGCACGCACACATGCGCAGCCAGACTCATGCAAGCAATGGGTATGTGCACATCAGCCCACCACTCACACGAGTCAAGCTGTGTGCACACGTACGCCCATCACTCCCATGTCCCAGTTCCCCTGTCCTTTCCCCCAGCCGGGCTGCCAAGTCACAAAGGTTGGGGACTGCTGAGCTAGAGTATATGTCAAGCCAATTGTAACTAAGCACATGTCAAAGCATGGGAAATATAGATTTGTTTTTATTTATTTACAGGTATTTGTATACTACTATTAAAAAGATTTCTGGTTTACAATACTATAAAATAGAACATCGTATGTTACACCAGGGATCCCCAGTGGCGCAATGGTTAGAATGTAGTATTGCAGGCTAACTCTGCCCACAGCCTGGAGTTCAATCCTGACAGGGCCCAAAATTGACTCAGCCTTCCATCCTTTCTGAGGTCAGTAAAAAGAGGACCCAGATTGTTAGAGGCAATATGCTGGCATTGTAAACCACCCAGAGAGTGCCATAAAGTACTGTGGGTGGTATATATATATCTAAGTGCTATTACAGCTAGTCCTGTCTCAATATAGACAGTCACCAATATCAACACCAAAAAATAACATGCCTCAAAAATGAGAAGAACCAAAAAGCTGTATAAAAATCTTTTGTGAGAAACTAACCAGGATGGTGCTTGATGTACCATCAAAGGCAGGTTATTTCAGAGTCCAAATCACCACAGAGTTCTCAAGACAATAACTCCTTCCATCTCTTAGTGGAAGGAACCCTCAGTCCTCTCACTATCACCTCGGATCAGTTCACCAAGGAGACCTATTTTGAAGGAGATTAATTTGGCAGTGAATCTTGCAGAACCATCATTGATTTGAGCCTAGAAATATATCAACAGCCAGTGCAGTAACTGATATATAGACACTATATTACATAATGATTTCTTTTAGTTGCTGCACTGAGGTTTTACATTATCTTGTAATTGCTACAACTTAGCAATTCTAGGTATACTTTTCTCAGCCCTAGGCAACAGGATGTATTGACCAAGTTGTTGCACTTTATTATACAAAGATACAACATGAAATGCCTTCCTTCTAAGGCTGAAACAAACAATACAAGGCATTTAACTTTGGGCTTTAAAAAAGATTATTGTTTTTATTTTAAATGTATCTTTTTCTGCACGTGACAGGTGCATTGAAGTTCCAGTCCTTGAATTCACTTTAAACAATGCAAGGAAAATGAATGGTCTAAGAAATGGGATGCAGGTGTGTTCAGCCTTCATGTTAGAAGTGTCAAGTAAACTTAATTAAAGGCAGAAGGTGGCTAGATGCTTTCCAAGGATGGACACCTGTGCAGGGAAGCTGACAACAAACTAGAAGGAACCCAGAGTAGTTTCTTTAACCCCAAATCTGGGCAAATTCTTCTTCACATCTGGTAAGATGATTATGGACCATGTAAAATGTACTTGAAATCTCTTAACTAGTGTAAAATGTAGCAATCAAATCATGGATATCCAATCAAAGCATGGATTTCCAAAAAGCGTGTGGATGACAGAAATCTCTGGAAAGTAAAACTTTTTTTCAGCAATTAAAGCAGAAAGAGACATCCTAGGTTGCTAAGACCTTATATAGGAAGAGAACGTGACTAGACATAGGCAAAATCTTCTTGGACCCAATTATTGCTTATTCGGTTAAACATGGTTTAAAAAGTCTGTACTTAATGTGTGTGAACCCAGATGATATTTCATTCATGGATACTTGCTAGAGCTGCCAGACTGGCAAACATCTGGACAAATAATAGAAGGATAGAGACATGCAGTGGTTTTCTGGATTTTTATAGCCCAGTTTGTTAGCCCTAATACATCCAAAACTAGTTTCTAAAATTACTGCTTTGGCAAATATCACTAAAAAAGGGGAGAAAATAGCAGATGAGTTGGTTACTTTTAGCAGGAAACATCTGAAGTTAGATTTAGAGTCTCTGGACCCCTTTTATTCAAGTAAAAGCATCATATATAAAGATGTTCTTAAAAAAACCCTGAATAATAGAACTTATAAATTAGCCATTAAATAGTTTAATCCTGTAACAAACTTTGTTTTTCAGTATGATTAAATATTGGCCCATTAAGTATATTATTATTATTCAGTGAGGAGTCCTTGGTGCTCTCTGAGTTTGCTTGTATTCTTGCAGATGTTTCATTACCCTACTAGGTAACATCATCAGTGCTAGTCCGTGCTATTATTCAATGGCATAAGTAATAGGAGGTCTGCAAATATGTCTTCTTGATCATCCACTTTTATCAAAATGATGAAAGCAGCATTGTGTCAATTGCAGTGAAAGCTCTTCCCCATTCCTACATACATGAACACTAAGGTGGCAGGATTTGAATCACAACACTGTTTTTTTGCACAACACTGCTTTGTTTTTGTTACCCCTGAAGACATTGATGATGCTGCTCTGGCTACTTGAAACTAATCTTACTGACGATTAGTTTAGACATGTTGTTCGTTAGTTTTAAATCATCTCTCTGTGTTTCTTCTGGCTAGGAATGCTGAACTCTGAGCCAGGAATCAGCCATGAAGAATATGTCATAGGAATTTGTTAAATTTCCCTCATAATGTTATTACCTTTTGAGGGACAAAATAATTGGAAGGTACTTAAAAGGTTATCTAGCCCTATCCCTTGCCCAGTGCAGGATTCACTGCAGCAGGGGTGTCAAACTGCCAGCCCACAGGCAGGTTGCATCATGCGGAGGCCCCACCCACCCCAGTTCCGGCAATGCGAAAAAAGTCACGATATGGCACAACACATCACATGATGTGGCAAATTTGACACCTGTGCACTACAGCATCCCTGACAGAAGCATCTCTGTTTGCAGAAGAACTCACTATTTTGCAGGAATTTTTTTTTTTAAAAAAAAACCTGGTTGACAACTCTTATAATCAGGATGTTTATCATGCACCTTCCTGAAATTTAATATACTTGTTACAGTCCTGCCCTCTGGGGGAATAGCAAATAGGTTCTTTCCCCTTTCTGTGTGATGGAATCTTCAGATAGTTAAAGAGTGCTATCATGCATATACCCTAGGTTGTCTCTTCTGTAAGGTAAACACACCCAGATAATTTAAATGCCTTAATCTTTTAATCCGCACAGAGCTTAATTTCCTACTAAGGAACTTATCAAAGAAATAGATAAGTTTAGTCTGGCATGATTTGCTTGCGATAAACCATGCTAGCTCCTGTTGTAGCGTGCTGATCCAAATACTTATAAATGTGGTGTTTAATAATTAATGTAGGCTGAGAGGTCTGTAATTTCCTAAGTTTCTGTCTTTCCTTCTTGAAGTTGGGGCTATTCTACTTTCCCCGCCAGTATTCTTGAATCTCATTAACCATCTGAGAACTTCTAGATGTCCCAACTAGCTCTGTAGTCACTCTGCTTGTTCCTTCAGTACTGTGGGATTCATTCCATTAAAATTGAACAAGAGTCTTAAGAGTCTTGAATTAATTTAAACTAGCTAAGTTCTTTCTCTTACTCTCTTCAGGTCTGTCCTAACATGTAGTTCGTTTCTTGTCCCAGTGATAAAACAATGCTTGTTTAAGGCTCCATTTCCCTTCTGAGAAACTCAGATGTAAATAGGAGTTTAAAAATTCTGCCTTCCCACTATCTATTGTATCAGTTCGCTACTTTCTTCTTACAAGAAATATACAACCTCTTTAGTTTTCCTACAACAAAATCTTTATGTTATTTTTGGTCACTTACAAGCCCTAGCATCTCATTCTGAAATTTAGCCATTCTAACACAGTTCCTATCGTTTGTTGAGGCTACCCCATATTCTTCAGTTATATGCCCATCCTTCCATTTCCTCTTCAGTATTTTAGAAAGCTGTTTCTGAAAATTGCTTCAATTTCTTTTTCCTATAGAAAGTGTTTGCAATTGTAACTTGAATATCTTGTTGCATAGGATTTCAAGTCATTAGACCAGGCGTGTCAAACTGCCAGCCCGCGGTCTGGATGCGTCATGGCGAAACAGCGTCCACCCCATTGCTGGCAATGGGGGGAAAGTCCCGGTACGTGGCACAACATCACGTGACATCGCAAGTTTGACATGCCTGCATTACAGCATTGTACAATGCAGTGCCTCCTCCATTTTTGTTGGGTGCATTTCCTTTCAGTTTGGCTTTAGCTTAGACTTGGGTTTCCCCTTGATCCTTGATCACCAAGGATTTTACTTTTTAAAAATAAAATATTCACATATTGTAATAATGCAGATGAAGTTGCTCTTGTTCATTATTTCCTAAATGTTAATCAGCAATCTTTGTGAACTTCCATTATCACCACAATGGAGAAATGCTACCATCTTTCCTTAAATGCCTTTTGTATTGCTGAAAGCAATACATTATATGACCTCCTATTTTCATATCTCTATTTAAAAAGAGTCAGATCTGACTTTAGAATATTTGTCATTTCCACTCCTTTTTTCTTCAACTGGAATGTTTAATTAGCAATAATTCAAGCAGGCCCATTTCTATTTTGGAAAATGAAGATGAGGAATGGGAATGAGGTTGCTGGTTAACCTCCTTTATAAAGCAGATGGAAGGAGGACAGCTTGTACAAATATTTTACTGCATAACCTCCAAAATATTGCCATTTGATTATAGCCAAAGCTGACCAGCTAAATTGAGTGCTGGTTCAGGCAATTACAGTAGTCCATGCTGAAATTTCAAGACAAAATCTGGATCTTTGCCACATTTTTTTTTATTGAAAAGTTTTACAATACATTTTTTAAAAAGACAAAACCCCTCCCAACCCCCTCCCCTCTCCCCAACCCTGCGTAAACTTTACATTTCTCACCCAAATCTTTTCCCAAGTATCCATTGTAATGACTTCTTGAAAATTCTGAGCCCACTTTATCATACAGTCTTTGCCACATTTTTAAGTGGAAGCAACTTTTAATTCTGTGTCTTGGATAGTAATAAAATCAAGTCTAATGCTATCAAAAATGCTGTTTCTTTTACTGTCAGAATTATTGTACTCCATACATTTCTTATTCATGTTTTCAAACTACTGTTGGCAGCTCTCTGCATAAATATGAGATGCAGTGGACAGGGTACAGATGTGAACAGGATACAGATGTGAATATAATGGCCATCAACATCTCATGAACTTCTTATGGAGATCACAATAATCAAATAAACATGCATACATACATATATACAGATAGTCCTCAACTTATGACCACAATTGAGGTCAAAATTTATGTTGATAAATGAAACATTTGTTAGGTGAATTTTGCTCCATTTTATGACTTTTCTTGTCCCAGTTGTTAAGCGAATTACTGCAGTTGTTAAGTTAGTAGCACAGTTGTTAAGTGAATCTGGCTTCCCCATTCACTTTGCTTGTCAGAAGGTTGCAAAAGGGGATCACATGACCCTGGGTCACTGTAACAGTCATAAATATGAAACAATTGCCAAGCATCTGAATTTTGATCATGGGGATGCTGCAATGGCCATAAGTGTGAAAAATGGTAATAAGTCACTTTTTCAGTGCCATTGTAACTTGGAACAGTCACTAAACAATATATAAGGTAGACCGGACTTACAAACACCAGGAGAGGACATCGAATTAATACTACCAACAATGCTGGCACATCTTTGCGAGCTGGAACAATGGCACTGGATGCAGGAGATATACCTAGGCATGACAGTGGGGAGAATATTGAGGCGGAAGTGTTAAATGACCACACACCGCAAGACAAACATTCTCAGTGGGGGGGGCAGGCAGGGAGAGGCAGAGCAGTCAAATGCAAACGGATGTCAGTTAGCACAATACAAACAGACTTCAGTTCAATTTCTGAATAGCAATAATGACTGTCTATATACAAGCAATGGAGAAAGCTATCCTGGTTTTTTTGCAGGATGAGTCAAACTGAAGCAAAAAAAATTGCAGCAAAGTACCAGCATGGTAGTCCCAAAAGTGCTTTTTCAAGCAGAAACTGGACTTGCTTGTTTTTCTTTGAAGACATTTTGCTTTTCATCCAAGAAGCTTCTTCAGCTCTGACTGGATGGTGGGGAATGAAAGGATTCTTCTATTCCCCACCATACAGTCAGAGCTGAAGAAGCTTCTTGGATAAAAAGCAAAACGTCTAACAAGAAAGTCCAGTTGCCTCTTGAAAAAGCACTTCTGGGACAACCATGACCTGGATGACTGAGAATCTCCATAGACAACCCGTATGGCAGACATGTCAAACACAAGGCCCGAGGGCCAGATCTGGCCCGCGAAGTGGTTTCATGTGGCCCGCGAAGCCATCCTGGAAACAGTGAGGGAATGGCCCCCACTGCCTTGGCCCGGACCCAGAGACCCTCCTTCCGCCAGAGACCCTCAGATCTGTCCCACTCCTGCCCAGGCCCCCATAGGCACCCTTGATGCGAACGATGTAGAGCTGGCCATGCCCACCCAGTAGGCCATACACACTCTAGCCACGCCCACCCAGTAGGCCACGCCCACCCTGGCCATACCCACCCGGCCCCCTGAGGGCAACCGCAATGCTGATGCGGCCCTCAATGAAATTGAGTTTGACACCCCTGCCGTATGGTATTTGTTCAGATCTACCCAGGGCTGCCTTAGTGTCATATCTCACAGGTTTTAAAACAAGAATACAAAATAATTTCCACTACAAATTTACATGACGGCTGTTATTTCCCTCAGGAACCCATGAGATGTTACTGAGCACTATGTTTGACAGGTATTTAATTCTGGCCCCACTCACTTCCCCCACTTCCACATTCTGTCTACTGCATCCCACAGGTTCAAGATGATAGATGCCAATGATAGAAAACATCAGCAAAAATGTAGAGCATACAGGACTAAAATGCTAGAAAAGTGGTAACAATTCTGAAGACCAGCGACAAAAACAAGAATAGCCCTTTCATTTTCTAAAACATTTGCAAATGCTGCTCAATTGATTTGACACAAACCCCATGAATTTCAATTATGATCAGACTTTATTGTAAATGAAGGTCGAGTTAGAGAATAGGATTCTCTGCAGTTATAACCTTTCAAATGGCATTAAAATTGAGCAACCAAAATGTTCTATCTCTGCAAAGTACTCTATGTATAATAAAACCCAATTTATTTCAGTTGTCCATCTTTATTCTTCTCTGTCATAAAACCAAAAGGGAAACCTAGGATATTTTTCAAACCACACATTTAGCTAAATCACTATGGCCTAAATGATATTTTATGGAAGATTAACAATTGGTTATCTTTCAAGAACTGAGAATGGCAAATACATCTCTAGGGATCTTTCTGATGAACCATCCAATCATTCTTCTTAGCTTCCATATTTAGAGTGCCCATTAAGCCCTTTCCCTGAGGAGACATAAGGGAATATTTATAACTACCACATGCTGCACTTCGAATAAAAGCAATATGGTACGAGTGTTAGTGAGGAGCAAAACAGATTTGAAATATAAGTTAAACCTTTTCTTTCTGGCAATATTCCATTATCTTGGTCACTATCACAACTCAGATACAGATGTTTCAATATCTGAGCCTAGGCTTAGCATCTATAATGGCAAAGTAATGTTGAAGTAAGGCCTACAAGCCTACTAAAACTAACTGAATTAATAGTTCTGAATTTTTTATGTTTTCCCTCAAATGTTGTGCCTGGCATTGAAGATAAAAAATACGAAACTACTGCCTCCCAGGGTCTGAAGATCAAAACAAAAAAACCCAAACAAGGAATCATCAATATATGAATGATTTTTTGATGCTTCCCTTAGTGGTTTCACATTGAATGAGCCTGGTACACAAGATCAAATACACTCTTATCCCAGAAATTAATGCAGTCTTTCCCACCACCAGTCCCTGAGATCATCTCTAAAGAGGTTTGGAGCTTCATCACTAAATGATGCATTCCAGGCCTAACCTGACCCTTATAAGTTAGGCCAAAGACACAATCTTGCTTGAAAGCTACTGAGTATTCAAATATTAAGACAGAAGAGATCTGCTTGACTGTCATCATTTCAGTCCAGGGACTGGGTTGAAAGCCAATTTGAAAAAGGGCTTAAGTAATCATTACCATTCCGCAAAACCCTAAACACAATTATTCATGAAATAGCTACCTACAAGAATACTTTTTTAAAAAATCTTGCTAAGATGCATCAAAAGAGCCTGCAGACGGTGGCAACATTGCAGTTGGCACCAGAAGAAGAGTTGCTATAAGAGATTGTCTGTATAATCTGTATAATAAGAATAAGAATAATAATAATAATAACTGGTGTTACTACACAGATTGCTTTATTGTAATTACTTACATGAATGCAAGAGGCACTACTCTTTATGAAAGAACTCACAAATATGTGAAATTGCATACAGGTCTTATAATTAAATCTTTCATGCCTTTGAACAACTCAGTTGTCAGTCCCTGGTAGAAGTGGAGTGCTATACTGTGCATTTTAAAACTATTCTCAAAATTGCTATCACATTTCTTTTGGCAATATGGTAAAACTAGCTTACTTAGCCTATGTATTAGAATTAGAATAGAATAGAGCTGGAAGGGACCTTGGAGATCTTCTAGTCCAGCCCCCTGCTCAAGCAGTATGTATGTGTATATACACATATACATAGACACACACAAATATTAATGCCAGTGATAGAAAGCAAGAAAAACATTGGGAAAATAGAGATAAGATTTCAGCCTTGTATTGCAGAGATGTGTTTTGTGTTGACAGCTTCTCAGAATCTACTACTGATCAGTAGTGGCTTTAGAGTATTCTATACTTCCTAATGTTGCCTTTCTGTCTTAGAAGGAAAGGGTGCAACCCTCTGGATTTTTCAGTGTGAGTCATGCAGTCTCAAACCAAGATGAGGATTATATCTGATGCATTGTAGAAAATTGATTGCATCACTGGCCTGATTTGATGTGTAGACATTTAGCCCAAATCGCTGCAGAGCTACCTATTTGCTCAATCCTCAGTTATCCAAACAGGCTTACAATCAGAGTGATCCAGTATTTCTCTGTCGAGATAAAGCTGTCACTGTGCTCAAAGAGATTAAACTGGTGTTGCTAGAAAGGCTGGTGCTATGCAGCAAGAAAAGTTGATAACATTAGATTCTTTCCCAGTGGGAAACCACTGAAACTGGTTCTAGAGAATGTGACTTGAAAGGTACCATTATGAGCCTGTCATAGTTCTTTTTGTGAGCTTTCCATAACCACCGAATTGGCCACTGTGGGAACAAAATGATAGACTAGGACAGTTTTCTTTCTCCAGATTGCTTCCTGCCACTTGTGTTCAGGTTGTCTGGAGGATTGCATAAACTCAGACAAAGCTGACATTAGGATCTATAGCACCTATAGTCATCAGGTAATAACTACTAGAATCATAGGGAGCAAACACCTTTCCTGGAGTGTGATCACATGACTTAGTAGCATTGGAAATCATTTCTCAGGCAGATTTGCCTGGCTCAACACTGCCAATCTTCAACAAAGATTCCAGCCAGTGAATTTTAATCTTTTGTGATCTATTTGTCTTATCCAAAACAGTTTAGGGTTATGGTCAATGGTGGCTCTTGTTTCTTGTGGTACAGTTTGCTTGTTGTTGATGTTGCTAAGCAGAGGTGCCATTGTATTACACTGGAATTTCTCCTTGCAAAGTATCCACACAGTGTGTAGCAGGACCACAAGATATTAGACTTGGTTTGTACCAGCTAGTTAAGAATTTCTCCAGTTCCTTTCCCCAGCCTTGCCTCCCCCCCAAAAAAAATAATATTCAACAGTGGATTTGTTAGATAATTTTAGGCAAAATATCTTTTACCTTCTACCCCCTTTTCAATATGAAACTACTACTGATGGCTATTTCTGTATTTAAGATTACTGACGTAATGCCTGACAAATGCCTGGAATATTCAGAACATACACTTTACATACTGAGAATTTGTATTCATTTACAACAGCTTCTTTTTCACAGGGAGAATGAGGTACTGAGATAAAATCATGTCAGTCAGCATCTCGGAATAATTGAAGAATAAACTTTATCACACTGCTGCTGATCCAGTGCCCAGTTATCTTAACACTCTGAGCCTCTCAGCAGCACTTAATAAGAAATTCATTTGCCAGCAGTACTTGCTTTAAGTTGCTTGCCTTTCTCACCCCATTAAGGTTATCCATGGCTTCTCTGTAGAAACTGTTATGTACTGGGCTCTTAATGAATACCACGTGGGTTGCTGGAGCAGCTAATGGCTCTCCAGCAACCCAGACTACAAGTCTCCTGTGCTGCAATTGGCTATCTCCAGGCGGCAATGGTTGATTCAAACCTATTGGCTGCCGCCTAGGGGCTAGACTATATATTGCAGCTAGTTGCAGCCTTTTCCCCAGTACAGTTTCTGTACAAAATAAACTATGAGTTACCTTGTACTCAGCTTCGCATATTCATTCCTGCACCAAAGAACCCACTATTTAACAGTGGCGACGAAGGTGGGATCCTGCTTTACTGATTAAGAGCTGAAGTCTACGAGGGAAAGGCAGTGCATGCTGGAAGTAAAAGGCATTTCCCCCCCTCTCAAGGTCGGCTAGCAAGCTATGCTAGCTACCTCGTGCTCAGTGGACTCATTCCTTGAGCCCTGGAAGCAGGATCCGGAAGAACGCAGGAACCAGCAAAAGAATGCCAAAGGTCAGGAAACTGAGAGAATTTGACGTGAAACACCTGGAGGAATGGCCATCATATCTATCACAAGTAGAAAAGTATCTCAGGGCCAATCAGATCGCAGAAGAAGGACTGAAGACCGCAATGCTACTCTGCGTGTGTGGCCCAGCAACCTTTGATTTGGCATCGATTGAAGCAGTCTCCTACACAGACCTCAAAAAGAAGCTAACCGGGCACTTCCAGCCCAAGATGTCTGACATGGCTTGGTGGTTCAAGTTCAACCAAAGTGTGCAGCAACCAGATGAATCAGCTTCCGAGTTCATAGCGGGCCTGAAGCAGGCCGCACGCCTTTGCAAATTTTCAAATTTAGAAGAATGACTACGAGACCGGCTCGTCTGCTGCCTATGGGACAGAACGCTTCAGCAGAGACTCTTTGCTAGCCCAAATTTAACATTTTCTGAAGCACAAGACGAGGTGATGGCTGACGAAGCCGCCGGGGGCACCGTTCAAACAGTGCAGCCCGCCAAATCGACAAAGTTTGAAGAAACGGTCCACCATGAGGATGCCAAACACACCGAAGAATTCTCTGAGGAGGAAGAACCTGAAATCAACCGATTCCAAAAGCAACACAACTCGCAACACTGAATTAGCCAGCAGAGAGAGGACAATTACAAGGTAGTTCTCTTACTGAGATGTAAGGGGTGCAGTGGCAACCATTTTTGCGCCAACTGCAGATTTCGATCAGCCACGTGCAAAGTTTTCAGAAGTACAGGCTACCTAGCAGTGGTTTGCAGAGCCTGCCAGAGAGACCGGCCACCCAAACACCAGTCAGAAGATGCCCCCTCAAACCCAAACTTAAGGTCATGATAGAGCTACAAGGAGTTCCATGTAAGATGGAATTGGACTCTGGCTCTGCAGTTTCAATTATTTCTCAAGACACTTTTAACTTTGTGTGTAGGCGCAGTAACAATTGGGCCAAACTAAGACCCTCAGATATAATCCTAATGGATTTTCAAAATGCTCACGTTAAAGTTATGGGAGAAGCCACTTTGTTGGTAAAGTTTAAAGGGGTTTGGGGGCATCTGGATGTAATAGTAGTAGGGGGCCAGAGAACGAGTTTCAATGGACTCGATTGGTTTGATGCCTTAGGTATTCAGATTACTGGCATAAACCAGACACAAACTGCAGACCTCATGTCAGTATGCGAGGAATATGCGGATGTTTTTGATTCAACCCTAGGCACATACACAGGCCCGCCTATCTCATTTAAGCTCGATCCCAAAGTAGTTCCAATCAGGGTTAAGCCTCGTAGGGTCCCCTTTGCCTTAAAACATAAAATTGATTCTGAAATCGATAAGCTTGTAGAACAGGGCGTGTTACAGCCTGTTGATGGTGGGGAGTGGGAAACTCCTATAGTCACCCCACTTAAAGCCAACGGGGAAGTTCGCATTTGTGCTGACTATAAATGCATTCTAAATAAAGCCCTCAAGCAACATGCTTACCCGGTCTCAGTGGTCAATCATATTTTAGCCTCCTTGCAAGGGGGTACTATTTTTT
The DNA here is from genome assembly GCF_947247035.1 of Vipera ursinii. Lineage (NCBI taxonomy): Eukaryota > Metazoa > Chordata > Lepidosauria > Squamata > Viperidae > Vipera > Vipera ursinii. The sequence goes on from NC_139512.1 coordinate 83,223,492, forward strand.
GCTAAACTTGATTTAGCACAGGCCTATCAGCAATTGCCAGTTGATGAGGCCACAGCTGCGGCTCAAACGATCGTGACTCACAGGGGGGTTTCAAAGTTAAATGCTTACAGTTTGCAGTCAGTGTTACACCGGGTATTTTTCAGGGAATCATGGAGCGTACACTCAAGGGTATTCAGGGCATCTGCCCTTATTTTGATGATGTTCTTATTGCAGGGGAATCCCCAGAAGTGTTGGCCAGTAGGCTCAGGGCTGTCTTGCAGAGGCTTCGCGAAGCAGGCCTCAAAGTAAAAAAGAACAAGTATAGTATTGGGGTTTCTTCAACAGAATTCCTGGGTTTCTGAATTGATGCTAACAGCATTCACCCCACTGATTCTAAAGTGAAGGCCATTAAAATGGCTCCTAGGCCCAAATCAAAAGGAGAGCTACAAGCATTCTTGGGCCTCCTAAACTTCTATCACACGTTTCTACCTCATAAGGCAGCAATAGCAGAGCCCCTCCACAGGCTTCTAGATAAGAGAGCTCCACGGAAATGGACTAACTTACATGAAAAAAGTTTCCAGGACTTAAAAGCACTATTGTCAGAAAAGTCCATTGTAACTCACTACAAAGAGTCTAAACCTGTATGTCTTGCATGTGATGCATCTCCATATGGGGTGGGGGCAGTTTTAAGTCACATAGAAAAAAATGGGAAACAGGTTCCTATAGCATTTTACTCAAGGACATTGTCCTCTGCTGAGTGCAACTATGCTCAGATTGACAAAGAGGCCCTGGCCATCATTGCTGGAATAAAAAAATTCCATGACTATTTATATGGCAGGGATTTCACGGTATACACTGACCACAAACCTCTGCTGGGACTTTTCACAACAGACAAACAAACCCCCCACATACTATCTCCAAGAATGCTGAGATGGTCTATTTTCCTATCTGCATACAATTTTAAATTAATTCACAAACTGGGCAAGGAAATGGGCCATGCTGATGGCCTCAGCAGACTACCATTGCCACTAATGGATCCAGATCCAGATCCAGCTGCTAGAATATTGTCCATACAGGACATACCTGAATTTCCCCTCCATGCAGGGGACATTGCTGCTGAAATTGCCACAGATAAAATACTTAGTAGAGTGTTGTCATGGGTATACATGGGCTGGTTGAAAAAAAGCCCAGGCTCTGAATTTCAGAGCTATTTTGTCAGGAGGCATGAGTTATCTGCCCATAAAGGGTGCATATTATGGGGAAACAGAGTCATAATTCCCACTTCCCTAAGAGACAGGGTTTTACAATCATTACATGAAAGCCATCCAGGCATTGTCAGAATGAAAGCTTTAGCTAGAAGCTACCTCTGGTGGCCTGGCCTTGATAAGGATATTGAGGCTCAAGTCCATGGTTGTTATATATGCCAGCAATCTAGGCCTGAAATGCCACAGGCTCCAGTTCGCAGGTGGGAGGAAATGCACACTCCCTGGTCTAGGGTTCACATAGACTATGCTGGGCCCTTTCAGGGACAGCTCTCCCTTATAGTACTGGATAGCCACTCAAAATGGCTGGAAGTAATTCCAGTTCCTAACATGACTACTGCTAGGACCATCCAGTTGCTGAGAAAACTCTTTGCCACACATGGGTTGACAGATGTCTTAGTTTCAGACAATGGGGCCCAATTCACTGCTGCTGAATTTCAGGCCTTCCTTAGAGCTAATTTCATCAGACATGCAACGTCTGTGCCTTTTCATCAATCTTCTAATGGTCAAGATGAACACATGGTGAGGACAATGAAGGAAGCACTCAAGCGCATTGTCACAGGTGACTGGCATCACAGATTGGAAGATTTTTTACTCTGCCACTATTCTACGCTCTGCACTGCTACAGGCAAAAGTCCTGCAGAACTACATTGGGGGAGGCATTGGGACAGGTTGCATCCAGATAGAGTGGCAGCAGAAGCTTCTCGACCAAAACCCCCGAGGGGGCTGCACATGGGCGATTGGGTTTGGGCCAGGAACTATGGTCATGGGAATCCGTGGGCTCCTGGTCAAATTACCAAGGCATCCAGACCCCTATCTTATGAAGTGGGGTTGGAGGGAGGGCAAGTTGTCAGACGACACATTGATCAGCTCAGGAAATGGTTTCCAGAATGGTCACTAAGTGAGGACTGTGTCATAAGTCCCTCCCAAGGTCCTCAAACTTGCGGCCAAGCCAGTCCTCACATGGACTATCAGGACTTTTCCTTCTTAACTGAGGCAGAACCGGAGGGAGAACTGGGTAGCCCTGGAGTGCAACATAGGTCCCCTGAAGGAGCAAGCCAACCAAACTTCAGCAAACGCTGTGCCTACTCTGCCAAACAGTCTGACTCTGGGGTGGGCCAACCTGGAGAGGCCAGCCAGAGTGCACCGAATCCCCTTGACTCAGGAGCACAAAGGGACACAAGTCTACCCAGCCAACTGGGTAAGCTGGTAGACCACAAGGTGATGGGAACTCCAAGACGTTCCTCTAGGGCACACAAGCCTCCTTCACATCTTGCAGATTACATTGTAAAATAAAGAGCTATATATTGTTGTAATTCCTGCTGCCACTACATTACAGAAACTAGTGGATGTAACTGTCTAATAGTGCAATTTTGAAGCCTATTCATTGAGACGTTGTTTAATAACATTGTAACCTACATTGTCTTTTTTACTTTTATTATTATTATCACTTTTATTTTAGTGTGTTTGGATAATGAGTCTTCACAATTGTTGAGACTAATTGGTGTTATTATGGTCTAGTCTAAGAGGGGAGCGGTGTTATGTACTGGGCTCTTAATGAATACCACGTGGGTTGCTGGAGCAGCTAACGGCTCTCCAGCAACCCAGACAACAAGTCTCCTGTGCTGCAATTGGCTATCTCCAGGTGGCAGTGGTTGATTCAAACATATTGGCTGCCGCCTAGGGGCTAGACTATATATTGCGGCTAGTTACAGCCTTTTCCCCAGTACAGTTTCTGTACAAAATAAACTATGAGTTACCTTGTACTCAGCTTTGCGTCTTCATTCCTGCGCCAAAGAACCCGCTATTTAACAGAAACAATGTTGATGGTCCTTGGAAACCACTTCACAAAGTGGATCACAGACACCTCACACAATCAAGAAAGAAGGTAAAGAATGGGATTGCATCATGTCCACTTTCCAAGTGTCCAGCATTTGGATGAGCACCAGATGCTTAGGCAAAGAATGTGGGGGCTATTCTTCTCCCTCACCCTTACTATTGCTCTTGAGATAACCAATTATAAGCACTGAATAGAACAGATGCATCTTTTCATTACATTTTAAACAGCATCATAATATTTCTGTTTTCAGTATACTAGTTTCATTAAAGAGAGCTGGTCTGGTGTAGGGTTAAGACACCAGATTAGAAACTAGGAAGTTATGAGTTCTAGTTGTTGTTGTATTTTATCCTGTAATTTCTTTTTATGTAAAACGTGAGGCCATGAACATATACAATACTCCTGCTTCCCATATTTTCCTACGACAATAAGCCTGTAAGAGGAGGACTGAGAGAGAACAATTGAGCCAACAATTGAGCCAAAATCACCTAGCCAGATTCAGGCCTAAGTCAGACCTAAAATTCAGTCTCCTGGATTCAAGACAGCACCTTCGTCACTACACCAACTTATACATGAACCAAGCTGGGTGATTTTGCACCAGTCACTTCTCTAGAAATAAGGTAATTTTTGAAAATGTTGCCAGGAAAACGGCATTATCTTGAAGTTTGATTAGACGCAGACATGTCAAACTCGCGACGTCATGTGACGTCACGCAACGTATTGGGACAGTTTTGCCATTGCCAGCAATGGGGTGGCTGCGGCTTCCAGATGACGTGTCCGGCCCGTGGGCCAGCAGCTTGACACCCCTGGATTAGAGGATAATAATACAAATTGAGATAAGAGCTACAAAGGAAAAAGCACTTTGCAGACATATATAAACTGGAGTGTGGAATTCTCTGATTTTGTAATTGATAAACAGAATTGTATAATGCCTGCAGATTTGTTACCAACTAGATCATTCTACAATCACAGAATTATCATTTCACAGAGTTGCTAGAAATCAGGCAGCATATAAATTTAATAAATTATTATGCAGACTGTTCCTTCATGGTTTCATCACTGCTATAGGCTAATGTGCCACAGTCTGCCTTAAACTCATCCAAACACCTATGCACTTATGCTGAAAGGATTGTTCCTATATTACATTTCATTATCTAAATGGATCACAGGCTTGCAATTCCACTGTGCTGAAAGAAAACAGAATAATTATTTTGGTTATGTAATTGTTTTAGACCACATTCCTGGCCTCAAGAGCCTGTTTATTATTCCCTTGAAAAATGAACCTGAATAATCAATGCAAAGTGCAATTTGCTGTGCTCTACCATCATAGAAAAGGAGCAAACATACTAGACTTTAACCTGAAGACTTTAGACTCTACCTGTTCAAACAAGTGAACCAAATGGCATACAGTTTAGGAATGCAAACACTTCAAAGCTTCCATTCAGATCTTCATTAAATTCCACCATGCTACAAATGTCATCAATCTGCTTTTTCAACAATTTTGGTTTGTTTGTTTGTTTGTTTTAAAAAGAGCTCCACATGGAAATATATTATGCCAATCTACGAGAAGCATTTTTTCAGCAAAAAATCAATTTATATATTATCTAGGAAGCGATCCTCCATGATTTCAACAAAAAAAGAGCGTAGGTGCAGTAAGTTTACAATCACAGCTTTACACTATGATGCTGTATTTTCAGTTGTTCACTGACTCAGCCCTTTATCCCACCACAAGATTATAAATGAAAATGTATATTTTTCTTTGAAGTCCCAGGGACATGGAATCTCTTATCTTACCTCCTTTTATCTCTGTTTAAATTGGCAACTATTTCAGGAAAACCATCACTGGAGCTTATAACTTGGCTGCAAGCATTAAGGGAGCCATCTTCTATTGTAAAAAATAAATCCTCTCACTATCTGCAGCCAAGTAATCTTGGATTTCCTGCTTAGCGAGAAATATCGGCAGGCGTATTGTTAGCGCTTTGCAGGGGATCACACTTCCATTTGCAATGTTTCCCTGTTTAAAAGCCCAAAGGACCATCTTGGCACTCTTGACTTGGCTTTATTGAGTTCTCCCTCCTGCTTTGCACTACCACACAGTACATTAGATAAGTTGATCATGCAAGACTGAAACTAGTAATAAATATGTCAGGCTGAGCAAACGGAACACAAAATTTGGAAGGTGTGTGGAAATTACACGCTGACTGCTTGATCAGCCTTAGAAAAGCTGTTTTTCACAGTGACATAGAAAAGCCTGTTCACCACACAGATAGTTCCAAGCAGAAAATAGGGCATTCAAAATGTTTGGAGACTAAATTTCACCTAGAGTATTAAACAGAGGGGTGGGGGACACTGATAGAAATCAGAAAGTGCAGAACAGAGCAAGCTCACATGTCAATTAGCCACATATCACTGGAGACAGTGAAAGAGTGAGGTGATGATGGCCGTTTCCAAGTGAACAGACAGCATGATGCTATGATGATGATTTGGCATTGAAAACTTAGGGGGGAGTAGAAAAAAAATTATCCAGACTGCTGATTTATTGCAATGCTTTCAGTGAGTTAATCGGCTTGTAGATTGTATATCCTAAAAGTCCTAACTTTGGTGGAGTAAGCATTTTCTAAAATATTCAACAACTGACCTTTGCTTGCCAATTTCCTCCCTTTCTCAACTATGGTAGCTTGTCTTTGTAAACTTAAATGTATATATTTTCACTCTTGCAAAAAAATAATAATAAAAAGAATACAGCCATTTCCAGCTATGCTGACTGAATTGACGGCAGGAAGGACGAGGGAGACGCGTCTTCGTTTAACAGGTTTATTGAGTCAGCCCGGACAACAGAACAGGGGAAAAACATGCCTTATATAGGCAGCTGTCAAACGGGACAGCAAATCAGCTGTGTGAATTCTTCCCGCCAATGGCAGGGGCCAATGGGTCAGAATGGTAGGGCAGAATCTCCCCAGTGACAGCGCAAGCGTGTTAGCTGGGGAGGGAATCCCGTCAGCTGGTTTTGGCGGCCGGCCGGCGCTTTGACAGCTAGCTGCCGTTAAAGCCGATGCGCCAGTTTGACAGCTCGTGGCTGCCACTGTGGGCTAGCCGCGGTTTTGACAGTTCGAGTCTCAATGCGCATGCGCGGCGTTTGACAGCTGTCAAACGGCCGCGTGTACTTGTAGGCCGCGGAAGCGACTGCGCGTGCGTTGCTTTTGACAGCTGTCAGTGCGGCCGCGTTAAGGCGGCCTATGACAGCTGTCATTATGTTTTTGGATATGTTGCACCCCTTTCCCCCCCCTTGAACTGAACACATAACTCGAAGTAAATTTTAACTGGTGTTGGAACTTGTCGGCGAACTTCCGGCCCATTCGAAGTCCGTCAAGTATGCTGGTGGCCTCTTCTGACGAGTGGATCTGCGAGGTGCAGGTTCTTCTACGGTTGCGGGGGCCTCCTCGGGGGTGATGGGCGGGGGATCTGCAGGACAAGGGATATCTTCCGGGTAAATGGTGCTGGGGGGTTCGGAATTTTCCGCCGCTGCTTCTGGCGTGGTGGTGTTGGGGGGTGACCTGGGTTGAAGCTGATCTGCATGTCTCCGAAGTGTGAGTCCCCCGCCAACATTAATGGTGTAAGACAGGGGGCCGGTTTGATCGATAACCACCCCCTGGGTCCATTTATCCCTTCCCCCATAATTTCAGGCCCAGACATTTTGTCCCTGAGTGAATGTTTTGTGTGACAGGTTGTTTGTGTTTTCTGCCGCTGGCCTGTCTGGGTGCAGTCTGTCAAGTCGTGTTACCAGCCGGCGACCCCATCTTAGCTCTGCTGGAGATTTCCTGGTGGTGGACATGGGGGTGGTGTGGTGTGCGAGGAGGAAGCAGGCGAGTCGACGGTGCCAGTTTCCGACGACCAATCTGCGCAGAGAGTCTTTAGTGGTCTTCACCATGACCTCTGCGAGGCCATTACTGGACGGGTGGAACGGGGCCGATGTTGCGTGTCTAATACAGTTCCTCCTCGTGAAGATCTGGAAGTCACGGGAGGTAAATTGAGGTCCATTGTCAGTAATTATTACGTCTGGAAGACCGTGGGTTGCAAAGACTCCCCTTAATGCTTGAATGGTGGCAGCTGAGGTGGTGCTTGAAACCGGGAGAACCTCCAGCCATTTAGAGTAACTATCTACAATGATTAAAAAGGTTTGGCCCTGGAATGGTCCTGCATAATGGAGGTGGATGCGGGACCAGGGGTTGGATGTGATCTCCCACTTGTGAACTGGGGCGTGGGGTGGGGCGGGTCTGGTTTGCTGGCAGAGATAGCAGCCGGCTACATGCTGCTCAATGTCCTTGTCTAAAGATGGCCACCAGACGTAACTGCGTGCCAGAGCCTTCATTCTTAAGATGCCAGGGTGGCCCTCATGGAGTGTTTGGAGAACCTTGGTCCTGTGGCATGATGGGACTATTACTCTGCATCCCCAGAGGATGCAGCCTAAGTGGGTAGAGAGTTCGTGGCATTTAGCAAAATATGGTTGGATGGGGGGGTTGGGGCAGGATGATTGCCATCCTGATGTGACCCATGAAAGTACCCTGCTGAGGGTGGGGTCCCTGCTTGTGGCGTGTGCGATGTCGTTTGCTGTTACCGGGCATTCTGAGAGTTCTTGTATGGCCAGGACATGGCCGGCTGGGGCTGGGTCTGGGTCTATTTGAGGTAATGGAGCCTGCTGAGGCCGTCAGCGTGGGACATTTCCTTTCCAGGCTTGTAGACTAGTTGATAAGAGTAAGCAGATAGAAATGTGGTCCAGCGAAGCATTCGCGGGGATAGAATTTGCGGGGTTTGGCGGTCCCATGTGAATATGCCCAGGAGAGGTTTGTGATCTGTATAGATTGTAAAAGGTCTGCCATAGAGGTAGTCCTGGAATTTCTTAATTCCAGCCACTATGGCCAGGGCTTCCTTATCTATTCGCGCATAGTTGCGCTCGGTTTTTGAAAGGGTCCTAGAGTAATATGCGATTGGGGCTTGTATGCCATCGTTGAGGGAGTGGCTGAGGACTGCCCCAATGCCATAAGGTGAAGCATCGCAGGCGATGCATAGTGGTTTGGTTTCGTTGTAATGCGATATGGTTGTATCGCTAGAGAGTAATTGTTTTAGCTGTTTAAAACTGTCGTTATGAAGTGAGGTCCACTGCCAGGGGGCTCCCTTGTCTAAACGCCTATGGAGTGGTTCCGCTATTGTGGCTTTTCCAGGCAAAAAAGAGTGGTAAAAGTTCAGGAGCCCTAGGAATGCCTGGAGCTCCGTTTTATTTTTTTTGGGGGGTGCAGCTTGGATTGCTTGAATTTTTGCATTGGTGGGGTGAATGCCTTTGCCGTCTATTCTGTATCCCAGAAAGTCTGTGGAGGTCACTCCTATTGAGCATTTTTCACGTTTTAGTTTTAACCCTGCTGCTCGGAACCTCGTAAGGACTTCGTGCAGCCTGGTTGCTAGTGTGTGGGTGGAGTCGCCCGCGATGAGAACGTCATCAAAGTACGGGCAGACTCCGGGGATGCCTTTGAGAGTTCGTTCCATGACTTCCTGGAATATTCCAGGTGCCACGGAGATGCCAAATTGGAGGCGGTTCACTTTGAACGCCCCCCTGTGCGTCACTATGGTTTGGGCATCTGCTGTTTCCCTGGTTACTGGGAGTTGCAGGAAAGCATGTGCTAAGTCCAATTTGGCAAAAATAGAGCCGGACCCTATTTCCGAGAGGACATCTCTTACTGATGGAACTGGGTATGCATGGGGATTGAGTGCGCGGTTCAGGGTCGCTTTATAGTCCGCGCATATTCTCACCTCCCCATTGGGTTTGACAGGCGTGACGATGGGGGTTTCCCAAGTTCCGCTGTCAGTGGGTTCTAGGACTCCTAATTTGAGTAAGCGGTCTAGTTCTCTGTCTATTTTTTGTTTTAGGGCGAAAGGAACTTTCCTAGCTTTTATTCTGATTGGTCCTATCTCCGGTTTGAGCTTGAGGTCGATAGGGGCTCCGTTGTATTTGCCTAGCGAGCCGTCAAACACATCTGCAAAATTTTTGCAGATATTTTCTAAAGAATTGGTGTGGATACGGTTTGTCCCTTCGAGGCGAATGCCTAATGCCTCGAACCAGTCTAATCCGATTAGGCTAGTTCTTGGTTGTTTGGTTATTTGGGCTGTTAAGTGACCTGAAAATTTTTTAAAATCGACCTTCAAAATGGCCTGTCCCTTTAAGTCTATCTGCGCCCCTTGAAAATCTGCCAGCATGACCCTGGAGGGTTGGATGGGGATGCGGTGATTTGTTCTGTTAACTATTCTCTGGAGAGTGTCCCCTGACAGGATGGAAACGGAGGATCCTGAGTCGACCTCCATTTCACAGGGAATTCCCTAGATTTTGACCCACGTTCTTACTTTGGCTCTGGGGATGTTGTTAGCGGGAGCTTTTGTTAGGGAGCATACGGACGCTACAACCCCCGAGGGAGGGCGGGGAGGGGCGGTCCTACCTGCGGGGATCTCATCAAGGTCGTGGAGGGTCTCCCGGTTTAGGCTGCAACAAGCTGATCGGATGTGGCCGGTCTTGCCACAGCCGTGGCACTTCGCGTTCCTAAACCTGCAGGTAGCTCTGGCATGGCTTCCGCCACAGCTTGCACACTTCGCCCTGGTGTTGGTCGGCATTTTCTTCATGTTGGGGGCTGTTTGTCGGTCTTGGTTGCGGTTCCTTTCCCGGCCGGCGACCATCCGATTGAAGCGGGAGAGAATTGCATCGACCCCAGAGTCAGGCTCCGGGGGTCCTTGGTCAAGCTCCCGGGCTTGATGGACGGAGGTGCCCGAGTTTTCTCCGAACGTCTCTGTTTCGTCGCGATGGCTGTCCTCGTATGCCATTATCTCCAGAGTGAGCTCTGCGAGGTCCATTGTGGGCCTTGCCACAAGCTTCCTCTGCAGACGCACGTTTTGGAGACCGGCGATGACCTGATCGCGAATTCGGTCCTCCAGGTCGGGGAAATGGCACTTGCGGGCGGCGTGCCTGACGGCCGCGATGAAAGCGGTGGAGGTTTCACCTGGTTGCTGCTTTCGCCGGGCGAAGTAGAGTCGCCAATACAGCTCCGACCGCCTTGGCATGAAGTGTTTGCTGAGGCGGTCCGTGAGCTCGGCATACGGTATAGTGGCGACTGGGTCCGGGCTGCAGAGGCCAACAGCGATGTCATATACTGCTGGCCCGCTAAGGCATAGGAGCGCGGCGGCCTTGTGGCGGTCCTCCGTGATTTTGTTCACGAGGAGGTACCCCTCGATCTGGCCCCAATGCGACTCCCATCCTTCAGGGTGCCGGACGTCGAACTCCCTCACGTGTCCCAGGTTAGCCATGCTGGGTCCGCGGTACTTAGGACACCAGGACGGTTGGCTTGTCCGGTCGGTGACTTAGCTAGTGACTTCAGCGAGTGACCGGACAGCAACTCTCCCGGGCCGTGACTTCAGCTAGTACCGGTATCCCATCCTCGTCGCCAGGTGAATTGACGGCAGGAAGGACGAGGGAGACGCGTCTTCGGTTAACAGGTTTATTGAGTCAGCCCGGACAACAGAACAGGGGAAAAACATGCCTTATATAGGCAGCTGTCAAACGGGACAGCAAATCAGCTGTGTGAATTCTTCCCGCCAAGGGCAGGGGCCAATGGGTCAGAATGGTAGGGCAGAATCTCCCCAGTGACAGCGCAAGCGTGTTAGCTGGGGAGGGAATCCCGTCAGCTGGTTTTGGCGGGCGGCCGGCGCTTTGACAGCTAGTTGCCGTTAAAGCGCATGCGCCAGTTTGACAGCTCGCGGCTGCCGCTGTGGGCTAGCCGCGGTTTTGACAGTTCGAGTCTCAATGCGCATGCGCGGCGTTTGACAGCTGTCAAACGGCCGCGTGTACTTGTAGGCCGCGGAAGCGACTGCGCGTGCGTTGCTTTTGACAGCTGTCAGTGCGGCCGCGTTAAGGCGGCCTATGACAGCTGTCATTATGTTTTTGGATATGTTGCACTGACTGTTTCTATCCAGACCCTGGAGATAAGGATATATATGTATATATGTTTTTTATGATATGAAGGGAATCAAGGTTGACTCAGCCTTCCATCCTTCCGAGGTAGGTAAAATGAGGACCCAGATTGTTGGGGGCAATTAAGCTGACTTTGTAATAATGCCGCTTGGGGTGTGTGTGAAAGCCCTAATAAGCAGGTATATACATAGAATGAAGGCTACTGCTAAGCTTGTAAGCCGCCCTGAGTCTTCGGAGAAGGGCAGGATATAAATGGAATAAAAATAAAAATAAATAAATAAATATATTAGTACAATAAAGTGTAAAACATATGTCAGAAGTGTGCTGGTATCAGTAGAGATGGTTGAACTTGGAGCTTTGTTAGAAGAGTAGAATGTAAAGACACTGAGTCTGCCCATAATAGGATTACATCATATTGTTATCAGATCCTACATTCTTGCAATAGAACTGTGTTATAAACATATACTGCTTTTGTATAATTTCCAAAGGGTATATAACCTGTAACCTTGTAGAATTCAGAACTCTCCTGTGCTCTTCTGGGGATAAGTCCAGTGAGCACTGTAACTATATATCATGAAAAAATACGTTGTTGTTGTTGTATCTATCTCAAATTGCTTTGTTTTCTAATTTAAGTAGCATTTTTCCCCCGCAACAAAGCAATCCCACAAACACTGTTGTTATGATGCATATCACTAGAATTAGCAGTGAACCCTTCCCATGGACACAATAGCTTTAAACTACTGGAACGGGTGGGCCATCTAATTATTCTCTGTAGCTACTGGCATTTGTGTGTGGCAAATGACTGTTAGTTTTTCTTTCCTGTAAATAGCTATTCCTAGTAAGTATTATTAAATGCACAAAGGGCACTGTGTAGGTATTCATTTATAGAATCAACATCTGCCTCTATAGCAAAGAGAGCAAATAAAAAATAGTGCCTGGATTGTAGCCTTGCCTCAGGACCAATTTCAGCCTTGAAATTTTCTTCACACACAAACACACACACACACACGCACATCTGGTAACTGCAAAAAATGTTGAAAATAAACACATCATAGTCACTTGTGTAATTCATCTGAGTATAGAGAGTGAATTGAATTTAAATAATATCTGAATAGATGAAAAGTGATATGTGTTTTCGTTAAGGGAAGATGAAAGAAATGAAATCATGATCATAGGAATTAATGATAGTTTATTAGATAGAAAGACTAAATCCAATGGATGTTGTGATCTTAAAATGAGTAAAAGATTCTGGTCCTCCAGTCTGGGGAAAAAATGAGAATTTTGTCCAAGGAGAAATACTTCTAGTGCTTAAAAATCCTGGATAAATTAAGAATCTGCTAACGTAGTGAGGAAAAGCTTAGAATTCAATATGTATGTGTCTAGCTGTGTGTGAGTATGTGTGTGTGCACCTCCAAATCAGTATTGATTATATTATATTCATTAGAATATAATGTTAGAATACAAGAGGGATAGACAATCCCTGTGTGTTGGCAAGCGCATTTGGAATGTTATTAGCATGTGATGGGACCTTCAACAAAATAATCATTCATAAAATTTTGATTCTGGATGCAAAATAATTGAAGATGATCCTCAACAACTACTCTAACGTCTCTGTCATGATCTATTCTACCTCCTTATCTCCATTTTTTCCCCTATGGAAATCGGCATACCTCCAGACAAAGTCCGGGATTTAGGTACACGCCACTATTATTTTCAAAGCTGCTTCTGGATTCAGCTTTTCCACTGGATGGACTGAAAAAAGCACCAGATGTTGGCATTAGTTCTTTGTTCCAAATATTTTTCTTCATAGCAAAATCAATATGAAAGTTAGACAACGCTTAGTAACAATGATATACAACTCTTCCAAAAATCTAAAAGGGGGTCAAATATGTGTTCACAGAACTGTAATTCACATAAAGGTCATAAGACCTTTTGCTGCAATTATAGCTCTGAATAAAGCCCTAGGCCAGTACTTCAGCACACCTGACAGCTTAGGTTAAGATGGCTTAGCTCTAACTAAAGCAGCTACTTGATTTTGGGAAATCCTGCAAACTTCTTTTATTTTTGAGAGTTGTGATTTTTTTTTAATTTAATGTTTTAAATTCAAATTGTTTAAATTTCAACTTCATAATAGATACCTTTTCAAGAATGACAAACTTCAAAAATATATTGCTTTCAACACATCCATACACTGATTCAATCTGTCTTTTATTCTTTAAACATCTCAGCTCTATCTTTTTGAGATACACATCACATCAGTTCCATCCAACAATCACTTTTTCAGTTTTACCTTTCCTCGATCCAGTCATTCTTCCTTCATATATTTGTGATTCAGCCCTCATTCCTGCTCTTTGTAGACCTTGATGAACTTAACAATATTTTGTACAGATCACTCATTTTAATGTTCCAATTTCCTTCATCACTCTCATTTTACCCACACCCGCTTCAGTTTCTATGAAAAAAAATATTCTTCATACACAGCTGATAGCTTCTAATATTTCTAATGAACTATGATAAGATGGCCCAATGAACTGAGACAGTAAGGTACAGAGACAAGTTAATAAGGCAGTGCTTAATATTTTAGCTGCAAACATTGTTCATTACCAGTCATCAGCATGTAGATTACTTTATCCATCAAATCAGTACAGCGGAAGGTACAAAGTAGTAGGCTAATGGATATAATGGTAATTTGGAGAGATTAGAGAAATCAGACAGGACAAAAGTTCAAAACAGTGAAGCTACCAAAGAAGGGGAGGGTAACTTGTGCATTATTCTGATATGACAAAATGTGTCACAAAATCTCTCTCCTATTTCTTAACGATTATAAAGACAATTGCTCTTTGGGGACCAACTGTTTAATCTTCAAATATGTTGAATATTTTATCAGTTCATTTATCTGTTCATTCATATGGTGCTTCAGCACCACCATAGGTCTGCACCTTCATTCATAGAAAAATGCAGGGAACAGATACTTAGCAAATGACATCATGTAACTTTTCCCACTGAAATGGTAGAAATTTATTTGTGATAGCCTTTTTTAATGGGGGGAAAAATCAGTTGATGCTATGCCAGCTCTCTCTTCTTGTTTTTTTTTGGCTTGACTGTTTTATCAGTGGCACTAAAGTGGAACTAATGCAAACACACAGCAGTCCTGGCAGGAATATTACTAGCTATCAATAAAGAGCTACAAAAATGGTGCCTGAACTTAACAATTCAGAATATAAGTGGGGGAAAAAAATCTAATCCTGAAATAATTGACACTGCAACTCCAGGTCAAGATGACAAACCTACGTTTGCAGATGTGTAATTATTTGAACCTCAAAAACAAAACATTTTTGTCTTAATTAAGTTGTTTTAAGATCAATTAATTACTTCAGCTGACAAAAAGAAAAAAAAGTGGCATATTAGTTACATCTGGCTTGAAAAATAGTAGTACGGTAGGCCATGATTTGGTGATAATTAACAATAAGCGTCCAATACTTTTGAAAAGCAGAATACGGTCCAGTTTAGAAAACAAAATCATAATTTTTTTGGGGGGAGGTATGTTCCTGGATTGTCACACAAGTGGAGAAACTCATTAAGAGAAAATGTTCCTTAAGTATGCTTCATGAGGAAAAAATAGTGGGAGAAAGTTCTATCTTCACTTTCATTTATATTTGGGGTAAACTTGCACTCTGAATACTGGAATGCTGAGATACTATAAACCAAGAACTCATGGATTAAACAATCAAATTTAAACTATGTATTCTTTATTTATATTGATCCCTTATTACCTCTTATCAGGTCTCAATATTTGTGCTGCTGAGAAGTCTAGGCTATTGGTACATCATTTTTGGGAATGCAAACATAAAGGTAAAGGTAAAGGTAAAGGTTCCCCCGCACATGCGTGCTAGTCGTTTCCGACTCTAGGGGCCGGTGCTCATCTCCGTTTCAAAGCCGAAGAGCCAGCGCTTGTCCGAGGACGTCTCCGTGGTCATGTGGCCGGCATGACTAGACGCCAAAGGCGCACGGAACGCTGTTACCTTCCCACCGTAGTGGTCCCTATTTTTCTACTTGCATTTTGACGTGCTTTCGAACTGCTAGGTGGGCAGAAGCTGGGATGAGTAACAGGCGCTCACTCTGCTACGCGGCACTCGGGATTCGACCCGCCAAACTGCCGACCTTCCGATCGACAAGTTCAGCGTCCTAACCCACTGAGCCACCGCGTCCCTTAATGCAAACATACAGATGGTCATTAGATGGCAGGAAAGAGACACAGAAAATGCTAACCTCTCTGCCACCTAGTGGATATTTGGATTCCAGCAGCTCACATATGATATGCCTACCAGTATTATTACAGATCCACTCATTAAACTTTTTGAGTGGTAGTTTAGAACTGGAAATGAGATGACAATATGTTTCTAAAAGAGCACATTGTTAATAAAGACAATCTTGGCTAGAAATGGAAGCAGATATGTGAATATAGAGAAATAAAATGCTTCTTTGCATGATATCTGATTATATTCAAGACAAATGGTAAATTGTTAGCCAATGGTAAATTCGCCATTATATTGACAAGATTATTAAGGAAAAAAACAGAAGAAAAATACATACAGTCTGAGTTATACACAGTATCATAATAGCTAAAATTACAGTTATAATGAACACAATGGCTTTTGACCTTTGAGTTAAATCACATTAGCCAGATATAGATTAAGTAAAACTCTGAAATGTGCTGTATGCTTTCCCTCTAATACTAATTAAATCTCTAATTAACCAAATGTTTTGAGTCTATGCCATATAGTCCAGTATTTCACAGATGAAAATGCTACGACTGTGGTTTACATGCAATATTTTGATGCTACTTCCAAAGATCACACTCTGAGTGTGACCCTCACATTGTTGAAAGCCTTCTCTGTTTCTAATCATTGTACAGCCCGCCATGCTCCACTTCCAAAAGAAATTGTTAGAAACATGATATTAAAACAGTATTGTTTAATAATAGTAAGAAAACATTGTAAAGATGTTAAGCAAAGTCAATATTATCATGAATTTAGTTCCATCTGCAACTCAAAAGCAGCATCATTTATTCAAAAAGTGAGACCTATAACAAATTGGCAGTCTAAACCTAAGTTATTGAACAAAACTCTGACTGTGTAATATAGGGATGGCCCTGAACAACTCCTGTAGCAAAAGGGGAAAAATAAAATATCTGCTAAGTCAGATGCATTTTCTCCTGCCATCTTTCACAATTGCCTCTTCCAGAGGTATCCTAGGAAATAAATATCTTATGAAATTGCCTGTTGCTATTAAATAGGGCCTAGACAAATGGAAAGAAATGGTGTGAGGGATGGAGAGAGCAAAAAGCATCCAACTTGGATGTTCCTGAAAGAGAACTAAAGTATATCTGAGTTCCAGCTATAAAAACAAAAGCTTTCCAATCTTGGAAGTTGGTGTGTTGGAAGAAGACAGCCACATTGAAGAATGTTGGAGTCCCAGTCTTTCAATCTGTATTGAAATAACAAGTAAAAGTCATAGAAATTTACCCCACCCATTAAAAGCCACAATATGACAATGTGCACATACATCTTCAATGTTGTTTGTGCAGCAGTATTTATTTCTGTACAATAAATCAAGTAAAACAAAGCTTTTCTTCTTGTCTGTTGTCTGCAGTTCCCCTAAAGAATTTGTCACACCAAGCCATTCTCCAAAGGAGAGAGACAAAGAGAAAGAGAAAGAGAAAGAGAAAGAGAAAGAGAGAGAGCCATTCTCAGTTTAGGTATCCCGGCTTTAAAAAAATGAGATGTGCTAATTAGCTTTTGCTGATGCTTTTATTTACAAATTTAATTTTTATATTTATGATGCTGCACTGGGTGCTTTTAGAAATTTGGCTTATCTTGGGGGCCTAAATGCAGAAATATTTTAATAATTTAATATTAAACATTAATATTTTATATTACATTTAAATATTAAATATTATTATCCAATAAATAAGCTGTTGAAGTCAGAGCCTTAGCTCTGGGTTTGATAAAACCTAATTTTTTTCTCCCCAAGCAGTAGCTCCAAATTGGAGAGCACTTTGCTTAAAGCAGTACATTTTTAGGACTTCAAAACTTTTAAGTGATACTGCTTAGGCAATTTTATTAACATAGGTTTTTAAGGAGGCAATACATATTTTAGGAACATATTTTTAAAAACCAACTTTTTAATTAGTTTTATCTTTCTTAATGATTATGAATCATTTTGATGTTTACTTCCCATTTTGTATGGTTTCAATCAGTACTTTTTTTGTAAAAGAAAAAGGTGCCGGAACTCACACATGTCATACAACCTGCCTTGCCTACCCTACAAAGTTCCATCCAAAAAAGGTGCCGGAACTCCGTTCTGAGCGTTCTATGACAAAAAAAGCCCTGGTTTCAATGCATACCATCACCTCCTTCCCTAGTTCACTTGAAAGGTAGAATATAAACAGTGGTGGGATTCAAATATGTGAACAACCGGTTCTCTGCATCGATGTCACTTCCGGAAGTCCATTCTGGACTACTGGTTCTGCCGAAGTGGTGCGAACTGGCTGAATCCCACCACTGAATATAAATATTATGCTAGAAACCATCTCATTTATGGAGCACAATCACATAAAGTAGGGACAACATATGCATGGCATTTAAAATTGAACTTTGTAGGTGCATGAAAATGAATGTAATTTTTAGTCGATCCTTCTCAAACCTAGAGGAGTTGTGCACATACTGTTCCTGGGGAGAAGCATAACTTTGACTGTAAGCTGTGATTTCCCACTGTGTGCCAATAAATGTTTCCTGTCCCCACTCTCTGTAGGTCATTACTCCATTATTCCTCAGCCATTCACAAATAGCTTTCACCTGATAGGCTAACCCAGAGCTTCTCAACCTTGACAATTTGTTCATGGGCTTCTTTTTCCCCATGAATGAATGATGTGAACAGCCCCACCTCTGCCCTGTTGGGATGGTTAAGAACTGTAGCTGCAAATTGAAAAAGTGTGCAATGTTAATTTTGAGCCGGAGTAATTTTTGTCTATAATCAACAGGAATTACCTTTTTAAAAAACCCAACTAATAAAACAAGGAACTAAGCCAGTGGTGGGATTCAGCCAGTTTGCACTTGTTCGGCAGAACTGGTAGCTATTTTTTTGTTGACTTTGGTGAACAAAAAAGCCCTAGCCCTTTTTTTTGCAAGGACCAGAACGGACAGCCGGAAGTGCATGGACAGTACTTCCAGAAGTCTGTTCTGAGGCGGGGAGGCCTCCCAGGCTCAGAACGGCCCACCGGAGGTGTGTGGACACTGCTTCTGGAAGTCCGTTCTGAGTGGGGGAGGTCTACCAGGCCCAGAATGGCCCACTGGAAGTGCATGGACATTGCTTCCAGAAGTCTGTTCTGGGCCTCGGAGGCCCAGGCCCAGAACGGACTTCCAGAAGCAGTGTCCACACAGAGACCGGTTGTTCAGGTATTTGAATCCCATCACTGAACTAAGCTAAGATTTCCTTGTATTTCACAGCTGCCAATATATATATATGTATCAGTGTATTGGAACACAACAAAAAAGGGAGGAAAAAAAGCAAATTGGACATAATGTCAAACAAAACTCCAAAAATGGGCCGGACAAAATTATTGGCACCCTTAACTTAATATTTGGTTGCACACCCTTTGGAAAAAATAACTGAAATCAGTCGCTTCCTATAACCATCAATAAGCTTCTTACACCTCTCACCCAGAATTTTGGACCACTCCTCCTTTGCAAACTGCTCCAGGTCTCTCTTATTGGAAGGGCGCCTTTTCCCAACAGCAATTTTAACATCTCTCCACAGGTGTTCAATAGGATTCAGATCTGGACTCATTGCTGGCCACTTCAGAACTCTCCAGCGCTTTCTTGCCATCCATTTCTGGGTGCTTTTTGACATATGTTTGGGGTCATTGGCCTGCTGGAAGACCCAAGATCTCGGATGCAAACCCAGCTTTCTGACACTGGGCTCTACAGTGCGACCCAAAATCCTTTGGTAATCCTCAGATTTCATGATGCCTTGCACACATTCAAGGCACCCAGTGCCAGAGGTAGCAAAACAACCCCAAAACATCATTGAACCTCCACCATATTTCACTGTAGGTACTGTGTTCTTTTCTTTGTAGGTCTCATTTCGTTTTCGGTAAACAGTAAAATGATGTGCTTTACCAAAAAGCTCTATCTTGGTCTCATCTGTCCACAAGACATTTTCCCAGAAGGATTTTGGCTTACTCAAGTACATTTTGGCAAACTGTAATCTTGCTTTTTTATGTCTCTGTGTCAGCAGTGGGGTCCTCCTGGGTCTCCTGCCATAGCGTTTCATTTCATTTAAATGTTGACGGATAGTTCGCACCGACACTGATGCTCCCTGAGCCTGCAGGACAGCTTGCATTTCTTTGGAACTTGTTTGGGGCTGCTTATCCACCATCCGGACTATCCTGCATTGCAACCTTTCATCAATTTTTCTCTTCTGTCCATGACCAGGGAGATTTGCTACAGTGCCATGGGTTGCAAACTTCTTGATAATGTTGCACACTGTGGACAAAGGCAAATCTAGATCTCTGGAGATGGACTTGTAACCTTGAGATTGTTGATATTTGTCCACAATTTTGGTTCTCAAGTCCTCAGACAGTTCTCTTCTCCTCTTTCTGTTGTCCATGCTTAGTGTGGCACACACAGACACACAATGGAAAGACTAAGTGAACCTCTCTCCTTTTTATCTGCTTTCAGGTGTGATTTTTATATTGCCCACACCTGTTACTTGCCCCAGGTGAGTTTAAAGGAGCATCACATGCTTGATACGATCTTGTTTACCCACAATTTTGAAAGGGTGCCAATAATTTTGTCTGGCCCATTTTTGGAGTTTTGTTTGACATTATGTCAAATTTGCTTTTTTTCTATATATATATATATATATATATAAAGGTAAAGTTTCCCCCACATATGCGTGCTAGTCGTTTCCGACTCTAGGGGTCGGTGCTCATCTCCTTTTCAAAGCCGAAGAGCCAGCGCTTGTCCGAGGACATCTCCGTGGTCATGTGGCCGGCATGACTAGATACCAAAGGCGCACAGAACGCTGTTACCTTCCCACCGAAGTGGTCCCTATTTTTCTACTTGCATTTTTACGTGCTTTCGAACTGCTAGGTTGGCAGAAGCTGGGATGAGTAACAGGCGCTCACTCTGTTACGCGGCACTCGGGATTCGACCCGCCAAACTGCCGACCTTCCGATCGACAAGCTCAGCATCCTAACTCACTGAGCCCAGGTTCGAATCAGCCCAGGTTCGAATCTCAGATAAAGGGTATGACTGACTGATGAGAACATAATAAGTTCGAAATGATCATCTCAGCCTCCCAAATTCTTTATTAGCAATTTGAATAATTTACACAAATAATGAGCTGTCATAAGTTGACTATATCCTGTGGATAAGCCTTGAGTCAGGCCAAAGCAGGAAAGAAAGAGTTAATTAGCAAGGTGCATTCAAAAAGCCTTGACAAATTCTTAACACACACACACACACACACACACACACACACACACACACACACACATATATATATATATATATATATATATATATATATATATATATATATATATACGGTATATATATTTATATATATATAAACGGGGAAGGTCATGCACTACTACTGATGATATTACTGCCCTCAATTTTAAACAAAACAAAAAGGGCTTGCTATTGCTTTAAAAAATATCCTGAGTCAGACAGTAGAAGATTGCTGTTTAGAAACACAACCACAATAGATGATCAATTGACTGGTAGAGCAATAGTGTTGGCCTGGCAATCACTTTTCTCTCCAACCATTTTGCTGATTGGCATTGAAAACCTACTGCCAGTATGCTTGTATTATCTGTTTTTGGAACAAAGTACAGCTTTGGGGAGAACTGATAGGACCTATTTGGAAAAAGGGAGAAATGGTTATATATCTTTTAATTTTGTTTGCACATTTTTCAGGTAAGAGGAAAATCCAGGCATGTCTGGATTAGCTTTCTTTAATCAAAGTGATATTTTGTGTTCAAAGGACATCGATGGTAATAAATAACTAGGTCAACCTGTCTTCCCTTTCCAGATTCCCTTTTATATAAAAATAACACTTTAAAATATGACATTACAGAAGTCAAGTACCTTTTGCTCAGATTTTGACTGTCAGTGTGAGAATGTTATTCTCTCGTTTGACACAAAAGTTTTAAAAAGAGATTGTATTTATCCATTTATTTATTTGCTTTATATACCACATTTCCCTGAGGTAATAAGTAAAGTGCTATCACTTCTAATTTTGTCCACACATAGAATTAACCAGAGCTGAAGAAGGTGGTCCAAAGTTACATAGTGAGCTTCCATGACTGATTGTGTCTACCTCAGTCCATGTCCAAATCTTCTTCAGGATCAACCACCACAAAGAACTCCAGTTTGGGTTTTATAGATTTTATGGCTTCAGTGGACCTGCTCTGTGCACCCATCTATACTGAGAATACCTTATTAGTAGAAGTTTGGAAAGCTTTTCTCCAAGCAAACTATGCCAATAACTCTTTTACTACCTGTAGCACCAGAGAAATATTAATTATTTTTATTTTATTTTATTTTAATCCCATTTATATCCCACCCTTCTCCAAAGACTCAGGGCGGCTTACAATTTAAGCACAAACCAATGTGCTTAGCAATAGCCTTCATTCTATGTATATGCCTTCTTATTAGGGCTTTCGCCCCCCCCCCCAAGCGGCATTATTACAAAGTCAACTTATTGCCTCCAACAATCTGGGTCCTCATTTTACCTACCTGGGAAGGATGGAAGGCTGAGTCAACCTTGAGCCTGGTGGGCTGCGAACCTGCACTAATTGCAGGCAGCTGGTATTACTTAAGGAGGCATTAGTCCACTGCTCCACCAAGGCACATTATCTCATTATCTCCAGCTTTTTAATAACAAGCTGTGGGAGGACACCCCCCCTCCCCAAGAAAGAAATATTTTGGGAATATTAAAAGGACAGAATATTATATTTCCCAAAGGAATAATGAAAATAATGACATCCCCAAGTCTCCTCCCCCAAGCAGAAACCAGGCCTGTAGAAATGCAGAAATGCAGATCTGATAATCCTATTCAGAAAGATTGGAGCCATGAAGCTAGAAGCTGATGAGATTAGAAAAACAAAGACCCCTAAAATCTACATACCCCACCCAACTCTATGACATGACCTTTAGGTCATAAAAATACCAAAAGGACATGCTCAAAAGCTCAGATCAAAGTTCATGCCACAGCAACAGAAAGAACAACTCTAAACACAAAAGCCCAAGAAGGTATAAAAACCCACCACGCCCTGCTGCATGTGGTCAGCTCTTCCAGAACCTCATGTCTTGTGGTTCTGCTCTTCAATAAACTACAAACTTCTTTCTAAAGTACTCTCCATTTTGTTTATTCCCATCTTGAATTGGACCCTGATGAAGATTTTTCTTTCAACAAAGCTAATGCTGATATGACTTATAAAAATGCTTTTTATGTTTTTTTATTCTCGATTATATTTTACAGTTCCTGATACTGTCCTTACAATGGTGATGGGAATGCCAGTAACCTAATCTATTGTTCTCTACTTTATCAGAATGCACAATGTGAAAGACCTTGTTGATGAAAACATGATGGGCAAGAGAGCTTAATACCTACCGGTAGTCCTTGACCTATAACTACAATTAGGAGTGGAATTCCCATCAATAAGTGATACAGTCATAAAGCATGATATGACATGATCACATCATTTGGCAATGGCAATCCTGGCACTCCCCATTGCCTTTGTTAACTGAGAATTGGGAATCATTAAGCAAGCATCCACCCCAATCCCAGCCATTCTGGGCTAGGTGTCTCCCAGGTCTGAACCTCAATAAGATAAGGGATTGCTTTCTCTTCAGCTTTCCCCATCCGCCTATTTCCCCCCCATCTCTGCCCTTTTGGCTGCCATGCACCCTGCCTTGTGGGATAGTAAACAGTGCTAGAACTGCATGGCTCTGGGCTGCTTGCCACACTGCAGAACAGAGGCCTCTTTGTGTGCCACAGTTTTGAAGCTACAAGAAGCCACAGCACCATCATGAAGCCACAGACATTCCTGAAAGCCTCAACTCAGAAATGTGGTACAAAGGGGCTTCTTGGTGCACCATGGCTCTGGGACTGCAGGAGTCCATGAACCCCAGCACAACATAGTGTGAAGCCCATCCCTGCATGAACTAGTAGTATGGTCCAAAGCCACAGCTGCCAAAGCCAGTCATAGTTGTATCACCTTCATCACTTTGTACCCAGACTCATCTACTGCCTTGTATCACCCCAGCTGATTTTCACCTGGTTTCACAAGTGAACTGCCATGTGCAACTTAGGCTCATCTGGCCAACAACTATCTTATGACCGGACATGCTTGATCAGCACTGAGAGCAAGAAAATGATGAAAATCAACTAGAGTATGTGAAAAACATAGTTGGGGTGGGGGGAGGCAGGTGGAGGGAAGGAGTTGAAGTGCCTCTGTGGTTGTAAGTGTGGGTGACTGACAAGTGCCTGAATTTTGATAATGTATTTGTGGGAGCACTGCAACAGCCATACAGCAGTAACTTCAGGATCAGTCATAAATACCTTCATACAGTGCCGCCATAACTTTGAACAGTGTCTGGACAAATGATCATAAGTTGAAGTCTACCTATAGTCAACCTCGTGTCAACCACAGCAATGGAAAATTGGGACATGGAAATATAAGAAGTATAAATGATAAAGGATATGAATTAACAAGTGAAATAAGAAAGAATAAAAGCTTTGTTGAGTATCTGTCAAAGGAGAAAGGAGAAGATATAATAGAACTGGATGAGGTAGTCTCATGTAGTGGAGTGCACGATGAACACATGCAGGGAAGTGAAGAGGCACATTATGAATAAAAAGAATGAAATCTATTTCAAAAGGTATGAATTGGGGTCATCTAGGTGGTTATGAGTACAAATGAAAATTGTAATAGGTAGGTTAGTGACAGTTATGCACTATATCCCATTGAATAATGATAATGAAAGTAACAGTTGAGTTTATGGACAGATTGTGTAATATAGTATTTCCATACAGGAAAATTATTCTGTTAGGTGATATAAATGAACGAATGGAATGGGGAAAACAAATGGGAGAATATGTAAAATGATTGGGTTATTCAGAGATTCGTGAATAAATGTTTAGTGAGCATCTACATGTAAAAATATCCCTTTTTGCAGTTTATGTATGTGTGTGTGTGTGTGTGTGTGTGTATATACATATATATATATATATATATATATATATATATATATATATATATATATATATATATATATATACACACACACACACACACACACACACACACACACACACAGTGAAAGAATGAATATAAATCTAAAAGCACGATTGAATTGATTTGTTTACGATGAAAGATTAAGATAATTAGTTATGAACACAAAGGTAATGAGAGATTCTGAATGAAGAACAGACCATTTGAAGCGAATTTTAGGAATAAAATGGAAGAGAAGAAAAGGAAAGTAAAACTGCAGAAAAAGAAAGCAGTAATCACCCAACAGAAGGAAGGAAGGAAGGCAATTTCAGACAAATAATTGTATTATATAGTCAAAAAAGAGAGTGCAATTATACTATGTGAAAGTGTAAAGAATATATTCGAGGGAACAATGAAATGAAAGGAGCTGTGAATTAGGGATGGGAGGGAGGGAGGGAGGGAGGGAGGAACGAAGGAAGGAAGGAAGGAAGGAATTTAGTTCAGGGCAAATGCAATGGAAATAAACAAGTTGTATGAGATTTAGGTGAAGAGGGTTAAATAAGAATTCCCCAGCAGATTGTATATAATTGAAAATAAAAGCAATTAAATGTGTTGGAACAAACCTGCAGTTAGAGAATGCTGGCAGGAGCATTTTAGAGATGTGTCTGGGAATGATAAGTTGATAAGTGAAATGGAAACATATGCTATAAGATGAATGATGAAAAGGAAGCCATAAATGCTGTGAGAATTTTGAAAAATTGTAAGGCAGCAGGTACAGATGACATAACTTGAGAAATGTTAAAATATGGGTGTAATTTACTTAGAATGAAGGAGACCGATTTAACATATGTGTGAAGGTTGCACCTTTGCCTGACAATGGGAAGAATTCCTGGATGAATGGAAATGGAAGCAGACTGAATACAAAACCTCCTGGGAGAAGTTGACTAAATGTTCCTGGAAATGTGTCTGGCAGAATTCTGATCAAACAGGTTTGAGAGCCGACAGCAGGCAAGACATGAGAAGTGCAAAACAGCTGTAGTGTAGGCAAAGGGTGTGCAGGCCAGTTGTGTGTTTTTTCCCCCCAAGCAGGTCATTAAGAAAGCATGAATGTAAGAAGGAAAATGTACAGTATTGTATATTTGACTATTTAGAAAAAGTGTTTTATAAGGTGAATACCGTAGAATTATGGAATATTTTGCAGCACTATGGAGCTGAAGGTCAGTTGCTGAATATAATACAAGTGTAGGTGAATAAAGCATGCATGAGAGTAAATGGAATGCTCGGTAAATGGCTCACTAGTCAGCAAGAAGTGTGATGTCCCTTGGTTCTTTTTTTTTTATTAAAGAGTTTTACAAAAACAAAATTTTACAATATATCCCCAAATCCCTCCCACCCCAAACCCGCCCACTTCCCCCCCACTTCCCAGAGCTAAATACAGGATTATAGTTATAATAATCATATTCTAAATAAAAATTATGCATAATATACAATTAAGCAAATTCATAATGTGCTTTAACTCCCCTTTAACATAACTACAAACAAAGTACCAATAACAATATCCCACTAAAATCTACTCATAAGCTAAATGGAACTTTTTAGTCCCATATTTGTTCTGAATATAATTTATCCATCTCCTCCAAACTGAAATATATCTTTCCTGTGAATGATCTTTCAAATAAGCAGAAATCTTAGACATTTCTGCAAGATTCGAAACTTTAAACACCCATTCTTCTATAGTGGGCAAACTATCCTTCTTCCAATATTGTCCCACCAGTAACCGTGCTGCTGTTATTATGTTCAACATCAAGTTAGTTTCATTAACATCACAATCTACAACAATACCCAATAAAAACAATTGCGGAGAAAACTTTATCTTTCTCTTAAAAATCTTTTGAATGTTCCACCAAATGATGTCCCTTGGTTCTTTAACATGTTTATGGTCAAATGTAAAAGGAATGCTTATGGTGCCAGTAGAATTGGTTAGGGACATACATCTATGAGTACTTTTGTGCGTAATTACTGTGCCTGGAAACTAGGGCCTGTATGGGGAACAACAAGCTTCAACTGAATCCTAACAATACTGGATCACTCTGAGTTTTAAGATCTTCTTCAGTACCCACTTTGGGACTGGATCTAGGAGTATGCAATCTCTTTGGTGTGCAATCTAGGAGTCCTTCTGGACTCATAACTCGTGCTTGATCAAGCCGTTGGCAGTTATGGCTAGAAAGGCCTTTGCACAATTTCATGTTGTGCCCCTGTTCCTGTTTCATGAAGCTGTGCTCACAGTTACCCATACCCTGGTCACCTCCCAAATGGTCTATTGGAATATGCTCTACATACATTACAGTATTGCCCTTGAAGAGTATCCAGGGGTTTCAGTTGGTGCTGAATGCATTGGTTTGGGCAGTTATTTATGCCCCTAGAAAGGCATACTGTACATTGCAGCTCTGCTCTGTGAGTTGCACTGGCTGCCAGTTTGCTTCTGAGTCCAATTCAAGATGCTGGTTCTGACCTTCAAAGCAATTTATTTATTTATTTATTGTTTGTTTGTTTGTTTTGCTGCCTATCTCACTGATTCAGTGACTGGGCAATCCTTTAAAGCGTAGTTACTTGAGGGAATTCCTCTTCTCAATTACCATCAGGTTTGGCAGGAAGGAAAGACAACTTATGGAACTTGTCTGAGAGGGAATTATCCAGCAGGGCTAGGAAACGAGCCTTTTCTGCAGTGGAGCCACATGCTCTCCTGAGATGAGGTTGACCCATTCTTGTCACCTTCTGGAAGCTTTTAAAAATTGTCTTTTCCTGCAGATCTGGTGATCCCATGGTGAGAGAGAGGCTTAGCTCTGTTACACATAATATCTACCATCTGGTGATTTTAATTTATTTATTTATCTATGTTTCCTGTTTAATTGATTTTAGTGAAAGTTTTAATTTTAGTTTTATTGTACACCACCCAGAGTCACTTTGAGTAAGATGGGTGGCCATACAAATTTGATAAATAAAATTAAAATAAATAAGTATTTTTACCCAACAAACAGGCTACATGCAAAACCTTCATAGTGGAAACTCATAATATGAATGGGGTGGAAAATATTCTTGCTCCAGATAAGGCAGGCTTCAGAGAAGTCAGGAATACAATCCAGCAGGAACTGGTATTAAGTTGCTTTAAGTTGCTTATCCAAGTAGATAAGAAGCATAAGAGCTGCTCTATGTGGCACATTTATTGACTTTAAGCACAGCTCGATAGCATGTTCAGAAATAAATTATGGGGAAAGTTCAGAGGTACATCAATTGACCCATCAGTTGATGAATGACTGCTTACCTTACCTATAAAATGCATGAACATATAATTTGTAGATAAGATGTAATGTAGCATAAGAACTGTATGAATCTGTCTCTATCTACCAGGAATGGAATCAAACAAGGCTGTATTATTCCCTCCTAATTATTCAGTTTTTATGTACATTCCATTATTGATTATCTGACAAAAGGAGAACAGTCCCCACTAAACATTGCAGGCAGAGCAATAGCAGTCTTACTGTATGCAGACTACAGTGATTTTTATCACTGATCCCCCTAGACTTAAAAGGCCCTTTCACTCTCTATTTCTTTTCTCTTTGGATCACCAGATGCAACTGAACTGTAACAAAACAAAGATTATGGTATTCTCAAAAAGACCCATTAACCTGAAGTGGACTGTCAGAAGTATGACCGGGTGGGATGTTTGAACTTTCTTGGGAGGATCTTTCAGTTAAATGGGAATCAGAAAGCTTACTTTCTGCATGCCTCCCACAAAGGGACAAAATTTTCCAGGTGCCCTTGAGCTTTTCTCAACCATAACTCTAGCTTCTTCTTCCAGAGAAGAATTGTGTGTATGAAATCAGAAACTTCTGTTTCAGTCAATCCAGCCCAGGTTTTTAAGAAGAGTCTTTTCTGGATAGCATGCTGTGTACCTAACACAGAATTCTGTTTAGAGGCAGGTCTGCCCAAGGTTTATACCAGGGCTTGGGTGAGAATATGTCTACAGTAGCCAAAGTCAGACTTTCTAGCAAGAAGGCTTAGCTTCCCCACTTATATTGACAGATTCCTTCGATATACCCTTGGAAAGTAAGGGTGGAGCAGAAAATGAACCCAAAGGCTCTTCAGCTTGGATATTGTGAAATAAGGATTAAACAATATGGGCAGACAGGAAGATTAAAGCAGAATTTCTGCAGGTATAGTAGCTATCTTGTTAGTTAGCAACAATAACAGTCAGTATCTTGAGCAACTTGTTTTCCCAATATAGGGCTGAATTTTGACACTCTTTTATTATATTCCCAGCAGCAATCCTTAAGGGTGGATATCAGAAGATCTCTTGTAAGGAAGAGCTCATAAAGTACAGTATCTGAAGCAGAGAGCGTAGGATCTTTGTGCAAGGTTTCCCCTAGAGATGTATATTTCAAACATGCAGGGATACTCATTAGAAACTCTTGTTCTAGTTCAGGAGTGTCAAACTCAATTTCATTGAGGGCTGCATCAGCATTGCAGTTGCCCTCAGGGGGCCGGGTGGGTATGGCCTGGGTGGGCGTGGCCTACTGGGTGGGCGTGGCTAGAGTGTGTATGGCCTATCGGGTGCGCATGGCCAGCTCTACATCGTTCGCATCAAGGGTGCCTATGGGGGCCTGGGCAGGAGTGGGACAGATCTGAGGGTCTCTGGCAGAAGGAGGGTCTCTGAGCTAGGGCCAAGGCAGTGGGGGCCGTTCCCTCACTGTTTCCAGGATGGCTTCGCGGGCCGCATGAAACCACTTCGCAGGCCAGATCTGGCCCCCAGGCCTTGTGTTTGACATGTCTGTTCTAGTTCTTTGTCCATGTTCTTTTGTATTGCTGCCTCTACACTGATCCCCCAAAATCTTTGATCCGATGTCCAAATGCTCCAGATAGTATCTACATGAAATATCTACATCCAGTCAAGGAGTTCAGACAGCAAGGTTGTGATACAGCAGGGAGCTTGGTACATCAGAAGATTGTCTTACTAACTGCATTTTAATGTCATCTGTACTCATTTTATAGAAACTCTTTTTGTATTCTTATTTGGATTTATAATTTATTCATGAAATTGTAAATGACTGCAAGAAAGGCTATTCAATAGAAATGACAAATGGGCCAAATGGATTTTAAAAAAATAAATCAAAGAATAAAGAACTCAAAAAACAATGTGCTAATTTAGCTGCTTTTCCCATCCTCTGATTATTGGGCAGAGGGGGCATTACAATTAAAAGATCTGAAAACAGATGTGGTTTTTTTACATATTTCTAAATTTCTAAATATTTTTTTCAGTTGTGGCAACCAAGAAGTTTCCATTTAACGTTTACAATAATTTCTTATATATATTTTTTCACTCAACGTAAACTGTAACACATCTACCAGTCCTGGAAAACAACGAACAGCAGCTGATCCCCAACTTTGCCTTGCCTGTGTTATTTTCAGAACTCTCAAAACACTGAAGTTTTCTTCCAAGAAAACATGGAACACTCAGGTTGTTTGAGTTTTTGCTCTCATGAAATGATGCTAGCTTAAATTGTATCTGAGAACTTTCTGATGTTGGTTGGCTTCATTCTGGGCTGCAGAGGGATTGTGAAGTGTGCTTTTAACTCCTTCATACCTTTTATATCCCACATATTTGAAATATAAATCTCTAGGGGAAATTTTGCACAAAGATCCTAAGTTCTCTGCTTCAGATACGTCTGTATTCACATGAGCTCTTTGCCTTAGCTGCTAGGAAAATTTTTACTTGAGTTTGAAATGGAAATCAAATTTTCTTGTAAATCACATGGATCACATACAGTATATACCTTTAGGCAGTTAGTCAAATGAAAATGAAAAATCTAAAATGAAGCTTTCCTTCCTTATCTTTTTTCTTTTTTGGGTCAGTTTTGCACATGAATAATTCTTTTACGGGGATTCTGGCCATATGGTTGCAATCCTGTACCTACTGAATTATTTCCGGTGCTTTATTCTTTGGAATCTAAAGTTTATAGCATTTGACACAAAGGTTATACATTTTTCCAACAATATTCCTGTGATGTTAACAATTTCATTAAACAATAATTTGCACATATTTTTGTTAAATGTTCCGTTTTTTATTATTAGATTTCATTAAGTTGGAGACGGTAGAATGTTTTCATCTCATTAGGGACCTAGCATCTTCATAGTTTTGGTTGGGGTACCACAAAAGCAGTTATTACGGTATATTATATTTCTTAATAAAGAAAACAGTGGTTAGTTAAAATTAAATTCCTAAAGGAGGACTTTGAAGAATCATTAGGTCTTTATGCATCCTATATGCAGTGCTTTTTTTCTAAAAAAAAAAAAAAAAGGTGCCGGAACTCTCATCTTGGCGGGCGCAGGAGGCGGGGGGTGTGTGTGTGGCGGGGCGGAGCTGCTGCAGTCACAGATGTGAAGGGTGTTGGCGGCAGGCTCCCCTCCCTGGGGCCGGAGCTGGCGCAGCTGGTGCTGTGGGAGCAGCAGAGCTGCTGCGCAATGCGGGCAGAGGAGGTGGTGCGGGCCAGGCAATGTTTTAATCTTATGATTTTAAAAATATATTTTTTCTATTGTAAGTTTCCCCAAATCTCACCATGTGGATTGCATACAAATATTATATAATTGGTAAATAAAGGTAGAACATATGTTAAATATACATCAAATGATAATATGCTTCCCTACTGAAGTAGCCGAAGGACCACTCGGGACGACAGGCTAGTAACAACAGATTTATTTAAGAGCAAAGGCAAACATAGAATAACTTGTCCGGCTTTTATAGCCGGCAGCTGGTAGTGAGGACCAATCAGCGGTGTTCATTTTGGCGCCCTGTCAGGCAGGGACCAATCCGCGTCGTCTTTTGTTGACAGCTCCGGCTTCCGCGTGTCTTGGTGTTTTGACAGCCGCGAGCTGTCAGTGGTTGCGCCTGCGCTGTACGGTGGACGCTTTGACAGCTCAGGCTTCTTCGTAGTCCGGCGTTTGACAGCCGCGAGCTGTCAGTGGTGGCGCCTGCGCGGTGCGGGGAACTTTGACAGCTGTCAAAGTTCCCGCGTGTTTTCTTGTCAGGCTGCTTTTAGTTTATACGCTTGCTGCTGCCGTATTATTTGAACAGTTAACATATATACATCTCTCTCAGGGGATTGTTTACATATATAACACACCCCTTACCCCTCCCCTGGTGCGTTTCCGTCTTCTTGGATGTTTGAACCTGCCCACTGATAGTCTTTTAGGTAGGTGGGTGGTCTCCGATTCCTGTTTGAGCGGCGAAGGGGTGGAGGGTGGTGAGGTTCCGGGTCTTCGTTTTGGTGTTCTTCTTCCTGGTTTGGAATAGGCAGCATTTCCGGTGGGAGCTGTATGCTGGCATTGGTTGGTTGCCCAGAATTGTGTGGTGGTTGTCTGGGTCTGAGCTGATCAATATGGCGGCGTATGTTGCCCTGTGCTTGCGTAGCTATAAGGTATGAGATGGGCCCTGTTTGTTTTATTACTGTTCCTTGGACCCATTTGTTTTTATCTGTGTATGATCGTGCCCAAATCAATTGACCTGGGTTGAGTGTGCGGGTAGGGTGGGGGTGTGGTTCTTTTTCTGGATACGTGTCAGGGTGCAGTCTGTCCAGACGTGTTATTAGCCTTCTCCCCCATCTTAATTCTGCTGGTGATTTGCCGGTCGTAGAGCATGGTGTTGTGTGTTGTGCTAAGAGGAACTGGCTGAGGCGCCGCTGCCAGTTTCCTTTAACGAATTTTTTTAATGCTTCTTTCGTGGATCGTACCATAATTTCAGCCATTCCGTTTGACGAAGGGTGGAACGGCGCCGACGTGACCAGCCTAATACAATTCTTCATAGCGAAGATCTGAAATTCACGAGAGGTGAATTGAGGCCCGTTGTCAGAAACTATGGTGTCAGGTAAGCCGTGCGTAGCGAATATTTTTCGTAAAGCTTGAATAGTGGCTTGGGACGTTATTTTTCTAAGGGGGGTGACTTCCAGCCATTTTGAGTGGCTGTCTACTACAATTAAGAAACTTTGGCCTTGGATGGGTCCCGCAAAATCTACATGTATACGTGACCAAGGGTTTCTTGTTGTCTCCCATTTATGGATTGGAGCCTGGGGTGGTTCATTCCTGGTCTCTTGACAGGTATAACACCCACCTACGTACTTTTCTATTTGTTTATCTATGCCTGGCCACCACACATAACTTCTAGCCATCGCCTTCATTTTTACAATTCCAGGGTGTCCTTCGTGTAAAATTTGTAATGTTTGGTCTATGTTTCTCTCTGGTATGATGACCCTATTTCCCCACAGCAGGCATCCTCTATGTGTTGAGATCTCATTTTTTCTGTTATAATAAGGTTGGAATTGAGGTTGTGGATTTTGAGCTGGCCATCCTGTTGTGGCCCATTTGAGGATTCTGGCAAGTATTTTATCTTTGGCAGAATTATTAGCTATGATGTTTGCAGTCAGGGGGCATTCTGGAAGTTGGGAGAT
The DNA here is from genome assembly GCF_947247035.1 of Vipera ursinii. NCBI lineage: Eukaryota > Metazoa > Chordata > Lepidosauria > Squamata > Viperidae > Vipera > Vipera ursinii. Next base: position 83,256,361 of record NC_139512.1, read on the forward strand.
TGCTAAAATCTGGCTGGCTGGGGCTGGGTCTGGGTCCCTGGTTTGTATGGGCAGTCTGCTGAGGCAGTCAGCATGACCCAATTCTTTACCTGGTTTATGTATTAGTTGATAGGAATAGGCTGCTAAGAAGGTTGACCATCTTAGCATTCTCGGGGAGAGAATTTGTGGAGTAGTTTTGTTCCACGTGAATATGCCTAGCAGGGGTTTGTGATCTGTAATTATAGTAAATGGTCTTCCATACAGGTAATCGTGAAATTTTTTGACCCCTGCTACTATTGCTAGGGCTTCCCTGTCGATTTGGGCGTAGTTTCTTTCAGCTTTGGTTAGAGTGCGTGAATAGAAGGCTATGGGTCTTTGTGTGCCGTCCTTGAATATGTGACTTAAGACAGCCCCGATTCCATAGGGAGAGGCATCGCAAGCGATGCATATTGGGGTGTCCTCCCTGAAAAGGGTGATAGTTGAACTGTGACAGATAATCTTTTTTAATGATTGGAAGCTATTCTCATGTTCTTTGGTCCAGGACCAAGTTGTACCCTTGTCTAGGAGTCTGTGCAGAGGCTCCGCAATAGTGGCCTTATGGGGGATGAAGGCATGGTAAAAATTTAACAATCCTAAAAAGGATTGCAGCTCTTGCTTATTCCTAGGACTGGGTGCGGTTTGAATAGCCTGTAGTTTTTCTGAGGTGGGGTGGATGCCCTGGCTATCTATTTTGTACCCTAGGAATTCAGTGGATGTGACTCCAATAGAGCACTTTTCCCGCTTAAGTTTGAGGCCGGCTTCTCTGAGCCGGCTTAGCACAGCTGACAGCCTGTCAGCTAAGTTCGCTTCGTTTTCTCCGGCGATGAGAACATCGTCGAAGTAGGGGCAGACCCCGGGTATTCCTTTCAGGGTCTTCTCCATGATACCCTGAAATATACCCGGGGCCGCCGATATGCCAAATTGGAGCCTCTTTACCTTAAAGGCACCGCGGTGGGTGACAATTGTCTGGGCCTCCGCAGTGTCCTCAGTGACAGGTAGCTGTAAGTACGCCTGAGCGAGATCGAGCTTGGCGAAAAGGGTGCCCGAGCGGATGGAAGCAAATACGTCCCTTACCGCTGGCACCGGGTAGGCATGGGGGCTGAGGGCTAAGTTGACTGTCGCCTTATAATCAGCGCACAGTCTCACTTCCCCATTAGGTTTGATTGGGGTGACGATAGGGGTCTCCCAGGTTCCCCCTTCTGTGGGCTCAAGCACCCCTAGTCCTACGAGGCGATCAAGTTCGTTTTCGATTTTTTCCTTAAGGGCAAAAGGTACCCTCCTGGCTCTTATCTTAACTGGTTGGATTGCAGGGTCTAACTGTAAGGAGATGGGGGGACCCGTGTATTTCCCTAAAGTGCCATCGAAAACGTCGGCGAACTTATCGCAAACGGCTTCTAGGCTGGGTGTTAGGATGGTGTTAACCCCAGTTAAAGCGATACCTAATGGACTGAACCAGTTTAGTCCTATCAAATCGGTGCGGTTCCCTGGTGTGACTAAAACCTCCAGGGGCCCCTTGAACCCCTTGTACTGCACTACGACCTTGGCTTTTCCTTCCACCGGAATGGGGGTTTTCTGGAAGTCAGCTAGGTGTACCTGAGTTTGTTTCAGGGGGATTTGTCCTCGGCCCTTCTGACAGATCTCCTGATAGGTTGTTAGAGAAATTAAGGAAACTGCCGACCCGGAATCTACTTCCATGTGGCAGGGCACCCCCTGAATCCTGACCCAGATCTTAACCTTGGAGCTTATGCTGTTTACCCTGTCCACAATCTCTACCAGGGGGCCTGGGTGGGGTTCTCTGCTGGCCTGGGCAGCTGGCCTACCTGGGGGGTTTGCCTCCACCTCATTGATGTTGTCCCGGCCCTTGCTGCGGCACACCGGCTTGATGTGGCCGGTCTTTCCGCAATTGTGGCATTTCGCGTTCCTAAAACGGCAACCTCCTCGGGCATGATTGCCCCCGCAGCTGGCACAGGCGGCTCGTTGCTCGTAACGCGGTGGCGGTGGAGGGTTCCTGGCTCCCCGGCGGTCCGACGTCTTTCCCCTTCTCGGCTGTCGGTGCTCCATTCGGCGTTGTAGGGCTTCTCCGTCGGTGAAATCTACCGACTCTCCGCTGTCGCTGAAGGCTGCGCTTTCCTGGTAGACGGTCGCGGGGGTCTCTGGGGTCGTGTTGGTCGGCTTCTTCTTGTGGCTGTGTTCGTATGCCATGATCTCCCTGGTCAGCTCGGCCAGGTTCATGTCGGGTTTGGACGTCAGTTTTTTTTGTAGCTTCTCGTCCCTCAGACCGATCACCACCTGGTCTCTGATGCGGTCTTCCAGGTCGGGGAAGCAGCAGTTCCTTGCGGCATGCCTGACCCCGGCGATGAATTCGTTGGCGGGCTCGTCCTGCCGTTGTTTCTTTTGCGCGAATTGCACCCGCCAGTATAGTTCTGATCGAGCCGGCATGTAGTATTTGCTCAGCTGGTCCACCAAGTCCGCGTAGGAGACTTCAGTGATGGGCACTGGGCTGAACAACCCGACGGCTGCATCGTACACCGGGGGCCCGCTGATGTACAGCAGAGCGGCGGCCTTTGCTCGGTCGTCAGTGATCTTACTGACGAGGAGGAATCCCTCGACTTGGCCGAGGTGTGATTGCCATCTCTCGGGATGGCGGGTATCAAACTCCCTCACACGGCCGAAGTTTGCCATGTCGTCCGGTCCTGGGTTGCTCCGATGGAAGTTAAAACTTCCGTGACAGCTCTTGCCGGGAACTCCCTTCCTCGGCCGTGACTTCAGCTCCGGAGCGATCCCACCTTCGTCGCCAGTGAAGTAGCCGAAGGACCACTCGGGACGACAGGCTAGTAACAACAGATTTATTTAAGAGCAAAGGCAAACATAGAATAACTTGTCCGGCTTTTATAGCCGGCAGCTGGTAGTGAGGACCAATCAGCGGTGTTCATTTTGGCGCCCTGTCAGGCAGGGACCAATCCGCGTCGTCTTTTGTTGACAGCTCCGGCTTCCGCGTGTCTTGGTGTTTTGACAGCCGCGAGCTGTCAGTGGTTGCGCCTGCGCTGTACGGTGGACGCTTTGACAGCTCAGGCTTCTTCGTAGTCCGGCGTTTGACAGCCGCGAGCTGTCAGTGGTGGCGCCTGCGCGGTGCGGGGAACTTTGACAGCTGTCAAAGTTCCCGCGTGTTTTCTTGTCAGGCTGCTTTTAGTTTATACGCTTGCTGCTGCCGTATTATTTGAACAGTTAACATATATACATCTCTCTCAGGGGATTGTTTACATATATAACACACCTACAAAGTCAATTTTTGCTCAATGACAGACCAAGGAGTTAACTCGGAAAGGCAAGAAGAAAATCTAGAAGAGGTCTGTGCAGCTCTTCAACATCTTCATCAACGATTTGGATGAGGGGATAGATGGGGAACTCATCAAATTTGCAGATAACACCAAGCTGGCAGGAATAGCCAATACTCCAGAAGATAGGCTTAAGATACAGGAGGATCTGTACAGACACGAACACTGGGCACTATCTAACAAAATGAAATTCAATTATGAAAAAAGTAAGGTTCTACATTTAGGCAGGAAAAATCAAATGCACAGGTATAGTATAGGTGGTACCTTGCTCAATAGTAGTAACTGTGAGAGAGATCTCAGAGTCCTAGTGGACAATCACTTAAATATGAGCCAGCAGTGAGCTGCAGCTTCCAAAAAAGCCAACACAGTGCTAGGCTGCATTAACAGAGGGATAGAATCAAGATCACGTGAAGTACTAATACCACTTTACAATGCCTTGGTAAGGCCACACCTGGAATACTGCATCCAGTTTTGGTCACCACGATGTAAAAAAGATGTCGAGACTCTAGAAAGGGTACAGAGAAGAGCAACAAAGATGATTGGGGGACTGGAGGCTAGAACATATAGGGAACGGTTGCTGGAACTGGGTATGTGTAGTTTAATGAAGAGAAGGGTGAGGGGTGACATGATAGCAGTGTTCCAATATCTCAGGGGCTGCCACAAAGAAGAGGGAGTCAAGCTATTCTCCAAAGCACCTGAAATCAGGACAAGAAGCAATGGATGGAAACTAGTCAAGGAGAGAAGCAACCTAGAACTAAGGAGAAATTTCCTGACAGTTAGAACAATTAACCAGTGGAACAACCTGCCTCCAGAAGTGGTGAATGCTCCAACACTGGAAGTTTTTAAGAAGAGACTGGCCAGCCATTTGTCTGAAATGGTATAGGGTTTCCTGCCTGAGCAGGGGTTTGACTAGATGACCTCCAAGGTCCCTTCCAACTACTACTTCTTCTTCTTCTTCTTCTTCTTCTTCTTCTTCTTCTTCTTCTTCTTCTTCTTCTTCTTCTTCTTCTTCTTCTTCTTCTTCTTCTTCTTCTTCTTCTTCTTCTTCTTCCTCTTCTTCTTCCTCTTCCTCTTCTTCTTCTTCTTCTTCTTCTTCTTCTTCTTCTTCTTCTTCTTCACAACTTGTAGAAAGGAAAGGCCCACACTGATAAATTAAAAATCTTTGTGGTCTGCAAAGGAATGCTGGTGGGCTAATCAATGATTTGGTGACTAGAGGAGCATCTACACTGTTGGAGCTTGTGGTCATGGTAAGCCATTGGAGGCACTAGGCAACATGACTTTCAGGGCAGTGGTGGTGATTTTATTACTTTAAAAAAAAGTCTGTGCTCTGTCCAAGGGTGCTTGGTAGGCTGCATGTACAGGCCTGGTCTAGAATTTATTTTGGAGCATTCAACTATCTAAAGCAGGCATGTCAAACTCATTTTGTTTGAGGCAACTTTTTATAAAAGAATTGCCATTAATTTGTTTTAATAAAATAATTTAAATCAATTTTTCACTTGATTTCAAATTAAATGAATGAGATTTTTTAGTACAATTGCCAAATGCAATAAACTGGTTTTAGGTATATGTTACTGGAAGGAAAAAGCAATCCCTGTTGCGTTACTGATCCCAGAGAAACATTTGCAGGTATGCAGGTATCCTTAGGGTGCCATAGTTATGGATGAGAAATATTGGTTGCAAAGTTGACATTTCTGGATGTAATAGATATTTTGGACTTATTTTTGTTGCTTTGCATGTTTGATATTTTTAAAAAGGCATATGCTACTGACTATGCTTATGCACATATGTAACATGATCACTGCTTGTCCAAAATTTTACTATACAGATAATACCCCCAGAAATTATTTTAGCCTTTTTAATAAATGTTGTTATTGATGTTAAGCTCACCAGGGAAAACATCATATATTGTTATGTATATACAGTGCTTTTTTTGTAAAAGAAAAAAGTGCCGGAACTCACACATGTCATACAACGTGCCTTGCCTACCCTACAAGGTTCCATCCAAAAAAGGTGCCGGAACTCCGTTCTGAGCATTCTATGAGAAAAAAAGCCCTGTGTATATACTAGGTTAATTATTTAAAGACTGAAGTGCAACATAACTAATTCTAAATAATTTATTTTTCAAAACACACAACAGTCCAAACAGTAAAAGTAAAGTCCAAATTAAGAATATTTCATTCTTAAGAATTGTTTAGATTCAAAATAGTTTTCAAGAGTGTACAAAAGATACTATTTTTTTCTAGAATCAGCTAAATTAGACATATTACATTGAGAAAAATGTTTCTCATTTCTTTCCTGTTACCTTTGATTTCACTGCAGAGATGTTAACATAAGAAATAGATTATTTTGTTATCTAATTTTACCTTCCAAAAGACAGAAGCAGATGAAAAATGTGAGGTTCTTTCCTGTTGGCTTTTCTGAATTAGCTGTTTTAGATTCTAAAAGTTTAGTTCCTAAAGAAGTAATCCTGTAAATAATTTTAATGTCCTCCTCTAGTGCAGGCTCTTTTATGATTCGTGGACTTCAACTCCCAGAATTCCTGAGCCAGCATGGCTCAGCTTGGAAACCTCTCCCTTTCCCCTCAGCATGGCTGGCTCAGGATTTCTGGGAGTTGAAGTCCACGAGTCATAAAAAAGAGCCAAGATTGCTAGCCCTGCAATAGGCTTAGGAAAACCAATAAGGGAGTTGGGTTGTTGTTGTTGTTGTTTTTTTTTGCAAAAAAAAAAAGGTTCCGGAACGCCGTTCTGAGCGTTCTATGAGAAAAAAAGCCCTGCCTATATGTCTCCTAAGTAATATTGATCTTTGGTCTCCTCTAAATACATTCTTAAGAAGTTATATGCTGTGGAAACAAAATTGCTACGTTATATGAGTCAACAATACTAAGAAAGAGAAGTAAAATTAAGTAAGCTACTGGTTTCTAGACTAAATAAATTAAACAACATAATATTGTAGTATGGGGGAATTTGGGGGTAGTCTACTTTGTGATGATGGGTCTGATTCCTTTTCACAGAAAGTGAGATTAGCTGACACAATAACAGATGATGATGATGATGATGATGATGATGATGATAATGATTTTCCTTCATAAGTATGGAGACAAGTGTTGGTTCCACTAGGTAGACCAGACCAGGAAATCACCTCAGTAAGAAAGTTAAAATTATTGTTGTTGAGATTGCTATGCAACAGAAACTTGCAGGCCTAATTATGCTATACCTTCTTGTCCTTCTCATACTTTAGTGAAATAGATCTGGTTCTGAATGTTATCTTATAGTTCTGGACTATAAAAATGCTTCAGCACTTTTGATTGGAGAGCAGTTTCTGCATGTTTTCCATCAAGGTCATCTTCATTATATAAGAGAAGTTCTTTTCCTGACACTTTTCCAGCTAATTAATACACAAAGTATATTAGATTCTTATCTCCTGTTTTATTGAAGGTACAGAGAGAAGTCTTTTCAAAGAAACTTTTATCTTTTAATTTCAGTGAGTATATACTGTAGTTTTTCCTAGGGAATTTAAGGTCTAAATGTTCCAATATTACACCTCTATCTCCAATAAGAACTGGAAACTACATCAGTCCATAGGTTACAGTTCTTCATTCCAATTCCTGTACAACCAGCTCAGTCAGGATTTCTTTGGAATCTCATATTAACTTTTGAACTGATCTAACGGCTTTAATTAAGAACCAAGCAGATTATAGCAGCTGCTGTTTCTTTGGATCATGACAAGAAACCTTTCTTAAGGTTTCCAGGAAGTTTTTGAAGTGGCTACTGATTTTGCTCTTTTGAGCTTTTTAATTTGACCTTGAAATCATTTGTCTGTTATCCCCATAATTAAAGTTATGCTATGGCTCACGTCAACTTTATCTTCTTTCTTCCTTTCTTTTTAATTTTCTTTTACATCTCCTGTGTTACAAGAAATTCCAAAAACTACCAAAGGGTCACATCAGCAGAGGTAGCGTACAGGTTTCTGCTATATGCAAATCATCTGTTACACTTTAGAGATCATCACTGCTGCTTTCATTTTACTAATAATTACCTGTCTGGTTATTCTGTAAATTGGAGCAAATCAGACTTGGGTCTTAATAATAATTCTGACAGATACGGGGATGGGAATTATAGGCTTCTCCTAATTCCTTTACTTACCTCAATGTAAGTATATCAAGGAAGCTTTCTCGACTAGCAAATGTGAATAGTATTTCAATTTTGAAATAAATGAAAAAAGAGATATAACATCTATCTTTGACAGTGTTATTTAGCCAGATTTTCATTATACAAACTACAGCTAGCTGTTTGGAAAATCAGATTTAATTTTCCACATTTTCAGGTTTATTTCTGAGTATTGTGTTTCTCAGGAATTTCTTAAGAAATGTTTCTCTAGAAACCAATCCTTCCTTCATCTCAGTTTGAAAGCTATTATGTTAGCTTTCAACTAAATCCAGGAAGCGTTTGGTTTTTATTTGTTTTGAGATCAGTTTTAATACCTGTTCTTTGTGCTTCAATGTGGAAAATATTAGGCTGAAGACAGGACTATAATTATTTTACTCCTGAAAAGCTTATATTCTAAGATAAAGAGTTGGTAAATTTGAGTAGCAATTGAACTTCTAACAAGTTTATTATTTTGGATCAAGTTCTGATGTAACTCTTAATTTTTTTATCAACTTATGCAAAAGTTTAGCAAGATTAGCTTATGTAAGAAAGATTTTTTTGCAGTTTATTCAGTTTGAGCACTTGCTATTTCTGCTACTTTGTCCTGATATCAGGCCTGCTTCTAAGGCTTCAGGGTTTAAAGAGTTTTGGAAGAATCAGTTGTGACTCTTAGAATTTACATTTTTTCGTAGATAGTTGGAATAATGAGTTAAAAGGGTGTGTTTTGTGAATCAACGTAAGATAACCATAAAGAAGATGAAATTAATTTATTTTCATCATGAAATAAAGTTATTATAGCAAAATTCTATTTTAAGTCAATTCTAATTGCCTTGATTATGGAACTGAAAATTCAAATTTTAATTCACATACAGTTCCTTGGACTCATTCAACCATTGCTATATTTTTAGCCAATATCCAGAAGACCATGAACATGATTTTACATCAAACTTCTAATTTGTTAGCTAAGGATAGGCAAAAAAAAAACAAACCCAAGAATTTTCCATGGCCGGAGAAAGGCCGGAAGACTTGTGATATGACAAACCTTCATCTGACTTGCAGCTATAAATTGTTTACATCCAGAAATTATTCTGCAAATGAGGTAAATTTTGGGATTTCTTTTTACAAATTTCAAAGGTTTTTTTTTTTAAAAAAAGGGGCTTATGTAAGTTTTTAATGTTTTAACCTAATACAAACACAATAAACATTATAATGTAATTTAGCATTTCAAAGTGCTAATTTTGCTATCATTCCATTTCTGAATACAATAATATTTCTAGCTGATTATCATTAACATATTACCCTTGCGTTTAAAAAAAAATAGTGTTTGGATTGTCAAAAGTTGTAAGTTAAAATGTTAACTTGAGAACATTACATACATATAGAAATGTGTGTATACACAGACACACACACACTCACAGCCAGTTTTAAAGGGATTTTAAAGATTCTCAATGTTTTACTTACAGATATTCTTTTTCCTGATCCTGTAATAGTTAAGGAACATTTTTTTCTCGTATCATAAATCTCCAAACACAAATGTTTAAAAGCAAAGCAGATATATACAAGCAAGGCATTAGCAAGCCAGTATTTCTGAGTTCCCTCTAGCTTTTACTGAATTCTGGAAGCCACCCAAAAGCTTTGTCCCACACAATCAATTATCTCACTTTATCAAGCCACACTCCTTTTTAGTTATTCAGAAAGATGGACTGCGGCCATCATGCCTTAAGTATAGCTCTCACAACTAATGAGCATCTTGCTATTCACTCCCCCCCCTTCTTCCTCCTTCCGTTTGGATTCACACTTCATTAACTATTGAATGTTTATTCCCTCAGGACCCAGCCTTCTCTTTGGTTGACCTCTGAGTCCTTCCTCTTTTATTCTTTTGCTCTGCCAGTCCTGGTAAAATTGAAGTAATTGGGTTCCAGAATGGCAGAAAACCCAGTAAATTTCCATTGGGATAAGGAGCTCCTACTGTATTTCCAGGCCAGAATTTGCTGACTGATTAAAACTTTGAAGCAAAAGGAGAACATTTTCTTCAGTTCATATCTGGTTGCCAGAGTCATGCTCTCCTCTTGACCTCACGGATCATTTGACTTGCCTCACCTGCTCCGGGGTTTTCTGCTACAACCCTTAATTTTCCTCAAATGACCTCTTCCAGAGTGCTTTCCACCAGAGAACAAAGCTTCCTTTAGGAAATAGATCCCAGCCCTCTATTTAATTTTGGTCTGCCAATCATTTATTCTAGAATAACTTTACCCTTTTTAAAACTAGGTAATTCCAGAGGCAGATGGTTTGCAGATTCTGTCATGTCTACCAAGGGAGAATATTGAGGGGGGGGAAAACAAAACGAAAGTCTTTTTTTTTGCCTTTGCAATGTTGAGATAATACAACAATTATAAGACATATTCCTAATGGAGGAAATAGGACATCAATTTTCCTCCTGCAAGCTTTTTATTATCAATGTTTGGACAAGTCTCGCAGATTGCATTGGGATTTACACTTGGGTTAGTGTATATAGATGTTTCCCTTGGTTTCTCTTGCCGGAGCTTTCTTCCAGGGCACAGCCATGACTCATTTACAATAGAAGACTGAGGGGCACAGAAGCTATGGAGTATATTTTATTCTAGCCACCTGCAGCAAAGCAGGCAGTCTCTCTGCAGAGAATTCAAACAGAGCAGATATATAAATGTCCTGTGAAGTGGGCAGTGCAGAGTCAGAAACTGAAGGCAATCTGTAGGACTGCTGCTTTACATCTATCTGCAGGAACCAGAGAATCCAAAGGGTAATAAAATTTAAGGCACATGAAGGAAGAACACGCTATGGCTCTCCAGCTCAGCCAGCATCAGCAATGGTGGGGTATAGAAGAAATTATCATTCAGCAACATCTGGAGGATTAGAATTTGCCCATTCTTGCTAAAGAAACACAAAAACAGTAGAGTGGAAAGGCATAATGGTTAGCAATACTGTTTTGGCTCCAGCAACATCCCACATGAATCCAAAGGTACAAGTAGGATGATTCTGCTCTGCAGCTTGTTTTCTGCAAGGTACAAGATTCCACACGTTTATTTATTTATTTTTGCTTTGGAAGGTGTGGCCATCTCACACATGTATATACCCTTGTGAATCGGAACTCTTCTGATAGCACTTAGTTATTTTCTCCAACATAATCCTAGAGCTCAAAGGTGCTTTTTTAAAGGGCAACTGGACTGTTTTTTTTTCCTTGAGGAAGAAGAACAAAACATTTTGCTTTTCATCCAAGAAACTTCATAGTTTTGATGCCAGGGTGGGGATGGGGAATGGAAGGATAAGTACTGACAGCTGAGAGTAGATGGTGAGGGGACTGGAAGGATAGGTTCTGACCAGTTAGTAGTACTGGTGGGGATGGAATGAAGGGGATGGATGGACATTTCTTGGATAAGAAATGAAGCATTTTGTTCTTCTTCCTCAAGGGGAAAAAATATTCCAGTTGCCTTTTAAAACAGTACCTTCGAGAGAACTATGACCTGGATCCCTGAGAATCTCCACAGACATAAAGGAACCGTCAGCCTTTAAGGCAAGGGGCAGTTCTTCAAACACTCACATTAGACAATATATTCATTAATGGAAGCATTTGTCTGACTCTTAATCTGAAACAGAGAGGGCAAGCATAATTCAGTAATTTGTAAATGTGATTTTTGCAAATTAAAAGAAGTATTTCAGTTTGGATTATAAGGCTGTTATTCTACCGAAGATTTGCTTAAATTGTAAACAGCTTGATAAAACACCAAGCTTCATATTGAGGTTTAGATCCTTAGCTGTGTCAGAAAGACCAGATGGATTGGTTGTGCCTGCCTTTTACCTGATGAATGTTCCTCTGCAAATGGATTATTTCTGAATTTCTTTGACTGAAGGCTCATATACCATGGTCATGGATCATACAGCTGGATCGTCCATTTTATGAACCTACTACATTTAGGGCAATTTGCTTGAAATTTAGGAATGACAGTCTTATTCTTAAGGATGAGAAAGCTGACCTGGCTTGTTATTACTGAGACCTGAACAGATCCAGAAATGGTGTGTGTGTGTGTGTGTGTGTGTGTGTGTGTGTGAGAGAGAGAGAGAGAGAGAGGGGGGGGGAGGAGAGAATGTGCTCAGCCAAGGGCCTTGGGCAGGGGTAGAGGAGTGGCAATTGTCATTTGGGAGTTCCTAATGGCTCCAAGGTGCTGCTCCATAAGTCATTCAATGTGAAATCCTGTTGCTTAAGTTGGGCTCTAAGGATCAGTTGAGACTCTTGTTATTGTGCCAACCTCCCTGCTGTGCAATAATTTTCCTGCCTGAGTTTCTTGAGTCCATTTCTGGGTGGCAGTGGAGTTTCCCAAGCTTGGTACAGGTGGAGACGCCTGGAGTGAAGTCCTGCCATGTTATCTGGGAGGGATTTGGGCCTAAGGAACCTGATATGGTCCTTAAGACTGTGAGCTCAGCCACCTGTTTATTAGCTCCATGCCCCTCCTGGTTGGAAAATGTTTCCTAGGAAGTAAAATGGTTAGGTTTTAGTGGCGATAATTTTTTCTTTGAGGGGGTGTTTTTTTGGAACAGACATTATTATCACTATGCTGTTTCAGCTCCATAACTATCAGTTCATTTCTAAACTTCTTGGAGAGTGAAAGGAGCCACTTGAAAGAGTTAAGGTTAAAAGTTATCAGAGGGGATCAAATGATTACTTATGTACTATTCTTGGATCTTTACTGCTAGGGAAGGGAGAGCAATGCTAGATATCATGCTTGTTCTGCAAAGAGAAGCATACCATTTCCTCTTTGACCCACTTGCAATAAAATATCTTGTCTTGAAATGAAAGTGCTATTTTTGCTATTTAAAATAACTTCATTGCTTATGACTAGAAGATTTCATATCGGCATCAGTGTGTTGGGACAGCAGTGGCAAAATTTCTTCAATATGTCCTTGGCAATTCCAATACATCTGGAAAGTACTAAACTAAGGAACTGCAGGAGGATCTTTAAAAATAGGGTTTGGTTGTGGCAAATCAAATACTGATTTTTTTAAAGGATTCTTATGGAATTTTATTTCAATACAAGCCACATTTTACCTTGGCTGGTATCTGTTTTTACATTTGACACCTATTATGCTGTATTTTAATGTTCTGTTTTTAAATGTGTTTTGTATTGCACCATTGGTCTATCCTAGGAACCCATTGAAGATAGAGTTATATCAACTTCATAAGCAAGTAAATCTGGCTCTAAATGCCTTGATAGGTCTTCATGAGAAGTCTGCAGCAAGAAATGAAAGCCATAACACTTCCTTCTCATTTTATCCAACAGCTGCCATAAAGGGGCATTTCCAGAACCTATTTCTGATAAAGGTCTTGATCATTTCCAAAGAACCCCCAACTGGAAGAGTTTCACTTGTGTCTCACTTGGACAAAGTGTTCAATTGTCCACTAAGCAACAGTGCCAATATTCGACCCATGTTAGCTAAGCAAGCCAATACCGTATTAAGTGGTGACCTTGTTAAGGTAAAGAAAACAAAAGTAGAAAATCAGACCAGGTACAATAAGACAAACAAGGAAGACTTTTCTACTGTTAGGAATGTTATCTATCTGAATTCAGGATGTCAAGTCGTTTAACCACCATGCAAGATGTGACAAGATGATACAGATGGCTAGACAATCATTGGCTTCTGCAGAGCACATATTCTCCAATGGAGCAGCATATGCTGAATCCTAATGTTTGCTCTGACATTAAAAAGAAAAGGGTAGCTTCGTGTCTTATTCCCCAGCTGCAGACACTATAAGGAGCAGATGATTGTGATGGAAATTGCTTCAGAACAAGATTGGAGAGAGCTAGAAGGAGGAGGTCTTGCCTTCTGAAGAATGGGTCCACTAGGAAAAAAATGGTGTTGAAAGAAATAAAGAACATTTATTTGGGTTAGATATTTCTGGGTTAGATATTTCACCTGGCAATTGGAGCATTTATAATGAAGTTAACCCAAGTTCAAAGCATTTCAATTAGATAAAGAGGCAGAAACATTGAAATATGTTTGTTACTTGCTTTATGCCTTGCTCCAGAATTTTCACTAATAGCAAAACATGGAAATTAATAAGGAGCCTTTTCTTAAGTGTGCAATTTATGTGCCTGGAAAAGCATTGCTTGTTTAATTCTTCCATGTTTCTCTATTAATAGAGACAAAAGCAGAACTTCTTTAAAATGATTCCCATTTTTCATACTTTTGCAGTTCACCTTATTATTTTAAAGCTGACATGCTAAACCATCAACCTCTTTCACCTTTAGATGTGCTCTGCAAATATTTCTTAATCTCTACCCTCTTTAGGTGAAATTTAGTCATTCTTAAGACTACTTCAAAACTGTGGAAGGAGAGCCTTGCAATTATGTGAGAGAAATGTGGTTGAAAATATTAAAATGTCAGCCAATAGCAAAGCCAGCCAAACCTAAGGTAGCTAAATGTTGGCTAAATGGAACTTCAGCCTGGACTGCAGTCAAGGACAGGGCTGATTAAGCCTGATACTTTACCTGAGTGCAGGCAATTTAATCTTTAGTAGTAGTAGGATTATCACAGTTATGGTAACAAAGGGGTTGAAATAAGTAGATGTCGTAGCTTTTGTTTTAGTAAGAGTGAGTATTTTGGTATAATAAAACCTTCTGTATAAAAAAAGGAATTAAAAACTGCCCTCTTTACCATTCCTTAAAATGGACCTGTCAGGAGAATGAAAAAAAGAAAAGAATTAATAATCCCATTCCTTCACTTTCAGTTCAGACAGTTTAATCCTCAAATAAATATTAAAGTGGAATTACTCAGAAGCAGCTTTTAATGCCATCTTCATGAGTTGTTTGTCCTGTACATAATAGATTACTGTTTTATTTCATTCATTCAATTTGTATAGTCACTCATCTTAATAAGTGATTTAGGCAGCGAACAATTTTCACAAACAACCCCACCTTCTAGGAACTTCAAGGATGTCTACAGGGACGGGGAGGGGTGTCAAAAAACAAAAAGAAAGGAGTCACAATCATGTGACCAAGAGGGTAGGTCTTTAATCAGGACTATCATCTTGACTTTCAGTCAGGACTACCATCTTGCCTTTTTAGGCAGGATACTTCTCTCTGTCTTTGTCCCTATCCACCATTTTATCCCCCAAATAGGCTGGACTGCAGTAAAGAGATTAGTTTAAGAATTCCCAGAGGGTATCGTGGCAGAAAAAGGATTCAAAAGTCCAGATCTCTTGTGTTAACAGCTATACCAAACTAGATTTAATTAGAAAGATATTTATTTCCAGGTGCTTTTTCATTTGACTAAAGGAGGACAAGTCGTCAATATTCTCCTGGCATGTCTGCTGAACTTTTTATGCTGCCTAGAAGGCAGACATTCCACAGCTGAAGCATGTCCTGCTGTAACATTGGTACCTTAAGTGTGTTTTATTGACTGGATCAAATCTCTGTTGCTTGCAGCAGTTACAGTCACAAGAGGCCATTTCACATGCCACCTCAATTATTTCATTATTATTCTTCCTTGCAAGTTTGGTTGATCATCACCTTCAAAGCCCTACATGGAAAGGAACCAGGTTATTTGCAGGACCCCTCTCCCTAAGGGTATCTGCCCATCCCACCTCTGATAGAATAGGCACTTTCTTGCTGCAGTAGACCCTGCTCTATGAACACCCTTCCCCCTGAGATCGGCCAGCCCCCTACCCTTCTAATCTTCCACAAAGCACTGGTGTTTCCCTTAAGTATTGGGAAGAAATAAGGCTGGAATGGGAGGGAAGTGTTGTAGGTTGTATTGGGATTTTTTTTCATGTTTTCAGTTATCTTTTGGTTGTGAATTTGGTTTCAAAGATGGGTGACAACATCAATGTTTTAAATAAATAGATTTCCAAAAACTCTTTCCACAGGGATCACATGATTAAAAGTTCTCTAATGCCTGTCCTCTGAAAATCCAGAGGCTGAAATGTGAAACCAGATGGCTGCTAGTTAGCCTCACAAATGAGCGAATGAAAGAACCAGTAGCCCAGTCAGACTTTGGAGGCACAACCATGTTCCCTTTTTAACACCTAACAAGGTTACTTCTCTATTTGGGGATTTGGGATTGTGTGTAATATTTGAAGAAGGGCAGCTGGCTGAAGTGAAAATGTATTGCTGCATATGGGAGAGCCGCTTGCAAACAAAACATCTTCCCACATGTCTCATCCATATAACGCTTCCAATTCAGCTGGAAACAGCTGAAAGATTTTCAGCACTGGTACTGCCAAGGTTTCAACAATGAAATCCTGCAAGCCTTCTAGTTGGTATTAAATATCTGATATTGTTGTTGACCTGAAATATCATGGGTTGCATTCCAAACTTCTCCAGTCCCTGACAGTAACAACAAGAAGCTTTCATTCATGGGATAAACAATAAATTGTGCTGCATTTGCTGACATCTCCAAATACAAATCAGGAATTTGGACTGTTTCGGTAGGCATAAAGGTACAATTTGATGATGTTAAAAATCTGTCTAAACATAGCAGCTATATAGTTCAGCAGTGAATGCAACAGAGTGAGTCAGACAACAGGGATTCTGTCAATGAAAAATTAAAACATATTAAAGATAAAATGCTTCTCAAAAGTATTCCTCTCTCTCTCTCTCTCTCTCTCTCTCTCTCTCTCTCTCTCTCTCTCTCTCTCTCTCTCTCTCTCTCTCTCTCTCTCTCTCTCTCTCTCTCTCTCTCTCTCTCTCTCGTCCAGCTTATCTACCATCTCTCTTAGATATAAGACTGCTTAAGTTCATTGGGGGAAGAAAGACAAAAAGGAGAATAGGGAGCAAAATGTTGATTCTTATTTTACACAAAATGTTAAAGTTATATCAATATTTTCTAAGTTGCAACAGAGTAAAGTGATTTTTGGAATGTTACTTCATAGTAAACACTAATGAATGAATATAATATAGGGTAATATTAACTGAAGTCTTGTTTGATTTCATGGTGTATTGAACCATCAAATGGCATAACTACATGTCTGAAGCAATAATGCAGATGCATTTGGTACTGTCATTTAGGCATATTTAATAAGCCATGGCTAACATTAACTACGTTTCAAAATAAACACAGTCCAAGTCTACCTCAGTCCTACACCTTCCACTCCTATTTTGTTGGAATTTTACAGAGACATATTCCATAAGCAATACATATACAGTACATATACATATACATATACATATACATATACATATACAGAGAGAGAGAGAGAGAGAGAGAGAGAGAGAGAGAGAGAGAGAGAGAGAGAGAGAGAGAGAGAGAGAGAAGGAAATATATATTAACACCAAAACAACCAATACAACTGTAGAATATATTTTAAATAATAGCCTAGGATAGGACCTTGTTTGTGTGTGTGTGTGTGTGTGTGTGTGTGTGTGTGTGTGAGAGAGAGAGAGAGAGAGAGAGAGAGAGAGAACAATAATTTTAAGCAAGTGCTAACCTGAAACTTTTAGCTAAATAAGAGGTGAAACAAACATGCCCTACTCCTGCCTGTTGATCAGATTAAAAGGTCTTTTAAACCCTGTTTCAAACTATCACATTTTCACAGAGATGTCCTATACTGTGTCCCTAAAGGCCTGGAGCTTGGAAAAAGGAACCAAACGAAGGCATAGCTGAGAAGAATTATGAAGAACAAGCTGCAATGTAGCAAGAACAAAGTCAAGACCATCTGAGGACATTGTGCAGGGCAAGCTCGAAACACAGCACCAGGCATTTAAACTGTTCTGTGGCTTGAACACAGAGCCAGAGAAGAGCCCTGTATTGTTCTGAAACATAAAAATAAGTTCTGGAACTGATCAAAGAGTACTGTTCTGGACTAAGATCATGAGACAGAATTTAACAAGCCTGCCAGCAGACTACTACAGTAATCTAGGCATCAGACAACCAAAGCACATACCAATCATGCTGCTGTCTTCTCTGTCACAAATGATTCCCTCTGGAACCTACAAATATTCATTAAGTATAAATTAGCAATCCTACCTGTAGAATCAATAATTAGGTGAAAAGGCTTAACACAGTGGGATAACATTAAATACTAATAAGATTTTTCTGTCATGGGGCCAGAAAAAACTGAAAAATTAATATAACAATCATACTGAAATCCCTGATCATTAATTATAGCGCCCAATGAAACGGTAATAAAGAATAAATAAAAGAGGAACATGCAACACAAAGGAAAAATCCAGGATTGAAATCAATTGTACGAAAGAATGAGAATTTTAAAAAAAAACACCAAACCAGTCAAGTGCACTAATGATGAGTAAAGTTCGCTACCTTTCAAATGGCCACCAGAATCCAACTCAGAATTTTTTAAAATGCCATGTCACTTAAGTAGCTTGCCCAAGATTCTGATTGATATAGATGAGAGCTCAATTGTAAAAAGGGCACCTTTCTCAAGAGCTTTACAAAAAATAAAGGAATGAGAGGTATAGGCTGGTAATTGATGTTCCAAACAGGATCCAAAGAGGATTTACAGTTCTGGGGATTTTTCATCTTTAGTTCTGGGTCAGGTTGCGCTACCCTATATGTGTAATTTGGAGTCCTCTTGGACTTGTCAACCCTTCAAGGTAGACCATACTGCAAAGTCAAAATGATGCAAGACAAATTACTTTTATTACAAGGATGCGGTAATAGAATCTTGAAAGTCTGAATATGCTTCCTCCATCTTCCCTTTATCTTTGCAAGAGCTATTGTCCGAGATGTTTTTTTCAGATTACACCTTTGCCCTGGATTTAGGTTTCTTTTATCTGACTGTTGTCTAAGTAGCAATTCTATCCCTCAAGGCTATTCCTTTCACCCACTACGTCAAATCACAGCTCCTGTTCAAGGAAGACATGGCAGGCACGACTAGGAAGGCCTTTGGATAGCTTCTTGTTCTACACCAGTTGTGCTAGTTCCTAGACCCAGGGCTTTGTTCACAATGATTCATGCTTTAGTCATCTCCCAAGTGGACTCTTGGGCTGCCCTTGAAGAGCCTCTGAAAGCAAGAAGAGGCAAAAAAAATTAAAAGATAAAAGAGACGTGTGGGTATATATTTGCCAAGATTTAATTAGCATCACTTTCTGCCAAATAAAGGAACTCAAAACAGCTAAATAAAAGTGACCTCCCTTTAAAACCCTTCTTTAAAAAATATCAATTAAAATGCCTTAATAAAACAGCACTCACCAAACTTCACCACAAAATAGTATATATAGCACATATCTAATCTTGCCTGAGTTAAAAAAATGTTTAACCTCCCTGCTGAAGATTAAGTTAGAAAAAATGCTCGTCTATCCTCTTTCATCAAGAAGCGTTTGGAAGCGTTCACTGAGAAGAACCTCGTTGTGCATGCTTTCTATCCAGTTCCTATTCAACAATAAAAAAGCCCAATTTGGAGATGTTAGATTCTTAGCAGCTTCAATACGGAAAGTACTGCCTTTGAAATGAGACTTTATATCAACACACAGAATTGTGCTATCTATAATTGACCTCCTTGAATAATCCCAACATGGCAGACATTGACATTAAAACCTCTAGAATTTGGAGACTTCCTTTTGGATCCAGTTTGACAATGTCTTGGAAGGGAAATCCGTGGAAGCAATGGGCTTCAGTCAGGTTTTTTTTTTTCTATGACTGTTTATGCTATTACAAGATCCTATTACAATACAATCCATCCTGCTGTTAGAGAAATTATATTTAATAGTAACTTTGTGCACAAAAATAAATGCAATGTACTGAAAAGAAATACTCATCTAAAGCTTATAAGACAGCACAAATGGAAAAAATCATTAATAAATGCCAACTGAGAGCTGGATAAGAAATCAGACGTAAAAAAATCAAGATTAATTGAAGAGACAATGTCACACATGGCCCAATGAAGTGATCCAGGGTTCCCACAGTTATTTATCCAGATGGAAAGAATGGTTTAAGCTTTCAGCTGTCATTTTCCAGTGGCTGATGCACCAAATGAAACAAGCAAAAAGTGGAATATGTGGAACATCATCCTCTTACTCATCTTTTTCATTTTGTAGTAGCACTGCTCATCATCCTTTGAGTGATGGTTTATTTAGTGGGGAGTGGGAAGTCTGCAGCATCAGAACTGCATGAAACACATGACAAAAAGATAGCCAGTTGGTGTAATGGTTAAAGCATCAGGCTAAAAACCAGGAGACTGTGAGTTCTAATTCTTCCTTATGCACAAAATGAGTTGAGTGAACTTGGGCCAGACCCCCTCATTCAGCCATAGGAATCAGGCAAGGGCAAACTATTTCTGAATAGTACCAAGAGTACCCCAGAGACTTGTCCAGGTTAGTCACCAAGAATCAACTCTGACTTGAAAGTGCATACACACACACATGCAAAATGTTTTGTTGTTGTTAGTTGCAAAGTCTGACCCATTGCGACCCCATGGACAACGTTCCTCCAGGCCTTCCTGTCCTCTACCATCTTCTGGAGCCCATTTAAACTCACGCCTACTGCTTCAGTGACTCCATCCAGCCACTTCATTCTCTGTCGTCCCCTTCTTCTTTTGCCCTCAATCTTTCCCAGCATTAGGCTCTTCTCCATTGAGTCCTTCCTTCTCATTAGGTGGCCAAAGTATTTGAGTTTCAACTTCAGGATCTGGTCTTCTATAGAGCAGTCAGGGTTGATCTCCTCTAGGACTGACCAGTTTGATTGCCTTGCAGTCCAAGGGACTCGCAGGAGTCTTCTCCAGCACCATAGTTCAAAGGCCTCAATTCTTTGGTGCTCAGCCTTTCTTATGGTTCAACTTTCACAGCCATACATTGCAACTGGGAAAATCATGGCCTTACTATACACACTTTTGTTGGCAGGGTAATGTCTCTGCTTTTTTAGTGTGCTGTCTAGATTTGCCATAGCATCTTTTAATTTCTTGGCTGCAGTGATCCTGGAGCCCAGGAAAATAAAATCTGTCACTACCTCCATTTCTTCCCCATCTATTTGCCAGGAATTGAGAGGGCCGGATACCATGATCTTCATTTTCTTAATGTTGAGTTTCAAATGCAAAATGTAGGTATGACAATAATGAGAACAAATAAAGACATTTCCTTTTTGAACTAAGTCCTTTGATTTAAAAAGAGAAATGTTTAAAGAGAATGGATTTTACCCCTGAGCAGGATAAAACAGCAGCTGGTTTTGCCCTGCTCAAGATTACATAAAATCTGTAAGTTACTACTTGTCTCTGCCTAGTTGGAGATCATGGTAAACTAGTCCCATATGCTGCATTTGGAGAAGCAAAAGGAGTTTTATTCTTTCTGCTAATTTGCCACCAGATTTTTTTAAAAATGCTTTAGGTAAAGTGAACTTTTCTGTACAAAATCATGGAGTATATAGTATTGAGCATCAAAGATCAACAAAATGAAAATTCTGGACTATTTTGGGAGGGGTGGTGGTATTTCCATTTAATTTAGGATTTTTTTTTGTCTCCATGACTACGCAAAAGGGGCTTGGAGATATACAGCTCATGCCTTATTAAAAACTCTCCACAGCCAGAAATGGGATTTCCAGTTATTACCAAGGAAAGGAGAAGCTTGATGCCAATCTTACTAACCTCTGGTGACCTACAAAATAAATTATGTAAACCAAAATTATCTATGAACATTGGCTGAAAATATTTTTCTCATAGAATTCAGTTTAACATTGTTTTTAAGATCCAATATTATATAAAGCTTCTTGTCTTCTATTGCCTCTTTCAGAAAACAGCTACAACTTGGTGGCTTGTTTGTTACGTGTTTACAAAGCACAGGGCCTGTCCCCACTTGACCTTCTGGTTGCATGTATGCATCTATCTGAGAAACCACATGCCACAAATACTCTGTTTCTGTCAAGAACATGCTAATGCCCTGAAATAAAGTAATATACACAGACTGAGGCACATTATATTAAAATTGGATTTCAACATGTGTCATTGATTCAGCTCTAAAAAATAACAGTAACCAGAAAACATCCTTGCATTTAAATGCTACTATCCCTATCCTCTTAATCTCAGAAAGAGCATTAGAGAAATATCCTCACTTCTAAGAGCAAAACTGAGCACTCTGGGAAAGTTCCATCTCAAACTGGCTCCAAGAAAATTTCAGAGATTCCAGTCTGGCACAGGCTTGACATGATAACTCCAATATGGCTCATACAGAAGATAAGTGTTTTTCATCTCCAGATATAATAATTTCACTCTCCTGGCCTCTTCTTCCTAGGGGCAAACCAAATCTTTCTTGTCTACATTGCAATGCCAAAGATAATGGTTAATCAGTGCTGGAAGCGCTGGGGGTGCAGGCAGGGAGGGAAAACCTCTGTGGCTTTCAGTACACCAACATAGGCAATATTTGAGCTAACAGTAGAGGTTGCAGCAACATTCACACTATGCAGCAACACAATTTTGCTTCTCTGTTCTGTTGGTCTCTGGCCTCTGAGTTTAGGTGCAAGCTTCTTTCATCTACACTCACAACTGTTAATTGTGTAACAAATGTCTAGACACTTTCCAAGGTATAAACAGCCCAGTCTAATCATGCCATGTTTAGAGTCCACTTATTTCTAAGCAGATCCTAAATCTGATAAGGTGGGGAAAATATTATTACAATGAATAATGTTTCTAGATGTATATGCATCCAATAGCCAAAGGACACTGGAGCTTTTACACAATACACTGACATTTCTCAGGAACCACAATTAGATTCAGAATCCCACAAACTAGTATAAAAAGGTCCATCAGTTCATACGATGAAGGAATAAACTGATCTCTGGTTGGAAGTGGGGGGGAAAAATCCTCCCAGTTAGAAGAACACCATCCTAGTCAATTCCACAGAAAGCCTGATGCTTTCTCCGGATGGTTCCTCTGAACCATCCTAACAAGGATGAAATACTCTCATTCAGTGAATATTAATAATTCAAAACTGGATTTAAGTGACTTTTATAAAAACAGACTTTCAGTTTTGAGCCTTGAATCTGTAGCAGTAATTGAAATAATGTACTGTCAAAATAATGTCTTTTAAAGAAAAAAAAAAGACCTACCATATTTTCCGGCATATAAGACGACTGGGCGTATAAGATGACCCCCTACATTTCCTGTTAAATTATAGGGTTTGGGCTATACTCACCGTATAAGACTACCCCTCTTCCAACGCACACCAAATAAAAATTAAAAAAGATCAGATTTGATTTTAATATGGTAATTTTAATTCAAATGCTTATGACATGCAGGTGCTTAGTAGGAAAACTGTCACATAAGGCTGTTTGTCATCAAACATGTAAACATAAAACAGTGCAAGTGGATTAAATAATAATAATAATAATAATAATAATAATAATAATAATAATAATAAGAAGAAGAAGAAGAAGAAGAAGAAGAAGAAGTAGTAGTAGTTGGAGGGGACCTTGGAGGTCATCTAGTCCAACCCCCTGCTAAGGCAGGAAACCCTATACCATTTCAGACAAATGGCTGTCCAGTCTCTTCTTAAAAACTTCCAGTGTTGGAGCATTCACCACTTCTGGAGGCAGGTTGTTCCACTGGTTAATTGTTCTAACTGTCAGGAAGTTTCTCCTTAGTTCTAGGTTGCTTCTCTCCTTGACTAGTTTCCATCCATTGCTTCTTGTCCTGCTTTCAGGTGCTTTGGAGAATAGCTTGGCTCCCTCTTCTTTGTGGCAGCCCCTGAGATATTGGATCACTGCTATCATGTCACCCCTCACCCTTCTCTTCGTTAAACTACACATACCCAATTCCAGCAACCGTTCCCTATTTTCCTAATTCACTTTTTCACTTTTCCTAATTCACTCTAAAGCTTTCCCTGCGCAGAGCCTTAAATAACACCAGCTGCCTGCAATTAGTGCAGGTTCGCATCCCACCAGGCTCAAGGTTGACTCAGCTTTCCATCCTTCCAAGGTAGGTAAAATGAGGACCCAGATCGTTGGGGGCAATAAGCTGACTTTGTAATAATGCTGCTGGGGGGTGTGAAAGCCCTAATAAACAGGCATATACACAGAATGAAGGCTATTGCTAAGCACATTGATTTGTGCTTTAAATTGTAAGCCACCCTGAGTCTTCGGAGAAGGGCAGGATATAAATGAGATTTTTTTTAAAAAAAGACCAAATGGGAGATCCGCTCCAGGTTTTCGAGCCAGCCCGCCCAGTTCCTGAGTCAAATGTGTCCTTAGAGCTAAGCCGCTGCTCTGGCTGCTGCCTTCCCCACCTGCCTTTCAAGTTGGGATATACTACAGCTGCTCTTCAACTTTAGAAGGAAAGGCGCCCAGACCCCAGCCTGTAAAAAATCACAGACTGCAGCTTCTTCTCCAATTGGTCCCACTTTCCCTGTGCAGACTAAATGGGAGATCCGCTCCAGGTTTTCCAGCCAGCCCTGTCCCTAAATTTTCAGCACCCGGCTATAAGACGACCCCTGACTTTTGAGAAGATTTTCATGAGTTAAAAAGTAGTCTTATACGCCGGAAACTATGGTAGATCAAATTGCTTGTACCTCCTTTTGTGCTTTGCAGATCAGTCATACACAGTATTTACTCAGAGGAAAATCCCATGGTCTTTGGTGGGCTAATTTTTAAGTAAAGAGGTATAGGAGTGCAAGCTCAGTAGTTTTTCCAATCCTTTCTGGAGAAAAAATGGTGGACTGACAACTGCTCCACGAAAAGGAGAGCTGACAACTGCAGCAGAATGAAGAGTCAGTGAATAGACTCTTTGGACAAGGAGACGACTTGAGATTACCCACAAGTACTCCAGACAGCTGTTCCTCATGAAGAGATCACAAGACTAGTCTCTGACAGGTTCACAATTCTGGGAGATGATGGGATAATCACATTACTCAGACTTAGTGCACTCTCAGGTATACACTAAGTTTGCATACTTCCCTTTTTAAT
Organism: Vipera ursinii; assembly: GCF_947247035.1. Lineage (NCBI taxonomy): Eukaryota > Metazoa > Chordata > Lepidosauria > Squamata > Viperidae > Vipera > Vipera ursinii. The sequence goes on from NC_139512.1 coordinate 83,280,731, forward strand.
CACTTTTAGAAATTGCTTATTAACTGCTTTTTAATTATTAGGAACCTTTGTATCAACACGTTGTTGAGCAAGGGGTCAATTTCCTTCAATCCATAGTGAAAAAAGTTTTAAATATAAGTTTAAAAACTTAAAAAAAATCAAAATAAGCAGCTAGACACAATTAAAGCATTGATTTTAGAAATTTATCTTTTAGCTTTTATTCTTATATCCAGGGTAACTTCTTTATCAATGTTAATTCTTGTAGTCTATCATTTTTTAATTAATATTATTTTAATAGATTAATTATATATAATAATAATAATAATAATAATAATAATAATAATAATAATAATAATAATAATAATAATAATAATAATATAAAGTTGGAAGGGACCTTGGAGGTCATCTAGTCCAACCCCCTGCTCAGGCAGGAAACCCTATACCATTTCAGGCAAATGGCTGTCCAGTCTCTTCTTAAAAACTTCCAGTGTTGGAGCATTCACCACCTCTGGAGGCAGGTTGTTCCACTGGTTAATTGTTCTAACTGTCAGGAAGTTTCTCCTTAGTTCTAGGTTGTTTCTCTCCTTGACTAGTTTCCATCCGTTGCTTCTTGTCCTGCTTTCAGGGGCTTTGGAGAATAGCTTGACTCCCTCTTCTTTGTGTTAGCCCCTGAGATATTGGAACACTGCTATCATGTCACCCCTCACCCTTCTCTTCATTAAACTACACATACCCAATTCCAGCAACCGTTCCCTATATGTTTTAGCCTCCAGCCCCCTAATCATCTTGGTTGCTCTTCTCTGTACCCTTTCTAGAGTCTCGACATCTTTTTTACATCGTGGTGACCAAAACTGGATGCAGTATTCCAGGTGTGGCCTTACCAAAGCATTGTAAAGTGGTATTAGTACTTCACTTGATCTTGATTCTATCCCTCTGTTAATGCAGCCTAGCACTGTGTTGGCTTTTTTGGCAGCTGCAGCACACTGCTGGCTCATATTGAAGTGATTGTCTACTAAGACTCCGAGATCCCTCTCACAGTTACTACTATTGAGCAAGGTACCACCTATACTATACCTATGCATTTAATTTTTCCTGCCTAAATGTAGAACCTTACTTTTTTCATAATTGAATTTCATTTTGTTAGATAGTGCCCAGTGTTCGTGTCTGTCCAGGTCGTCCTGTATCTTAAGCCTATCTTCTGGAGTATTGGCTATTCCTGCCAGCTTGGTGTCGTCTGCAAATTTGATGAGTTCCCCATCTATCCCCTCATCCAAATCATTAATGAAGATATTGAAGAGCACTGGGCCCAGAACAGAGCCCTGGGGCACCCCACTACACACTTCCTTCCATGTAGATGCGGTTCCATTGAGGACCACACGCTGAGTACGGCCTGTCAGCCAGCTATGAATCCATCTGGTGGTAATGCTATCTAACCCACATTTTTCTATCTTATCAAGTAGTAGGTTGTGATCTACTTTATCAAATGCCTTACTGAAGTCCAAGTAAATTATATCTACAGCATTCCTCTGGTCCACTAATTTTGTCACTTGGTCAAAGAATGTAATAAGGTTTGTCTGGCATGATCTGTTTTTGACAAACCCATGTTGACTTTTAGTGATGACCTTATTTGCATCAAGGTGTTCGCTGATTTGTTGTTTGATTATCTTTTCCAGAATCTTCCCAGGTATTGAGGTCAGGCTGATAGGTCTGTAGTTTCCTGGATGTATTTTTTTCCCTTTTTTGAAGATGGGAACTACATCAGCTCTCTTCCAGTCCTCTGGTAGTTCCCCAGTGCTCCATGATCTTTGAAAAATATAGTTCAGTGGTTCTGAGATCACGTCTGCCAGTTCCTTGAGAACCTTGGGGTGTAATCCATCTGGTCCTGGTGATTTGAACTCGTCTAGGCTGGACAGGTGCTCACCTACCATTTTCTTGCCTATCTTAACTTGCGTTTCTATTCTGTTTTTTATGGCACTGGTTTGGGTAGGTTGGACTGTTTTTTCCCTTTGTGTAAAGACAGATGCAAAAAACGAATTAAATAGTTCTGCTTTCTCCCTATTGCTTGTCACCTTCTTGCCACTTTCCCCCACTAATGGACCAATCATTTCCTTAACTTTTTTCTTGTTTTTTATATGTTGAAAGAAGCTTTTTTTGTTATTTTTGACTTTGGTCGCAAGCCTTAGTTCATTTTGAACCTTAGCTTTCCTCACTTCATCTTTGCAGGCACGGGCTATTTGCTGATATTCTGACTTAGTTATGTGCCCCTCTTTCCAATTCTTATACTTGTCCTTTTTATCTTTCAATTTATCAGAGAGTTCTTTATGCAGCCATGCTGGTTTCTTTTGAGAGCTGTTATTTTTCTTCTTTGTTGGTATTGTACTAGACTGGGCCTTTATTATCTCACTTTTCAAAATTTCCCAAGCTTCTTGAGTTGTTTTCCCCTTTAGGATTCTCATCCATGGAATTCTTTCCATGGTCTCTCTAATTTTATTGAAATTAGCTCTTTTAAAGTCCAAGACTCTAGTTTGGCTGTGTTCTATTTCTTGTGCCTCCAGAATGTTGAATTCCAATATTGCATGATCACTTCCCCCCAAGGTTCCTGTGGCTTCGACACCTTCTATCATTTCATCTCTGTTAGTGAGAATTAAATCCAATATGGCTAATCCCCTAGTTCCCTTCTCTACTTTTTGGGAGAGAAAGTTGTCTGCTAGGTTTGACAGGAATCTGTTTGATTTTCCACTTGGTGCAGAGTTTGTCTCCCAGTTGATATCAGGGTAATTAAAGTCCCCCATTACTATTGTGATGTGCTTCTTACATACCTTAGTTAGCGAACTAGCAAAAAGTTCATCTATTTCCTCTGCTTGGTTGGGCGGCCTATAGTATACACCTATGGCAATGTCATTTTTTCCCCTTTTATATTGACTCAAATGCTTTCAGGTTTACAGTTTTCGTCATTGTTGTGCTCTATTTCTGTAGAGATAAAGTTATTTCTTATATGGAGAGCAACTCCTCCTCCTCTTTTGTTTAGTCTGTTTCTTTTAAATAGTTTAAATCCCTCTAGCTGTGTGTTCCATTTGTAGGTTTCGTCCCACCATGTTTCCGTAATGGCAACAATATCATATCTGCCCTCATTTACCTGAATTTCTAGTTCACCCTGCTTACTGTTCATACTCTGTGCATTAGTGTATAGACATTTGAGTCCTTTATGACTGACACTGTGTTTACTTGCTGCATAACTTGTGTGGTGCCTGGCTTCCCCTATTTTCTTAGATTGCCGGGGACAGTGATGTACTGTATCAATTAACTCACTATCCCCATTATTTAGTTTAAATGTTCCTCCAAAAAGCTGTGATTTTATTACCAAGTAATATATAATATATACATATACATAAATACACACAAATATTAATATATATTAATTTCCCCAATACAAATATATGCTTATTTATATATCAACTAAAGGAGATGCATGCCCAATAGATCTATTAAACCACTCTTTGAAAACCTAGCTTGTAGAATGGATTCTATACTTTCCTCACAGCGCATTGACAAAGAATGTTTTTGCCTTTTGAAAAATACTCTCTTTTTTTGCTCAAAACTAAGTGTTCTGAATCAAGAAGTTCACAGGCATCCATAAATTCCTGCTAGACTAGTAGGATATATGGTTGCTCCAAACTAGGGACATAATTAAATAGTATGACAGGAGGAAAAGGGGAAAAAACAGTCTTGCATTAATTGTTAGCAACAAATAGCTTTTGACCTTTAAAATTAGTCCCAAATAGAGCTTTTTGATTCTTATGTTCGCACCAAAAGTGAGTAATGGGAACATGTGACTTAGCATTTTAATTTATGACTCCATCCTTCTTGAGAGACCAATATGCAGGAATAAAGAAGGGCTTTTCACTATATTGGAGCAAAAGAATCTCTTCTAATTTGGAATACTTTGGAAGTTCTTCTGCAACAGAAATTTAGTAATGAATCATACAGAACAGCTTCTGTCTCCAAAACTTTAATGAAGCCCATCACAGGTGTCTGCCTTTCTTTAACATATTGTTAAAGGTACCAGTAAGAATCCTTAATAAGGTTGTATCAAAGATATAAAAATATACTGCAAAATTTCCCAACACAATTTACTCTGATCCTCGCCACCAGCTATGAAAGAAACTGTGATTTGCTCATTCCTCAAGAAGCCCACCCTGCATCCAGTAGATATGAACAGCTTCTTCCTATCTCCAACATCTTGGATATGGTGGGCTACATATACAGATGACCATGGAGGACACAGATCAACCGAACCTGTGGCAGTCTAGATTCAGGCCCCCGACCCTTTTTTATATCTATATGAAGCTACTGGGAGAGATGAGTTATCAATTAAGGGTGAGGTTTCATCAATGAAAGACTAGAACCAGTTTAGTCTAGTGATAAAGACACCAGGTTAGAAACCAGGACATAGTTAATTCTAGTCCCACCTTATGTGCTATGCATTGTAAGCTAGAGGTTCCCAACTTTTTGGGCAGCAGGGACCGGTTCCGTGGAGAGCGATTTTTCCATGGACCGGAAGGTGTGTGGTTTTGTGTGTTGCCTGCATCTCGCGGATGGGGCTTTGTTTGCATGGACCAGTTGCTGGCATGCTGCAGCCCGGTACTGGTCCACAGACTGAGGGTTGGGGACCCCTGTTGTAAGCTACCTAGAACACAATTGGATTGAGCTGGTATAGAAATTTCATAAATAAATCAATGTCAATCAAGAATAGCAACTCTTTCTAAAGAACGCCAGGTTATATCATAATCCAGTCTTGGAAAAACAAGAGCATTTGAGAGCTGCCATGCATGCTTGAGATGCTGAGAACTGTAGTTCATCCAAATCTAGTGTGCTCTGGTTACCGATTCATGTTCCAAACTCAAACTAAGGTTCCCAGATGTCATTAGTGCAGCATCCTTTTCCTTTATCAAATCAGTTTCTCTGTCTAGATTAAAAGCACAGATATAGGCCATTCAGAGTCCAAAGCTAATTATATCCACCATGAAAATGGAGTTCAACTTAGATTCTATAAGGATTATATGGAGCATAAAGAAATGTGAGCCCAGGTGGCCAGTAACAGCCTACAAGCACACTTATTTGTTATTCCTCTTAGCCTGATGTATCTTACCATATTCTGAGAGCTCTAGAACATCTGGTCTGCTGCCACCAACAATTAGTACTTCCTTTTTAAAAATAAAGAAAAAGAAAACAGCAACACTGCAAAGAGTGCTCTTGTCCCTTTGATTGCCTTCATTTTTGGATGAAAGGAGAGAGAGAGAGAGAGAGAGAGAGAGATGAACCGAGAGATACTGCTAGCCTAAGCAGCTGCTGTGCAGGATCTCAAATATTCATCCATTTGCAGTATTCTGGATAATCACACATACACAGCTCATGATTGCTGCTCTGGCCTTGACTGCACTGTATGAACCAAGCTGTGTGCAATGTACTATCTCTTGAGACACTGAACAGAATGGTAGGCTCTGCCAATTACTTTGCATAAATGTCAACACATTTAGCTAGCAGAACCACTCTCAAGTTAACTGTCATCTTCATAGGACATCTAGCTACAGTCTCTCTTGTATCATTATAGAAAGAAAGAGAATATTTTCCTGCTCTCTTGATAAGATCTCTACAGGACTTATATGAGCCATGATCCCTGTCAAATCAAAACATAACTCAGCCAAATCTGAATAATACATCAGCGCTTGCACAGCGTGGCCTAAGAACAAAATGAAAACGATGTTTTCACACTGTAGGACTAACATGATGCTCTGCAGTTTATAACCATCATAAGAAATTGCACAAGGCTTAAACGGATAAAAATGCATTAACCAGAAGCCCAATGCATTTCCACTGCTCTCTGTTTAATGCATGCTCTTTTTCCAAGCTCCATCAGATATTCCAGAAAGTAGAAGATGAGATGACAAGTCTGGAAACTATTTCAAAAGTATTATAAGAATTTTTTTTAAACTAGCTTTGCTAAATTACAAGGCATTTAGGATTCTAAACTCCTCTAACATTTGTTTGAAGACACTGGAGCTCCATTTCACAGTTTTATCGGTGGTGGACATTTGTTAAAAATAATAATTATTCAGTGATGAAAAATTGGCACTGCCTGAAGTAATATGCTCCCACAAATTGGTGCCTCTTGCAACTCTGGTTAGTTAGGAGTTCAAAATAATTTGTAATTAAAAAAAACCTGGGCAGTTGTACAACTAAATAGTTTTCACATAATACATTTCTTGCAAAACTAAATTTCCCACATCTTTTTTTTTCTTACGCTTTGATTATTAAATCTCAATTTATGAAACACATACAAAAAAAGACATAATGTTATTTTGGAGCCTGGTCAATGCTTGTAGGTCAAAATGTGCCAAAAAAAAAAGAAGTAATTTTCTGTCGTGTTTTTTCAACATGTTTACCATCCCAGGGATGCTCTTTGACCCCAATGGATCTCATTGTGAAGTGACCTCAGCAGACATGTGAAGAATAGGATTGTCTTTCTTCAGTTATCACCACATATTTTTCTGGGACTACAAAGTGATGTGGGTATACTGGCAATCCATTGCAGCTTGACAATCAGCCAAAATAGTCTCCTTTTCTTCTTTCCACAGCATTAAATGGTGTTGCAGTAAGAATTAAAGGTCTCACACTGAAAAAGAATCAAACTTTAAGAGGGGTCATCTGAACAGAAATCTATTTAAAAAGGGGGGAAAAAGTGGGAAGGACCATGTTCACAGTGACTGAAAAAGCATCTGAAAGAAAATCACAACACATGCTATTACAAAGTATAAAAGGAACCTTTTTTTGATACGGTGGAGGCAAGTTAATTCCAATACAATAATTTAGGGAAATTAGATGGCCGAACTGTTGAAATAGTAGCATTGTTCTGCTTTTTCTAACCCAAAAGGTTTGCCTACAAGGTTGTAATGATAGGATGAATTCTAGAAGTTGTGATTTCATTCCTTCTTCTGTTTTGAAAAACAATGCACAATTTAGCTTATGGTCAGAAATCTCATTTTTCATGCTTATCAGTGGTGAGGCCATCACTTTTTTAAAAAAATGCCTGCAATACACACTAAACTTAATTAAGGAGCATCCTGGGTGAAATAACACTTCATGATTGGAAGCTTTGTTGCTAGTGTTATGGCTCTGAATTTCTCTTCACATGTGAAAGGTATCAGTTGATGAAGCAGTTATCCTAAAAAAGGGAATGGGAGAAAGTAGGTATTTACACTTTTGGTACAACAAACTAGTGGTAATTTAATTTTCAGAAGAGGCAATATATGGGTTTCATTTGCAGAGTAGCACAGCAAATGAGTCAAAAGATGCTTAGACTGAACCCTTGAGGGGCCAAGAAAAGCGAGTAGTTGCTCTCCAACACCAAATATTTCTCAAGAGGATTTAGGCTACAATATCTTTTCCTTTCTGCATGAACTGGAGTTCATTCTGTGTAAGACGTTATTAGTATTGCATTTGCCCCCAAAGCAATTCTAGGTATACCATTTTTTGAAAAATGATATTGACTGTTTCCCCCTTAATAAATATTTAATATTTCAAGACTGCATGCATTTCCAAAAGGAGAGTGATTTCAAGCTTCAATTAATGGGGAAAATGTGTATATACATTTTCCCCATTAATTGCACCCTTTGTAAATACTAATTTCATTGTTGCTCCAATTCTCCACTTGCTGTTAATAGTTGGACTTGTGGCTATAGCACTACATATTTATGTATAATATGAATTTTAAAAAGGCTTAGGATTTATTTTTCTATGCACAAAACTAGGCAATGGAAGCAATATTGAATTTATTTTTTAAAATAAGTGTGTATGTATGTGTGTGTATGTATATATATGTGTGTGTGTGTGTGTGTGTGTGTGTGTGTGTAAAGTAAAGGTAAAGGTTCCCTCTCACATGCGTGCTACTCGTTTCCAACTCTAGGGGCCGGTGCTCATCTCCGTTTCAAAGCCGAAGAGCCAGCACTTGTCCGAGGACGTCTCTGTGGTCATGTGGCCGGCATGACTAGATGCCAAAGGCGCATGGAACGCTGTTACCTTCCCACCATAGTGGTCCCTATTTTTCTACTTGCATTTTTACATGCTTTCGAACTGCTAAGTTGGCAGAAGCTGGGACGAGTAACAGGCACTCACTCTGCTACACGGCACTCGGGATTCAACCCGCCAAACTGCTGACCTTCTGATTGACAAGCTCAGCGTCCTAACCCACTGAGCCACCACGTCCCATGTAGTAGAATATTGATAGGCCAACATTTGGCCTGGAATTATGCTAGAGAAAAGTTGGCATAATTGGCATTTACCCTGTCCATTTTAATCTGATATAAACTACAGTGTCTCCAATTTAAATTTTATTCCAACTATGTACTGACTTGGTGATCTTGAAAAGAAATTGTTATTACTTTGGTCTTTTCCAACCGGAATTGGGATCATAACAATCCTCCTTAAAAAGCTACCATAAGGAGGATTCAAATCAAGCAGGAGAAATGTCCTATATAGGTGTGCTAAATTAAAACAACTGAGCAATTGAGTAAAACTTTAGTAAACACTAAGAGATGTTCCAGTGAAATAGTCCCATGAACAGAACTGCTTTTGTTAAGAGATTCCCTCACGTACTCTCAAAATATGTTCCTAAGCAAAGAGAAGGGAACTTGCAGAAGAAACCCTTCTTGTCCAAAAAGAATGATGGATCATGGGTTATATTTTTAACAATTGTGCACTGATATTCTCCTATTTCCCCCCTTTTAAAAATTAAAACAAAATGCACCTTTGAAAATAGTAAGTGATTGGGCACATCATAGCCCCTAGAGCAGGGGTCGGCAACCTCGGCTCTTTTATGACTCGTGGACTTCAACTCCCAGAATTCCTGAGCCAGCATAGCTGGCTCAGGAATTCTGGGAGTTGAAGTCCACGAGTCATAAAAGAGCCGAGGTTGCCAACCCCTGCCCTAGAGCTACCCTTAGAGAGTCATTATGGTGAAGTGGTTATGGCACAAGTTTAGAAACTGGGAAACTATGACTTCTAGTTCTACCTTGGGTGCAAAGCCTGTTGTGTAACTGACTTAATCACTAACTTGAAAGTGCATATGCAGAGATACAAAAGAACTAACATTGGTGAATATTTAAATAAACAATATTCCTACAACTAAACAAAACTTTTTCACTCGTTAGAAATCAGTGAAAATTTCTTCTATTTTATATTGTTTGGGCACCATCAGAACACTAACAAAAGCCTTTTCATTTAGATTTAAAGAGTATAAACTAATGGAAGAAAATATTTCATAGCAGGATTTAAGTTATATACAAGGTAGTTCTCATTTACTTAACTAACTGGGACTAGAAACTCTGTTGTTAAACGACATGGATATAAGTAAAAAAATCATGTAACTGTGCCACTTAGGGACAGCAGTTCTGGCAATTGCTGTTGCTAAGCAAGAACTATGCGGATTGTTAAGTAAGGATCTCTTGTGACCACAACTTCCAACTTCATGCAGGATTCTCCATTGACTTTGCTTGTGGAAGCCAGCAGGAAAGGCTACAAATTGTGATCATATGACTGTGAGATGCTGTGATGTTGTTATCATGATTTGGGTGCCAAGGGTCCAGAACTTGATCACATTACTGTGGGAACACTGTGATGGCCATAAATAAGAAGTCTAACTATAACTATCATTGGTTCAGGACTGTTATAAATGTAAACGGTGGTTGTTAAATGCAATAATGTAATAAAAGTGGGAAAAATAATTAAGTTCCTTTAAAAATATTTTTATATAATTCCTTTCTATTTGTTACTTTGCAATATTTGCCTATTTATATTGTAATTTAGCAATGGAACCTTTGTATATAGGGAACAGTTTTGACAACTAAATAGATTCAACATGAATAAGTTTTCTGGTTTCCATTTTTATTTTTTCATTTTGTCTTCTTTGTGCTTGTGGTGGTTCTTCTGCCTTTTGGGGAGTTCAATGTTTTATATCCAGGTAACTTTACAGTTGGACCACTTCATTTATCATTTTTAAAGGAGAAAGACTGCTGATTGTGTTTTGCAATGGCTTTAGATTCTTGGCAGATAAATTGGAGTTGCCCTTTGCTTGAAGACCTCAAAGTCATGGCACTGAATGATGTACTGAATGCTGAAGAAGAGGCATCATTCAGCCCAGACATGAAATGAAACTGATGCATTAAAACTGCAAAGTTTTGCTCACCAATAAGACAAAAAACAGACTTATTACTGAGTATAATCATCAGTTGGGAGTTCTGGGGTGGGGGTTTGTTCTGAAAAGTTCTTGTGTAGTCAGTAGGCTCTGATACACAATAAACATTTATTATGACTTTCAGGATTGTTGGAGACAATATGCTGACTCTGTAACAATTTAAAGAGTGCTGTAAAGCATTATGAAGTAGTATATAAGTCTAGGTGTTATTGCTATATTTACAGCTCTACTTACTGTGATAGATAATTTCACATATAATATACCCTTGAATGAGAATTCATCACTTGGTGATGGCATTCATTCAGTGTTCTTGACAGTTTTACAGAAGTAGTTTGCCATTCCTTTCATCTAGGAGAGCCTTCAACTCAGTTGTTACTTCTGGCAAACATATGAGATCAGCTAACATTGGGCAGTATGCATACAAGCATTCCTTTAAGAAAAACTCAGTGCTCACATGGGGAAAAATTGGTTGGTAGAATTTCAAGAGGAATGAAAATGTTAGGTCTTGCAGGATGGTGCTTACTCTATGAACAAGGTGTCAGGTAAAAAGATTTGGAGAGAAGATGGAGGAGTTTTGTAATAGTGGATCATATTGAGTTGGTAAACCTTGGCAATATTCTGTGTAAATGGAGGACATGGAGACTGCAGTAGAACTTGAGCAGGTGTAAGGATAGAGGTTGCTTTGGAAAAATCTGGAAAGATTGGTTCATGACCTCTCTAACATGCAAATTTTCTGTACTATTACTTTTAAACCATAAAACTGGGCCAATTGTAAACCTAACAGTTGGCTAATTAGGTTCCTTATAGACACTTTCATAATATTTTAATATAACATTTTATAGTCATTAGATTAAATCCTGGGTGAGCCTATTAGTTCTGAATTGTCTTTATGATTTGCCACTATATAGAGAGAAGCCTTTAAATTCACCTGTACTTTCATAGTACAATACCTGACTGTTTAACTTCTAAAACAAAACACCAATATCTCATCCAGAGAACAAAATACCCTGTATTTTTAACTTGTAATCATTATTTCTCAAAAGATAAGCTTTTCAATTACAGTATACACCTAACCAGCACAATTTCCAGCATCTTCTAAAAAAAGCTTGGTTTCCTGATACACTTCTTGGACAAGGACCTATACCTTTTGTGTTTCTAAACTCAAAGCCAATCAGTAGATGACAAGGGAAGAGAGTGACAAATGTCCAGCTGACACTGAAGTACAATCACAATTATGGAGCCAGCTTTTCACATTGATTTTGTCAGAGTAGAAACTAAAATACATTGAGAATGGCAAGGGGTCCTAGTTCAACATGTTGGGAGAGTATTTGCATGTATTTTGAGTAGTTGTGGAATCATCACATGAATAGATGATAGATGGAGAGATAGATAGATGATAGATGAGTGTGTGGAAATACAAACCCTGACTTGTAGTTTGCTTGGGAGAAACTGTGTTATTCATACGCACACTTCTTATTTCCTGTATTGCTTTAGTTGAGTTAAGCAATGACTTTCTAGAAGAATCTGGCAAGCCTGAAAGGGAAGGTGTTATTGGGCCTCAAGAGGTGTGTCCCTGAAGAGAGAATGAAAGAGACATCCTGTTATAATACAGACTGGAGTTTCCTAAGCTAAGTGTGAAGGTTCATCTCATTGTAATAAAGTATAGCTGACTCAGAAATATTCATCCTGTTGCATTGTTGAGGCCTGGGGAATAGAAAGGAAGCTGATCTTTGGAAATGCCAAGAGACAGTAGTGCCAAGACTGGGGGATCATTTACTGTCTTAGCAGTATTGATACTGTAATTGGGGGCTTTATATGTATGACAAGTGCCAGTCTCTGATTAAGACACCAGGCTAGAAACTAGGACAATGAGTTCTAGTTCCACCTTAGACACAAATGACCTTGGGCCAGTCATACTCTCTCAGCCCTAGAAAGTTGACAACCTAAAAATCTTGCCAAGGCAGTCAGCTGGAGCCAAGATTGTCTCAAAGGATAATAATAATGAAATACTATAGAAAATGCTTGTTTGGTATTATATTCTGGGGGATTCACTAAAGAAAATACATAATCATTCAGTGAGCCTGTATAACACTATGGAGGTAAAATTGAAACTGCTGTTCTTTGGCCAGGTTAAAAAAAAAAGAGTTACATTTCATTACTTTAACACATGATCGTAAGTTGTTTACAGTAGAAACTGTTCAGAAGTAGCTGTTTAAACTGAGGGTATCTCTACATGGTGTTCAAATGATTCTCGGATCAGCTCCACTGCCCATGTTCATTATTTGAGTAGAAAAATTATTTCTAGCTCAGCTGTGGTTCAACAGGAAACACTGAATCTGATTTTCCAATAGAAGCATAAAAGTCATTTTCCAGCTGGTGAGAATACTTGCTTCCTAGCTCTTAGATTCATCCTCTTCCCTGCTGAGATTGAGCCATTGTAACTTAATTTCCCTTCTGTATTAATAAACTGAGCAGAAAAAGATTACCTTGGTGACTTTGCTGATAACCTCAATTCCAAATGTTCCAATATTTTAAGTGCCAAACAGAACAAACTGGGTGCAGATGGTGGATATAGCACTGAATGGATGCTGGATGATGATGATGATGATTTTGGACCCTTTAATTGATTGCCTCATGGTATTTTCTGCATTTCAAGGTCATTTGAAGAGCGCTGAAGATATCTAACAAACGCATAGTGTATATTCACATTGTGTACATAGGCTTCTTCGATCTAAGGCTATTGGCCCTGCTGGCTGGAAATAATGATAGCTGCTTTATGTGCCTGGAGGGCCTAAGAAGAACATGCAAGGAAAGCCGAGCTTCAGCTGTATTCAGAAAGCTATACTACCGAAACATGGAATTTGACTATGTTTTAAATACTTCTCCATGTACCATTTGTTCTACTACTGATTCAGTTTCACTCCCCTATAACAAACATATTCATGAATGTAGCCTCTTATTATCTCTTCTTATTCTTCCAAATCCAATAAGTGGTTGCCATCCTAGGCCTAGCAAAGACTTAGGCAAAAAACAGAAAATACAAGTAATACATTTATAGATTGGCAAAAGAGCTTGTTGAATTTTTAGTTGGCCTATTGTCACCTGCAAGGGCAAGACTGTTTTTGATGCAGAGTTATTCAATCTAGTCACACAACAGTAATATCCTCTGTGCAAACCTGCAGGAGAATAACTTCATGGGTTTTTCTATCTGAGAATTTGCACCTACTTCCTAAAAATAATCCTGCTTGCTCTGTACGTGCCTTTCCTGCCAGTTGTATATTGGTTCTTTCAGCATTTTTTTTGAATTAGCAGCTTTGCTTTTGAATGAGGAATCAGCTTGATGCAGTAAAATGAACAAAATGATCTATAGCAAGATTAATATGTTTATTATGTCATAAACTTTATGGAAAATAATCTAGTTTATCAAGTGCACAGTGTGTACTTCCATAGTTGCAGAGAGGGAAAATAATGGAAATAGAGCCGATGTAGTGGTTAAGATAGGCTAGAAACTGGGAGACTGTGAGTTCTAGTTTTACCTTAGGCATAAAAGCAGTTGGTGTACTTAGGCCAGCCATTCTCTGTCTGATATGGGTAGAAGGCAATAACAAACTGTTTCCAATTTTCTTGTCAAGAAAATTGTTGGAATTAGTGTAGGAAATTGTCAAGAACTAACACTGACTTAAAGCATCCCCTCTATGAGTAACACACACACATAACACACACACATACACACACACAAAGAATCAAAAGAATGGAAATGAAATGTTGGATATGCAGACCCAACTATTTGCAGAACTTAGCTATTCATAAAAGAGGCATGTATGCATATACTGGTAATTTCCATCAGAAACTCAATTAAACCTCTTATGCAAACATTCTGTTATATGGAAGAGGAACTTGAGGGACATTCGGGACCTGTAAGACTCCAATTGACCCACTGTAGGATACCCCTCCCCCCATCTGGTCATGGGTTCTATGCCTCTATGGTAGTTTCAGCTTTGGCTGCCAAAGAAAACAAAGTCTCTCCTCTCTTTTTGCAAGGAGAATATCACCCTGTGCTCTCTTCAAATGCTAGGGAGCTGGCTGTCCTGGGTTACAGCTGCATGCCAAGAAAAGAGATTCTTGTCTCCCTCCCTTAAGCCCAGGTTCCTGTACTTCTGCAGATGGCTCCCCTCCTCTCTCAAGGTGATTACTAGCAGGAAAGCATTTTTTTTCTTCCACCACTATCTGCCTGCCTGGGCTGAAACAAAGGAGAATAAAGGCCAAGTACTCCCGACTGGAAGACTGCACTCCCGTTTACTTGAAGACCAAAGCCTTTAATCAATTAAGCCCAAAGAGAGAGGATAGTTTCTATTTAATATGTGGGAAATAATATTAAACCTACTAATAAATTCCAGTTAACTTGTTTCTTAACAGAAGTAGCCTTTGTAATTCTTTTGCTCAGAATGCCTACCTGAGAACATTTTAGCTTCCCACAATACTCCCAGATTGGCCTTATACCACTATGGCTCCCATTATGTAGTGTAAAATAATAAATGGAACATAATAATGCAATATAAAATCACTATTATTAAAATGCATCTCTAACTATACCCAGGACATTAATTCATAAAATGTGCATTGAAATAGTCCTCGAACCCAGCACTTCTTAATTGTAAATCCAAGAGCAAAGTTCAAACACTGCTAACTGCCAGGCTAGCTAATATGAGTTCAAGTGGTCCTCCAATTCCCAATCTTTAAAAATTAAAACAGGAGATTAAATTGGCCCCAGAAGTAAATGGGCAGCCACTTACATTTTTATAGAGTGGATGGAACACGTTCTATTTTCCCAGCTACCACCATAAGCAACTTTCTGCTGGACTCCACACCAACTGGAATTTCTAAATTACCTTTCAAACCAGACCTCTGTAAAGTGTTTAGGAGTAACCAAAACATCAGAAAATCAGACAGAAACTAAACCTGCTTTTCCCAAACTGGGCTACAATTGCTAAATCAGTCAAAATAGCAAGCCCTCTTGGTTTCAATAGGTGAGTTTAAACATCACCGAACTATTAATTTCACCAGTGGCAGTGTGGTCTCCTTCAATAAAGGTGGTGAACTTCCATTCAAATTGGCAGATTTTCTCTACTCACAAGATTTAGCTTCATGTTGCTTCTCTGTGTGTCCCAAAATTATTTCGTCTCACTTTGAGTGTTGTTGTTATAAACAGGTTTTGTTCTATTTATCAATAATGAAGAACTGTTACTACTTGGGCCTTTATACAATGCATATATTTTTAAATTTTACAATATACATTTGCTTTTATAAATAGGTAAGTATTTATTATGCAATGGAAGTAGAGATGTTAAATTATTGGATTAAGTCAGGCCGGGAGAAATCTGCATCAAGTGTATTTCCCTTTCCCTTTCTCCTCTCGTATCATCTTGAGGTGAGGATCCTCCATTTAGTTCCAATGTGTTCTGCCTCAGTATCACTGGTCCCTTCATTAAATGTCTCCCAGCATTCTTGACACCGCAGATGTTCAGCACCTTAGTACCTAGCTTGGTAAAAAGGAGCTTTCATTTTAATGCTCATGTTGAATTGTCAGTCTTGGCCTCAGATAGAAAGAAGCTTAGAGGGGAAATCAAAGCAGATCATGGATGACAAGAGGGAAAAGGATCAAAGGAATTAAGAAAGTGAGCTTTGTAAATTAAGAAAAGCCAAGAGTATCCTAGAAACGGGTTAAGGAAATGAGAGAAGGGGAGCCATGTCTTGCATAAAAAGCAAATCCTCCAAACTGGCACCGCCCTTTGTGCCATTCCAAGCATATTTACACAAAAGTGCTAAGAAGCAAGCTGGAAACAGAACAACCCTGGAAAAATAATTAAGAAATGAAGTCTACTATTTGGTGGCATCTGTCCCAAAAGGGAACAAAGTGTCCTTTGTGAAGCCTCTTCTCCAGAAGGCCTTCCAGGGCTTGAGCTGTATCCATGGCCTCCTCTGGAATTCTCCCCAAAGCAAGACTTCATTGTTCCTGTTCACTGCAACGACCACATGCAGGGATGAAAATCCCCAGAGGTTTCAAAAAATTACTGATCTGCCAGGCTTGGCTGCTTTTTTCTCAGGACATGAATCAACTTTATTGCAATGAACAAAGAACTATTGGGGTTACTGAGACGCAGGCAGTATCAGCAAATCTAAGCAGGGTGAAAGGGTATACAAATACTTTCAATAGGCTGATGATATGTTTTGCTATTGAAAAAGCAACTGGAGTTTTTAAAAATTGGACCATACACAGCAAAGCAAAAACTATAAGCAGTTCATAGGCTTGCTAGGGAATGCCAACAAGTAAAATAACCCACACAAAGCATACAACCTAAATATGTGGAATCTCAGTTTACTAGGAAAAAAGGGTATTTAGGTGGGAGAGCCTTTTTATGTGCTACATTTTCTTTGATGGATTGGATCTTGTCAAACTCCTAGGAGTCACAATACAGAACAATTCCTCAATGAAAATCTTCCAGAGAGGCCATGGAGAAAAAATAAAAATAAAAGTCTTTCCAAAGATTTAAGATATGTTTTTAGTTTATGATATTAGTACAGTGAAACAAAAGGAACATCCCATCTTGCATCATCTTCTGAATTTCATTTACAGATTGCTAGTATCTGATATTTTCTTTTAAGGCAGGATGGATAATGTGACCGAGATCTGCTAAACTTAAACTTTCAGTCACCTAAGCAATCTTACTTGATGACAAGACTGCTGGTAGTCAGAGTTTACTAGTCTAGAAGGTTACAGGTTTCCTGCAAAACTCCCATTTTTTTAAAAAAAATTGGGGTGGGGGGGAGAGCTGGGGAAGTAAAGCTTGTTTACATTTAAGAATAATTCTTTCAAGTTAATTGTGACTTGGGCCAAAGTACTCCCTTTATATTCGTGAACAATAAAGAGAATCACTGAGATAACAACAATGTGAAAGAATTGGAGGAGAGATATAATTAGAATAGAATTGAGGAATCAGTCCAAATTATCATAATGTACTGGCTATACCATGAAGGCCTGCACAAAATCTTGCTCACAACTGAAACATGAACATGGATATCAGCAAATACACCTGCATTTATATTTCCTAAAATAAGCAGTATAGTGACCAAAATATAGAAGAAAAGCAGTAGAGAAAATTATTAAGAATAAGAAAGCATTTGTTTTCCATTAACAACTGGCATGTTATGCTCCTAGGGAACCAGTGGCCTTTCTTTGTGTAAACCCTGCAAGTAAATTACTGTATTCAGTCTCTGGGGATGGGTATTATCAAATGATCTACTATTCTATAAACTCACATTTTTCTGTTTTGCTTCTTGTTCAGAAAGATGTCATTCCCCAAAGACACAAAGTTTTCATAAGGTAGGTAAAACAGTTCATGTGTATCATACATTAATAACACAAGATGGAAGGTCCAATTTAAAAGCTTTAGAGGAACTGAGTACTCAACTTTTTTCTCTATTTATTTTTACTGTTTTGCTTTTGACTTTTTATGCTATCAGCCCAGAGATCTCTAATTACTAGTATCCTAGTTCAAAACTGTGTGTAATGAATTACACTTACAATAACTTAATCATCATTGAAATAAATTGTGACACCAGAATCAAGTGGCATTCTTTTTATAAGAGAAATCACAGCTTCCCCCACCTTTTCTTTCCACCTAGAATATGACTCATAATCCTTTTCAGACCAACAAGCTCATATGGTGTTTATGCTTTTGTCCATGTCCGTACATATAAATGGAAAAGGCTCAGCATAATCGACACATTAAAAAGAGATGGCAGATTGGCAAAAGTACCACTTTCATTCTGTCACGATCAGTTCTGCAGAGCAACAGATGAACACAAGCTAATGAATGAAATTCTCAGGGAAATCAGCAGCGTTTTGTAACACATGGTGGAAGTCTCCCTAGTGTATTCATCTTCCACACAGTCTATTTTATGGCTTATCCATCAACCACCATAGGAGAAAAAAAAAGGGTGGGGGGAAGTGTCTTGAGAATAAGTTGATATAAGATATCACTCTGGAACATATAGCTGTAGAATTACTATAGGAAAAAACATCTGCTCTTAAACATAACAATAAAAACAACAAATAAGATATTTGAAATCACTAAGCACTCAGACAGCTGGAAATTATTCACAGCAGGAATAAAACAAAAGCAGGAAATAACAAATCTACAAATTCAGAGGTGAGTAATTGTTCTTTTATAGCCTTTACAAGTTTCATGATGGCATCTAACTCCAAAATAAGTTCAATCCAATAATACATTCCTTGATTCTACTCATGCAGCTTTAAAAGAAAAAGAAGTAATCTAGAAAAGGAGGAAATGATGCAAAACAGCTCAAAGCCTAGATTTCCACTCCACATAATTGCCAGATGAACTGGTAACAACAACAACAAAACCCTTGTATGTGGTGCAATACAGAACAAACCATAATATCAAAAGGTTTACTTCCGTGGATAGGATATTTTGTGTAGCAAAGGATTGAACTCTTAACACTCTGTTCAAACAAAAGTATAAGATGAAAACCTAGTTGTGCATCAGAACTCCACAATCATCAAAGGCAGTGTGATCTCTTCAAACAAAATGAAACACAAAATAGAAGCTCTAGCTAGCTTTAAAGGTTAAAACTCTTCTGTAATCAACTTCAATCATGAAGGGCTTTCTGTATGAGCAATACATACAAATAAGAGATTTGGTGTATCAGATTCATTATATATACTACCGTTGGTACTCTGT
Source organism: Vipera ursinii (assembly GCF_947247035.1). NCBI lineage: Eukaryota > Metazoa > Chordata > Lepidosauria > Squamata > Viperidae > Vipera > Vipera ursinii. The sequence goes on from NC_139512.1 coordinate 83,299,721, forward strand.
TTCCATTGTGATAAAGTAGAAACACATTCATATTATATCTGGCCCAAAACAACATGAGAACAAAGGAGGGAAAAGCAGAAGAGAAGAAATGGGACAACCTGCCAATCTCTGATTATTAAGGTAAGTGGAGAATGGGGAGATAGATATATGTGCACATGAACTTGCACAATTTGAAGTCAACTAACCTCAGCAGAGCTGCCTCCAGCTTCCCTCAGGCAAAGTGCCTACTAAGCCTGCCTTGTCCTTTCTCAGAAGTGTATATTACTTTGGAAAATTCTCAGCTACTATGGGAAAAATTATAAGAACTGAAGAAAATCTGAAGTATGTTTTTTGGGGACCAGGGAAACAGTTTTGAGTTTCCCAATATAGAAAAAAGAAAAGCTTCCAGGTGTGGAATGACTCTTGAGACAGCCAAAGAATACTGAAAATATGGATATACAGTTATGAACAAAGAAGAACATCATGCTAGGAAGCTAAATTATTATGCTCTCAAAGCACACATAAGGCTAAAAATCTCAAGGCAACATAAGAGCTTCTGAGCAGAGATGTTGAAACTCACGTCTGCGCAACCATCATATCATATACCTGCACTCTTTAATTCTAAGTCTGATACATAAATACACAATCTATATAGTTATGCAGTGAAGAAAGTAGTCTGTACAAACTCTGAATTACATTTCTTCACTGAAAACAAATCTATAAAGCACTCCTTTAGGTGGTTTGTTTGTTCATACAAAAGATGGACTTAGTAACATAGTTTATTTCATTGCAGTTTATTAAAAGCATCCTATTATCTGGAGATGGCATAACACACTGAGCCACAAAGTAGTTAGTCACATTTCAACACACATGTTCCATTAATCCAATCGAAACATGGAAGTTATGTGTTAAAGAGAAGGGGAGTAATGGATTCACGCAGATTGAAGAGATGACAAAAGGGGAAAAACTCAGCAGGCCATTCTTGGCAGAAGACTCTCATTACCGACAGACAATGCAACAAATGGGCTGAGGTTGGATTTATAGACTATGATATAAAGAAATCATCACCCAAATTTTTTTGGCTGCAGGTGTGATGAGGTACACAACCATTCTTTCCACATGTTTGCATAAGAAATGCAGTAGGTCTGCAAGTGTCTGTTTAGAAACACAGGCTTAAAACAGATCTAAGAGATACATTCATCACAACCCCGTTGGAGGCAGACAAAATGCAGCGTTCCCCAAACAACTCATGGACTCTGCTGGGGATGGTATATTCACACCTCAAAAGCTCTCAAAATCATCTTTACAAATAATATGCAAAAATGAATACCTTTGGAAAGGTAGCATGTGAGTCAATCATCAATATGTCACCATCAGCAAACATCTGCAGGGATGAGCCAGAATTATTATCCATTCTTCTAATGCAACACTCCCTCGCCATCCTCCCCTCGCCCCTCGCCACCCCTCCCAGCTTTTCTTCAACTCCTTCAGCCGAAAACTGTCACAGTTCCTGGCAGTATTAAATTCTTGAATCAGGGAATATGACAATATTAACAGAACTGCTTCCAAAACTCCCCGATGCTCTTTATTAATTTAGAGTCCTATGAATATCAATGAAAAATTTAAGAGAGCAGTATAAAATACTTGCTTCTTTTAAAAAAAAGTAGTAGGCTTCATTCATTAGAGCCAATCTTATTTTTGCCCCACGTAACATGTTATAATATTTAGATACATGAACACATTTAAAGAAAATAAAAGAACAAAGTTATAATTTCTTGATAGTTTAATCACCAAACTGAACTAACAAAGTTGTTACTTAGGCATCCTTACAAAATACTACTAAAGTAGTCTATCTGAATTGCTACACATTATTCCTAAGAGGGCAAAGATGAGTTTGTTTATTGCCAAAAATTCTTCCTGTAGCTCAGAGTTGAAGATGTTGCTGAAATACAGCCTCAAGATATTGGTCGACTACAATTCCCAACACTCCTCACTATTGTTTATAGTAGCAAGCATTGCCAGGGGTTGTACTATCAATATCTAAAAGGCCCCAAGTTTCACACCCAAATTCAACTGATGTAGTTATATATGCTGAGTTGTGCTTATGTAAATCTGCAATGGCATGGATTGCAAATCCACAACTGTTACCAGGACATGTGTGTAGAGAATAGCTTGAGGTCATCAAATATTTGTCACTGGTCCCCAATTGAAATTCCAGTGTTAACATTTTAAGATGGCAATTGTGGCAACCAAAGATGCCAGAACTCACACATGTCATACAACCCGCCTTGCCTACCCTACAAGGTTCCATCCATAAAAGGTGCCGGAACTCCTTTCTGAACGATCTATGAGAAAAAAAGCCCTGGTTGCCATCTAATTTGATGAAGAGGGGATGGGAATACCATAGGTGTGTGCTGCATGAGATCCTGCTGCAAAAGATCAACAGTGGTCTCAGAATAAGACTATTTTAGTGAAAATAATTAGATTAGTGGTTAGATCAGTCAATTATTCTTTTCCCCCTTGTGACTGCAAGCATCAAGTGATAAATATTAGATTTTTCTGAACAGCCGTAGTGAAATTGAACAATTTTAATTTCCGTCTCAAGAGTACTGTAGGTGAATGAAGGCAGTGACAGTGTGCATTTTACTAGCTGATCATATGTTTTTTGGAAAATATATCAGAAATTGGTTGCCCATGAAAAGACAGCAACCTTTAAGAATCAGTTCACACCATTAAGCTCTAAAATACTGTGATTCACCAGCTGATAACAAATATCAGTATACACTATTTCACAAGTCTCTACTTTTGTACTATAACAAAACTGACTATTCAAATGTAGGTTTTCAAGTACTTTTCTTTTGTATTTAATCAATGTGAAGTTCTATATCAGGGTCTATTATCCTATTTTTCTCCTACTGTGGGTGGTATGTACATCCCGATTTCAATTATAAAAAATTTAAAGACAAAAAGTCCTAAAAATCAATAGATACATAGATTTTAATGGAGAATTTTATACTCAACTTAAGGAAATCTACTGGTTTTGAATTTTGAAGGTGATGAAGATGTAAAAGCATTATCTACTGCCAATAGTTGATGGAATTTATTTTACTGTGTATTTTATAAAGGCCAAATGGCAGTATTTCTTCTTTAACTTGTCACTGCTAATGACCCAAGAAATAGACACAAAATGATTATCTGGAGCCTTTCCAGATAAGGCCAGGTAAGAAATCAGTCTAAAGTTCAGATCCTTCCCCTTTGTTCCCAGCAAGTCATATATATGTTTAAGTGAAATCAACTTCATTTTTCACTAAACCAATTACATTATGTCCAAATTCTATGAGCTGTGATTCTTTTACGGTATGGTCAGTCTAAATAAGGCATCCTTTGAAACCATGCCTGGATACTGGACTATTACTGTATAAACCTATTATAAATGAGCTACAGTTCTCCAAATTAGATATCCCACTGTGGCTTGTTTGAAAGTGGTAGCAGATGCTTCCAATGCCCCCTTCATCAGTGTGAAAGAGAAGAGCAAAGGAAAGGGTTGTTTATATAGTATAAAACTATGTTTTCTATTCTGTCTGAATGGGGCCAGTCAAATAAGAAATATATAAAGCAAGATGGAGATTTGCAAGATGGAGATTTGCCACTCTATTGTTTGGCCCTTACTCTTACATCTGTTAATATATCACTGTTCATCCCTTAGCAAAAGCAATCCACCATGGAGTTCACAGCTAGCTGTCTGCTTATCTATTTGCGAACATCCAGCTGTTCCAGACATTTCTTTATCTGTGCATCTTCTTCCAAAGTTTTAGAGGTGACTGACAGATGTGGCACCGCATTTCATCCTCTTCTTAGGTAATTTCTCATAAAATTATTTATATCTTGTGTTAAGGTAATGCTAGCAAAGATTATTTTCCTTAATCCTGAAAGAAAATCTCTCTCTCTCTCTCTCTCTTTGACAAAAGAATAGGCCGTCAGAATAAAAATATACCACTAATGAAAATAAGATTTGTTTGGCAGCAATGACAAATGGCCAATCAAATTCACTTTCAAAGTTGCTTTTTATTGCATTCTCTCTGCAGTAAAATATAATTTTAAAAATAGGGAGGGGAAAATAAAGTCCATGGAAAAGTCTTTTGCTAGACCTTTCGGAATTATTTAGAAAATAAAGTAAGAGATATGTAACTGTCCTATCAACTATATTGTCTGTCAAGTATTGTACTTGACATGAGTATATGGCATGTGCTTGGTTTATAAATATATTGCTATTCTCTTTCCTGAAATCTTTCGGTGACTGCAAAGAAAGTCCAGCTGCCAGGCTTCATTCTTCAGTGTGCAGATTAAATCCCAGAAGCACGGAATACACAGTTTAGCTGCAGTTTTTCTCCTGGCAATCAGAGAAATGTGGCAGAAAATTGTTGGATGCAACTACATGATGCCTTTAATCCTAAATCATCAGACATTTAGTTCCATATGTTGCATATGTATCTATGTTTTCAGAGGTTTTCTGAAGATGGTTGGTAATCTTAGATAAATTTAAATGCTATGAAATTAATTCTCACATCAGCAATTCCATTCTGTTCTCAGTTTGACTAGTAGATAGTATGTAGATAAAAAATTAAAACAGTTCCTATAAATTTGATGTCTCTTGATATACTTGAGTTACACTATCTCAGATCTTAGCACTACATTCAATTTTCCTACATCTCACAAAATACATGAGACAGGAATATAAGTAACAATCTATAGTTGCGTGCATAAGGGAAATGTAAATAGTAAATATGTATTCTTAACTGCAGAGGGTATCATGTTTAATTTTGTACCATGTAGAAGGTGTTTACTTAAGTGATTCTCTGAAATTTACAATTCTGCTCAATGTAGAAGAATTGCATACAAAAGTCCCTACATTTTTGCATGCAGCTCTTCTACACTGTGTTCTTTTTCACAATATTTTTCTGGTCATCACTGTGGAAATGTTTTATTATTTGACTCCACGTATGACTCAAGACCTTTGAAAAATATTTGGGCTGCTTTTGGTCGGCTCCGTGTTTGTGGTGGTGCCATGTTTTTATAGTGGGTGTCAGTTTGCTTATTGTGTGGTTTGGAGGGGTTTAAAGTGGCTAATGTTGCAGCTGTAGTTAGGTTTCTGTTCTGTGGTTGTGTGTCATTATCGTTGTGGGTTCGGATTTGCTTTTTGAATGGTTGTGTGGTGGTGATGTCATGTGATGTTATCATGAGTTTGGGTCTGGTATCATTCTTGGTGGTTGGGAGTCGTCTGTCAATCAAGGCGGGTTTCCAAATGGCTGGTAGGTGAGAGGTATCATCTCGTTTGTTCATGCTGGGGGGTGTTTTTCTATCTCGATGGCTTATCTGATTATTCTGTTGTTAAAATGTTCAATTTTGGCAATAGTTCTGGTTTTTTTTTAAAGTCCAGTGGCTTTAAAGTGTTGGAACAGGGATGACGTTTGTTCTCCCTTTCTGAGTGAGTTCCTGTGCTCTTCAATGCGTGCACTTATTCTTCTGTTGGTCTGTCCGATGTATGTGGTGGGGCAGGTGGTGCATGGGATTTCATATACTCGAATGACCACAATGAATACAAACACCTGCAAAAACCTCAGAAAACAAATTATATATATATATATATATATATATATATATATATATATATATATATATATATATATATATATATATATATATATATATTACTAACAAAGAATTAAGGGAGACTGAGATGCATTTCTGACTCTTTAGTCTTCGTCAGTCAGCCATACCCTTCTGAGATTCGAACCTGGGCTGATTGCATATTAGGCAGTGTATTTTACCTCTTGAGCCACAGGATCTCTCTCGCTCTGTTAGCTTTCTGCAAGGGGAGATATGTGTCAAATGTTAACTATTTAGATTACCTTGCTAGGCCCCAAACATGGGGCAAATCTTTATTTCCTGTTTTCTAGGTTGCTTCTCTCCTTGACTAGTTTCTATCCATTGCTTCTTGTCCTGCTTGTTACTGGCATGCCACAAACTGGGCGTTGGGGACCCCTAATCTAACTTACTATTTTCAGATGCGCTGGGCAGATTTTGGTTTGTCTGTCTTTATACTAAGAGAGCAAGGTACATTTCTGTTCAGAAGGGAAACAGAAGAGCACTGTAAATGTTACTGATTAAACACATGTACTGTATACTTATCTAGATCCATTTCAGTTTAGCGTCAGGCATATTTCTGGAACTGAAATAGCTCTGGTTTTCTCTATGCCAGGAACTAGAGTGGAGATTACATGCCTTATGGTTTACTGGACATTTTGGCAGTGTTTGATACCACTGACTATGCATCCTTCTGTTCTGCTGGCAGGGATATATCTGGACTGGCACTATTCTGGAATGCCAGTCTTTCTTTACTTTAATACATGTTAATGAATATTCCATATACAAAGCATGTCACTGTTCAAGCTCCAATTTAACAGGTCCAAAATTATGATACAATTCCAAAGTAAGATTTTTTTTTAACATAGACATTCAAAGATTCTTTTACATTCTTTTCTAAAATGAAGCTATCATCATTCTATTCAGTTAAGTGGTCTTATCATTTATAAAACCTTTTTTATTTATCCCAAACAATCCTGACTTTTGTCAATCATCTGTTTACCAACAAACCAAAGACCCTTTAGCAATATACTAAAATATCACCTTATACCATTTATTAATTTATTTAATGCCTTTATTGTTTTTACAAATAACTCACCCACAACAACCCAGTGAGGTGAGTTGGGCTGAGAGAAAAAGACTGGGCCAAAATCTCACTGCTGGCTTTTGTGACTAAAATGGAACTAGAACTCATGGTCTTCTGTTTCCTATCCTGGTGCTTTAACCTCTAAAACAAAGTGGACTCAATTATGGTGATCAGAATGAACCTAACTAAAGCTATCAGACAAAAATGATCTAAGGATTGAAAGATTACAAAATAATCTAAACAAGAACTTGTATCACGGAGAGGACAAAAAATATATTTCTGTTTAATTAAATTTAGCCTTATTCATATGATTCCAGTTCTTTTTTTCCTGTGGTAGATTCCAAAATCTGAAAGGGGAAGACATATCTCTGATGATTTTGTCATTAATATGTGTTGGTTTTTTTAGAGCAACTTTCTTTATAGTATTTAAAAACTATATAGATAACTAGGAGATATCAGCCATGGGTCTGAAGTGCACTGACAAAATATGTGGATGGCATACATTTCTGTTTTTATTTAATATCAAGGAAACTATTGAAGATAGTAAGTTACATAATTAGTGTTTTATTGAAGAATAATTCAAACCAGTTAGATATGCCCTTAGTTAATTAAGATGGATATAAGATGGAAAAAAGATTCAAGTTCTCTTAAATCAGGTTATACTCCTTTTTAAAAATCTGTTTTACAATGTTCTTGGATTTGGCTTTTCATGTGATAATCCACAGTGTAACTGAGTACCTTTGACACATTGGGATTTGTTAAGTGCATCAGCTGCACTTTTTATCAAGAAAAGCAACCAAGGTTACAACAATGCTATAAAAAGAAAAATCATAAAAAGAGTTGGTCCAGAACATAGTAGAAATCCTATTATACTTGTTTTGTTAAGTTTGCATGGGTTGCTACTTTGCAAAGTATTTATAGTACTTTTTTAAACCCTAAAAGTTCCAAGATTTCTAAAGGGCTGCCATACATTATACTAACTTTCCAGTTTCTCTAAAATCAGAAAAAAAGTTCTTAGCTATGTTCCACCAAGATTAGACACATGACTGATAAACATGAGAGGTGTATTGATCCAACAACCCTCTCCATTTTCTCAGGATATAAGCAAGAATTTGATTCAGATAAATGTGATTACACAGTGCAATGGACACCACAGATGTGGTACTTCACAAAATAGCATATACCCAAGCTAGCACATCCCCAACCAACCATGTCCACAAAGAACAATCCCAAATGTTCACAAAGAGGCTCATATTTTGGTGCAAAGAAGAATACATCTGAAAAGCAGCAAAGTTTTCCACAGTTGCAGGTTTTTAAAAAATCTATCTTTTGCAGTTTCCAATTATGATGGAGAAGAAAAAGAGTTATAGCAAGCTCAAGCAGACAGGTAAGGATGCAATGGAATGTGTTTCAGTGATATTCAATAAATACAGTTCTTTAATATAATTGCTTCTCTCCAACTCGCACACTATTGTAATTATATTTCTTACAAAGGAAAAGAAAGGCTGGAGTTCCCTCAAAGATGTAAATGTCTGGTATTAGTCAGCTGCTAATGGAAGGACCACATTGTTTTATTCTGAGCAGGAAACGCATGCTGGTTTGGAAAAAGTCCAGTCCAACTTCTTAAGTGTATCTGTTCAAAAGCAACCAATGGGTGTGAACTTATTTTTAGCCAGTTCTTGCCTTTTAAATACATTACAATGATAAAGCCCAGCATGCTGAATATGCATTCAGAGACAGACAAATGTGAATTCTTTTTTTAAATAGGCAACTGAAAAGAATAAAGGATTTATCATAAGGAAGAACTGCTGCAAATTTGTTACAGGTACTAAGCATTGTGCTGGCATGTACCATTAATTGAGTTACCACCATTTTGCATAGACCATTTGTGCATATAAATATATTCAGAGATTGTTCCTTTCTGCATTCAGATATACCCTCAATGAAAAGACTCCTTTGCAATGAAAAGAATCCTCTACACCTTACAGTGCCTGTTCAATTAAACCTGCAGAATCAGTGAGCAAAGGACTGGTGCTTACATTTCCTACACTGTAGATTTTTTTTTGTCTGGAGACTTAGCAGATTGATGTTTGTCATGCTTTTCACTAACATAAGAGCACTGATGCCTTTGTTGAAATCAAAGCACATATTAGTTGGAAAGGGACAAAACAATTCTAATAAGTAACAGCAGGCTGAGAATGTTTGTACCGAGGTCAGAGTTTGCTCCATTCTTCTTTGATGCATTCTGAAAAGTTGGCTGAGGAAATGCCAAATAAAGCACACTTTGTTGTTGCTTTAAAAAAATCTCCATACTTTCTGGAACAGGGGTGTTAAACTGCTGGCCTGCGGGCCAGATGCGTCATGGCAAAACCGCACCCACCCTATTGCCAGCAATGGAAAAAAAGTCACGATACGTCGCGATACGTCAGGTGATGTTGCGAGTTTGAGACCCTGTTCTAGAACATTTGCAGTGCTCAAAAAAGTTACATTAAAAGATAGCTCATCCAATAAAATGTTGCTGTTAGTGGCAACATATACAACACAGAAAGCATTTCCTAAATTATCACAGATTAATCCTTAGAGCAGGGAAGTAATGCTGAGTAATAGTAACTTGTCTAATGAGCTCTTGGAAGAGGTGAGATCTGAACTAAGGTAATTCCAAGATTGCAGCTCTTGTTATAATAAAAAGTTTATGAATGCCAGAGTTAAGCAGCTTGATGCATACAGTACATACCTTTGGGCAAGCCATATTCTTGAAGCATTAAGTTGGCCCTTCGTTCAAACATAGAGGGCCTCCTCAGGGTGCCGTCGGCTAGACAATGTCGGCTGGCGACCCCCAGGGGGAGGGCCTTCTCTGTGGGAGCGCCAGCCCTATGGAACCAACTTCCCCTTGAGCTCCGGATGGCCCCGGATCTCCAGTCCTTTCGCCACAGCCTCAAAACACTTCTTTTCCATCAGGCTGACCTGGACTGACAGGGATTTTAAAATGTTTTTTTTTTAATTTTTAACTTTAATTTTAACTTATTCTATTGGGGCTATTAATTTAATTTCTTTTTTAACTTTTGTATCATTGTATTTTATTGTTGTTAGCCGCCCTGAGTCCTTCAGGAGATAGGGCGGCATATAAGTCCCAATAAATAAATAAATAAATAAATAATACTGGGGATTACAAGTAACCAGGGCTGAGTACTGCTGTTCAGCTGGCATGGATTTAGAAGTCCACTTTATCAGCATATTAGGAGGAAGTGAGACCATCCTTTGCCCTGTAGTTTTCCTCAAAAAACTGCAAACTGCAAATTCCAAGAGGCATTGGTCGGCCTTTGAAGCTATGAAAATTTTGACGCATGAAGGTCCTTTACATTCTATCATTGGTTCAGAGGGCAGATATCAACCCATTATAATCACCAGTGCTCTAAAATATAAGGTAAAACCTGGATGGTTATTAGCTTGTTTTTAAAAACTAATGACTGAATTTGGGAACTGAATGTACTACACCACTGAGTATGACCCCATTCCAACTTCCTTGTATTTTTTGTTCAGTAGTTTTACTGTCCTTATCTTAAATTAGCCTCAGCTGAATGTTATAGAAGAGATCAAGCTACATGATAAATGATCTTACCCAATATCTTTACCCAAAAATTAAGTCACTAACTCACCTAGTGTTCAGTAGACTGTTAATTACCTCTTTGTTGCAGTATGTTTTTGAACACCAGCCACATTTCAGCACAGTGTAACACACACACACATGCACACACACGGGCGCACACACACACACGGTATCCTGAATTCAGCTTTGCCATGTGACAAAATTGACTGGCAAACAGCAGTACACATTCCATGGGTTTTATGAAAGATGGCTCTATGTTATGTTGATGCTCCAATATATTTCACATGCCCAAGGATACCCTACTCAAAATTGGAATTCCAAGATATTTAAGCAAAGGATAAAGTTTTGTCCGCAATTGTTCTTATTGGGCATAATTACAGATACTACTGTTGTGGACACCAAGTTGATGCTGAACTTAATTACGGCAGCAAGACTTTTAGTAGGTCAATACAGTATTGGAAGAAGGAGGAACTGCCGACTATAGAAGAATGGACTCTAAAAGTTTCTGACCTGGCGGAAATGGCAAAGATTTCGGCTTATTTGAAAGACCATTCGCAACAACGTTATATTATGGAGTGGAAAAAGTGGATTGATTATATCCAGAACAAATATGGGACCAAAAAGTTTCATTTAGCATTTGTATAAGTTTTTTTTATGTGATATTAGTATTGCTTGTAGTCATTTCATATGAGCTAGAGTGCGATAGACTTAATAGTTTATTGTTGCTAACATATGGTTGTTTATGATTGTTTTTTACTTTTATACCTTGTATTTAGCTCTGGGAAGTCGGGGAGGGGGAAGGGGGGAAGGGGGGAGGGTTAGGGAGGGTTAGGAAGGGTTGGGTGGAGGGAGGGGGGAGGGATTGTTAAAGATAAAATGTATTGTAAAACTTTTCAATAAAAAAAAATTGGAATTCCAAGGCTGTTTATATAAAGATACAGGTGACAGGAGAGAAACAAAAAAGACAATTATTTAGAGCAACAGCATCAGAAACAGTTCAGGACAGGATTCATTCATTCAGTTGATACTCTTGAGAATTCAAAAACAAAAAACGAAAAAAACCCATAAATCACCAAGTGGATAGGCCTCTGAGATACTGAAAAAACACTTACTCTGTTCTATAGAATCATTTATAATTATGATGATGGAGTAAACTACTACAAACACATACCCCTGCCTTGTGTGTTTATTCCTAAATCTACTCCATTCTATTTCTGTATCAATCTGTTTTGTTTTTTTTTAAATGTACAACTTTGTTCATAAAAATGTTCAGAATCTGAATTCCATTGAGGGAAGAGCCCCACTTGCTCACAGGCGATTTTTGTGATGCTATACAAACTCCTGCCAGTTGCAGAGGTCAAAACTATTTTTGTCACTTTTTGTATCCAGCTTCAATCTGCTACTGAACTGTATGAGAAAATTGCAAAGAGAAAAGTAAAGAAAGGGCAAAAAAGACAAATTGTGTCCATACAACCCCTGCTTTCTGCTGGTGGAAGTTTCTGGGTGTATTTCTGTCAAGGAATGTACTTTAAATATCAATAAAACTGGATTCAATCCATACTTCCCCCCCCCTTAAAATGCATACTACTAAAATGCATTTGGGTGCTTTAAGACTAGAACCAAACAGAAAAATTTTAAAAAGGTGAAACCTTGACAATTTTGATTGCAGTGAAGGTCAATTTTCACTGGATTTGATGAAAATTAAATACTGCACTATCTTTATTACAAATGTTGTTATCCACACAGACATATTTAATTCATGACATTATTGACCATATAATAAAAAAGATAGTCTAGAATTCTTGAACTGCAAAGATTTTTTTCCTTATAACTGAAACCATCTTTGAGATCATTATGGATAATCATTACGTATATCTAAAAGTATTGAAAACTGTTGTTTAAAAATGTTCCTGAAGAATTGATTCTGAAATATATGCAATATATTGAAAAATAATGTGAGGAAGATGCTCTGTGGCAATGCTCCATCCATTTTCTCATGATTCTATTTTAAGAAATCCTTACTTTCGTGAACCAAACTGCCCTTGCTTAAATTGCAACTAAGAGTTTTTATAATTGTATCAAATCATAATTCTGAATTAATTAAAACTATAATTCATGAATTCTGCATGCAGGAAGAATCATCTCAGTCCCCTTTCTGCCCACATTATCTTGCTTTGATTTTCTACATTCTGTTCTGAAATCTAAAAATAATTTTCTTATGATAACATGTTTATTTAATTAATCAATCAATCTCTTAGTTGACAGATGTGTGTTCTTTCCTAGGCCTGGAAAATAATTTAAGGGAGGTTTGACTCATGTGTTTAGTTAGCCTGCAAGAAAACACAGTAGGCAAGCTTATTTGCTATGATCAATGGCTATACTTGTTCACTTGGGCCCCTTTATTCAGGAAAGGAAGCTAAGAATATCTCAGGACATTCTCTTAGCATTCTTCAATCAGGAGGAATAGTCAAGAGATTGAACCAACATTTATGTGCTAGTATGCTCATCTCACAGTCACTGCCATGAGTTTCTTTTTATATCGGTCTACAGCTGAATTGCTGTAAAATGTGTGGAGGAGTCTGGTAAAAACCACTGTGAGTTTTTGTGCAAGCAATCTTTCCCTTTTCCTTTAAAGGTCATATCTAAAAACAAGCATTAAAGAAAATGTCAATATTTACAAATTTAATTCACAATGTGGGATCTTTTCTTCTATCAAAAATCACTTAAGAGAATCACAAGTATGGAACAGGACAAAAGATTGAAATGTTCATGTAAGTGATAGGCTAAACAATTTAAAATTCTTTCCTTTGAATTTTATAGATAGCAGGCACATGCAAGGAAACACCGTGTCTCATCTATTTGTCGTTCGTATGATTGAGCATTTGAAGTGCTATAAAAGGTGTATGGAACAACTGTGTTAAGCACAATTGCATTTTGATTAAGAATAGCAAGCAGATTTGATGGAGTGTGGAAAAGATAAAAAGGAAGTGAATGCAGCTGCCAAAGCAGACAGCACAGAGTAAAGACCATAATCCACATCCTATAGCTCATCCTTCCACATTATTTATTTTAACTTTCTGAAAATCAGCAACAGCTGAAGATATGGCCTGCAGTTCAAGTTGGTCACAATACTTCTGATTGTTTTGCTGACACAGATCAGTAACACTCCTGTTTCTGCTTAATATCATTATTTTAGTTAAGAATACAGCATGCATCTAATATATAATTCAATTTAAAAATCATATAAAAACCTCCGATTGTGTGCCTTCTTGACCACCGGTCAAAAATGATAGGCAACAGATATAATTTGAAATTTGCCATTTCTGGAAAAATTGCTTGGTTCCTGAACTCTAAATGAAAATAAAACTGGCATTGCTATTAATTTTCAACATTTTCGAAACCAAACATACACCATTTAGGTCTATGGTAGGTACCCATGTATGAAGAGTTTTTTTTAACTTCTCATATTATGGTAAGTTATTCTAAGAGATACTCATTCAAAACATCCCTTATTAATATAGGTGCAGATCAGTGATACCTGATTCTGAAGCTTTCAATTGTTATTAGCAGGTGGCTTATCCAGGTTGACAGAAGTAAACAGTATTCAGGGCATCTGCAATGCAAATTTGCTAAAATATTCTAATCAAAGCATGTTCTATGTTTTCCTTGAGAAAACGTCAAGCAGTTCAAATGCCTTGAAATAGGAAGTACCAAATCTTACCTCTGCGGTGTTTTCATAAATAAGTACTGTAGCATCCACAGAAGGAAATTAAATTCAGCCATTCAGGTTTGCTTTACAAAAAAAATACCATACAATCTTGGGTTTTGTTCTCATTCTCCAAACAGGGACAACACCCTCCTTTGTTTTACTGTAGGAGGCAAAAGCTAATGCATGCACAAATAAGTAACGGAGTGTATTAGAATAAGAGATAGTAATTTATCAGTTGAACTACAGTGCACTACTTCTTACTATAAAATCCAACAATGAATTCAAGAATGAGCATACTTGCATTTTTAATATAGCAAGATGGAAAGTAAAAGCCCACACTTTAACCAAAGAGGTCTCCAATACACAATCCTGACAGATAAAACTACTGGATTTAATTGGGTAAAAATGGCAACACACACACACACACACTTTCTTCTTGAGATCACTACTGAATTAGGAGTGCTGAATTTATTCTTCAATTACTCTCCATGTAAACAGCTACAAGTTTAATTCTTTACAGGCATCAAGCTACACATTTTTCAAGCCAGACACTATCTTTACAATGTTTATAAACAGAATAACTACATTTTAGAAACACTCCATAAAATACCTGTCTCAACTGTATTTCATTATCCTGAACTAGATCTCCTGAATCTGGTAATTTCCTTATGTAATAGTCAATAGGCCAATAAATTAGTATTTGGTAAATAAATGTAAAAGAAGAAAGTTATTTAATTTTGGTTTGAATGCATATATTATTTTTTCTTGCATATTCTTTTTTTCAATGCAACAAAACCACCAGAAGTCAGATGTTGTCAAGAATAATCCATTTTCTCTCCAACTCAGTTCAGATAAGGAATAAAATCAATATGCTGGAATCTGTGATTTATTCTTCCATTGGTTATGTTGAAATGAAAAGACTAGAACTATCCCAAACAACTAGTTAGAAATGTGGTATTTGTTCAGGGAATAGGAATTTTCAGCTTCTTATTCAGTGGGTGCCTAGAGGTATGACATTAGAAGTTAAAAAAAAAAATCTCAGCTCAGTCATGCAATATATATAAAAAAATCTCCTTAATTGTTGACCCATATTATTAAAATAGTGGACATCACTTCAACCCCAAAGGGACATTTCATTTTAAATTTTTATTATTTAAGATGAACTTTGCATTGTGTTCAGTGATCCTCACTTAAGTTGCTGGCCCATTATTCATGGTCTAGCCTTCCCAGAGAATAATTTTTCCCACCTTCTGTTCATTCAAAAATAGATGTCTTGAAGCTGCTTCAGCTGTTTTCAGCAACTGGTAAGAGGGAAGATAACCAGAGAATCATATTTTTTTTAAAAAAAACCAATGGAGTGTTAGCAGATATAGACAAGAAGTATTTCCTCCATCACCAAGAACATTAACTGAATGCATCCAGAACAGCTTAATTATTGATGATCAACTCAAACACTTTCGGACTGATCTTCAACAAATGATTTATAAATTATACCACAAATATACCTGCAATAACTACAGTGTAAACGAATACTGGACACCAAACTTCAAATTTTGAAAAAGAGGATCTATTAGCTAGAGTGGTGGAGCAGTGGGCTAATGCCTCCTTAAGTAACACCAGCTGCCTGCAATTAGTGCAGGTTCGCATCCCACCAGGCTCAAGGTTGACTCAGCCTTCCATCCTTCCAAGGTAGGTAAAATGAGGACCCAGATTGTTGGGGGCAATTAAGCTGACTTTGTAATAATGCCGCTTGGGGGTGTGTGTGAAAGCCCTAATAAGCAGGCATATACATAGAATGAAGGCTACTGCTAAGTTTGTAAGCTGCCCTGAGTCTTTGGAGAAGGGCGGGATATAAATGGAATTATAAAAATAAAAAAATAAATAAATTCTAACTGGAATACTGTATCTAATTCTGGACACCACAACTGAAAAAGTACAGAAACATCCTAGAGTGAGTTCAGAGGAGGACTGCAAAATTGTGAGAGGTTCAGAAGCAAATTGTATTGGAACAATTAAAGATTCTAGGTATGTTTGGTCTACAGAAGACATGATAGAGGGAAGATAGAAGTCCTCAAATAGGCTCATAACAAACCTTCACTTTTTAACCCAGAGAGCAAGGCCACAACAAATGCATCATGATAAAAAATAAAGTTTAGGGATGGAAGACAGGAAAAACTGCACAGGCAGTTAGTCAGTGGAACAGGCTGCCACATAAAGTAGTGAATTTTATTTAAATTGTTTAAACAGAGACTAAATGGTAATCTATTAGGGATGTTGTATTAGATCCTGCACTGTGCAAGAGTTTGGGTAAGATCACTTGCAAGACTTTTTCCAACTCCATGTTTCTCACATCTAGCACCAGTTGCAAAAAAATGATTCCATCTCCAGAATGCCACAACAGTAAGAACCACTCTTGCTTCAGGGAGAAGTTATCCAAGAGAATAGCCCCTGTTTTAAAGGTCCACTCTTGCACCCTTTCCCATTGCACCACTTGACTGGTGGATCCTTCAACATCTGTTCCCTATTGACCTACATTGTTTTGCCAAGAATGCATAATTGGCAGTTTAACAGATTTCCTGGCCTTGAGCCACATAGAGCTTTGTAGACAATAGCCAGCATCTTGAATTAAACAGAAGCCAAAATAGCACTAACTACAGTATCATAGGGCAATATTGAAATTGCTCAATAGGCACACAGGCTGCTGCATTTTACACCATCAGACATTGTTCTTAAACGCAACCTGATGTAGAGCAAATTACAGTAATCCATAATAAGAACTCTATATATTCCCACTTTCTGTTTCCTCTTCTTTTATCAGTTAATAATAAGAACTCATCCTCATTCCCTGGAAATATTAAATTTAATGTTTAGTGACTTCATTAGAAGTTTGGGGTTTTTTGTTTTTGTTTTTTTTTTGAAACAGCTCCGAAACCTAAGTAAAATAGTTGTTATCATTATTCCCTTTTAGACTCTAACTGTATGGTTATAGAAATACCTACAAAGTGAGCTATAGTTGAGGATATGACAAAGATGTACTAGGGACAAGGTTACCACATTGAGATCTGATCTCCACTAGAATTGTCCATGAGTTTGGAATGGAAAAAACTCTACTCTACATTTTTTCTCAAGTAAAATAATGAGAGTTTAGGAGAGTAAACAGTAAGTTGCCTATAACTTCTTTTGTGAGATGGTGAAACCAGTATGAAAAGTGACAAATATTTGGGTACAATTAGCAATATAAGTCTTGGAGACTTTATTTTTCTTAGGCCATCCCTTTATCTATTTGGTCTTCTAAGCAAACTTTACAAAGGACATAACATTTATTGGTATCAAAACGTCTGCCATCAAATTATTTTTCTCATGTGGTTCATTTACTTGAGATTCTGCATCAGTGCATCAGTGAACCTATGAGGTTTCATCTGCAGACAACAGCCTTATCACTGGATATCCATCATTCTCTGCCAGAGTGCTCTGGTTACATGACAGTAACCACCTGTGGTGAGCTACAAAACACAATATTGGTGATACAGATAACATATTAGGAACTCTCCATCTAACCTGAACAATTCAAGGCAAGTATTGGGATGAGTAAGAAGCCCATGTAAAGAAGCCTGGTAAAGTCTCAGGAGAATAATTCTATAGAGAATATAGGCACTTTTTTCAGAAATACTCTTGATTTAATTACAGTATCTGAAGGAAACAGTCCACAAGATCAGAAAGAATTATTGCTAACTACTCTCCCAAGATGGAACCATATCTTCTAACTAAGCAAATATAACAACTGAACTTTGTTCTCATGCTGTATCAACAAAATTGGAGATGATACTTTTAAGTGTTCAGCCAGGGACGTAAATAATAGTAAAACCATCAAACAATGCCTGTGATACCTCTTTGAATACAAAAATAAATGTGTTATCATTGGTATCATTGCAAGAAATAGAAAAGGTTTCCACAGCAGCAAGACATTTTAAAGTAATGTTTTCCAAGTTTCTTGCCTATAAAAGTGATGATGAGAAAATTGATGTATCACATAAATTAGAGGAAGGCTCAAAATCTGGCAAATGTCTATATTAAGGCATAGGAGGTAATGTTTGCTGATGCACAACATTTCCCAACCAAATTTGTATGTTTCAATAGATCACAGAAGTATAATCAATTAACTTTCAAAAGGAGGGAGATGATAGCAAAATACATCTTGGAGCAGCTATAGTCTTTACTTGCTACAAATACTTACAAAATAGTTCCGTAGATAAAATATGAAAGATTTTAAAAATAGCAACTTTTTTCTTTATTATGAAAGTTTCTTAAAGGGCTACATTACCTACTTTGTGTCTCTTGGATTTAATTTTCTGAAAAATGTCCAGAATTGCTTTAGTTGGCTTTAGAAATGGAGTGAATAAATAAACATTAAATTACTATGCAGAAGTGGCTTGAAACATGAATCTGTCAGTTCATCACCAAGTAAAATTATTTATTTCAAAGACCTGTGAGCTGAAAGTTCTGCGCCGAAAATAAAACATTGCTGGGACTATGGTTCTGTGGCTTGTGATTTGGATGCTTTCTTCAGGCTGTTTCCATCCCTGACAGTACATCAATGGGGATAAATTATGCCTTACTACCATTAGTTTAACTAGATGAGATGCAATGGGAATGGGGTGGTGAAGCTGCTGTGGAAAGCAGCAATTAAATATATGGTGATCAGAAAAAGACAAATTCTGGCAAATTACTATTTTTTGTTTGCTTGTTTATAAAGACTTTACTGTTTGGGTAGTGATAGTCTTCATTCTCCAGGCAGATTCTGCAAAAGTGTATGCATGCACACTGTGCTGTGCTCTGTCCACAAATACCACAATTACATTTCAGACTGTGTAAATGCAAAAACTTATAGCAAAACACCAATTTTGATAGTCTAAGCTTTGTTACACATAAGCATTCTATATACATTCTTGAACCTTGCTGTTGTTGAGCTTTCAGAGTGAATTTTGGAATGTCACAACTAAAGACCCTATGTCACTTTGGAACCATTAGTGAATTTTGCTCTTGCCTGTCTGTGCTGTTGCTTTTGTCCTCTCTCTGCATGGATTTCTCATGTCACACATGTCTTTTCCACTTGTAAGTATTTTAGAATGTGAAAACCTGGCTGTGAGAATTGGAAATCCTATTACATGAGGCTATTTTTATTTTTTTATTTTTTTTTATTTTAATTCCATTTATATCCCGCCCTTCTCCGAAGACTCAGGGCGGCTTACAAGCCTATATTACCAAAACGTGGTGGGATGGAACCCTTGGTGGGATGGATATACTATGAGAAGAATATAATTTGTTCGAAAGAAAGAGAGCCAACAAAAGAGGAGGAAAAAAAATTACTATACCTGTACAGAAATACATGATACCAAAGATGAAACTCTGTTTGAAAGTATTTCGGTGAATATTAAGGGGGGAAAGAATGACATTGCTATAGGTGTGTACTACTGACTTTGCACTACAGGCCAATGGAGGACTTTAACTATGCTGACATCAACTGGGAAACAAATTCTGTAGCAAGTGGAATATTGAACAGCTTCCCAATGTACATAGCTGACAACCTTCTCATCCAAAAGGTGGAGAAAGGAACTAGAGAGTTAGCTATATTGGGCTTGATGCTTACTAATAAGAATGAAGTGGTTGAGAGAGCAGAAGTTGTAGCAATTTGAGAGAGAGTGACCATGTCATGCTAGCATTCACTGTAATGCAGGCAAGTATAACTAAATAAAGCCAGATCAGTATGCTAGATTTTAGAGAGATTACTCCAACAAACTAAGAGAAAGAATAGGAAGAATTCCATGGATAGAAATTCTAGAGGGAAATACTGTTTTTGCTTGGGAAACTTTGAAAATTGAGATAATAAAAGATAAAAAAAACAATAACACAAATAAAGAAAAAAAGAGGCATCTGATGAGAACAATGTGGTTGCACAAAGAGCTCTCTGACAAGCTGAGGGACAAAAATGACAATTGTAAAAATTTATTTATTTATTTATTTATTTTTGGGACTTATATGCCGCCCTATTTCCCAAGGGATTCAGGGCGGCTTACAACAATAAAAACAACAATACAAAAATTAAAAAACGAATTAAATAACAGCCCCAAAATAAATTTACTACAATTAAAATTAAAACATTTTTAAAAACCCATCATCAATCCAGGTCAGCCTGATGGAAGAGAAAAGTTTTGAGGTCGCGGCGAAAGGACCGGAGGTCCGGGGCCATCCGAAGCTCAAGGGGAAGCTGGTTCCAAAGGGCTGGTGCTCCCACAGAGAAGGCCCTCCCCCTGGGGGTCACCAGCCAACATTGTCTGGCCGACGGCACCCTGAGGAGGCCCTCTCTGTGTGAGCGCACTGGGCGATGGGAAGTCGTCCCCGGTAGCAGACGATCCTGCAAATATCCCAGGCCTAAGCCCGGGAAAGAGGGAAGAGGGTCTTATAACGGTAGCAGAATACTAGTAAATAGCCTGAATCTGCAAGGACAAAGAAAATAATCTTGCAACACATGCCAAAAATAACAACAACAACAACAGGCTCAGAATGAGCTAAGATTTAGAACAAATATAGAAAATAACAAAAAAGAAGCTTCTTTGATATGTAAGGAGCAAGAGGAAAGTCAAGAAAATGACTAGTCCTCTAGTAGGAGAAGATGACATGCAGTAGAGAGAAGGTGGAACTGTTTAATTCCTTTTTTTGCATTTGTCTTTACATAGAAGGAAAAAATATTCCAACCTATCAAAAGCAGCACCATGTAAGACCAAAGAGGAATTCAGGTCAAAATAGATAAGAAATCAGTTAAAAGACACCTAGTTGTTTGAATGAGCTCAGGTCTCCTAGACTGAATGGTTTATACTCCAAGGTACTAAAGAAGTTGGCAGTTGATATCTCAGCAGTGGTGGGATTCAAATATGTGAACAACCAGTTCTCTGTGTGGATGCCACTTCCGGAAGTCCATTCTGAGCCTGGGCAACAAAAAATTAGCTACCAGTTCTGCCAAAGTGGTGCGAACTGGCTGAATCCCACCACTGGATCTCAGAAACACTGAATGAAATCTTTGAGAGCTCCTGGAGATGGGGAACTGCCAGAGGTCTAGAAAAGAGCTGATGCAGTTCCAGTCTTTAAAAAGGAGAAAAAGTGGATTCAGGAAACTACAGCTTGATCAGTTTAACATCAATACTTGGAACAATCCCGGAAAAAGTAAACAAGAAGGATTTGTGAGCACCTAGAAATCAACAAGGATAGGCCGTACCTGGCTCAAGAAAGGGATCTACATATCCTGGTGGACCACCACTTAAGTATGGGTCAGCAGTATTCTGCAGCTCTCAAAAAAGCCAACACAGTCCTAGGCTGCATCAACAGAAGAATAGCATCAAGATCAAAGGAAGTGATAGTAATGCTGTAGTCTACATCACATTGGTGAAGTCATAGTTGGAATACTGCATTCAGTTCTGTCACAATTTAAAAAAAATATGAGAACCTAGAAAGAGTGCTGAGAACAGTAACAAATATGGTAATACATCTGGAAGCTAAATCCTATAAGAATGGCTAAAGGAACTAAATTATGTTTATCTTAAAGAAGAAAGGCTGAGGGGAGACATAATAGCAGTCTTCTTATACTTGATGGGCTTCCACAGGGGACATCAATTTATTTGAGCCATGGTGGTGCAATGGTTAGAATGCAGTATTGCAGGCTAACTCTACCCACAGCAGGAATTCAATCCTGACTGGCTCAAGGTTGACTCAGCCTCCCATCCTTCCGAGATCAGTAAACTGAGGAGCCAGATTGTTGAGGGCAATATGTTGACTCTAAGCAATTAAAGAGTGCTGTAAAGCACTGTGAATCAGTATATAAGTCTGCTATTGCTATTATTTTCCATTATATCTGAGGGTAGAACAAGAAGCAATGACCGGAAGCTTATTAAATGAAGATCCACCCTAGAATAAAGAGGAATTTTCTGACAGCCAGAACTGTTAAACTTAAAATAGTGTTAAAAGTGTTTTTTTAAACAATCTATTTAGCCAATTTTTCTGCAAGTTGATTGGCTATAGAAATCTTCATGGACTGCCATCCTCTTTTATATCTGGCAATAGGATGAAAAACCAAAAGCTCGTACCACATTTTTACTGTTTCCTATGACTGGAACTTTAACACCTTTTCAGGTTTGTAATCAATGCAATAAACATTCCAAAATCTGGTGGAATGTTTCAAGTGGCATTGTTCTCAGCTCAAAACCTTTCAATTTTATGCATCAAAAAATACCAAACAATTCACAGAGAGACCTTTGAGGGCCATAAAATCCAATACTCTGTTGAGGGCAATAAATTCAGAGTTAGAGAAACACTACAAAAGGCTGCTTACTCTTTGTTCCAATGTAGGAGTGTTCTAATTCTTTCAGTAATTGGTTCCCCCTAATGAAGTGCTATATTTTTTCAAGATATTTCACTGAAATTTACATTTGTACTAGTGAAGCCCATTAAATTGTATTCTGCACTCTGTAGAGAGCAAACTTCAAGTGTTTACTCTTTTATGTGACAGTCTTCCAGAGTGAATATATCCCCAAACTGAACATACCTAATTTTATTCCACATTTTGTCATATAATTTGTTTCCATACCGTTGACCAGATTCATTGTCTAATTCAAATTTGTTTAAAATGTGGTACCAGTATTGGAAAAGGTCAGACTAATTTTGAAAGAACTGGCTAGCTATAGTAATTTGAAAGCTGTGCTTCTAATAATTATGCCTAAAAACCACATCTTTTTTTCTTCTAAATGTATCACATTTCTGATTAATGTCCAGTTTGTGTCATTACAGTCCTGAGGTCCTTCCCATGTATTTGCCTCTGCACCTGTTGAATTTTATTTATTGCCTGATCTCATTTAATTTTATTAATTGTGTCTATTCTAAAAAGGGCACCTGGAATTTTATTCTGCCTTGGAGTGTGTTCTCCAATATATCATTGTTCATTACTAACAATGCCTTCTACTTTATCTCCAAAAGAAAAATTCTTGCAGCACCCTGCTGAAATTCCTATCCACTTAAATAAATAAAGCTAGCTATATAAACAGGTTTAGGATGCAACTAAAGCTTTCATTAGGGCTTATTTGTTTCAATATAATACTGAACTTAAGAAAAAGAGGCAAGAGAAAAGACAAAATATTTGGATGAGATAGAAAGAAAAGAACAATTAAGGAAATTTCCAGGGAAGATAAGTAATCTTCCCTGGAAGATAATCTGGGACATGTATATTCACCTTTATTCAGAAAATGAGTATCTCAACAAACGAAAATGTTACAACAACCATTATCTATATTACAATAAGAGAAATAGAACTATGTAAAGCACAAAAAACTTTGTGAATAAACCAGGAAAATGGATACTGAAAAATGAAGGTTATTGAAGTTAGAAGGACACTGTCTTAGATTCTTGTTAGTTTTTATCTTTTATTTAAAACTCCTAATAAAAAATTATACAATAACAGAGAAAGCAAAACCTGTCTGTCCTACCAACTGTCTTTCAAGACAATCTAGACAGTCTATGCAAGCACAAACTGGTACAAACACTGCTAACCAAAACCAAGCCACCCAAATTCTTCTGGTACTGTAACAAAATTGTTAATTGAAAACCTTTTAACTAGCAAGAAAAAGTAGCAATAGAAACTAAGTTCATAGTGCAATGATCCTAGATTGCAGTGCTTATATGTTGATTATTTTCACAGCTCAAAGCCAGAGGTATCCAGAATGTCTTTTTTCTTCTTCACCCCAAAGTCAACACAATTAAATAAGTTATAACACATTTATTAAATGGGAGCTGAGAGAGAAAGTGCATACATTTTGCAAATGTTTAGTCCTATGTCCAAATGACAAGCAAGGTTTCCAACATCTAATTAAGCCACTATCCATTAGACCTCAGATGTTAACTAGAGGCAGCGAGGCAGCTAACTAGAGGCCATAAGTTATTTTTTTTTATTTTTGGATAAAGAAGAAAACAAAGTGAGCTGAGTCACAGTCTTCTCATGTGTTGGTCCAAGTTTTTAAAGTGTGAATTTATCCTATTATAGCTGTGATGGCCCAATGGTTAGAATGCAGTATTGCATGATAATTCTGCTGACTGCCAGCAGTTCGATTCTGACCAGCTCAAGGTTGACTCAGCATTCCATTCTTCCGAGGTTGGTAAAATGAGGAGCCAAATATGCTAACTCTGTAAACTGCCTAGGTAGGGCTGTAAAGCACTATGAAGCGGTATATAAATCTAAGCGGTATTGCTATAATGCCTCTAATTTTGTGTTTTCTCAGTTTAAAAAGTAAGAAAGCTATATTACTAATTTTTGTTGACTATCAAAGTTACTGATTACTGTTAGTCAAAAGGAGTTATATGTGGCAAGACAGCATCTTTTCTAGATTTTTTCCTAAAGTAGATTTATACACAAAAGAATAACCTATGTTACCACTTCAACAATTTGCTAGCTAGGAGGTTAGGGGTGTTGTGAGTTGTGAAAGATGAAAAGTAGTGCAAATGAAGAAGAAACAAGAACATCTGTACTATACCCATAATGGGCATCCAAAACTCTTAATAGATTTTGGATTAAACTTCTCTCACAAACACCAGATTGTTTGTTTTGCCTTTTCTCTGCAAAATCTGGAACAAAATGATTCAGCACCACCCTCCTGCCATTACTAGAACCTTAGTAAAAAAAAGAGTATTCCTATTTAATCAGCAAGCCAAAATTTAACGTTAAATGCCCTGCTTATCTCTGCCATGAACTGTTAGAGGAAAACTCAGAATTCTAACAAGTTGTCTTTAAAACGAATACATCTTTTGAACAACAACAAAAATTCTCTTCCCATCAACTCCATTAGTCACGGTAAATGAACTGCATTAACTATAAGGCAAACAAGTTTTGTTTTATTTTTTTCACAAGAGAGAAATAGCGCAGAAGGTCCAGGCTATGTCATGGATTATCAGGAGAGCTCTAGGTAGAAACTAATTACAGTAACAGACACATCAGGAATAACACATAATAAATTCAAATATTATAAATCAGTAGCAAAGGGCAAAAATGAGAAAATGCTCAATAGGCCTCAAATATGTTTGCTTAAAGTTTAACTTTACTTTCTTATTTAAAGTGTGTTTCTAGTGCTTCCTGTTAAAAGCATCTCAATGCAGTATTGTATAGGCTTCAGGTTTGAAGAAGATGCGCAATTGTGCACTTCATCTGAGGACACAGAGATGGCTCTGCAGTTCCAGTCTGGAAGCACAGAGTCTAACACAATGGGGACACTGGCATCTATTGTTGTAGTAACTGTGGGTATTATTCTGTGACACCACTCACAGTTTCTATCAATGTCTGATTGGCAGTGCCTGTCTTCAAAGCCAATAGAGGCTTCATAGCACAGGCACTGAACTGTACCATTAGGATATAGAACTGATGTTTTGGGAAGACAAAATATTATATTGCCAGAAAGTTCACCATACTTTGATTAAAGTTTGCCTATATTTATTTATCACATTTATATAGTCAGCTATCTCAATAGCAGTGGACTGTTCTATTGTTTTGATAATGTTGGATAAGCTTTATTATCTTGCCCGCCCTGAACTAAGAAGTCATAGAATTTTATTGACTTTAAAATTGAACATATTCTTATCATAAGACAACTTTTATAGCTGCTATGCCAAATGCCAGTTCACGTGCTTATAAGCTTTTAAAAAGCAAGTTAAAGCAAAGGTGTTTTATTTGTGATAACAGTGACATCAAGGAGTCCAGCTAAAAAATAAGCCCTTTGGTTGAGATATTTAATATTTATCAAAGACCCTATACAGTGCTTCATTTCTGGGTGTAACTTTTTTTTAACAAAAACAGTTCTGAAAAGTCACATAAATACATAGAAAATGTGTTTTGGTGAGACAGAATGCATCAAAAATTACAGACTAGTACTTATATCCAGTATTCTGATAAGCTACTAAGCTTACAATCCTATTTATTTTCCTAAAGATAGGTTCTATTAAAAGCAATATACTCTAATTTTGGGTAAACTTACATAAGATTGTACCATAAAGCATTATTTTCCTACTTACTTTCATCTTTCTTTCTAATTAGGTGGCCTAAAAGAACAAACAAGGTAGTAACAAAATGCAGTTTCTCTTCAGGTTTCTCTGAATTTTGCTGAAGAGCTAATAATTATGAAGGCCAATTTGAAATAGAATAGCTTGGATCCAACTTTTCCTCCTATTAGCAGGGATACTCCTTAAAGTCCTAGATAATAAAGGCAATATTCAAGATTTCCCTGTTTATCCCTGCAGCCTCAAGCACTACATGAGTACACTTCTCCAATATTTTGAATTTCAGGGAAATAGGTGGAATCACATTAGCCAGCTGTAAAGCAATAGGCCTTCATATCAATTTACTCTGATAAGCCTGTAAAAGATTCCAATTAGAAGAACATTTGGACAATTTATAAATGCTTATATTCTGTTGAATATAAACAATCATGGATATGACCATCATGGACAAATCATTTCTGGAAATGTTTATCACTCTTCTAATGGCAGAAAGGCTAGCTACTGACCATTAAAGTAATTTAATTAAGCAAGGAGATTTCTAGCTAATATGTGCAATCTTATACATTCACCGTGAATGTATAAGAAAACAAACTTAGATAATCCTCGACTTATGATCAGTCACTTAGCAACCTTTTGAAGACAGACCCCCAAAAGCTACTTACAACCTGATTTCAAAGTTACAGCGGCTGCAGCATCCCCATGGTCATTCACTGTTACGACCAACTACGGGGATGCTGCCACACTCTCTCCCTGTCCATTTCCCCCACCCAGTCCACCCTGCTGGGTTCCCACAAGACTTGAGCTTTCTTCTCACCCAGAAAGTCACCCAGGGAAGCCTCAGGCCGGCTGCAGATCACAGGAAGTAGCTGCAGCTTGCAGGCTTGGGCTTGCTTCCCACCCAACCACTCAGCTACCAGGGACTTGCAGGCCATGGCCTGCTTCTCAACTAGCTCCAGGGCCCTTTCTACCTTTCTATTTTTTACAACTTCTGAGAGAGGTGCCTGACTTATAGAGGTTCACCTTTTCTACAGAATCAGCCTTGTGGCAATCTTGTGGTATTCTGCAAGCAGGTGCTATTCTTGCAATCTTGTAGTGGGTTTCCTTAAGGGATGGCTGAGCAGATGGCTGGGGAAAAAGCCCAAAGCCTGTGGAAGCTCAGTGTGGGGGGAAGGAAGCAGGCCCAAGGTCTCCATGGATCCTAAGTGGCAGAAAATAGAGCATGGAGTGCCTCAAGAGTGGTGGAGGCCTCAGGAGGCCCGTGGCAGGTGTGCTTGGGCCTCTGCTAAGCATTTCCTACTTAAAGAACCCATGTTCCACTTAACGAAAGCACTGGCCATTGGTCATTAAGCAAAGCAATTGTGAGGGTACCTCACTTAATGACTGTCATGACTTGCAGTTGTAATAGGTAGGCTCCATTACGGTCCATATTCAAGGACTATCTATCAGGACTATAGACTGAGAGCATTTGCAGATGATCTGGTTGTTACAGTGACCCAGCCAGAGAACTCTGTTGTGGACCTGATGGAGATAATAACACAATATGGGAAGGTTTCTGGATTTAAAGTAAACATACAGAAAACCAAAATTTTGGCCAGAAATATGACAGTTTCGCAAAAGGCTCTCTTAGAAGGATTAACTGGATTTGAGATTGTTAAAAGGGTTAAATATTTGGGGGTGACTTTGTCGCCCTCTAATACAAAGCTATATAAAAATAATTATGAAAAACTATGGGGGAAAATTCAAAAAGAATTGGAGAGTTGGGAAAAATTGCAATTGTCTTTGTTGGGACGGATTGCAGCAGTGAAAATGAATGTCCTGCCCAAATTTTTATTCTTATTTCAAATGATACCGATTCTTAAGAAAGATTCTAATTTGGAGGAATGGCAGCGTGGTATCAATAAATTTGTCTGGGCAGGGAAAAAGCCACGAGTTAAACTTAAGATTATGCAGGATACTCGTGAGAGAGGTGGCCTTAAATTGCCTAATCTTAAATTATATTATGAAGCTGCTGCATTAGTAGGAATAAGCGATTGGATTAATTTGACGCAACCGAGGTTATTAAATCTTGAGGGCCATGATTTGTTGTTTGGCTGGCATGCATATTTGTTGTATGATAAGAAGGTAGATTCCGTGTTTAGGATGCATATTTTAAGACAGGCATTGCTGAGAGTTTGGAAGAAGTACAGATACAAGTTAAGCAGCAAGATACCATTGTGGGCAATTCCAAAACACGCAATAGAAAATATACATGCTGGTTTCAAACACGATGAGACTACTTACAAGGAAATTTTAAGTTTGGAAAGGAATGTTTGGTGCCTGAAATCATATAATTTCTTGCGAGAAGAGAAGGTTGTTCAAACTTGGTTTCAATATATTCAGTTACGGGCCAGGTGGAAAGAAGACCAGAAAAATGGTTTTGTAATGACTGATGAAAATTTGATAAAGCAAATTAGAAATCAGGGACCAGCACATATTAAACGGATATATCTTGCATTGATAGAGATCGATTCAGAAACAGAGCTGGTTAAGGATTGCATGATAAAATGGGCCCAAAACATTCAGGAAGTTATTACAATGGACACCTGGGAAAAGATTTGGGTGAGGAATGTAAAATTTACACAAGCTCAAAACTTAAGAGAAAATTTTTACAAAATGTTTTATAGATGGCATTTAGATCCTAAAAAGCTTGCAAGTATGTATCCGAATTATCAGCCTAAATGTTGGAGGTGCGGTGATGAAGATGCAACATATTTTCACATATGGTGGACTTGTAAAAAGGTTAAGGCTTTTTGGATAAAAGTCTGGTGGAATATGCAGAAGGTTTTTAAACGGAGGATAAAGTTTTGCCCACAATTTTTTTTGTTGGGAATAATTGTTGACGCTACAGTTGTGGACTCCAAGCTGATGCTGAACTTAGTTACGGCAGCAAGACTTTTGATAGGTCAATATTGGAAGAAAGAGGAACTGCCGACTATACAAGAGTGGATTTTAAAGGTTTCTGACCTGGCAGAGATGGCGAAGATTTCGGCCTATTTGAAAGATCATTCACAAGAACATTATATTATGGAATGGAGAAAATGGATTGAGTTTATCCAGAACAAGTATAGGGTTAAGAAGTTTTATGTAGCATTCGAATAAGTCTTCCTTCGCTTTGTTTTTTCTTTTTTCTATTTTAGTTTCTTATATATATTTAATATTGCTAAGGCTTGTTTTATCCTATACAAGCTAGAGAGTAATGGATTTTAGAACTTGTAATTGTTAGTATATGGTTGTTTATGATTGCTTTTTTATATATATATACCTTGTATTTAGCTCTGGGAAGTCGGGGGGGGAGGGGGGAGGGGGGGAGGGAGGGCGGTGAGGAGGGAGGGGGGGAGGGGGGGAGGTAGGGGGGAGGTAGGGGGGAGGAGGGTGGGGGAAGGGGGGTTCTTTAAAGGAAAACTGTATTGTAAAACTTTTCAATAAAAAAAAAAGGACTATCTGTAACGCAGGAGCTAAATACAGACCAATAACTAATATGGAATATCAATTAAATTTAAGAAAATATAGTTTTGTTGTGCAAAACATGTGAAACGATGTGGGCTATATCAGGGCTATAAGTGATTTGCTATTGTAAATTACACATGTCTGATGTTTGTTTGTTTGTTTATCATCTTTATTATTTTTACAAATAACTCAAGGTAGCAAATAGTGTGTTTCCTCGAAAATAAGACTCAACTGGAAAATAAGCCCTAGCATGATTTTCCAGGATGTTTGTAATATAAGCCCCACCCAAAAAATAAACCCCAGTTAAGATTGTCAAGTATATCCAACACAATTTTCTCTCCTACTTTCCCCACAACAACTTTATGAAGTGGATTGGGTTAAGAAAGAGTAACTAGCCCAAAGTTACCCAACCGACTTTCATGACTAAAGCAGGACTGAACTCCTAATCTCCCGCTTTCCGGCCTGGTGCCTTAACCACTATAGACTAAACTGGCTAGAGGGAAATATGAGTAGAAGGAAAGAGAATGTAATTTAGATCTGAAATGAGTAACCTACTGATCCTTAAATGTTGTTGAACCTTAAGTAGCATGGCCATGGAGGAAGATGTTGAGAGTTTTCATGAATCTATTTTATTCAAACAAATAAGAGAAGGAAAAAAGACATTTGGGAACCATTGCTATGTCAAAGAATAGGTGAAGATAAACTGGAAGCTTTATGTCTAGCCAGAAAGTGGCTGAACTAGAGGAAGTTGAAAAAGCATTGCTATTTAATGCAAGAACGGCTGAGCAGAATGTCACCCAGCTGAGAAGAATGTCTATTCTGACCTAGGGCTAGACAACAACAACAACAAAAGCAATAATAATAAAGTTGGAGGACCTTGGAGGTCATTTAGTCCAACCCTCTGCTCAGGCAGGAAAGCCTATACCATTTCAGTGTTGGAGCATTCACAGCTTCTGGAGATAGGTTGTTCCACTGATCAAATCTGAAACAACCTGACACTGAAAATAAAAGTGCCTGTTCATTGACAGTCAACAGCATACATTATAAGGCAACTAACAAAAGGGGAAAAAAGAACTGTTAGACTTCCTGAAATTACTCAAATTTAAACAAGCTGGAACCATACAAGAGGAAACAGAATTACTGGTTGTAAATACATCTCAAACACACAGGTGCATTGCTAGAATTCAATAGTCATAAATTCTTATTCCTGACCTATATTATCTCAGTATACGGGAACTGAATGTCTGTTCTGTTTATGATCCTGATTTACATCTTAGGTTCTATTGTCCTTGATTCCTGAATCTGATTTCCTGGATTCTGACCCCTGCTTATTTGCTAATTTTTCTGTATGCTCCTATTGTTTTTTTGAGGATAACAGTGCAACACTAGAAAAACCACATATTTCTCTTTCTTGACTTAGTCTAAGTTTTTGATCTGACAAATGAAAGCTCATCCGTATTTGTCAATTCCTATCTTATTTTTAAAGTTCAAAGTAGATGGCTAAGGCAGGAATATCAACAAAATAGTCCAACAGTACATTTTTGTAAATATACATGATTTCCGTTAATTCAGCGAAATAAGGGAAATTACTCCTGCATTGGTATTACAAGCTCCAGAATAGATTTTGAGTGCGTGCAGATAATGTAAGATGAAAAACAGAATAATAGAGTTGGAAGGAACTTTGGAGGTCTTCTAATCCAACCCCCTTCTCAAGTAGGAAACCTATAACATTTCAGACAAATGGTTGCCCTATCTCTTTTAAAACTCTGCAGTAATGGAGCACCTGCAACTTCTGGATGCAACTCGTTCCATTAGTTTATTGTTCTCACTGTCAGGAAATTTCTTCTTAATTCTAGATTGCTTTTGTCCTTGATTAGTTTCCATCCATTGCTTCTTGTCCTGTCTTCAGGTACTTCAGATACAGGTGAAACTCGAAAAATTAGAATATCGTGCAAAAGTTCATTTATTTCAGTAATGCAACTTAAAAGGGGAAACTAATATATGAGATAGACTAATTACATGCAAAGCAAGATACAGTAGTTCAAGCTGTGATTTGTCATAATTGTGATGATTATGGCATACAGCTCATGAAAACCCCAAATCCACAATCTCAGAAAATTAGAATATTACATGCAATCAATAAAACAAGGAGTGTACATAGAACAATATCGGACCTCTGACAAGTATAAGCATGCATATGTACTCACTACTTGGTTTGGGCCCCTTTTGCAGCAATTACTGCCTCAATGCAGAGTGGCATGGAAGCTATCACTCTGTGGCATTGCTGAGGTGTTATAGAAGACCAGGATGCTTCAATAGTGCCCTTCAGCTCTTCTGCATTGTTTGGTCTCATGTCTCTCATCTTTCTCTTGGCAATGCCCCATAGATTCTCTATGGGGTTCGGGTCAGGCAGGTTTGCTGGCCAATCAAGCACAGTAATCCCACGGTCATTGAACCAGGTTTTGGTGCTTTTGGCAGTGTGGGCAGGTGCCAAGTCCTGCTGGAAAATGAAGTCAGCATCCCATAAAGCTTGTCTGCGGAAGGAAGCATGAAGTGCTCCAAAATCTCCTGGTAGATGGCTGCATTGACCCTGGACTTAATGAAGCACAGTGGACCAACACCAGCAAATGACATGGCTCCCCAAATCAACACAAACTGTGGAAACTTCACACTGGACTTCAAGCAACTTGCAGTGTGTGCCTCTCCATTCTTCCTCCAGACTCTGGGTCCTTGGTTTCCAAATGAGATGCAAAAGTTGCTCCCATCAGAAAAGAGGACTTTGGACCACTGAGCAACAGACCAGGTCTGTTTTTCTTTAGCCCAGGTAAGACGCTTCTGACATTGTTTGTTGTTCAGGAGTGGCTTGACAAGAGGAATACGACATTTGAAGCCCATGTCCAGCATCCGTCTCTGTGTGGTGGCTCTTGATGCACTGACTCCAGCCTCAGTCCACTCCTTGTGAAAGTCCCCAACACTTTTGAATGGCCTTTTCCTGACAATCCTCTCCAGGCTGCGGTCATCCCTTCTGCTTGTGCACCTTTTTCTTCCACACTTTTCCCTTGCACATAACTTTCTATTAATGTGCTTTGATACAGCACTTTGGGAACATCCAACTTCTTTTGCAATTACCTTTTGAGGCTTTCCCTCCTTATGGAGGGTGTCAATGATGGTTTTCTGCACAACTGTCATGTCAGCAGTCTTCCCCATGATTGTGATTCCTACTGAACCAGACTGAGAGACCATTTAAAGGCTCAGGAACCCTTTGCAGGTTTTATGGCTTAATTAGCTGATTAGAGTGGGACACTTTGAGCCTAGAATATTGCACCTTTCCACAATATTCTAATTTTGGCTGTATGCCATAATCATCACAATTATGACAAATCACGGCTTGAACTATCTTGCTTTGCATGTAATGAGTCTATCTCATATATTAGTTTCCCCTTTTAAGTTGCATTACTGAAATAAATGAACTTTTGCACGATATTCTAATTTTTCGAGTTTCACCTGTAATAGACTCCCTCTTTCTTGTGGCAGCCCCTCAAATATTGGAACGCTGCTATCATGTCATTCATAGTCCTTCTTTTCATTAAACTAGATATAGCCAATTCCTGCAACCGTTCTTCATATGTTTCAGCCTCCAGTTCCCTAATCATCTTTGTTGTTCTTCTCTGCATCTTTTCTAGAGTTTCAACATTGTTTTTATAACATAAAATAAAGCGAAGGAAAGCTCTGCTGCACAAGTAGACATTTATTCTCCACATTATATTGGATTTCATCCTAAGTGGCTTGTGAATCATGTTTGACTTGATGACTTCATATATTATGTATATACAACTGGACATATCACAAGCAAGACTGTTAACTGCTGCAAAATATGGAGATTGATTGGGAGCACATGTAAATAAAAAAAAATAGTAGCAACACATTTGTAGTTTTGCATCTTACAAAATTCTCAAGAAGGATTATTGGGGAGTCGAATCATGGCTGATATGAAACCAAGGTTGTTAGATGATTACCCTTTCTAATGAGGCAGAGGATATGAATTGATTTGTTTAGAGTTAATTAGACTAAAACTTTAAAATGAATGTCAATAATATTAAATTTACAGATAGTCCTTGTTTAATGACCTGTAGCTAAACAACCATTAGAAGTTAAGACAGATCCTCCTAGAAAATTTCAAAGTTCCAATGATTGCACACACAAACGCGCACGCACGCGCGCACACACACACACACACACACACACACACAATAAGATGATGGCATTTTGGGCACTTGGTAACTGGCTCATTTTCATGACAGTTTGCCATTTCCCCCAGTCGCGTGACTATGATTTTCGATGGTTTTCACCAATTTCTGGCATTTGCTTCCAATTTCCAGTAAAAAAACCACCATTAACTAAAATTGATTTACACAACAATCATGACGTTCACTTAATGACTATGGCATTCACTTAACAACTGCCTCACAAAAGATTGTAAAATTGGGCATGGACACATAGTGATTTGATAATGGCTGAAATTCTGGGTTCAATTAGTCATAAGTTGGGGACTACCTGTAGTTCTGAAAGGCTTCATGAACATCTACTCTGTCTAAATCTAGTAACTTAAATAGTTCTGGACATTAGAGGGAGAATGTAATTCTACTTGAAGAGGCTATGTCCAATTCATAATACTTACAACCACTAATATGAATAATGAAATTTTAAAAAGTGATGTGTTGTCCCACTTCCAAGATCTTTGTTATATATTTGATAACAGACTGCTTATATTACATTTTGACACTGCTGTTGGTACAGAAGTCTATTTCAGAATTTAAGAATGCCAAAAGAAATTTGTGGATATCCTTCACCTAAGACAACAATGTGTTTTCCAACAGTAATTAGAGATAGAAAAGGGGAACACTGATCTAAGTATTGTTGACTACCCTGAAGAATATCCAATTAGTTTTCCTCACTTATTTGCTAAAAGACATCATTACAAAACCTCTTTGTGTTCATTTACTGTGTCCTTTCAATACTTAGAACTCAGCAGGGTAACTTCAGAGATGATGACCTACAAAAATAAATGAGAATTTATATGGATGTGATTTGTATGGATGTGATTTTCTAATAAAAGAGATAAAACTGATTTGAAGAATAATATCTCTATTTTACATATTAACAGAAGGAGCATTCTGTCCATTGTCATTCTGAAGATCGGGGACTAGGTGTTGGAAACATCCAGAAGGACTTATTGCTAATCAATGAGTAGAACGTTAGTGTAAACAATGACATTTCTTTTAAAATTCATAGCAAAATTTTTATGCCTATGGGTTTTCTGTTTTTTAGTAGTAGTTATAGTGTATACCTTTTTTTAATGAAAATTATCAGCACTTTTGATCAGTGACGTCATCAAAGTAAACAAACCCACGTGGTGTTGATTACGTCAGCAGATCATGGCCCTATGCGGAAGTAACCGCCCTATTTTCAGATAAGGCGAGCGGAAGTGACGTGTAGGCCTAAGCCCATCAGGATAAGCAAGAGTAACCCTAGCAACCCTATTTTCAGATAAGGCGTCTTGAACTTAACCTCATCAATAAGTCAAGGCAGGCAACCCTCTGGGTACATGATTAGCTTAACCCTAGACTAATTCTATGGACATTCAAAACAAACAGAATAAGCTAAATAAAGTAAATAATTAACAGAGGCCTGTGTATTTGGGAAACAACCCCTACTTTGGGGAGCTGGAAAATAATAATAATAATAAATGCTTTTTATTTCTAATCATTCTAGCCTAATGATGCTTTTAATTTTTGTGGAGTTTTAAAAATCAGCGCCTCAAAAGCAGGGAAAAAGGAGGCCCTAAAAGGGGGGCAGGCATTGCATTTAACCCCCTTTTTCTAAAAGGTATTTATTTCTATGCCTATGGGTTTTCTGTTTTTTTAACCTCCATGAGGGAGGGTTCCCCCCCCCTTTTATTACACTTGGAACTGTGGTAGTCCTACATTGGGACTTTTTTTTTCAAGTGCTTCATACATGAAAACAGCAGGAAAATATTGTTGCTCAATACCACCAATAGTACTGCTGACATTGACTATACAGTCAGGTCTGTGGGTATCACAAAAAGAGGTTTAGGGTCTACAACCAGTCTTTGGGCCACAAGATGCCCATTGTTAATATAAGGCATGCCAAGTAATGAGATTTTAATTCACAAAGTAATATAAAGGACGAATACATCAATCACAACTCCTGAGCTAATCCTATTAGAAGACAGGTTATGAAATTCTTTGTTGGCATATGATACTTTAATGAGCTGTCTTTGAAATAATCCCATCTCCAAAACAGAACGAAAATTACATTTTGCAGCCTGATTATTATGTTACTCAAACACCTCTACTTCAGTACTAATTGCTTGGTGTTTTTCCCCCAAAATGACAGTAATAGATTGTCAGATGGGGGAAGGAGAGATCCAGAATGAGACCTTTTAAACAGAGTGAGGCCAATATACATATTTAAAAAGGATGCAATCAAGGTATTGGGATAAAATTAATTATGCTTTAAAACAAAATTCTACAAATATTTATTGTCATTACTCATTAGTCTCACATAGATCCTTTTATTTGGAAAGGGACTAGGAAAAAGACAGCGGTAAATCATGACTGTCATAAATATACACTCACCAGCACAAAACCCTTTCTGATTGATCTCATTAATACCATCCATGCTTAAATATCCTCTAGCCTTTAATATTGTTATATGAAAGTGTACAATGAAGTTAAACTTACAAAATGGCTCATGTATCATGCAGCCATTCTCTGTAATTCAACCATCTGATTCTAGTAGAATTTTCCCAAATAGCAGAAAAAAGCAGATATTTCATCTGCCAAAGAAATAAACCCTACTAACATTGAACACTCTATGTTGTTGAAACATATAGTCTACACAGAAACTCATCTTTCCTCAGAAACGTACGGATGATAACGCTGTCCTCACAAGAATCCAAATAAACAGATTAAAGATTGGCCAAAGTCTGTGTAAAGGATCACAAACTTTAATTCTAGATTTTGGCAGCAAAGTTTTATTCCAAACACATTAGCAAACAGGGACTATGAAGGTGATTTCTATTTCACGGCAACCCCTAAATATGCCCAGAGATCTGTACTTTTCAGAAAACGGAATGGGACAATTTGCCCACAATTTGCGAGCACCTCGCCACTGCAAGTTGCCTCTGCCAAGTCACTGCCGCCATGTTGTTGCAGGACAACATGGCCAATTCATCAATGGGACACTCACAAAGAATTTCATAACATGTCTCCTAATAGGATTAGCTCAGGAGATGTGACTGATATCCCATTTTCATACCCCCTTCCACTACATGCAGTGGTGGCAGCGTTCAGGCAGTTCAGGGGCAGCGGCAGTGGGCAGGGCGGGTGATAGGGAGGTAGCGGCAGCCAGGCAAATTCCATTTTCATACCACCACCTGCTGCAGCTGTGAGCAATATGGCTGATCCCGCCATCTTCTGGTGCTTAAACCAATGTAAAACCACTGTCCTGCAATCTCTTCATGAGGACCAGTCATCTAAGGCAGATATGGGAAATATCCTGTCCTCTTCTTATCCAGACAACATCTGCAGAACCAGCCTATTCACTGGTTCCTTGATCTTTGCCACATTTGTTATATCTGCCTTCATGGGAACCCTTCAGTTCACCATTCCTTCTCTGGAAGTCCCAAAAGTTATTATTTCTGAAGCACAATACACATCAAGTCTCTTTACTGACTCTTACTGTATTGTATCTTGAGAAGAAAGGACGGTGTAGCAGGACTTCTGGCAACTGAATTATTTATTTCCCTTCTACAACTAATATATCCCTGAAATATTTTTTGGCAGAGACTCATTTAGTTTCTTTCTAGCTGCCCCCCTGTAAACCTCACTGATAAGAGAGGGGCTTGCAACTGATTGTTTGCACAATGGTCCCCTGAATCTTTTATCAGCCTGGGAACCAACCATTACAGCAATTCTTTCTCCTCCTCCTACATGTTCTTTTATGAAATCTTTCTCCAGTCTGCTGCATACTTTAATGTGCTGCACATCAGACAGACTGATCAATATTGTAGTTGAAATCCCCTCTATCTAGAGGGCATCAAATGGGAAGAGATAGTTCTGTGTCATGAGATCTATGACCACTTCAGCAATCAGCTGCATTAATCTTGTGGTACCAAACTTTGCTTCCACAATGAGTACACAACCAGCCATTCACTTATCTGCTATGAATGAGTTAATCAATATCAATTTTCCTTTAGGCTACATATCAAACAGTGGGCTATTCATATTCAATAAATCCAAAGAACAGCCCTTTATATATAGCTGCTGGGATCACAGCTCTGCACAAGCACATACACTGGAGTCCCTTTCTCACCAAAGGAAGCAGATCCATCTAGCACTGGGAAAGAAAACTGGAAGGAGAGATGACCTTAACTGCAGCCCATGTTCTTACTTAAAGAAAACAATTTATTTTATTTTAACACTTGGCTTCTAGCCCTTTTCTAGTTCATCTTCGCATTTTGCCCACCCAAAGATGAACCCCCCCTTAGGAGGTGATACAACTTGCTTGAAAATGGCATTGCCTGTCATTTCCCACCACTTTGCAGGCAGCAGGGTCTTAACTGGTTACAGCAGGGTATGACACTCCAAATGTATCTGTGCCCTGCCTTTTCATCTTTGCTGCTCTCCTATAATTACTGACTTTCCCTTTTTGCTGCAATTATCTCTTCTCCCCCCCACCATCCTTTAATGATCAGCTGTGGAATTAAGCCGATTTTCTCACTCTTCCCTTGTTGCCATGACAACTGGCCTGCACCTGCCACTGGATGAACAGTGGCACTTTTGGATGGGGGAAAAAATAACCACAATGGGAACAGTTTATGGTTTCTTCCTATAACTAAAAGGGGGTGGGGGCAGAGTAAAGTTGCAAAGCAACTGTGATGGGGGATGGGAACAGTCTCAGAAAGAGAAGAGATGGAATAACTGTCTGAAAATGTACAAAGGAATTTGATGCAGCACTTGGAGAAACAAAAATTCTCCTTTCTTTTTAATCCACAGTTGGCTATGCAATTTCCAAGGAACAAAAATTCTCCTTTCTTTTTAATCCACAGTCGGCTATGCAATTTCCAAGGAACAAAAATTCTCCTTTCTTTTTAATCCACAGTTGGCTATGCAATTTCCAAGGAGCACACCCTGAATGTACATGACAACATGGAAAGTGGGAAAAAAGTTCTGAAAAAAACATATAAGAGTTTTTAAAAAGAGTCTGATCACAACAAATTGTCACTCTTCCACATGATGGCAAGTTTTCAATCCTAAAATATTTGCAGTATACTGTATTTCACTTCTCTTCTATATATGAGGGCAATTTGGAAATAAACCTCAATTTGGTTATCAATGACAGACACTCACAGATACAGAACTTTTATTATACACATTAGAAAACTACAACATTACATTACTCTTCAACATAATCACCATTCAAATTGAGGCACTTGTCATAATGTCTTACAAGGTTTAAAATTCCTTAGTAGTAGTTGCTCAGTGCCAAATCTGGGCTATAGGGGGGTTGATCAAAAACATCCCAATGCAACTGCTTCAAAAGTTCTTGGGTGCATCTAGCGATGTGCAGGAGAGCATTATAGTGAACCAACACACCAGAAGTGGTGCCATAGAAAACCCTGCCAAATGTGAATATGCCAAAGGAGTACTGCTAGTGAAATTCATGGTGTGTGGTTCGACCATCAGTTCCGAAGTCTACTGTGAAATGTTACGAAAACTCAGACGAGCCATCCATAACAAGCGTCAAGGCATGCTAATTTGCGGTGTGGTGTTGGTTCATGACAATGCTGGCCCATGCACTGCTAGACGCACCCAAGAACCTTTGAAGCAGTTTCATTGGGATGTTTTTGATCACCACCACCCCCACACAGCCCAGGTTTGGCGCCGAGTGGCTACTACTAAGGAATTTCAAACCTTGTAAGACGTTATGATAAGTGCCTCAATTTGAATGGTGATTATTTTTTATTTTTAATCCCATTTATATCCCACCCTTCTCGGAAGACTCAGGGTGGCTTACAATCTAAGCACAAATCAATGTGCTTAGCAATAGATTATGTCAAAAGTTTTGCAGTTTTCTATTGTGTATAATAAAAGTTCTGTATCTGCGAGTGTCTGTCATTGATAACCAAACAGAAGTTTATTTCCAAATTGCCCTCATAACTTCAGTGCTAAGTATAAAAACAACAAACAGAGAACCACAATGGCAGTGCCTGATAAGAATTATTTAAATCATAGTTTGATTAAAAACA
The DNA here is from genome assembly GCF_947247035.1 of Vipera ursinii. NCBI lineage: Eukaryota > Metazoa > Chordata > Lepidosauria > Squamata > Viperidae > Vipera > Vipera ursinii. The sequence goes on from NC_139512.1 coordinate 83,339,646, forward strand.
GCAAGAGAATTATGGAATACCTCCACCAACTTCTAGAAAATTTTTGTTAGGGAAGTGAGATGGGCTAGCCTAAGAAAGGAATTTCAAAGTCTAGGAAGAGTTCTTCTCTCACTTATTTTGTCCTTGAAGCTCTCCAAAGCTTCATTTCCAACCCAAAGGGATAATTTTCTTCTTGGTGTTACCATAACATTAATCCCAATAATATATAACACTGTTTGGTGCAATGCAAATATAATGATTAAGGGGGAACAAATACCTCACACTTCAATTTGCCTATCAGCAGACGCTGCAGAAATCTCCCTTGGTGTCTTACCCCAGCTATTTATTTTCTTTAAGATAGTTTCATTAAAGAAAGGGAGGGAGGGAGGGAGGGAGGGAGGGACTGAGCAAGCAAGCAAGCAAGCAAGCAAGCAAGCAAGCAAGCAAGCAAGCAAGCAAGCAAGCAGGAGCAATAAAATAAAAGAATATACATTATATGAGTTCAGAAGAGAAATCATAAATAATAAATGGAAAAGCTTAAATTGGCTCAATTGGCTTTAGTAAATTCCTGAACATCATCAGGGGGAACCATAGAGATCTGGAGAAGTGGTGTTGTTTCAGAGGGCATGTTCCTATCTCATGACAGATGGTATTGTTTGATCAAAGGGACCTAAGGTGCATCCACTCTGTCTGACTTACAGAGAGGGATTATTAACCAGTATCTTGAATTGCATGTAGCAAGCAGCTAGCCCACCAGCGGAATGGGACCTTTAGGCTCCCACCATTGGCCATGTCCATTTCACTTCCAGTCATCAACCCCAGCCCATTCCCAGACAGCTTTTCTCCTCTGCTTGCCCTCCCCCTGCCATTTTCCCTGGGCAATGGGCCCCCGGCCTTCCGCCCCTCGCCCTTTGGCCAGCCTATTCACCCAGACACCTTTTATCCAGGGTGTTTTCCTCCACAGGACAAGAAGCCACCAGCCAATTGGGTGGCAGAGGGTAACAATGGTGTTGGGGAGAGTGAAGGGGTTGTGAGGGGGGTGCGATTGTGACAGGTTATGGGAAAGAGCAAGACCCGGGGGGGGGCTGGCAGGCAAATGTTGTTTGTGCACTGCTGCTGTGGGTGCCTGCTGGAGATGCTTGTGTGCAGCTGCTGGAGATGCTGGGGTGGCAGCAGTCCACCAGCAGTGAGCGCAGCTGCTGAGGGTGACCAGAAGCTCAAATGGTCCTAGCATGGAGAGGGGGCAGCAGCCAAGCAAGATCAGGTACCAGAGGGGGGTGGGGATGGCAGCCAAACTGCCCATTCGGTTTTAGGCTGGAGTCCAGGTGAGAGGCATTGGCAATGGGGAGAGGCCAAAATGGGAAGCCCCCACCCCACCGCTGTCTGCCCATTTCTCGTGGTGGCTTCCCATTTTCACCCTCCTTGCCTCCACAGCTGCACTCCAGACTAATATTAATAAATATTATTAATAAAGATTATTAATAAAATTAAAAATAATGAAATAAATTCTGTCTTATTCAATACTCTTAATGTTTGAGGATTTTAGTTGGAAAATAGGTTCATTTCATAAGATGGCACATTTGTTTTATATTTTGTATTCTGTAGAACTAACATTATGTTTTATGGCAACCAGAAGAAGGCATATATAGCATTACTACATTCTCAACTTAAGGGAGAAAATCAGGACCTTGCTGACTTTGTGGCAAGTACTGTAGATGCTGTCAACTCCTAAATTCCAAATGCATTCAGCCATAGTGTCCCATGAGATAACAATAAACTTGACTGATTCTTTTCCCTGCTATTATGAAGTATCCCCAGAATAGCATCAATTTAATCTGAGACAATAAAGCCCTCCTTGCAACACAATATAAATCACTACTAGAATGAAGTATTTCAGAAAACAAAAAAGGTCACATAAAAGAACTCACTTAATCCTCCATTTTAAAGATAAAAAGGGACTCTTTTTCTGTAGTTCTTTCTTATAATTATTTGGATATCATGTTGAAAACATCATCCTATCTCATTTGCAAGAAATCTGTATTTACTTCATCGACCATGGGAGAATAATAATGTCTGCCCCAGGTGGCTCCATGATCATAGAGATCAGGTGAACAAAGTGGTCAAATGTTTTAAATGTGCAGTAAGAATGTAATTTGGACCATGCCCTTCTCAAACCTGACTGGATATTTTGCTGACTAGAGAAAAGAACCCTCAATCCATTTCTAACTTTCCAAGATCAAAAACCTATTTAGTTTTTTGCTGTTTATCTTGGATTATTTAAATTTTTAAGTTTATGATTATTATTATTTTTTCAGGATTGAAGGTAGACTCACCCAGCATTTTCAAACTTGTCATTCTGAAGGTCTCCAATAGCTTAGAAGTAGTTAATGGAAAAATTCTGAATGAAATTCATTCAGAAAAGGTTTGCAAACTTAATGTCCTTTAAAAGTCTCCACTGCAGTTGCAAACAAGATAGCTAATCCTGTTGTTACCCAGCACTCAAACCTGCAGAAAAGCACAGTCCTATGGTGTCCTCATGAGGAGCAGCACATGTGGCAATCTCCCATCCTCTCCTTTCTTTTTTCTCTTTGAAGAAGTTTCACTTCTCATCCAAGAAGCTTCTTCAGCTCAGACTGGATGGCAGGGAATGGAAGGATTTATACCAGTGGTGGGATTCAAATATGTGAACAACTGGTTTTCTGTGTGGATGTTGCTTCCGGGAGTCCATTCTGGGCCTGGGCAACAAAAAAATTAGCTATTGGTTCTGCTGAAGTGGTGCAAACCGGCTGAATCCCACCACTGATTTATACTTCTATCTGAAGGAGAGGGATACAACATCATCTACAGTATCTTCAGTCTACAACACATTCCTTTCAACAGTTCCAAGAAGGCTCCACACCTATTTGCACTACACAGGTGACCCTGACGACACAGATAAGCCTCCAGGTGGCATTAATGATTCTCTAAAACAGGCATGTCAAATTGCCGGCCTGCAGGCCAGATGCATCACAACGAAACCATGCCTACCCCATTGCCGGCAATGGGGAAAAAGTCACGATACGTCACGTGACATCACATGATGTCATGCCTGCTCTAAAAGAATGCTAATGACCAGCTGTCTGCAAGGAGTATAAATCCTTCTATTCCCCACCATCCAGTCAGAGCTGAAGAAGTTTCTTGGATAGGAGGCGAAAAGTCTTCAAAGAGAAAAAAGAAATTCCAGTTGCCTTGTGAAAAAGCACCTTTGGGACAACCATGACCTGGATGACAAAGAATCTTCATAGACATCTCCCATCCTCTCCTACCTGGAGAGGTTACAAGGAACAGGTCTACTCACTGGTTGCCTGGTCTTTGCCCCAATCATCTTCAGTTCGATATACCTATCCTAGAAGTGAAATTATGGGAAATTCTAGTTGATGAAATTTCCAGCCAAGTGATAGATTCCAGTTGATTTTAATTGATCATGTAGAATTTAATACTCAATTAGAAACCACCAGGAAATGCCAGATTTCAAAGAGGAGGAGGAGAAGCAGGAAGAGGATGAGGAAGAGGAAGAGGGCAGTGACAGAAACAATTTTTTCTATATATTGCCACAAAAACTACAGAAAGACATTGGGAGTCAAAGTTAAGAAATAAAATAAGATACATCTGTTCTGTACCAGCCTGCTACCAGCCCTGCAGAAAAGGCAGGGACAACCCCTTTACAAACGGCAAGAGGCTGGAATTACGCCTGCCAAATTTATAGCTACAAAACCAAACAAAACACGAACTAAGAAACAGGAGCTTTAAGAAGCACGAACTATCCAAGCGGTTGCCTTCAGCAAACCAGCCCTCCCCACACATTCCCCTTATATAGAGTTCAGGGCATGGCTTCTCTCTGCCTCCTTCCAAGAAGCCCCATTGCCTTCCTCTGTTTACTCCTAATTGACTGCCTCCTGCGTCGGGCGTCCTTGAACAGGGCCAGCTGTGGGTCATCTTCATCCATGCTGTCAGGCTCACACAGCTGGGTCTCTGTGGTGACCAAGTGGGAGGGGCCTGGCTGAGGGCTCTCATCAGCAAGATCTTCAACCCCCTCAGCAAGGTCTTCAACACCCCCCTCCTCCTCCTCTGAGTCGTCCGACCCAACTGCCGAACCCACAGGCTGACCCTGAATCACAACAACATCAGCCTCTGTAAGACTTCTTAAGACTTCTATTTTAACTTTTAAAATCTCACAATATCTCCCAAATTGGAGGTGGGGTGGGAGAATGACACACTGAAGCCACATGATGTAATTTTCTTCCTCTTTTGTAAAGGTTTCCAGTGTAAGTATTGGTGTTGTCAAAGGTGGTATCCGTGTCCAGCAAATATGAGTAGATCAGCACTTCTCTTCCCAATATAGATGCTAGAGCCAATGCAACAAAAGGGATATCGAAGAAAGTGATCAATAGATTACTGGCTGAAGAGCTTTTACCAAAATAATTGGGGGGAAAAACTTCTCCAATGGGCTTATATAACATTATGCCTCTCCTAAAATACAATATTACTGCCTTGCTCCCATAGCAGAATTGGAAAACTGCTACAGAAGATACCATGCATTCAATTAGAACAAATTTGACAATGCTGAGTAATTCCAAAGTTGAATAGAAAACTGCAAGCTAAAGGATCTTTGGTTACTAGCGCAAATGTTGCTAACCTAAGAAAAAATAATTGCAAGCAATTTCAGATGCCGTTTTGGTACCTTTTTCTCTTTTTTTAATATTAGGGTATCATACAATTTTAATTGCTGTTTCAATCCCGCAGGTTAAAAATTAGTAAATCATTCACCATTCCCTTCAAATGATTATACAAATATCAATCACAACTTATTAAATAGCACCAGCAGCACTTCACTTTAGATCCACGGATTTTTCAAATAATACTGAAATCCTTTTGAGGAGGTCCAGTAATAATCACTTTGACACCTCTATGAATTAAAAACATGGCATCATCATCATCATCAATCAGCTATTTTGTCAAATGCTGTGTGATAAGAATGGTTCCGGTCATTTCTTAAGTTTAACTAAACTGAACCATTGCATGTATCAAAAAACATCTGAGTAATTATTAATTATATCCCTCTCCTCCTCTGTTTCCCATAACCAAGGGGAAAATGAATTTTCTTCAATCAGGCAGTCCACTGACGCATCCCATCTGGCATAGGGGTAGTAGAATGGCTAAAGTTTATTTTTGCATAATGAGATTAGCAAAAATTGGTATATTGTTGGAATATATCATGGCTTTTTAAAATGGAAACATATTGTAGCTTCCTGTCTTCCCCTCCTGCAAAAGAGAATAATGCATTTCAGTAAATAATGCAGTTTCAGTAAATATATGTTCTCCAATCTTCAGCAGTCATCATTCATTATTCTAACATTCAAAGCTAAGAGGATATATGAACCATAGTGCTTCCACAAGTCTTAAAGTAATCCAAAATGAGTTCGTAGATATAAGAGGTAATACAAGTATTCACACAGTGACTGTTTTCTGACCAGAGAAGATCTGCTTGGCAGTATACTGGAACTTACAAAACATTTTTTTTTGAGATCCAAGTTATTAGATGTTGAATATTTAGGTACTGATGCTGCTTAAGGTGATTAATGCTTGTAGTCTAAAAGGTAGCTCCACTTACAACAGCATAAAGAAAGCAAAACAGCTCTGCTATGAAAGATACCCTTTTCACACATGCCAGAGTATTTTAAAAATTATCTCAAAGAAAATGATAACATAGTTCCTTTTTAACCTCTGCCCTTCATGAGTAAATAATCAAAAAGATTAATGAAAATTTTTATGACTTGGTCAGTTAATACTACAATATTATTACCAAGCCAGTATTCTATGCTCAGCTTTGAAACCAAATACGAAGTCGAAGCACTACATTAATATGGAAGCACTACATTATTAATATGAATTATCCTACATATTGCTGAGAAATAGGTTCCTCACTCAAATGACAAATGGGGGTTGATTTCCAACATTGCTATATAGTGGCAGCTAAAGACATCTTGAACTATACTTCCAATATGTTGAAGGAAATGTTTTTCACTCCAATTAGCAAGAACAATATATTAAAATATAAGATTGCATCAAGGTAAAGTGTCAAAATAAATTTTGCCTTATTAACTTTCTAGATTTTTGTTTTATGAATATCAACAGGCCTGTCAATTAAGTGATTTTTGTGGATGTAGTTACAACCTAGAGCAGAGGTGTCAAACTCGCAACGTCATGTGATGTGTTGCGATGTATCATGACTTTTTTTCCATTGCCGGCAATAGGGTAGGCATGGTTTTGGCATGACGCATCTGGCCCATGGGCTGGCAGTTTGACACCCCTGACCTAGAGCACAAACTTCCTCATCAACAGTGTCAAGGTAATGCTTTAGAAGCTAACCAGCTGATGTAATGTATGATGTAATGTTGGGAATGACTCAGCAGGGTCTATGTCTCTTTAAGAGCAAGCAGGGTCTGTATCTCTTTAAGAGGCTTGTATAAAAGGGAAGCCTCTGCAGATGTGTTCTCTCTCTATTGTTTCCTGCTGTAACTGCTGTGAGTTGGAGACTGCTGCATTAACATGTATGTATATTGTTCCTGGTGTATGATATTGTAGATAGTCTAAGACAGGGGTAGGCAACCTTGGCTCTTTTATGATTCATGGACTTCAACTCCAAGGTTTCCTGAGCCAGCATGGCTGGCTTAAGAATTCTGGAAGTAGAAGTCCACAAGTCATAAAAGAGCCAAGGTTGCCTACCCCTGGTCTAAGATAAACCACCATTTAATATAGACCAGTTTACTGTGTTTACTCCTGGGTTATCTCAGCGCAATAAAACTCTACATGCTCTGACAAATGGCTACTATGCAACGTTAGCAGCCATGGGACAAGAGGATCCATTTTTTGTGTGATTTAATAACAACGAAAAAAGAGTAGGACTAAATGGGCAGTTTTCAATGGAGAGAAGTAAAAAGTGGAGTCTGTCAAGATTATGTTTTGGGACTTTTGCTTTCTAATTATCTTAACTGACAATAGAGAGAAACTGTTAACTGGTCAATTCAGGATGGCAAAACCCACAAATGGTTATGAAGAGCAGAAGAAAGGTATCTTTAAACAAGGTAAATGGCCAATCAAATGGTTAATGAGGTCTAACGTATATAAGTGTAAAGTGAGGGACATTGGAGAGAAAAATAACTTCATGTATTTCAGCATTATCTCCAACAAACCAAGAAAAACACATTAGGATCATAGAGGAGAGTGATGGGAGCAGGAAGATAGGGGAATAATGGGAGCAAGAGAAGGGGCCTCTTTGAGTAACTGTTTTCACTAACAAGGAGGACCTTTGATTAATGTATCTGGTTCTTTGAAGTATATAGTATATTTTTCATGAGGAATGTGGAGCTCTGATAAGTTTAGGCTAGCTAAAGGCAAAGACTGCAGAAAAAGTTGAATTTTAATAACCTGAAAACTCATTATAATGTAAAACCACACCTCCTGAATATTCAATTGGTCATTAACAAGATTATGCTCAGAATATTGTGGGATGCTATGAACTGATACATGTATAATTGGGGGGAATGCTCTCTGGATGCGTGATGACTCAAGTAATACTGGCCAATTGAAGAACACATTCCATATAAAGTGATTTCTCTCTCCCCTTTGTAAGGCTTTTCTCACCTGGTACTTGTGGGAGAACTATCTTCTTACTTATGCATAATAAAAAAAATATTTATATTTCTGGCTTGGATCCTATTCTGGCCAGGCACACTGGGCTAAGAACCTTACCGTGATTTATAGCTAACAATAGCTCTATTTAGATATTGTTTAGGTGTGTGCCATCTTTGACAAATGGAAATCCCACATTCCTAATAGGCTAGGAAAGAAACTGGAAATATATTTGCTAGCATTATGATTCTCTATACCAGTGTTGGCAAATTTAAGATGTGTGGAGTTCAACTTCCAGAAATCCCCAATCCACACAACTTAAAATTGTCAAGGTTAGAAAGGTGTTCTATGCAGATCAAAGTATGTCTCTACCTAGAATATTTTGCACAGCTCTCATAATCACATTTGGAAAATAATAAAAAAGGCCTGGAAAAAGTAGGTTAACCAAAACTTTTAACAACTTCCTTATGAGGAACTGGAGACCATTTGGCAGCCAGAAAAAGAAAGCAAATTGAAGGAGACACAATGAAAATGAATACAATTATGCATAGAATGGATAAAGTACAGAGGACAAACTTTACAAACAGAAATCATACAACGAGGCTAATTGTCAAATGCCACACAGCTGGGCAAAATCAAATGTGATGACAGATACCCTTTCTCCACCCTCTACACATACCTGTAACCTGCATCCAGTTTTGGTCACCACGATGTAAAAAAGATGTCGAGACTCTAGAAAGGGTACAGAGAAGAGCAACAAAGATGATTGGGGGACTGGAGGCTAAAACATATAGGGAACGGTTGCTGGAATTGGGTATGTGTAGTTTAATGAAGAGAAGGGTGAGGGGTGACATGATAGCAGTGTTCCAATATCTCAGGGGCTGCCACAAAGAAGAGGGAGTCAAGCTATTCTCCAAAGCACCTGAAAGCAGGACAAGAAGCAATGGATGGAAACTAGTCAAGGAGAGAAGCAACCTAGAACTAAGGAGAAACTTCCTGACAGAACAACTAACCAGTGGAACAACCTGCCTCCAGAAGTGGTGAATGCTCCAACACTGGAAGTTTTTAACAAGAGACTGGCCAGCCATCTGTCTTAAATGGTATAGGGTTTCCTGCCTGAGCAGGGGGTTGGACTAGATGACCTCCAAGGTCCCTTCCAACTTATTATTATTATTATATAAACATACTATAATTTATAGCATGTCTAAATATTCTATCTATCATCTATATTATATATATATATATATATATATATATATATATATATATATATATATATATATATATATATATATACCGTATATATATTTCAATTCATTAACCATTTTGAATGATTCAAAATGTTTCTTTACAGGTTTCTTGACCTAAGATGAGTTCCCATTTATAAGATAAGCTATTTATTTATTTATTTATTTATTTATTTAGTTATATTTATATACCGCCCTATTCCCTGAGGACTCAGGGCGGTTTACAGGGAATTAAAAATCCAAAATACAAAAATTAAGAACCAAATTAAAAAATATTAAATTAACCCTGTAGTCAGTTAAAAAGAACCCCAAATTACCAAGGGACTCTCTATTGCTTCATTATTTATGTCTGCTTTCCCTTCCATTAATTTTCCAGCCTTAACACAATCTGTTACACTAACTGGAATGAGATTTACCATAGGACAGACGAAAGAAAGCATTTCTTCACACAGGACATAATTAACCTGTGGAATTCATTACCAGAAGGTGATGGTACTGACCTGGATGGCTTTAAAAGATTTGATAAATTCATGGAGGACAGATATCAAGAAGAGCTGTTAATTTTGAAGACTCATTGTTACCTCTGGATCAAGGGCACTATGCCTCCATGTTACAACCGCAGAGGAACAAGAAAATGAGAAGACTCTCTCTCTCCTGCTGCATGATGCTGGGTTAAGATGCTTTCACCTGATTAACCAGGGCTAAAGTGACATTCTCCCTATCTGTCAGCAAGCAATGTAAATATTAAAATGTTTAAACTTGATGATGAAGAATTTATTTCTATTCTCTAACAAAAAGCAAAGCTAATGGAGTTGAGTAGTGTTGGGATGTAACATCACAGCAGCCATAGAAAATTGTATGGATTATGAATGTTGGCTCTGCATAATCTATATATGGGAGTTTGCAGGTGGCTTACAATCAATTGTTTTACTGAAATATAGATCAGGGCAATCATAAAAGAGACAGAGATTTCTGGCCTTGGACTCAAGCTCCAAATAAAACTCACACTTAGATATTTGCAAATTTTTCGTGAAGAGATTCATATACTTTTCTTTCATTTTGAGGGCCCTGTTTTATTTTCATGCATCATTTTTTTATTTTTATTCTGGCTAGAGGCCTCAGAAGCGAGAAATGACCTCATTTTTCCCCCTAGATCTTTGAAATGGTCATTTCTGGAGGCTATGAAGATGGTAGGCTATCAACTTTTCATTTTCCTTGCTTTTACTCATCAAAGAACCAGTTAACCTCTTCTGATTCTTATCTTTAAATTCTTTTCCTCTTTGCTAGAGCTTTCTTAAGCCAGCTATCTGAATTCAATACTGCCCCAGAATTTGATATCTCTTTTGCTACTTCAAGGACTGAATAGGTCAAAACATCCTGATTTTTTGCTATTCTTTAATAGGTCCCCACCCTTAAATAGTCACAGATTGTTATGAATTATCTAAGAAATTAGCTCAAAGGTGACCAACACTAGGATCTCAGGAAGTCTGGATGAAACTAAAAGCAAAAAGTTGAAATACTAATGAAAAGCAAATGCTTAGAAATGATTAAATATCCATTTAATATTAAGAGACCAGTGTTGATGAAGTCTAAAATAAACTCACCTCTATTCAGATGCCTGGTACTCACTGAGGTTTTTTTAAAATTATTTATTTTACTTTTATATTATGGGTATAATAAAATAATGAATGGCAGCTCTAAACTATTTTCAAGGTTGTGCAAAAGATTTGAAGTTGCTGTTATGCTAAGCTTCTTCCTTCCTTGCATGTTCTCATTCATGTATTTAACACATCAGTCCAATATAAGAAGTATACAATAATAAAAATAAAAGCAACAATCAGTAACTGCCTCACATTCTGGCACTGGCTTCTCACAAACTATCCTATCTCCTATGGCCTTCCAGGCAAGGAGGCCCTGAGAAGGTTCAAGAAAGCTATGAGACTAGAAGCTGCCATCATCTGGGGGGGGCCTTGGGGGAATAGACATGACTTGATTTATGTTGGCCTGGGCAAAGCATTTCTCCTTGAATCATTAATGCAGTGTTTCTCAACCTTAGCAAAGGCTGGCTGGGGAACTGTGGAGTTGAAGTCCACACATCTTAAAGTTGCTAAGGTTGAATAACACTTAGTCTGTACATAAAGAACTTCACAGCAAAAGGCTGTGCACACAGAGAACCAGGATTAGAGTTAAGGATAGAATTAGGAGGTGTAGTAATTCTTCTGGAAGGCATGAGTTTTTTAATGCTGCAGGGAGAGATGCTTTATTTATGGTAACATGCTTTGCAAAATGCCATGTTCAAGAATTAGAATGCTCAAGTTGGGTCATTTACCAAAGCTTTGCATAGCTTTATTTAATAAGTGGAACTGAGCACACTATAACACTACCAGTTCCCTCAAAGGTTTCTAGCAGAAATAAAAAAAATACTCTGAATATTTATTTAGAAATAATCTGTAGTCAAAACTCTGCCACATCTCAAAGTCTTTCAGGGATGGGTGGCAGGGGGGCTTGGGGTGAATTCAGATGAGTAATCTCTCCTAGAAGTGCTTGGGGTGAATTTTGATGTTAACTGACCCAACTTGTAGCACCTGGATCACTGCAGGCATCAGACACGATCGTTCATCAAATTTCATACTTCTCTGAATTTTGTAGGAATATTCTCAGTTTTAAACTACAGTGACTTGAGGTGCTTAGTTTAAATATAATGCATTTTGATCGAGTATATTCATAAATGTGTACCCTGTGGTCAAATGCGTTTGAAAATACGTCTTTATGTGCAAAGGTTCTAAACTGAATGGTTGAAATGGTCCAATTCTCATTCGCAACAGCTGCCTTTAGTCATTGTTAAAGTGTTTCAAACTAGAAGCAGTTCTTTTTTGAATTCAAAACTCTTCCAAAATTATATCTCATATAGGTTTTTAAAAATTATAATATAGCCATATATTTTAAGTCCTGTACAACATTGTAGATGGGGAAAATCTCATTTCCTGAAGGCGAATGCTAAAATGTATTTAAGTATTAAGCTTATTATTTTACCACAGGTAATAGTAACGTAGTATAATATAAAAAGAGAGGGAAATTAATAGTAATACAAAGAAATGCAGCATGAATAAAAAGCCATATAAAGAAATTAAGTGGAACTAAAACCAATTCTGAACATAAAAAGTTATTTTCTGAGTCTAAAAGAGAGCAGAGCAACAGTAACAACTTGGCTGCTAAAATACAAATCATGGGCACAGGAAGATAATTCGATCGTTCTGCATCTGGCATCTTTTCCCCTCCTCTTATTATAGACAGGATAACAGAGGACATAGTGAATGGCCTGCCCCATGGAGAAAAGGCATTGACCGCTGGCCATTTCCATAATCTTCCTATGAGATCAGCTGAAGGCATAGTTTGTAAGTGGAGAGAAGTAAAAGCCTTCCTTAATGGAAGACTCGTAATGTTTTGGTGGAACCAGAATGAAAACTTCATATCCAGTAACCCATTCAAAGAGAAATCTCTATGATTTCTCTGCTAAATTAAAGAATTCCACCAAAGGGGCAAGGCATATGATGCACCAGGTAGTCCTTGATTTATGACTGATCTCTTAGTGACTGTTCAAAGTTACAATGGAGCCTGCCCCTGCAAAAAAAAAGTACTTATGATCCAGTTCTGAAGATTTCACAACTGCCTCGCCCCATGCAATCATGTGACCACGTCAGCATTCTGCAACTGGCCCACTTTCACAGCTGTTTGCAGCATCCCGCAGTCATGTGACTGCACTTTCTGATATTTTAGCAATAGCACTTAGACTTATATACCGCTTCACGATGCTTTACAGCCCTCTCCAAGAGGCTTACAGAGTCAGCATATTGACCCCAACAATCTGGGTCCTCATTTTACCGACCTTGGAAGGATGGAAGATTGAGTCAATTTTAAAATGGTCAGGATCAAACTCTGGGCAGAGTTAGCCTGCAATATTGCATTCTAACCAGTGGACCACTATGTCATTTACTTCTGTTTTTTAAGCAAAAATAGCCCATGGCCATTAATAGGTTTGCTTTATAACCACTGAGTTTGCTTTACAGCCACAATCACCACAAAAAAACTTATAAAAATGGGTCCAGTCATATAATGACCCACTTTACACCTATCACGATTTACAACTGTAATGGGCAGAGTCCTCTATAGTCATAAGCTGAGGAATATCTGTGGTGATTCCTACCCATATAATGCAAGTAACAAAATATAACCAAGTGAGATTTTTGAAGGCTTTCTATATTACCTTAGCAATGCAAGGCAGACCCTAACAGAGATTAAGGGTAGCCAACCTCCATCCTTACATAGGCATGAGACAATATCTGCATACTAACCCATTCTCAGCACTGTGGATCTTTACATAATCTTGATTTGGGTGAGGAATGTAAAATTTACACAAGCTCAAAATTTAAGAGAGAATTTTTACAAAATGTTTTATAGATGGCATTTAGATCCTAAAAAGCTTGCAAGTATGTATCCGAATTATCAGCCTAAATGTTGGAGATGCGGTGATGAAGATGCAACATATTTTCACATATGGTGGACTTGTAAAAAGGTTAAGGCTTTTTGGATAAAAGTCTGGTGGAATATGCAGAAGGTTTTTAAACGGAGGATAAAGTTTTGCCCACAATTTTTTTTGTTGGGAATAATTGTCGACGCTACAGTTGTGGACTCCAAGTTGATGTTGAACTTAGTTACGGCAGCAAGACTTTTGATAGGTCAATATTGGAAGAAAGAGGAACTGCCGACTATACAAGAGTGGATTTTAAAGGTTTCCGACCTGGCAGAGATGGCGAAGATTTCGGCCTATTTGAAAGATCATTCGCAAGAACATTATATTATGGAATGGAGAAAATGGATTGAGTTTATCCAGAACAAGTATAGGGTTAAGAAGTTTTACGTAGCATTCGAATAAGTCTTCCTTCGCTTTGTTTTTTCTTTTCTCTATTTTAGTTTCTTATATATATTTAATATTGCTAAGGCTTGTTTTATCCTATACAAGCTAGAGAGTAATGGATTTTAGAACTTGTAATTGCTAGTATATGGTTGTTTATGATTGCTTTTTTATACATATATACCTTGTATTTAGCTCTGGGAAGTCGGGGGGGGAGGGGGGGAGGGGGGGAGGGAGGGGGGCCAGGAGGGAGGGGGGAGGGGGGGAGGTAGGGGGGAGGTAGGGGGGGAGGAGGGTGGGGGAAGGGGGGGTTTTTTAAAGGAAAACTGTATTGTAAAACTTTTCAATAAAAAAAAAAATCTTTGGAACAACCTGGCCCAGAGTTTCTATAGATAAAAACAGACATCTTGTCAATGAGGAAAAGGAGTGATCTGAAAGTTGATAATGTTCTATAAACCCTTCACAATCTCCATTTTAAAAAGTAAACATAAAAGAAGATGGAAATAAATGGAACATAAAAAATATTTGGGAATTGAAAAAGAATGATAGGGGGGGGGAATGCTGCCTAGAGTAATTAGCTTTCTTGTTTAAAAATTTTCGGGTAAGGTAAAAAAAGAATTTAAATTGGAGTGACTAACTACTGGTTAAATCTCAATATTCATGCACATCAACTGGCTCTAACCTAGCCTATTCTAATCAAATTGAGATAGAAGGAGACAGATGGAGAGACAATGGACAATTAGTCTCTCATGGGAGAGCCAAGTTATTAACTCAGAACCAATTTATGTAAGAGGAGTAGATTGCTCCCATTTGTAATTTCAAGTTCTGCTGGGATCCTTTCCACAATGTATGATTGTCAAAACAAATGTAGTGAACCTAAAACTCCCTAAGGCTACAACACTTAATGGGTGCCTGTAGTCTCTTTGGCAGAAGGTTTTTCGTAACATCACTTTCATTACCCCGAAGGGTGGGGACAAAGCAGAAGGATAACAATAAAAATACTTCCATGAGAAAGAAATAATTCATTACTGCAGTGCACCAAATATATAGTCTTGTAAAAGCAAACAGAACACTCACAAGCTTTGTCCTTATTGAGCCTACATCACTTACTACAGATTTTATGGTGATTTCAGTTGCACCAAGAAAGGCCTAAGAGTAAAGGAAGCTTCAGACTGACAGCATAGATTCAAATACAGGTAGTCCTCGTTCAGCGACCATTCGAACTTATGAGGGATTTACTATGGTTCCTCGCAGTTGTGACTGTTGCAGTGTCCCTGCAGTCATGTGCTCTCAATTTGGGCATTTGATAATCAGCTTTCAATTACAACTGTTGCAGCATCCGCAGTCACATGATCAACATTTGCGACCTTAACTGCTAGCTTCTGACAATGCAAGTGGAGAAGCTGGCAAAAGGTCACAAACGGTGATCATGGAATCGGGTGACATTGCGACCCACTAAGGGTTCACCTAATGATGGCAGCTGGAACTGCCACAACTGCCTCAACAGTCAGAATTGGTGGGAATAAAGTTCTAGAGCAGTGATGGCAAACCTTTCAGAGACTGAGTGCCCAAACTGCAACCCAAAACCCACTTATGTATCGTTGGGTGCCAGGTTGGCATGGCCCTTTGGGTGGGTGTGGCCAATTGGGTGGGGGTGGCTGCAGTGGTAGCTGCACACTGGGTGGGACTAAAAAGTTCAATCAAACAATTCCAAATTTGCGAGAACTTTTTTTTCCCACGAGAAGTTGAAATTGATTAATTGAACCTTTTTTTTGGTACATGGCAGTGGAGGCCTAAAGCAAAAAAGTTTTATAAAACCCAGCTGAAGGCTTAGGACTGGGGCGATGGCATGCGTGCCCACAGAGAGGGCTCTGCATGCGCCCTGTGGCACCCATGCCATAGGTTCGTCACCACGGTTCTAGAGCATGTTTGCTCTTGACACGTAACTACATGGGCATTCCTATTTTGTTTTTCATGATCTGACTATGAACTCTAATGTTTAGGGGTGGGTTGTCCTCGTACAAAACTAATCTTTTAGGAATCCATAAATGAGAAGGCCTACTGAAAGGCACTACATATAACTAATATTCCCCTTTGTTGAACTTCCTCTGTGGCATATACTTGGAAAAAAATATTGGACGTATGTTAAAAATGCTGTCTTTGGACAACAGTAAGAATTGGTCTAGACCACAGAGATCCAGTTTCAAGTGCATTCTTAGCCAAGGTGATCTGGGTCTAGATGCTACACCTCAGTTCATTCTGTCTCGGGCATTGCTGTGTGTGTGGGGATGGTGGTGGAAAGCAAAACAAATTCTTATGTTCATAGAGGAGATGGGATATAAGTATAGAAGGATGAACATTTGGCTAGAATAGTATAGTCATAAATTGTGCCTCAACTGTGGTTCTTGGTATTTGAAATTTTACTATTCATTCTTTCAAAAATTGGGGTCCTTTTCACTTTTTCCAATAACATGTGTAACAATGTGCTCAATTCAGCCTAAGAAAATATAATTATGGAATTAAACAAATTTCAGTCAGAGATGAGTTCTGGAGCCCAAGTGTTCCATTCAATAAAAATAACTTATTTGGGTAGCTTCATGGGAAGCTGGAAGAGTCTGCATAGAACATCTTGAGATCTTGGGACCAAGATAATTTTTTACAAGACATAAAATTCATAATGAAACAGAAATGTAACCCTCAAAACACGACTATTGGGAGAATTGTTTCAAAGAGGTAAGACGTTTGCTTCAGTTATGGCAAGCTTCTTTCAGAGATTTGAGTATGACTCAATTTAGTAATTGGCTAAATATAAGTCATATCTGAGATTGATAAATATAATGATATGATTTATATCAGTGTCAAACTGATATATAAGGAATATTCAGCTCATTACTAAACAAACTTTGCAAATACTTTGTCTAATTCTCATGTACTTTCATCAGTGATAAGAATTTTTCTCTGAATAGTCAAGACCAAAATATATGATTTTTCTTGTTTCTGCTCTGTATTTCAGTATGCATTTTAGCCTAAACTTTTATAAATTTGGCATTAATTTGCCTCTTTAATGTTCCTTTAGTTGTTATTTTAATGATTAATATTTAATATTTAATTAGCAAGTGTAAAAAGTAAAATCAATACATAAAACATCAAATTGATCCTGTGATTGCTGAAGCTAATTCCAATTGAGTTTTGCCTGTATTAAAGAAATCAGAATTAGATTAAAATACAATCACTTCAGTTGTCGACTGTATCAACTAATAGACTGATAATGGAGGATGGGATGTTATCTTCCTATATTTTAATTGGGCCATTAAAGATTTGAGGCAGCTTAAAATGTAGCTGCAGTAACACAGTGTTGCTATACTGTGCTTACCTATAACCCATGATTAGATATTTTTCATTAATTAGCAGAGAAGTAGAATAGTTGTTTGCATGCAAAAGATAGTGGATTTAGTTTCTAATATCTTAAAGTAGCAAAATCTTAGAAATAGTGCTATCAGTTGGCTTAGAATATTCATTTTTAGATTGAGAACTGCTTTAATAGGGAATATAGCTATTTCCTGTGTTCCTAGACCTTACAGTATACCTTTTGCTTCATAGCATGTTCTATTAGTTAGAAGCTACAAGTCTTCCTTTGAATAATGACAAAAGGTAATTAGCCAGAAAAAACACAGATCCTCAAGGAGTTTACTAGAGTAAAACATAATGTGGGACATATGGCAACAACTCCCTGTGTAAATGTTATAAAACATAATGGGAGAAGTCTTGTCATTAGTTACGTATACCTAAGTCCCACTGACTTCAATCAGACTTGTGCATAAGTTAGTAGAGAATCTGAGTCAGTGACATTCATCTAAAGAAATGAGCAGGAACGGTGTTTTGTTTTGTACATTGTCACTCTGATTTTCTCTTGCCTCATTTAAGATTAGATGTGCATTTGTAAAAGAAAATGAGCAGTAGAAATGTATGGGTGAGATGTTAGAATTAGAATATATGTGAATAGAATAGGCATTTGTAATTATCATCAGCGTTCCAATGCGTCTACTAAGCATGAATCCTCCCACTAATATAATACTTTCCTAAAGTATGATCAAAATATATGGATTTATACACAAGAGGTTTTTCTCACTGTCAATATGTCAGTGTGATCCATGCAGAAATTCAATAAAATGGGGAAAATAATAAAACACAGAAACTGGGAGGTGTTTAGCCTGCCAAGTGTGCAAATGAGGTCAGCTGTAGGAACATAGAACATGTAATAAAGAGAGGACTTTGGAAACACTTTCCATTCAATTCAAAAGGTTAAAAAGGTTCTCTGAAAACCTCATGCATAGTCAATTCTGAAACATTCTAATCATTTCTCTATGGTCACTTTAAAGAAAAATGTCTGAAACTGATACCTCATTTGGAGTTGCCACTTTTTGAAATCATGAGCCAAAGTAAACCAATTAAATTTTCAAGCAGGCCAGTGAGATAGAAAAGCTGGTATTAGATACTAGTGTAGCTGGATACTAGCTACCAATAAATGATGCTTAAGAAACTTGCTTTGAATACTATTAACTATTAACTCAGTGTCAAAATCACATGAAATAACTTATACAGAGAAGCAAAGCGCCATGACCGGTGTTCAATATGTGAGTGTAACCTACATTTCTTTCTTTAATTGGAGCAGGAGTTGGATTTTCCTCCCAAGTTCAGGGATACTTCTTAGTGCAATCCTCCCACAAAGTCAAAATTATTAACAATAGTGAAGAAAAGGCTTAGCTTATTCAAAATGATAGATATGTACAGAATCCAACTGAGCGTTCACTTGACTGGCAACCTGGAAATTATAAGCATTAGGAATGTGAACTTTGCCTTACAGTATTAGAACATTCTCTCTTCCTACTGACAAAATAAGGTTATGAAAAATACAGCTCACAGGAAGGAGATGAACCAGTTGAACAATCCACTCAGCCTGTTAGCCTGCCCCAGACTCATTGTCAAAATACTGGTAGTCTCATTGATAGACTTCATAATATCTGCTTTGGGCATTGTCCAAGTGGATTCCAAATTCTCTTGTATATTACTGTAAGCTGGTGGCCCCCAACCTTTTGGGCACTAAGGACTGGAGGGAGCGTGGTTTCATGTGCTACCTGTACCCCATGGCTAGGGCTTCATTTGTTTGCTCGGGCCAGTTTCTGGCATGCTGCAGCCTGGTTCCGATCCACAGACTGGGAGTTGGGGACCCCTGCTGTAAGCAGATGAGCAAAGAATTCTACCAGAAACAAATAATCTTGGATACCTTCCTACAAAAAAGGAAGTAAGGGTTCATAGGAGAAAGAAAGGGGGGAAAGGAAGCCAACATACAGTACACACACACACACACACACACACACACACACACACACACACACATTTATGTACATGATAAGCGATACAAAATAAGAATTTATGGGAGGGGATCAAAGTCACTTTGGGATGAAGTAATATGACAAATTTAGCTTGAATTCATTTTTGATGACTAGGTAGCAGACACTGTCAAAGGAGATATTTAGAATCTTAGGATCAGTAACTGGGTCCAGCATTGTAAATTGTTTTAAAATAATTCAAACTTTTATCAAGACAGTAATCAAGCTTCTACAAATTGGATATTATGATCTGATTCAGTATAAAGTAGTATTTCATTAACAAAAATGTGCAATAGAAAAAACATACTAATATAGTTGGTTAAAGAAAAAACGTCTGTGCACAGTGCAATTCTTACTATTTCCACAATAATTAACATAATTACATTTTGCTTATTATCATAAATGCTTCCTAAAAATGGACAAGTGGTTTTACATTGACAAATGCTTTAGTATTCACTGTGTGTAATTAATAGAAGGTTCTGCAAAGCTGATAAGCAAAGAGCAGTAAATATGTGGCTTCTTTTCTCCTCCCTAAAACTGTCCAATTATTTCCTGCAATATTAAATTTGTGGAAATGAATGCCTTCTTAGAATATTTCATTAGAAAAATGGAACATACTTCTTTGATGATGTTACCTACTTTGGGTAAGAAACATCTGCAGGAAAACAACCAAGCTCAGAGAGCACCAAGGACACTCCGTTCTTCTTTTCACTGACAATAATTCAAAACGGGTGTTAGCCACCAATACAGTCGAACATTGTCTTGATCCATGACACTTCCTGCTTTGATTTTCGGGAATCCCTCACACATCCTCTGCAGAACAGTCACATTTAAGGCCCTGATATCCATCCATAACCCCACTTCTATCCTCCAAAGGAATTTTATATGCTTAAAATAAGCTAAGAGGTAGACTGAGAAGGAATTTGTTGTGTAGTGAGTTCTTCGTGCAGGAAAGGAGACGAGGCAAGTGAGTTCAGCAAAGTTCATGGTTTATTGCTTGCAGGATCTGAACTGAGAATTGGGCTGCAGCCTGCAGCAATTTATAGCCTGGCCCTTAGGTGGCAGCCAATAGGTTTGAAGCAACCCATTGCCGCCTAGGGGCAGCCAATAGCAGCTCTGGAGATGGGGGGTCTGAGCTGCTGGAGAGCCGTTAGCTGTTCCAGCTAACCACGTCGTATTACAACTGAGCCCAATACATAACAGAATTGATCTCACTTGGTTTCTTCAACACGCACACAGAGTGAGAGTGAGTGAGTGAGTGAGAGTGAGTGTGTGTGTGTGTGAGAGAGAGAAAGAGAGAAAGAGAGAGAGATCAGTGCTGGGATCAGCACTGTAAACATTGATTTTCTTATTTAGACTGGCGTGAATAAGTAATATATGAGAAGCACACACAGGGCTTTCTGTCTAATGATTCCTGTTCTGTTAACCAAGGTCATTATTGTTACGTTTAAAGTTTCAGGCTGCACTTGACCAGAAGAGCACAAAGATCAGTTCATTTATTACACTGAGCCTGCAGCAGTAATAGCAGTATCTTGAGAAACAATATCACAACTCTCATCGGTTCAGCATCCTTTAGCTCCCCATACCACATTCTCAGGTCAGGCATAGTCCGGAATATCATCTGCTGAAGGTAACATTTTCTCATCTTTTCAATCCATCCCACTGCCCAGCAACAGATTGATAAAATATGGAGGATAGCAAATGGTGTACAATTGCACATCAACCCAGATAGTACCTAGCACTTCATGTTATGCATTTGTTGATATGCTACGATGCCACCCTAAGCACATTGGGCTAGTTCTTCATTGCTTTCATGTAAACTCAGGGGCTACAGGCATATTAAAATGAATCAGCAAAGAAGGATGTAAACCAAGCATTCCTTAAAGCTCCACCTTTTGAGCAGAGCATTAGGGACATCCTTGACCACATTCTGAGACAGAGGAAAGGGCACTGCCATCATAAATTCCAAGCAAATAGCACTTGGAGTAATACAACTAACATTTTCTCTTCTGCAGAGAAAAGGGCAAATTAAACAAGCTTCAATATCAACTTGCCTTTGAGTGTCTGATATGGAGAAGATGCACTGTGCAGGTTTAAGTCAATAATGAAATTTAATTGGATTTATTTGACTAGGCAAGAAAGCATCATCTAAAAGACATTATTAAACAAATGCATGTGTTAACTCCTCTATTCCTTTCTAAATTATTTGTCTAGGTATACCCTAGGGGCTTTAAAACAGAAACTTGGACAGATCTTAAATGGACAACCCAGAAGTCAAGGCTAAAGCCTTGTAGCTAACAGAACACATATTTTGTGTATAGAACTTCCCAAGTTCAATCCACTACATCTCTTTTTTTTTTTTTAAAAAAAAGAGAGAGATGGCAACACAAGGAAAAAGCTTTTTATGGTGGAGATCCCCCAAGAGTCCTTCAAATAGAAGAGAAAATATAGGCTGAGATAACAAAATGTTGCAGCTTAGTATATGACAGCTTTGTACATTTGTAAGATTTTATTTGAAAAAAATAGTCAACATTTCTCTATTCTCCCTTCCCACAATACTTTTTCACATACATTTGGTGACATTTTTTTAACATGGGGTAAAAGATTTTGCAAGTCCAGCGCTTTCCTTGCTTTTTCAGTGGTGTGTTTGGTTATAACGTAGATGTAAATATATGAAGTCACTCAAAAGAAGGTGGGGACAGGTTAAAAAAATATCAAAGAATTAATATATTAAAAATAATATTTTTACTCCCTCTAAAATATTTTTACTCTTGGTCTATTCCACTGTTTCTGTCCTTTGTCATGTTAAACATGTACACCTTTGTAGACATATGAGCCTCGGATTATTTGCTTAGTTTAAAATGCCAAGCCCAAAGAGTTCTACAGGAAGTCCTTGGATTATGACCATTTGTTTAGTAACCATTCAAAGTTACAATGGCATTTGCATGAACTGTACTTATGACAAATCCTCAGAGTTCCAGATGTTGCAGTGAACGGCAAGGGTATCACCACAATTTCTGATGTTACTTGCCAGCTTCCCACAAGCAAAGTCAATTAGGAACCAGCAGGAAGTCAGAGGTTGCAGTCACATGAAGCCTGACTTCATGACCTACACAGTCCTTGCTTAAAAACAGCAACTGGGGCTGTTGGGACTTTCATGAGTAAGTGATGCAATTATGTGATATTGCACTATAGGACTGCATCACTTGGCAATGACAATTCTGATCCCCTACAATTGAGAACTTCCAATGTTTCTTTATTGTTCTCTTTCAGAAAAACTTATTATTCAAAGAGAAATGGGGCACATAGGTAACATTCAACCACAGAAAATCTATTACAATTTTAGAAAGATATTAACACAAGAGACCCTCACTTTTATTAAAAATGATTCTACTTTTAACTTCTATTGTTTTATGTTGTTGTTGTTGTTAGCTGGGAAGTCATGTCCGGCCCATTGTGACCCAATGGACAACGTTCCTCCAGGCCTCCCTGTCCTCTACTATCTTCTGGAGTCCATTTAAGCTCACGCCTACTGCTTCAGTGACTCCATCCAGCCACCTCATTCTCTGTCGTCCCCTTCTTCTATTGCCCTCAATCTTTCCCAGCATTAGGCTCTTCTCCAGTGAGTCCTTCCTTCTCATTAGGTGGCCAAAGTATTTGAGTTTTAGCTTCAGGATCTGGCCTTCTAAAGAGCAGTCAGGGTTGATCTCCTCTAGGACTGACCGGTTTGATCGCCTTGCAGTCCAAGGGACTCGCAGGAGTCTTCTCCAGCACCATAGTTCAAAGGCCTCAATTCTTTGGCACTCAGCCTTTTTTATGGTCCAGCTTTAACTGCCATACATTGCAACTGGGAAGACCATAGCCTTGACTATACACACTTTTGTTGACAGGGTGATGTCTCTGCTTTTTAGTGTGCTGTCTAGATTTGCCATGGCTTTCCTCCCCAGGAGCAAGCGTCTTTTAATTTCTTGGCTACAGTCCCCATCTGCAGTGATCTTGGAGCCCAGGAAAAAAAATCTGTCACTACCTCCATTTCTTCCCCATCTATTTGCCAGGAATTGAGAGGGCCGGATGCCATGATCTTGGTTTTCTTAATGTTAAGTTTCAACCCAAGTTTTGCACTCTCCTTCTTCACCCGCAACAAGAGCCTCTTTAGTTCTTCTTCACTTTCTGCCATTAGAGTGGTATCATCTGCGTATCTTAGGTTGTTGATATTTCTTCCAGCAATCTTAATTCCAACTTTTGATTCCTGTAACCCTGCCTTTCTCATGATGTGCTCTGCATATAAGTTAAATAGGCAGGGCGACAGTATACAGCCTTGCCGGACTCCTTTCCCAATTTTGAACCAATCACTGGTTCCGTGTCCAGTTCTCACTGTTGCTTCTTGGCCCACATATAGGTTTCTCAAGAGACAAATAAGATGGCCTGGTACGCCCATCTCTTTAAGAACTTGCCACAGTTTGTTATGATCCACACAATCAAAGGCTTAAGCAAGGTCAATGAAGTAGAAGTAGATGTTTTTCTGGAACTCTCTAGCTTTCTCCATGATCCAGAGTATGTTGGCAATTTGATCTCTAGTTCCTCTGCCTCTTCGAAATCCTGCCTCTACTTCTGGTAGTTCTCAATCCACATACTGCTGGAGTCTAGCTTGTAGGCTTTTAAGCATAACTTTACTAGCATGAGAAATGAGTGCAATGGTGCGATAGTTTGAACATTCTTTGGAACTGCCTTTCTTTGGAATTGGAATGTAAACTGATCTTTTCCAATCCTGTGGCCACTGTTGAGTTTTCCAAATTTGCTGGCAAATTGAGTGTAGCACTTTTACAGCATCATCTTTTAAGATTTTGATTAGCTCAGCTGGAATACTGTCACCTCCACTAGCTTTGTTGTTGCTCAGCTTTTCTAAGGCCCATTTCACTTCACATTCTAAGATGTCTGGCTTGAGGTCAGTGACCACTTCATTGTGATTATCAGGGACGTTAAGCTCGTTCTTGTATAGTTCTTCTGTGTAATTTTGCCACCTCTTCTTAATCTCTTCTGCCTCTGTTAGGTCCCTGCCATTTTGGTCCTTTATCATGCCCATTTTTGCATTAAACGTTCCCTTCATCTCTCCAATTTTTTTGAAAAGATCTCTGGTCCTCCCTATTCTATTGTTTTCTTCTATTTCTTTGCACTGTTCATTTAAGAAGGCATTCTTATCTCTTCTAGCTATTCTCTGGAATTCTGCATTCAATTAGGCGTATCTTTCTTTTTCTCCCTTGCCTTTTGCTTCCCTCCTTTCCTCAGCTATTTGCAAAGCTTCCTCAGACAGCCATTTTGCTTTCTTGCATTTCTTTTTCTTTGGGATGGTTTTAGTTGCTACCTCTTGTACAATGTTGTGAACCTCTGTCCATAGTTCTTCAGGCACTCTGTCTATCAGATCTAATTCCTTAAATCTATTTGTCACCTCTACTGTATATTCAACAGGGATATGATTTAATTCATACCTGAGTGGCCTAGTGCTTTTCCCTACTTTCTTCAGTTTAAGCCTAAACTTTGCAATGAGAAGCTCATAGTCTGAGCCACAGTCAGCTCCTGGTCTTGTTTTTACTGACTGTATAGAGCTTCTCCATCTTTGGCTGCAGAGCATATAGTCAATCTGATTTCTGTGTTGACCGTCTGGTGATATCCATGTGTAGAGCCATCTCTTGGGTTGTTGGAAAAGAGTGTTTGCTATGACCATCGTATTCTCTTGACAAAATTCTATCAGCCTGTGCCCTGCTTCATTTTGTACTCCAAGGCCAAACTTGCCTGTTATTCCGGTTATCTTTTGGCTTCCTACTTTAGCATTCCAATCCCCCATGATGATAAGGACATCATTTTTTGGTGTTAGTTCTATAAGGTGCTGTAGAGCTTCATAGAACCAGTCAATTTTATCCTCTTCAGCACTGGTGGTTGGGGCATAGACTTGGACTACTGTAATATTGAATGGTTTGCCTTGGATTCGAATGGAGATCATTCTGTCATTTTGAGGATTGTATCCCAGTATTGCTTTTCCTACTCTTTTATTGACTATGAAGGCTACTCCATTTCTTCTGAGGGATTCTTGCCCGCAGTAGTATACCTGATGGTCATCTGAATTAAATTCACCCATTCCTGTCCATTTTAGTTCGCTGATACCTAAGATGTCGATGTTCAGTCTTGTCATCTCTTGTTTGACCACCTCCAGCTTTCCTTGATTCATGGATCTTACATTCCTGGTTCCTATGGAGAGAAAATCTTTACAGCATTGGACTTTCCTTTCACCACCAGACACATCCACAGCTGAGCATCCTTTCGGCTTTGGCCCAGTCGCTTCATTCTTTCTGGTTCTACTAGTACTAGCCCTCTGCTCTTCCCCAGTAGCATATTGGACGCCTTCTGACCTGAGGGGCTCATCTTCCAGCATCATATCTTTTTGCTTTTTGGTAGTGTCCATAGGGTTTTCATGGCAAAGATACTGGAGTGGGTTGCCATTTCCTTCTCCAGTGGATTACGTTTTGTCAGAACTCTCTGCTATGACCTTTCCATCTTGGGTGGCCCTGAACGGCATAGCTCATAGCTTCATTGAATTACGCAAGCCCCTTTGCCACGACAAGGCCGTAATCCATGAAGGGGATTGTTTTTTTAGATTTTTTTAAAAAAATATGCCAAAGAAAATGCTGCTTCACAAAATAAATAATTAGCTTAAAGAAGTCTTCTACCAGTTCATGGCCTTATTTTCATGATTACGCAGCTTTAAAATATGAAACCTCAACTACAGAGAATTGATCTGATCCAGCAAAATTCCTGTTGATATGAACTGATACACAAAATATACAAGGTTTTCATAGCTTTAGATTGCTCACTGTTACATGTAGCACTTACATTGTGTCTTTAGCAGTAAATGGGTTAGTAAATTTACTTAACCTCAGTTTTATTTATCTTTATCAATAAATGGGGAACCTGCTGCCCTCCAGATGTTTTATATCAAATCCCAGCTAGCACATCTATGAAGTGGTGATTATGTGAGCTTTACTTTTTAAAAAATAACCCCCCAGGAATAGTCTGTCCTCTGAAATCTACTTTTGATCCAGGCTAGAGTCTCAGTAATTGCTATAATATGGGTAGGAAAAGTGAGAAATTGTCTATTCTATCATACAAGCATAATCTGGGGCTGAAATATTGACTGGTTGTCTGTTTTCAGATTTGTGGGGGTAGAAATAGAACATTAACAAGGGAAAGTCTGTGGATAGTTAATTAAATTGTAAATCGTAAGAGTGAGGATTTAGCAAGAACTGGACAGGCAATTAATTGGTGATAATTAATTAGTCCTGAATCTCTATGGGAAATAACTGACTTTCTTTCAGTAAAACAGCTCACATGTTGCAATTGCAAATGTAGATCAGAAGAACAATATTCAATCTGTGGCCTGGCACAAGCCAATTTTCTCCATCCACTGCAGTTCTCCATTTTCAATGTTGGACATCTGAGTAAGTTATTTAGCTCAGTGATTCAGGAAATTTTTCTAGCCAGGTATGAAAGCAACAGCATTGCTATTTGCCTCTAGAAGAACAAAAAAGAAATATCACCTCTCTGATATTAAGTTGTTATTCTCCAAAACTAATAATTTTAAGTCAATATTTATAATTCTTTGAACACTGTAGCTTGGCTCAATATTTAGGGTCGATACTAGATGGTCAATATCTTCTCAGATTGGAGCACTATCCTTCCTTAAAATCGATTGATCCACATGGGTTTATTATTGTGAGAGACAATGGTGACAGGATATTGGTTCAGAACAAGCAGGAAATGTATATTTAAATGAAAGGAACTAAGAAGAAAACTGTAGTAACAAATGAACATGTTTTTCACAGTGGTGGCGAACCTATGGCACGTGTGCCAAAGGCGGCACTCGGAGCCCTCTCTGTGCGCATGTGTGCTGTCGCCCCAGCCCCATCTCCCCCACGGCCCGCTCCTCACCAGCAGTCCCCCCAGAGGAGAGTCGCCCCCAGGCGTGGTCAGCATGGAGCAGCACAGCCAAGCACATGGCAGCCGGGCAACAGGGTCAAGACTCTGCCCTCATGCCCAGTCACACATAGTTGATGCTGCGGGGCAGGGATGGAGGATGTGGCCACGATGGCACTGCTGGGCTCCTGGGTGATCTGCTGTGGCAGGCCGTGGAGGCAATGGGTAGCCCTGCGGGCAGGCAAAGCAAGGCAGACTGGGGGTGGAGTGGGGGGTGGTGGACCAGGGGGGTGGAGCGGGGGCAGGCCAGGGGGTGGTGTGGTTTTGGGGCACTCGGTCTCTAAAAGGTTTGCCATCACTGTTCTATACTATACATGGAAGGAAGCCACATAACAGAGAGCAAATCAAGGATATCAAAGTACTAGGGAGACATTTTCTGTGATAATCCACACAACAAAGCTTCCTAAACAATTCATTTTCAAAATTAAAATAAAAAAGACTTGACCTGTGCTGAAGACAAACAAATCTATTTGCTGGATCACTGACCTGTAACAAGAATTTGATTTGAACAAAGAAGCAAAATAGCTATGATTTCAATGTAAGACTGTTTTATTCTATCCTCTGTGTCATTGGTACAAATTATAGAAAGCAACTACATTTTGTCAAGCTTTCATCTAATCTTTGATAAAGTGCATATCAAAATGAAACAAAGAACAGTAACATGGAAGTTTCTCAGAGCAAGAATTTAGTTTTTATTCTTTATAGTTAGCATAATGGGTAGCTTTGCCTAGTACTGTTCTGTAAATAGCAGTAAGATAGCAAAATATGTCACTGTGGTATAATAGCTCAAAATAAATATATCAGGAAAAATGGCTGGTCCCTATTGTGGAAAGCAAAGCAGTTAATTGCTGGAAGAATCATGAATACTGTAGACAAATCTCTAAATCAAGAAATGTGCAGTCAAGAGTTGGCAAATTAGCACCAAGTTGAGAATGTAAAGCACAAAAAATGAACCATACAACAGCACAAACTCATTCCTATCAATCCAGCAGTAGACCAACCTCCAAAAGAGGCAAAACATTCTCAGCTTGATAGGGTTGTGTTCTTGGAGTCTGCATCAAAGCATTCTGTGTTCCCTAGCGTTGCTTCAACTTGGAAAGAAAACAGGACATTTTGTACAAATTTTTAGAATGTTCACAGTATTAGTTTTGGGGGCTCTTTTATATCTTTGGAAGTATGGCATTTTGGAAATGTATTAACCAATAAAACAATAAAACAACAGATATAGTTCTACCACTGGCTGGAATTAATTTGAGTGGATTGATTAGTATCATTAGCAATTTTACCTGTAAGTTAAACATCATTATTTAGTAGTCTAAACTAATCCTAAGATTTCTTAATGTTTTAGTAAAAAGAAGGGGATTGAAATTGGACACCAATTTCACCAAACATGTAGAAAAGACTGGCTTTTCCCAAATTCTGATAACATCAAAATCTCAGACAAGGAACAATCACCGTAGCCTTTATATTCACCCATACTTCATGGGGGATATGTCATTTATCTCTTCTGAAAAACCTGAGAGAAAGCAGGAAAGAAAGCAGTTTACTGTATAAAGCACTCATGTGGAAAAACGGACATGCATTTTTTTAACTAGACTGGTGTTTCTCAATCTTGGCAAATTTAAGATGTGTGGACTTCAATTCAGAGAATTCTGGAAATTGAGATTCACATATCCCAAAGTTGTCAAGCTTGAGAAATACTGAACTAGGGGAAAAAACAGCATGAGTTGGACAGCATCTCATGTCAGTCTATTCATTTCCAAAGAATAACTTTGTAAATCAACCACACCTTCAAAGTAGGGAGAGAGAAAAATGAACTTCCAGGGGTTTTCAACAGTTGTTGTTCTTACTCTTTGTTCTACTTGGTTTGTGGGGCCAACTCATTCTTACTGTAAAGCCTACTGTATCAATGCATATTGTAATAAGAAGTTTTGTTTTTCAGCTGGCTTGTTGAAAAGCCTGATGCTGAGAGAAAATGACTGGTTCAAGGTCATTCAGCGGGCATCCTGAGGGAAGACCAAAACCTAGGCTTTCTTGTTACTAGACCAAAATCATAATCACTTTACCAGGCTATCTTTCCCAAGGTGTTTGACTGTAATTTTTATTAATCCCATCCAACATGGTCAGTAGTTGTACCTGATGGAAGTTACAGTAGAGTCATTAAGAGCATACCAGACTAAATACAATAGCTGAACAGTCTACTTGATCCCACATAATCCTACTCATTTTCAAAACTCCATAGTTATTTAGAGAAAAAATGGTATTCCATACCATGTTAAATCATGTTTCATTTCAATGCAAACAGAACAAGGGGAAAGGAAATTCTTATTCTACGTATATTTTTTGATCAAGACTAGTCAGGAAAGAAGGCATAGCTTAAAGGGCCCACTGTGTTAGGGGAGAAAGTGAAAAAAGGAAATTCTACTAACACCATTACTGGACAAGGAAGGAAAATAAGTTAGTAAGACTGTTTAAATCAATCATGGAATCATGTTGCCTGATAATGTTTGTCGGATCATTCTGATTCAAGAGGAAAGGAAAGGAAAGGAAAGGAAAGGAAAGGAAAGGAAAGGAAAGGAAAGGAAAGGAAAGGAAAGGAAAGGAAAGGAAAGGAAAGGAAAGGAAAGGAAAGGAAAGGAAAGGAAAGGAAAGGAAAGGAAAGGAAAGGAAAGGAAAGGAAAGGAAAGGAAAGACAAGGTGAAGACTGACAAGATCATTGATATGAAAGAATAAATAAACATGTTTTTATCTGGCTCAGAAAACCTGAAACCTAATTAAAATGGTGAATCCAGACAGGAGAAACAAAGAAAAGGCTATAATCATAGCTGGGCTTTGCTGCTTTATCTTTTGATGAGGTGATGGCCAGTTTCTCAGAGATGAAAAGGGATGGATAGATCAGATGCTGACAGCTGATCCATTAACTGCTCCTAGCCATGACATTTCATACTACCAGCCAAACCTATGGTAATGTTCTTTGGGAATGTATGCTTGCCAGGAGATCAGACGCAGAAATTTTGGACTCTATTCTCATCAAATAGAGATTTTACATTCAGCACCACCATAGCCAACTATGCAACAGTTGCTCTACCACATTCTGTACTATAACAAGTACTTCATAAATCCATGAATGCTATGAAACATCTAAACTAAAAAACAAAAAGGCTGGGCATTTTAAGTTTTATCACACAAACCAGCTCAAATACATAATTTAAAAGCAATAGACAAGTATTCTACAGAAAGAAATTGTTCGCTTTAATTTCCTGATGCCATTATCCTATCCATAAGGCCCTATTGCCTTTTAAAGAAATTGCTTAGGCTAAAGGGTTCTTGGAGCAACATTTGTTTTATGCAAAATATTTCCCCAGTAAAATACCATTTCTGTCTCTTATGCGTTTGCAAGCGTTGTCTTCTTTCTATCTTTCAATACCATGTAAAATCCATTTCCTCTATAGTTAATGAAGAGTTATGATTCAGTTTCAGTTATGGTATCTGAAATGTTTAAGTCATGCCTATGTATTCCTTCAGTCTTCCCTTTCTAAAAAGAGGATAACATTTGTAGAAATCCAGAAGTAACATCAACTAAAACCAGATTTCCTCAATTTGGACATCGTCTGCAAGGCTACAACTACCAAATTCTCACACAATTCCATGCTGGCTGGAGAATTCTGAGGCTTCAGGTTCACATATATGGAGGTCACCTAAATAAGGGAGGTTGATTTGGATTCATTCTAGAGAAAACAAGAAAGCTACCTCTTTAATAGCTTTAAAAAAAAAACAGGCATTGCTCTTGAAAGATCATTATTTTCAGAGTACAGAAATGTCATATTTTCTTCTTAAGTCCAAAGTTACCACCAGGCACTACAATCTCTCATTAAGCTGGAATGGAAGCAGCTGGCTCTGAGCCCTTTCTAACCACCTAAGTCTACTGGACATCAGCATAACCACATACAATTTATAATGGGTTATGACTTTAAACTCCTGAGAAATGTAATGGCTTTGTGGACACTTTTATATGCTGACAAGAAACAAAGAGGCTAAACTTCAGCATTCATCATAAAGTTTTATAGCCATCTACTGTTAACTGCTTTGCAAGGTGGGAAGAGGGTGGTTTTTTGTTATTTATTTACCTTGGACTTGAGCAGGGTGGGTTCATTAAGTGTTCATCCGTTTCTGAGCTTTACAATCTCAGTATGAGGATTCTTTGCTCTCTAAGGACTGGATGTAAGACAGTCTAGCAAACCTGTGCACAATACTTTATTCCAGCACACTTTCCACAACAACAGGCTATTGCACTGGCCACCTCCATCCTTCTATAACTTTGCTAGATAAAGATGTCTTCAAAATTTATTCTTTTATAGTCGGGCTGTTAACATTCAGTTTACACAAAAGTCTCAAAGTCTACAAAGAAGCATACAACCTTTGCCTTTCCCCAAAAGTCTTGCACAAGTCGGGAGCAGATGCTGTTTCAGTGTGATTGCTCCTTCTCTAGAAGGCACCAAGTTAAAGGGCCCACCTCCAAGCTCTGCTCTTAAACAGTGTTGCTTTTGAGCACTCTAATTGATTCCAGGCAGGATTCCCATCAAAGTTTATTAATTTACCATATTTTTATTACTCCTTTATTACTTATGAGTAACTCAAGCACCAGAGACACAGCAATATGGTTTGCAATTAAATGCAATCAGAAAGGGTTGTTCACTTTTCAAAAACTTTGTAAGATTGCAAAAGGGAAATTCAAGGTTGCACACAAAGAGACCATTTCTTGCAAACCATTGGCCAGGTGTGAGGGAAGTAGTATCCATACTGCCTAATTTTAGAACCCAACACACTGATTCTATAAATCAAATTGATGTTGTCTGGGAACTGATATTCCCAATCCCAATATATTTGGAAGACTGGCTTAAATCAAAAAGTTGGATTATAGCAATTTTGATGAGCTAGTATCTTAAATGGATGCGAATCAAAGTGAATCAACTCCTGTACAATTCATTTTGACTAAACCATACACTAGCCATTATTGCTGCATAAAGAATATAGTCCGTCACACCAAATGAAAACCAAGAAAATTTCTATTGAAAATTACACCAGAAAATAATAGAATTGGAATTTGAAAGTATATGTATGATTGGAGATTTCAATGCTATCGTTGTCTGGGAACTGATATTCCCAATCCCAATATATTTGGAAGACTGGCTTAAATCAAAAAGTTGGATTATAGCAATTTTGATGAGCTAGTATCTAAAATGGATGCGAATCAAAGTGAATCAACTCCTGTACAATTCATTTTGACTAAACCATACACTAGCCATTATTGCTGCATAAAGAATATAGTCCGTCACACCAAATGAAAACCAAGAAAATTTCTATTGAAAATTACACCAGAAAATAATAGAATTGGAATTTGAAAGCATATGTATGATTGGAGATTTCAATGCTATCGTAAAGTCTGGGCTGGATTATAATACGACCAAAAAAAAACAACACAAGACCCTAAGGAGAAAACTTCCAAAATCTTTTCATAATATGGTGGACGAATTAAATATATTAGAAGTTTGGAGAGAAAAATATCCGGAAAAGAAGCAATATACATTCTATTCTAACAGATACCTGTCCTGGTCGAGAATAGATATGATATGGACATCAATAGACTTATTCACAAGTACACAAAATATAAACATAGAAACAAACACATGGGAGGACCACAACCCAGTCACAATTATATGGAAAAGACAAAACAAAAGAACAAGATGGACATTAAATCAAACTGTATTGAATGAAAAAGACTTCCAGCAATATATGGAAAAAGAAATGACTCACTTCTTCAAGGAAAACAAAAAAGAAGATACCTCACTTCAAAATGTCTGGGATACAACAAAAGTGTACATGAGAGGATTTGCTATATCTTACATGGGGAAAAAGAATAAACAGAAAAGACAAATTAGGGAAAAATTGGAGGAAGAATATAAGACTCTTGAGAAAGAATTACAGAAAGACACACAAAACAAAAAGATAAAAAATTTAATGGAGTTGAACAAGCATAAAATGAACTTCATAGAAAATGAACAAGTGGCAATGAAAATAAAGGCAGCTAAACAAACCTTTTTTGAACATGCAAACAAACCAGGGAGATGGTTGACATATAAAATTAAAAAGGAGAAAGAGAAGAGATGGATTAAACAACTGGAAGATGCTGAGGGGACTTTACAACACCGGAATGAAGAAAAGAAAAAAAATAGCTTGGGAATATTATGAGAATTTATATAAGCAACAAGCAGTTTCAGATGATAGGATCAGGGCTTTTTTTCTCATAGAATGCTCAGAACGGAGTTCCGGCACCTTTTTTGGATGGAACCTTGTAGGGTAGGCAAGGTGGGTTGTATGACATGTGTGAGTTCCGGCACCTTTTTCTTTTACAAAAAAAGCACTGGATAGGATAAAACAATTCTTGGAAAAAACAGAGATACCTAAAGTACCAGAGAAATTTTAAAAGCTACTAGAAGGGAAAATAACAATGATGGAATTAACAGAAGCAATTAAAAAACAAAAGAATGGCAAACCACCAGGACCAGATGGGCTACCAGCGGAACTATATAGAACATTGCAGGAATTGTTAGGCAATGTAATGCTGGAACTCTGTAATAAATTCCTCTCTGAAGCTAAGATACCAGATTCGTGGTCGGAAGCACTTATTATCCTGATACCAAAGGAAGAAATGGAAATACAGAAAATAAAGAACTATAGACCTATTTCCTTACTAAATGTGGACAATAAAATATTCACATCAATCATGGCCGAAAGACTTAAAAAGTTCCTAAATGAATTTATACATTTGCATCAAAATGGGTTCCTGCCCAAAAGACAGATTAGAGACAGTATGTGAATTATACTAAACACATTAGAATACTATGAAACACATCCCAAAAAACAGATGGCATTGATATTTTTGGATGCGCAGAAAGCATTCGATAATGTGAATTGGCAATTCATGATAAGACAACTACAGATTATGGATTTGGGGGAGAAATTTATAAATATAATTAAAACAATCTACAATAAGCAAATAGCCAAAATAATGCTTAATGGAGATATGACTGAAAAGATTAATATTATGAAGGGAACAAGGCAGGGATGCCCTTTATCCCCATTATTGTTTGTATTGGCACTAGAGATACTAAATAGAACTATAAGACAGAAAAAGGATACTGTATAAAGGTATGAAAGTTAAGAGAGAAGAATATAAGCTACAAGCTTTCGCAGATGATCTAGTATTTATCTTGGAGGAGCCAGTAGAGACAGGACCTGTATTAATAGAACAAACAGAAAAATATGGTGAGGTAGCAGGTTTGAAGATTAATAAAGATAAAACAAAAATGTTAGTGAAAAATATTACTGAAAAACAAAACAAAAAAGAATTGATGGGAAAGTTAGAGATACAGATTGTAAAGAAGGTAAAATATCTGGGGATTCACCTGACAGCAAGATGTATAACAATTAAAGAAGATAACTATTATAAATTGAAAGATAAATCGAAGTAGATTTGGATAAATGGAAAAAGATACAACTATCATTAATGGGTAGGATTGCAATAATCAAAATGAATACATTACCACGATTGTTGTTTTTGTTTTCAACAATACCAATAAGATTGGAAAAGAAATATTTTGAAGGGCTAAATAAAATAATTTTGAAATATGTTTGGCAGGGGGAAAAGGCAAGGATTAATCTAAAAATGTTACAGGATGCAAGACTCAGAGATGGGTTTAGCTTACCTAATTGGGAATTATATTACCAGGCTGCAGCAATTTCATGGATGAGAGAATGGATTTTACTGAGGAATACTAGATTATTGACATTAGAGGGACATGACTTACAGTTGGGATGGCATGCGTTCATATGGTATGGGAAAAATAGAATACACAGCTATTTCCAGAGACATCGTATCAGAAATTCTTTATTGATGGTTTGGGAGAAAATAAAGAGGAAGCATTACTTGAGGATTCCAGATTGGCTCTCAACTATGGAAGCGTTAATACACCCCAATATGTTTAACATGGGAAACATTATAAGATATAAAGACCTACTGTACTAACAGACACGGGGAAGCTGAAAACCAAACAACAATTAAAGGAACAAGGAATAACGATGGATTGGTACATGAAAACGCAAATACAATCTAGATATGAAAAAGATGCTAAAATAGATGGTTTTAATTTGGGGAGAACAGAGTTAGATGAAATACAAGAACTGAAGAAAAATGGATTAAAAATGTATAGCTACTTACTATATAGGGAATTAGAGGAGGAGCAAGTTAAGGAGTCAATGATAAAATGGTCAAGAAATTTTGGATACACGATTGAATTAGATAGATGGCAGCAATTATGGGAAAGAAACTACAAACAGACAATGGCGACAGCGTATAAAGAAAATATGTACAAGATGTTCTACAGATGGCATATGTCTCCAGAAAGACTAGCTAAAATATTTAAGGGCAGATCTATGAAATGTTGGAAATGCCATCAAATACCAGGCTCTTTCTATCATATGTGGTGGACGTGTGCAGAAGCTAAAACCTATTGGAATATAATCAGATCACGGATAGAAAAGATGATACAACAACGTATAGAACTAAGACCAAAAATATTCCTGTTGGGTATTTTACCAGAGAAATATAGTAAAGAGAACACATATTTGATTACTCATATAAGAACTGCAGCTAGGATTGTGTTTGCACAAAACTGGAAGGCACTGAAAGCTCCTCCAGAAGAAGAGATGATCGGGAAAATAATGGAATGTGTGGAAATGAATAGATTAACAATGATAATTAAAGATAAGACAGAGTCAGAGTATTATGAAATTTGGGGAAAATTTTACGAGTGGGTGAAAAAGAGAATATGCTTAAAAGACGGCTAACACTAATTTAGATGGAAGAAAAATGAGGAGATAAGGAGGGAGACCCAGGTGACACAGTATTGCATAACGGGAGGTAGTATAAAAATTTATAGAAGTATATACCGAGAAGGTCAGATTTATAGAAATATTGACGTAATAGAAAATTAATGTTATCATATCTAATACAGATATTGTAAATCTAAGGAGAGGAGCTGCTTGGACATTACCCCTGAATTGTATCAGAAGAGGAATGGGAGGGAAGAAAGGAGAGGAGAGAGGGAAGAGAGTAGAGGAGGGGGAAGGAAGTAGGAAGGTTAGAGGAAAAGAGGAGGAGAAGTGGGGAGAAATGGGAGGGGAGTGGTGAGGGAAAGAGGAGAGGAGAGGAAGAAGAGGGAAGTAGGAAAGAAAGGAGAAAGAGAGAAAGAAAGTAGAGAAGAGGAAAGAGAGAGAAGGAGGGTGGATACAGTGAAAGGGGAAATGGATGAGCAGTACCCAAACTTACGTGTATGTATCTATGTATTGCGGTATATTTGTTGATTTGTTTGTGGAAGAAATGGAAAAATTAAAATGAATATAATAATAATAAAAAAGAATATAGTCCATCACTGAAAGTGAATAAAGGTAATTTATATATGTAACTCTTTAAAATCATATCTTGAGAAGACAAAATGAAAAACAACAGACACACATTTATGATAACAATAATTATTATGGGTATTCAGAAAAGTTTTGGAATAAAGTAGCTTAAAGATAAATAAACAATATCAACACTAACTAAAGCGTAGATTCATAAGCCAGCTCTTTAGAACTCTTGGAAAAAGACAAGGGTTTGTTTTTTACAATTTCATATTTATATGGGAGTTTTTCTCTTTTCCTCCCAACTCTCCATTCCAAATTGTTGGTCTTGCTATGGATATAAAAAGCATAGAGCATATACGCATGACACATAAAAAAGTTTACACTTAATCTAATGAAAAATTAATTCCACAGTTCAGTGGGATTTACTGCCAAGTAAGACAGTACTTCCTGGGGTAGAATGCATCATAGCTGGGTTCGGTAGGCAGAAAAGGCTGGAGCACACATTCTGAAGGATGCTGATTTTTAGGATCGTGACACAGAAGTTAATTAATGGTTTTAAAATTTTGTACCATGAAAGCCTGTGGGCAACCCCTAAGGCGTACCTTAATATTGTGTCAGAAATTATGCTTCTTCCTCAGGATCAGCCAAAACACCCTTTCCAATTCCGTTTTATGTGGTTCTATGATGGTATGGGAATGTGAACTGGCAGTGTGTCATCTATAAAAACTGATGTTGCAAATCACAGATGGACACAATTTTCAGCATTGGGTAAAAAAAAGGAATCAAGAAAGGGGGACAGCTTGCAATGCAACCAAGCAGATTTTGAATGGATTGGTTTAACTGGAGGCAAAGTAGTATATATATACAGGCTAAAAGCTAGAAGCACTGGGGGGGGAAGCATTCTTGTTTGAAAAATGCCTACACCAGTGGCGTAGCGTGGGGGGTGCAGGGGGGGCCGGCCGCACCGGGAGCAACATCGGGGGGGCGCGCTCGCACTGAGCTGCTCAGGGAGCCCCAAGGGCTACACAGAGTTGGCTTGGCTCCACTCTCGAGCTGCTCTTTCTTGCAAAGCGAAATGAGTCCGGCAGGTGAGATGGGCGGCCACATAAACTGAATAAAATAAATAGAAGCGGCCAACTCTCCGCCCAGGCTCAGGCCAACCGCAAGCGCCCCGCAGGCGCCCTGGCAGGTTTGGCCGAGCGAAGACGGACCCGCTGGCCGGCCGGCCTAGCTTCGTGCGCATGCGTAGCCTTATTTAGCGGGGCTCACATGCGAGCTTGAATGCAGCGGCTCTTGCAGGTCGGAGCCCCGCCCAGCCGCCCTCGAGAGGGACCCAGAAGTATCCCGCATGCGCGCGACTCTTCTTGGAAAGTCTACGCCGCTGCGGGGCGCGTCTTTTCAGCAGTGCCGTGACGTCACCGCCCGCCCGCCCCTCTATTTCCGCTTCCGGTTGCCTTGCCCCGGGTGCTGACAACCCACGCTACGCCACTGGCCTACACATAATCAGTGGGTTTTTATTAGTAAGGTTATTGTCAGAAAGCAGCACAAGCTGCCTGCTCTTTCCAATTAGCACTGCTGGATGAAGACAAAAAGTTGTTTTGCTTTGTTTTTGAAGAAATGGCACTATGCTGAACCTCTCTGACAAATTGCTCATGAGACAGTCCCTGGAAGGAAAATAATTTGCATGGGTCAGGAACAGGAAGCTGCAAAAACAGAATGCTGAAACAGCCCGCTTGCTTCCGAGGCATTCATCCTATTAGCTAGATATCCTGCAAGGTGTAAAGTAACATAGCTATTATTTATTTTTTAGAAAAAAGTGCTGATGCAACTTCAGTGGCAAATTGAATAAATCAAGGCCAAAGCATATTTTCAATATTCACATGAAAGGTCTTTATGTTTTTATTTGACATGGTTAATTGCTGCTTTTCTCAAAACTGTTCAAAGCAATTTAGCAAATAAAAGCAATTGAACAACATCTTCAGAAATATCCACTAGTTAAAAAAAATACCATCAACTTGGTATTTAAGGAAAACAAAAAAAATTATCTTTGTAATTGAATTTGGCAATAAAGAGCTTCTGCTCCTCAAAAACTATTCAACTAGAACTTCTGACTCAGCTACCATGGTCAACGGTGAGAGAGGCTGGGCACTGCAGTTAAGTAAGGCATTTGATGGACCACAGTTTTCCTATTCCAGACACAAACCACAGGAGAGGCACAAACTTTCAAGAAGTTTGGGTTCTGAAGCCTACTATTCTTCTTTTAATCATTGGTATCATACCTTAAATACTGTCCTCAGCTGCCAGATACACCAGATAATAAAAACCAGTCCTGAAGATAGAGACTAGGGCTAGAAGGCTAGAGACAAGAAAGGGCTTTTAAAGTATATTTAATTATGTCTAGTGGTAGACTGGTAAGTAGTACTGAACAAGCTCAGCCTACTGACAGAACTAAGAGGACAAGGCTTCCTTCTACTGTACTGTTGTCTTCAGATGCAATAATTCATCATAGAAGTCCCCCTTATCCAAGGGAAATAGCTGTGATCTATGAACAAAAAGAAGACTTTCTAGCAATGACTCCAACCAGGCTTTTGCAACATCTTGAATCTCATTTTTATCCTATTAAACAAAATTATGCGAGTAAGGTAGTCAAAGGAAACACTGTGCAGCACAGATTTGTCAATTCACTGAAAGCTACCACAGTCTGAGTTGGCTTCAGACCATTATTGTAGATGATCCTTAAATACTGTTGACCAAAAAAGCACAGATTTTTCTCACAGTCCTCCTCTTGACTTCATTATGATCTTTGAAATGATGGTTTGAAATGATGGGTTTTCTCTGGGAAATCTTATAACTCTGACAGCTTATTTCCTAAAATATTTCCACATATGTATTTACTACACAACACTTTTGCACAGCTTTTTCTGGAAGGCAAGGGAGTAAATAATGCAGAAATTTTCCTATGGCTTCTTTGCTCCTTCTTAGCTCCACCAAAACCAAAACTGAAGCAATTAAAAAAAATAGGTCAAGTGAGGGAGGGAGAGAGAACAGCCTCCCAGTGCCCTGTGAACTGTCCATGTGGGAGCTCTCTGAATAAAAATATATGATGCCATTTCTTCCCGCATGTAATTTGCTGCTTGTCCACCCAGGAACTATGACCTGCTTGCTCCTTATTCTATGCATGCTTTGCACCATTTAGTGACCAAGAAAGTTGCCTTTACTTTCCAAGCATTTTCCAATCTAAGAGAAAGTATTTTTGAGCTTTCTATTGTTGAAAAAAAAGCACCCTCGATAAAACTTTCCAAGACTGAAGAATGATTTTGCAAGGCCGAATTGAATTATTAATTTTGAATGTAGGGTTTTCTCAAGGCAACCACTGACACACTATAGTCACTCTCACACTCACCCGTATTTTGTTTATCGCTAGAAAAGCGAAAATCATTAAGGGAAAGAGAATCTATTACAAAGTGATCCCTTAGAATACAACCAAGCCATTGTTCCGGTTAAAACAAGGCTTGCTACTCATGAATCATTTCAAAGAATTCCAGTTTATCCATTCACCAGCCCATCTGTTTAATAGAGCAATTTTGTTTCATTATGAATGAAGCATTTGACAACTGCTCTGTAACTCATTAGTGAGTTGTCCATTTGCTGTTTGATTGTAGCTCAACAAAAATATCAAGCTAACTTACAAAGATGTAATTATGGTTACAACAAAAGGCTTTTTGAAAAGGGTGGTTTACCTCCAGTAGTCAGCCAACATGTCTAGAAATGTCCATTTGGTCTTAAGACAAAACTAGATTTCAGAGTTTTCCAGTTAGGCTTCAAAGTAAGCTTTCTTCCCAAGGTACAAGATCAAAAAGAAATCATTTTATTTGATAAATATATTCTGGTACATGAGAGATGTTTCCAAAAAAATCCAGTATATTGTGGAGAAAATACAACCGTGTAAGGTTATATGACAACCACTATACCTCTCCAACTGAAATAGCTTTCTTCAGATATAACATCCACAATTGTAGAGAAGTCAGCTTTATCTTAAGAAGAATCACTGAAGAATAGAACAGCTAAGGTTGATATAGGGAGGCAAAAGACCCTTTTGCATATTTTTAGCATATTCCAAGAACCATGACAAAAAGAGTGCTCAGCTTCAAGGGTTAATAAAGCAAGCTTTTTTATTTTCTGAATTCCTGAATCTGGTGGTTGGTTTCATAGGGAATCCATTTGGGAAATTCTGAAAAAGTTCTGCTAAATCAGGAGTAATCTTTTCTGTATGTTTAGAATAAAGCCACAACCAAGTTTGCTTTCATGGCACAAGATGTTCTAGTAATTGTCCCCTATGACCAGCTTTATCTTTCATTGTTTTACAAGGTCATGGGTCTCACCGTTTGCCTCCTCCCAGGAAGCAAAGTCCAAATCAATGTTTTCTATAGCAACTCAACCATAATATGCATGCACATGGAAAGTAATTATGTTGGGAAGACTCTGATCTAATGGCTTGAATATTCAGAACACAACCTCTTTTGCCGAGGCATTATTGCTTTTCCTATACATATGTGTGCAGAAGTGCTATAGCCCCAGGATTTGAAGCAGGTGGGTCAAAGTGCTATTTCTGAGATACAAATAATCAGTTCTCTTACTAAATCCTTCTGGGGCTATACCCTTAT
Source organism: Vipera ursinii (assembly GCF_947247035.1). Taxonomy (NCBI): domain Eukaryota; kingdom Metazoa; phylum Chordata; class Lepidosauria; order Squamata; family Viperidae; genus Vipera; species Vipera ursinii. The sequence goes on from NC_139512.1 coordinate 83,380,999, forward strand.
TCCTCATTTCAAGGTTAAGAGAGTTTTCTTTTAATGCAAATCAGGCACTGTGGCAAATTCTGAAGTATGGGGACACCTAGAAGAATAAAGTCTCTGTCATAAGCAGGTCTCAATTGCTTTATCTCTATTATCATTGAAAAGTCTTATGAGTGGATACCAAGGACTTTTAAATTAAATGTCAAATGCAATCTAGCATTGGAAACATAAAGGGGGGCTGCCCAAGGGGAAAAAGTTCCTGACTGTCGTATCTGGCTTGTCAAAAGTGGCATTTTCCTCATAATTATCCGTTTGCATAAATGAATCATGGTTTGGACAAGGATATGGCTGGAGAAGTTAAAACAATGCAAAGTGAAACTGACAAGCAGTTCTGAGGGTTTGCCTTCCTCTGTAAAGAAACTTGAAGATAATAACACAGCCACATCTTTAGAAGGATAATTGGGCAAGGTGACTTAGCTCTTCACAGTGCTAACAAAACAATGTGGCACTCTGCGGATTAAGGAGATGGAGAATGTGAAAAATTGCCCTTTTTTATACATGAATTCAAATGTTCAAAAAGGTGTTCTGTGTGTGGAGAGATCAAAATATTAATAACATAAAAACATTTATGCAGGTTTTACTTTCACTTCTGAAGTGAAGTAAGCCGCTTCCAAGATTGGCAGCTTAATCTGACAATTACAGCCCATCTTTTACACCCCCAAAAAACTTCTTTATTATACAGTGTGGGATGAGGAACTAAATCCAATTCGTTCACCAGATTCTTTTCCATCAATAGACTGCACTGAATCCCTAGCTGCTTTTCTCCTCCCTCATCTTCTACAGCAGGCTTCTAGATTCCATGTGCCAAAAGGAAAGTCTTCCATTGGCAGGAGCAACCAGCTAGGAGTAGCTTAATCATTAGCTCAGCTTCAAAAGCCTCATACTAGTCTTCATAAACACAGCACGGTCTTCATTCATCCTTTACCTGACTTAAAAACAAATGATATATGAGGTAGGTGAAGGAGAGTATACACTTGGAGCATTGTAAACACCTGCAGGTTTGAGAAATATATTTCATTTAAAAGCAGCCCAAGGTTCCCCATTCCTACCATAATATTTAATACTACATAATGTGAGACTTGCAAAAATGATTTAACATAACACTTCGGTTCAGAAACAATAAATGCAGATACCGTTTTAAAGGATACATCAATTTAAGTTGGACATATTCTGTTCCTTGTGGATTACTATGGGGTCATATTCAGTGTCATTATGCAGATAATAGAATAGCATCCATCAGTTCAGCAGATTCTTCCTCTTCCCTCTATCATATCCCAAATCTGTTCTACAGGTTTGAAGGACTATTCAGGATACATTTGGGAACAGCTGTTCCCTTGATCAAGACCAGTTAGTATGTATTTTCATTCAAGATTCTCCAAGCCACAGAAGTTTTAATTAAAGAACCAAAAATCTATTTCAGACATGGCATCTATTAAAGACGCATTTCAGATGCAGTTGCTGGAATCCATCCAAGTCCAATATACCAAAAGGCAGCTAGCATTTTATTAGAGGAAACCATAAATCTTCACCAACCCTTTGTGCAATTATAATGCTAAAGATAGCTACAAAGCTTGTGGGACTTCAGCATTTGGATTAATCAGATCTTACTGTATATAACACAAGTGGGAAAACTGCAACAGGAACAAAAACACCAGAGGATTTTCAGAGCCAGATTATAAAAGTCAAACATAGAACAGCAGACACTGAAACAGTTTGTTTCTGTCTAAACTGCTCTTCCAAGACAATTAACACTTGCCAGAAAAGATTTGTCAAGCTTAAAACAGTGTATTACAAAAAGAACATTGTAACTATCAGAATTCAGCTACGTGGTATATCGCTAAAATCTATCATAGCTGAGGTCTTAAGATTATAATAATATTTACGTAAATGATATAAATTATATTTTTTTAAAGTGAACACCGGAGCTATTTACACAGCACACAAGCTTTTAAATCATAATCAGAATGTCTTTAATAATCAGTTAGACTGTAATGTGAAGCATAGAAATTCTGCCACATTTTCCCTATCGGTTGTCATTCAATTTAGATGAAAGAGGGTTTGATTTAAATATTTCAAAGGAGAAGGGAATTTTGGACAAACGGCAAGGGAGCAGTTTGTTGGTCTTGCACTTTTTAAATTTATGGGATGTGCATGTGAATATTCTCTTTGTTATGTATTGTGTTAAGCACTGTTAAAGTGAAATTAACTTAACTCCAACTGCTAGTGAAGCTAAAATGAAACTAACCTTTAGATCAGACATGTCAAACTCATGACGTCACCTGACGTCGCAAGATGTATCAGGACTGTTTTGCCATTGCCAGCAATGGGGTAGGTGCAGCTTCCGGATGACGCGTCCAGCCCGCGGGCCAGCAGTTTGACACCCCTGCTTTAGATGACCCTGACAGTCAACTAAAGGCCTGGATTTTCAAGTATTGTGATTGGTTAAGGCCCTGTGGGCTCTGAGTATAAATTACAGACAATTGCCTGCAATTCTCTAGTTCTAGTTTGAGTCAATAAATGATGTTGTAACTACTGTATGCTGGTCTGTTCCTTGCCTACTGAAGCCCACTACACAATACTCTTTTTGTGCAAATTTCTTTCCAGGAACAGCTATGTATTCTTTAACTCTATCAAGCTTCCCCGGTTTGACATGCTACTTCACACACAAACAATAATCTCTGGGGGGAAAAAATATTTACCTACCATTATTATTGCTCAGGGTATTAGTGGGTTTTCTTTCTTTATTTGTCCTAACGTTTATCAATAAGAAGTGATCATAAATTATTTGCATTTTTCTTCTCTTCTTCTAAATACCAAAACAGTCTTAGGACCCTAAAAGTTCAAAATGAGGAAATGTGTTATAGGTGGTAAGAACATAGATATGTTCATTTTGCTGCCAGAGAAATCTGGATAGCAAGACTGGATTCCAATAGGACAGACACTTTCCTTATGCTATTTGGTTCCTAGAACACTTAAAACAGTGAAATAATAGATATTTATGGCCACTCGCAGGACCCCACAGTCACATGATTGTGTTTTATGATATTTTGCTGAAAACCAGCATTTACTTCCAGTTTTTGTAAATCTGGCCATAGTAAACCTTTGCTTCACTTAATGACTACAGTATGTCATTCACTTAACAACTATGGTGGTCACTTAATGACTGTGGCAGTAGCTTTATGACCACAGCAAAAAAAAAGGATGCAAAATCAAGTCAGTCATGTAGGTCACCTGATTTACAATTGTCATGACTTAAACCACAACAGGCAGAGTCCACTACAGTCATAACCAGTATCTGCAAGAAATATCATTTGCTTGCAAGAACTAGTGGGACCACAACATAGAAAAAGTAATAGAAAATGAAATATTAAACACTTGGGGGGAAAACAGTAGCAACGTACTGAAATGTAATACTGTTCTCAGTATGACAACACTGGACAGAAAATGAGTGTGGAAGGACCCAAAATGTATTATTATTGTAATATTATAGTAATATTAATGTCAGAGTAATTTTAATGCAACGTCCTGTATATTTTCTTATCAATTACAATTAAAATATACCTTCATTAAGAGGGGACTTTATTAAGATTAGTCACTAAGATGGATATAATGAACATAAATAATAACAGTGTAAATTATTTTCTGTATTTGGTGAAGAAGCCATTGCTTTTGATGTGTGCATTTCCGAATATACCTGAAGGAAACAGTAAAGCAATATCCCATCCATTTGGTCATTTTATTGGACACATTAAAAATGTAGTTCAGGAATTATAATCTCTGTGTTGATAACACTAGAAAGCATTTCTGAAGAGAAACCCCAAACTGTAACTTTTGCAAAAGAGGAATGAAAACATAGGAACATTGGACTAGCAGTAAAATTTGTTCACCGGACAAGAATCAAAGATGGAAGAATCTGTCATTTTAAAACTGAAGGCTACCCAGAACCTTTTCATGGGTTTATATAATTTTTCTCTCTTGAGGCATTTCTATATTAGATATTTATAAAAATTGTTATAGAGGTTTTATTGATTTTTTTCTTTGCAGTAAATTATGTTCTTAAAATACAGTTCATTATTTCTGGTATGTCCTGTTTAGCAAAAAGCTTTGTGATAGATATTTAAGGGCAAATATATTTGTGCATTTTTCCCCTGCTGTAACAATTGTACTATCTTGCTAGTTAATATTCTATAAATATCTCCCACCTTAATAAAGTGAATTCATTAACAGAAGTATGGATGTCAAAGATTAACTGCCTTGCTTTTTACTGATGAAAAAAAAACACTTTAATCAGTTGGCAGGCCTAATACAAGCAGCACATACAGTAAATTGTATTTATTAATTATATACAGATGCTCAGCGTAATTCAATTGTATATGACTCATAAATCTTTTACCACAGTCCATGATATTGTATTATATAGTTGCCATTCTCTTGACCTCAGTGACAGTATTTCTCAACCTGACTTTACTGAGCCAAAAGCCCATTTCATAATACTGAGGGAAGGCAGTTTACAAGAAACTGCACAACTCAGCTACTGTTCTAGCACTCATAAAACAAAAACGGCTTCTTTTCAAGAGCACTTGGAGACTAGAACAGAAGCTACAAAATAGTTTGAAAATATACATTTTGGACCAGTAGGCTAAGGAAAGAATTTTCTTTCTACACAATTCCTGCAAAATTCAGTGAGATGTTTTTGTGAATGGAAAAGTGTACACTGATGTTGTGAATGAACTCACTCTTTAGGAAATATTGATGCAGAATTGCAACTAAAAAAGGCATGAACTGCACAAAAATATGTGGGTATCCTCCATACAATTCCATTCCATGGAAAAGAACTCAAAAAAATAATAATAAGTTGTTGAGAGCAAAGTTAGTTAAAGGCAAAAGATAAAAGAAAAGAAAATCTAATTATATCTAGTTCATTCACTATGCCTCTCCATATCTTTCTGTCTCTTATTTCTATCATATCCATACATCAATTAATACACTATTTACATACATCAATTCATACACTATTTGGAAATCTAACCATCTCTCTTTTTTGAAATCTAATCAATTCTATCCAACCATTATTTTCTAGCCTTCTCTTTCCTCTCTATTTATTCATTCTTCCATCTGAAGTTTGGGCCTTGTTCATTCTCTCTATGTCAGGGGTGCCAAGATGCATTATGAAGAGGCCGCACTCACCCCAGCTCCGGCAATGCGAAAAAAGTCACAATATGTCACGACACGTCACATGATGCAGCAAGTTTGACATCAGTGATCAAACTATCCCAAAACACTTTTTTCATAATGGTCACTCAGTTTTGTAAATTCAGACCACATTCATTCAGCAACCATTCACTTTTGATTCTAACTCTTCTGTTTCTATATTTCACATATACAAATTTAAAAAAAATCTAGGCAGAATAAAGGTTAGTTCTCAGACTGATGAAGATGCAGGAGACTATTGGATAAACAACTGTCTTCAAGGTCCTGGGTTATTGGTGAAGAGACCTGCCATTTCACCAGTTCAAAGAAAGGCTGCTCAAAGTTTTTTAAAAAGTGTCTACTGTAAGGTCCATTAAAATACTGTATATTGATTTTAAATAAGAAATAGTTTAGTAGACAGAATTCTTTTAACATCATCCTTTTCTTCTCAAGAAACCTCACACAACAGACTCTATGGAAATTGTGATTGGCAAATGTTTTTCAGGCAAATGCCAAAGATAGCCTGCAATAAAGCTGGACAATAATGAAGATCAGGTTCAGCAGATGTACATGTACACCATATGTCCTACAATATGTAGGACAGAAAACTTCTATCCTCAAAATATAACATGGGGTTGGGCTTTAAATTAGTATTTATTAAGGAGGCAGATAAGCTTTACTATCTGGTTCTCGAGCCTTTTTCTACAAAATATACACTTATCATTTTTCTTCTAGAAAAAGGAAAAAATAAATTTGATTTTCAAGCTATATGAGATACATTTGAAATTTTAGGCATTTCAATTAAAAAAAAGTTGAAGACTAATAAATAATTCCTGATGTTTGCAATATTTACAATTAATTCTAATCAGTAAATTGCATCTGTAATGTAATTTTGCCAATATGCAGTATATTAAAATCAACACCATGATCCACAAAACTCAACCTATGCAATGAATCCAGATATCATAGATTATCATAAATCATCCAGTTTTGATTGCCAAGATGTAAAAAAGATGTTGAGACTTTAGAAAGAGTGCAGAAAAGAGCAAAAAAGATGATTAGGGGACTTGAGACTAAAACATATAAAGAACAGTTGCTGAAATTGGGTATGCGTAGTTTAATGAAAAGAAGGACTAGAGTTGGCATGATAGCAGTGTTTCAATATCCCAGGGGTTGCCACAAAGAAGAAGGAGTCAAACTATTCTCCAAAGAAGGACAAGAAGCAGTAGATGGAGACTAATCAAGGAGAGAAGCAACCTAGAACTAAGGAGAAATCTCCTGACTGTTAAAACAATTAATCAGTGGAACAACTTGCCTCCAGAAGTTGTGAACACTGGAAGTTTTAAAGAAGAGATTGGACAACCATTTGTCTGAAGTGGTGTGGGATTGCCTGCCTGAGCAGGGGATTGGACTAGAAGGCTTCCAAGGTCCCTTCCAACTCTGTTATTCTGTTAAACTAATTTCATTAATTTAGTTTAATAATTCCTTACTTTTACTGAACTGTATTTACTCAAGTGAATAATTATTCTGATAACTCTTTTCTTCTCCCTGCTTATCTGCCTTACTGATAATTATTTAGCACTAAAAAGAATTTTAATGAGAAGCAAACATACATGCAATGTACATATAAGAACAGGTAATATACATGAAATCCAATTATGTCCATTTGGATCAATATACAATTCATAATGCATTGATGTACATCTCTAGTGCTCAAGTACAAAGCTCATATGTTCCACTTCTTAACAGCAGGAGGGAACAATGGTTGTCGAGTCTAGACCATATGTAATATATAAGTGACAAGTTGGAGGCTGCATTTCAAAAAAGAAAAAGAAAAATTGAAAATGTTCAAAACTGGGTGAAATTTTGACAAAAGTTAGCTTAAATTTAAATTAATTAAAATAAATTAAAAATAAAATTATGCAGTGCTGTCATTACGATTACTTTCCATGTATTTAACATTTTTTAGCTTTCATCATATTAAATATTACAATTCAGTAATAATTTCTAAAGGAGGCTTCATGACGTGCATCAAAGAGCCTTGGTGGAGCAGTGGGCTAATGCCTCCTTAAGTAACACCAGCTGCCTGCAATTAGTGCAGGTTCGCATCCCACCAGGCTCAAGGTTGACTCAGCCTTCCATCCTTCCGAGGTAGGTAAAATGAGGACCCAGATTGTTGGGGGCAATTAAGCTGACTTTGTAATAATGCCGCTTGGGGGGTGTATAAAAGCCCTAATAAGCAGGCGTATACATAGAATGAAGGCTACTGCTAAGCTTGTAAGCCGCCCTGAGTCTTCGGAGAAGGGCGGGATATAAATGGAATTTAAAAAAAATTCTTACTATTTATTTTTTCATGAAATCAGATTTATCAAAACAAATATGATTCAGAAATGGTTCCTGAAATATACATCTGGATTAAAGATGGATTCCGTATCTGAAAAGGTATAATTACATGTTCATGAGTAGCCCTATATAACATACTCAGAACTTCATTGCTAGATACTGATGGGATAAACCAATAAGGTAAAAATTAAAAACACAGTGTTGTGTTGTGTTCAGGGGAAAAAATATTACGGTATATTGTTCTGAGCCATATTATTTAACTGGCAGACTTAATTAGATCATACCATAATGAGCACATAATTGTTTCCAAAACACTACATCTTTCTCAAGGATAGTAGAAAAGAAAAAAGACAGTGGGCATGTTTACTTAATTAACTCACTTTGAGGTCTGCACACTTACACTTTAGCCTTTCCACTATTTCCAGCATGGCCTCCTTCAGGCTCACACATTCCCTATTCTGAAAGACATAAAGAATAAAAGTCACACCATCAAGTTTAACAATGGAGGGAGGCAGTGGAGAAGGAGAAACTGACTTTCAGCACTTTTTATTAACCAAGTTGCTTTGAACCCCTGAATACATTTGCTCTTTCTTTGGGGACCAGGGTTAAGCAAGCAGTAAGTAAAAGGAAAAAGAAAAGATGAATCTGCCCAGATGGAATGAAAATCAAATGGAACTCTGTAGGTCAAATTATTCACTGCCTTTGTCATATGCCCCAGTTTCAAGCAGGCTTAACTTTCGCTAGACACTCCACATTCTTCATCTCCCATTGAAGCCAAGAATTCAATTGCTCACAAGGGGTAACACAACCCACTTCATTATCATGGTTTTGCTGAGAATACACAAGGGCAATGGTGACCTGGCTCAAAGCTTCATTTATTTTCTATTATTGGTATTAGCTGCCCGATAATTTATTCCTGGATGTTGGTGGTTTCATTTGTAAGACAGTGTGGGGGGAAGAACTAATTTAGAAAGTAATCAAAAGTTCCCACTTCAAGAAAGATGCAGAGTGCCAGGCACTTGTGGAATTTGCTTCTTTGGCTTGAGCTGCCTTTTCCCCAAAGGTAAATTGCAGCTTATTTTTAGTAGGATGAAAAGCACCTAACAAGTTAACAAATATCTGTACACAGCATGCTTGAAAAAGTACTCTTCTAATTGTCTTGCTATCACTCCACAGCTTTGTCAATATGATTTCTGACTGAGCAAAGAGGCATTCTATCTCTTATATTCAGAACCAGTCAAAAGAAACAATATTTAAGACTTCTCACAATTCATCCTGAAAAGTTGTATGAACTATAAGAACCACAGCAGATCATTTTTGTGAACTGCTATGCTGCCACTGAAGCTGTTTTCATTAAGTCTGAAAAATTCTCAAAGGCAATAATCCAGCACTTCCATTCTCACAGATGGCTGGGTTTCTTCATGAGGCAGAATTTAAATACTGCCATGCTGGCCAGTGGTCAACAAAAAATGTTTGAAAGTTATTTTTTCAAATAAAACAAATAAAGCCTCATAAAACATGAGCCTGACTTCTCACAACTGCATCTAGCAATTTTTTTCTAGCAATTGTAAGAAGTGAATAATGTTGAGCCCGTGGGCCTGACATTCAGCGAGACGGGAGGAAGAGCCTTGTGTCAGCTCCTTTCCCTGCCTCCGATTTGACTGGGGTTCTGGAGGCGTCAGAGGGCGTCGCTGGGCGCTCGAGACATGGCGACACCTCCTGGAGGGGGCTAGAAAACTGTTTGAGGTGTGGACAGACCATAAAAACTTGGAGGTGCTACAAACGCCAAGATGTCTGTCCCCAAAACACATCAGATGGGCTCAATACTTTCGATGATTCCATTTTACTCTGAAATACGTGCCAGGGGGAAAGAACTTCCTGGCCGATGCCCTCTCATGACTGCCACAATATGAAAGTAAGAGGGAGGAGGTGGTACATGCGATTATGCCCCCTTACCAACAAGACATGGCAGGAGCAGTATCCCACATTGTTACGGGGGATCTGACACATGAGTTACAAAAAGAGCTCCAGGATGATACCTGGTTGAAAGACCATCTGAATGTTCTGACAAGACGGGATGGTCTGGCCTGGCATGGGGATAAAATCTACGTCCCACAAACAATGAGGCAAGGGGTACGTCATCGGTGTCATGACACCAAACAGGAGGGCCACTTCGGGTTCTTAAAAACTTTACACCTGGCATGACGGCAGTTTTGGTGGCCGCGAATGAAATTAGACATTGAGGACTATGTCCGAGGGTGCCACACCTGTGCCACCGCAAAACCCCATACGGGGAAGCCGTTAGGATTACTACAATCTGTAGCAGACCCCACCGGGCCCTGGCAGGATATCACAATGGATTTCATTGTCGAATTACCAGAGAGTAGAGGCTACAATGTGATCTGGACAGTAATCGATCTCTTCTCTAAACAGGCACACTTTGTGCCCTGTAAGGGACTGCCGTCTGCCAGGAGGTTAGCCTGGATGTTTATAACCCACATCTATCACCTACATGGAGTACGCCAAAGAATCATCTTGGACCGGGGGTACAGTTCACGGCTCGCTTCTGGCGTGAATTCGTTCAATTTATTGGATCATCCCAGGGTCTCAGTTCAGCATACCATCCGAGCACCAATGGAGCAGCAGAGTGAACGAATGCCATGGTAGAGTGGTATCTGAGATGTTATATGTCGTATCAACAGTCCAACTGGGTGGACCTGTTGGCGTTCAGAGAGGTGGCACATAACAAGATCAACATGGCATTTATCATTTATCAACAGACAAAACCCAGCATTCTGAAGCACGGATGACCAGGCACTGGGACTGATGCAAACCAGGGGCTCAAATGTAGCATCTGCACTAAACACAGGGACCATCTTTGTAGTGCTTGCTGAGCCGGTCGACGAGTTCGGAATATGGAACCTCTCTGATCGGCACGGGGCTGAATAGCCCGACAGCAGCATCGTATTAGTCGACGGGTGGAAGGGCGCTGACGTCACCAGTCTAATACAGTTCCTCGAAGCGAACATCTGAAATTCACGAGAGGTGAATTGTGGGCCGTTATCTGAGACTATGACGTCTGGAAGGCCATGGGTGGCGAAAACTTTTCTAAGTGCTTGAATAGTGGAGTATGTTGTTATTTTATTTAGGGGTATCACCTCGAGCCATTTAGAAAAACTATCTACAATTATTAAGAAATTCTGCCCACGAATTGGTCCCGCAAAATCTAGGTGGATACGGGACCATGGGTTTTTTGTTGTTTCCCATTTATGGACTGGGGCATGGGGTGGTTCGCTTCTCGTTAATTGACACGTATAGCATCCTCCCACGTGTTGTTCTATGTCCTTATCAATTCCTGGCCACCATACATAACTTCTAGCAAGTAGCTTCATTTTCACCATCCCCGGGTGCCCTTCGTGCAGGGTTTTTAACGTTTGCTGTATGTTTGTGTGTGGTATCACCACTCTATTTCCCCATAGTAGGCAGCCTAAATGGGAGGTTAGTTCTAGCTGTTTTGAAAAAAAGGGGCGGAACGTTTCCTCTGGGCATTTGTGTGGCCATCCTGTTGTGACCCATTGCAGGACCCTGCTGAGTGTTTTATCTTTTGCGGAGTTGTCAGCAATGATTTTTGCTGTCAGGGGAAATTCTGGTAATTCGTTGATAGCTGATACGTTGCCGGCGGGGGCTGGATCTGGGTCGTGGCGTTGTATAGGGAGCCTGCTTAGACAGTCTGCATGTCCTAGTTCCCTGCCTGGCTTGTGTACTAATTTGTAGGAGTATGCTGATAAAAAGGTTGACCAGCGTAGGATTCTCGGGGATAATATTTGTGGGGTTGTTTTGTCCCAGGTAAAAATGCATAATAGGGGTTTGTGATCTGTGAATATAGTGAAGGGTCTGCCATACAGATAGTCGTGGAATTTTTTAACCCCGGCGACGATGGCTAAAGCTTCCCTATCAATTTGAGCGTAATTTCTTTCTGTTTTAGTTAGGGTCCGGGAATAAAATGCGATGGGTCTTTGAGTGTCGTCCTGGTCCAGGTGGCTCAAGACGGCACCTATTCCGTATGGGGACGCATCGCACGCGATGCAGATAGGGGCGTCCTCTTGGAATAGGGTGATGGTGGAGCTTTTACAAATAATGGTCTTTAGTGACTGAAAACTATCCTCGTGCACCTTTGCCCAGGTCCAGGGGCTTCCCTTGTCTAATAACCTATGCAGGGGCTCTGCAATAGTAGCTTTGTGGGGGAGGAAGGCGTGATAAAAATTTAATAGTCCTAAAAACGCCTGTAGTTCCTGTTTGTTTTTGGGGCTGGGGGCTGCTTGAATGGCTTTCAGTTTGTCGTTTGTGGGGTGGATGCCCTGGGCATCAATTTTGTACCCCAGGAATTCCGTAGAGGGAACTCCTATAGAGCACTTTTCTCTTTTTAGTTTAAATCCGGCAGTTCTGAATCGCTCTAGGACAGCTGACAGCCTGTCAGCTAGAATGGCTTCTGTTTCTCCGGCGATGAGTACATCGTCAAAGTAAGGGGAGACCCCGGGAATTCCTTTTAATGTTTTTTCCATAATGCTTTGGAATATGCCAGGGGCGGTCGAGATACCAAATTGCAGTCTTGTCACTTTAAATGCTTCGCGGTGCGTGACAATTGTCTGGGCGACCGCGGTGTCATCGGTCACAGGCAACTGCAAATACGCCTGCGTGAGGTCTAATTTCGCAAAAATGGCGCCGGAGCGAATAGAAGCTAGGACGTCCCGTACTGCTGGAATGGGGTAAGAGTGGGCATTGAGCGCTAAGTTTAGGGTCCCCTTATAGTCTGCGCATATTCTGATTTGACCATTAGGTTTTACTGGTGTTACGATGGGGGTTTCCCAACTGCCCCCATCAGTAGGTTCTAGCACTCCCAGCTTGACAAGGCGTTCCAGTTCGTCCTCAATTTTTTGTTTGAGGGCGAAGGGAACCCTCCTGGCCCTAATTTTGATAGGTTGTATGGCGGGGTTTAAGTTAAGAGCAATGGGAGGGCCTGTATATTTGCCTAAGGAACCGTCGAAAACGTCTGCGTATTTTCTGCAGACGGCCTCGAGGTTTGACGTTTGTACTGCATTGACGCCGGTAATGGCGATTCCTAAGGGGCTGAACCAGTTTAACCCTATTAGATTAGTGCGATCCCCTTGGGTGACTATTACTTCTAGAGGTCCCTTGAACTTTTTGTACTCTACCCAGACCCTAGCCTTGCCCTTGAGTTGGATTGGTGTTTTCTGGTAGTCTGCTAACTGGACCTGTGGGTTTTCTAACGGTATTGTTTTTTTACTGCGCCTGCAGATTTCCCTAAACGTTTTTAACGAAATTAGGGTTACCGCTGAACCTGAGTCCACCTCCATGTCACAAAAAACTCCCTGTAGCTTAGTTTTAATTTTTACCTTAGGGCTCAAGTTGTGCACCTCACCTACTGTTTCCACTAATACCTCTGGGGGCTTTCCCTTACTGGCTCGGTGGGTGATCGTACCTGGGGGAATCGCCTCCACTTCATGCAGGTTGTCACGGGGACGGCCTCTGCAGACGGGTTTAATGTGGCCGGTCTTGCCACAATTATGGCATTTAGCGCTCCGGAACCGGCAATTTGCCCGGGCATGGTTGCCCCCACAGCTGGCGCAGGAGTTTCGTTGTTCTCTTAGAGCTGAGGTGAAGTTTCTTGGATTGGGATGCTCATTGTTGTCACTTCGCCTATATTGCCTTCTCTCCATTCGTCGTTGTATCGCGTCGGTGTCTGTCAGGTCTATGGACTCTTCGTCACTGAAAGATGCTTCGTCCTGATGGACGCTGCCTTGAGGTTCTATTGCTGTCCGGTTGAGGGTCTTCTTGTGGTTATCTTCGTACGCCAAGATCTCTCGGGAGACCTGGGCGAGTGTCATCTCCGGCTTCGACGTGATTTTTTTCTTGAGGCGTTCGTCTCTCAGGCCGATGACCACTTGGTCCCGGATCCGGTCTTCTAAGTCTGGGAAGTTGCAGCTCCGTGCAGCGTGCCGGACTCCCGCGATGAAGTCGTTTGCGGCTTCATCCGGCCGCTGCCTTCGCTGGGCGAACTGTACCCGCCAGTACAGTTCTGAGCGGGCCGGCATGTAGTGCTTGCTGAGCCGGTCGACGAGTTCGGAATATGGAACCTCTCTGATCGGCACGGGGCTGAATAGCCCGACAGCAGCATCGTAGACGGGTGGACCGCTGATGTATAAAAGTGCTGCTGCTTTGGCTCTGTCGTCTGTAATCTTGCTGACGAGGAGGAACCCCTCGACCTGCCCCAGATGCGACTCCCATCGCTCGGGGTGGTGAGTGTCGAATTCCCTCACTCGTCCGAAATTTGCCATGCTGTCTGGGCTCGGTGGTCCGCTTCGCTGTGGAAGTTAAAACTTCCAGTGACTAGCTCTGCCGGCCGAGGACTCTTCCTGGCCGTGACTTCAGCTCTGGAAGCGGATCCCACCTTCGTCGCCAGTGAAGTGGCTGGAACAGACCACTCAAGACAGCTGGCAACGTTAACAGATTTATTAGAACAGAGCGAACAATAACAGGAGCCTTTCGGCTTTTTATAGTCTGGCGCCGGTCGTCTGGTCCAATCGCCGGCCAGTCTTTTTCCCGCTTTGCTTCTGCTCCAATCAGCTCCGCGCAATGTCTGACAGTTCGGTTCCTCGTGCAGGCGGCATGTGTTGCTTTGACAGCTGAAAGCTGTCAACTAGTGCGCCTGCGTAAGTCGGGAGTTTTGACAGCTGTCAAAACTCCCTCGTGTTCGGCTGTCAAACACTTTACCTCATGTTCGGCTGTCAAACGTTTTCCCTTATGTTGCGAACCGATTGTGTTAACACATTAAATGAACTATATACATATAATACAATCTTCCTCAAGAGCAGCCCACCTCTCCCTATGTGCTTCACTATCATGATGTCCTAGCCTGCGCTCTCCTCCCTCATAGAACCTATCACCCCCGTTGCTTGCTGTCTGTCCCCCAGAGAAAAAGGTCCCATTACACAAGAAAACAATTTAGTGGAATAGCCAGCAGACCCGGGTACCTGTATAATTCTGACCAGCTGTCAACACCAGACCAGTTTCACTCTCCACCCCATTTTCCATACACTCACCTTTCCAACAGCCAACCTCCCACCTGCACCCGGATAGATGGAAAGACCAGGTGTTACCTGCTGTCTTGAAATCCAGGAGGAAAGGGAAAGGGGACAATTTTCATTTTGCCATTGCTACCTGGAAGTAATTGTCAATGTAAGTATATTATCAACTAGTCAACATTGTGTGCTATTGTAGATTAACATTTGGGGGGGGGGGGTGTTTGCAAATAGAGGACAGTTTTCTCTAAATAATATGTACAACTGGTTCTTAGACAGTTTCTTGAACTGGTGTCTCATTGCCAAAGTCTAACATCACTGAGATTCGTAACTAGTTGCATATGGTGCTTGGAAAGATGCTCTGATTCCATTTTCAAGTCCTGTGGAAGGCAGCCCATATCCTATAATTTTTGTATCAGACACACCTCTTCACAGATTGCAAAAACGAAAAACAGGACATAGATTGTATTATATCATTTCAGATTTCAGGCAAATATCTTTAACATCACTTTGTATAAAAAGTACATGGACAACCAGAAAATACAAAGCTGCAAAGAAAACCACTATTTCCTTTTTTTTTACAGAATCATCTTTGTGAATGCTGAAAACCATCAGCCCAAGTTCCTGCCATTCTGAAGTGGAAACTAATTAAAACTGTAAAGCAGGCAAGTTAGTTTTTTAAAAGATCCCTAAACTTCTTTAAAAAAAACAAAACAAAACCTAGCTCCCATGATCTGGTTTCACCTACAATGCAGTCCACAATCTTTTTTTTTTAATGAGGATCTTTGCACAAAAATGTTCCCCTGCCCATAAAATACATAACTACAATATAGATTTTAAAATTCAATTTCTCATTTGGAATATATCACTTCCGTATATATTAAGCTGGGACGTTTAGTCCAGGACAAGAAATTTTAAGTTTGCTAGAAACTGCACATGGCATGAGATCAAGAGAGGGAGAAACAAGGGCTACAGCAATTCAACCACTAAACAGTAAATCATACAGCCCAGTTTTTAGAAACCTGTTAACAGGTATAAGATGAAGACCATCAAATACTATTGTCAATCTCGCATATAAACCTAACCTTAGGTTGGGATTAAGACTGGGAAATCCTAGGTTCAAGTCCACCTTCAGGCATGCAAACTCCCTTGTTGACCTGCAGCCAATAACTCACTCAAAGCCCAACCCACTTCATGGGACTGGTGTGAAAAACCAGGAGGAGATATTTCAATATAAGCCATCTTGAGCTTCTACAGCAGGGGTCTTCAAACTTGGCCCTTTTATGACTTGTGGACTTCAACTCCCAGAATTCCTCAGCCAGCCATGCTGGCTGAGGAATTCTGGGTGTTGAAGTCCACAAGTCATAAAAGGGCCAAGTTTGAAGACCCCTGTTCTACAGGAAACTGGGATATAAGTCAATATAAGTCAATGTCTGATCATTGGTAATATCAATGCCATGGATTTTCTATAATTAAACAAACAACAGCCTAACAGAACCATTCATTACATCCTAAGAAAAAATAGAAACATGAATAAATAACCTCTAGCCTGAACACTGCCTTCAATTATCTTTGTAGCAATCCACCAATGCCAACATCCCAAACTTCAGACTGGGAAGCTGAGAACTATGCAATTTATTTGATAAGCATAGCATATACAGATAACCAATACAGGGAGGCACATTTATGAACTTAGCCAAGACCAGCTAGAGCGAAGTTAGGACAAGAAAAAGGACATGCTCTGCACTATCAGCTTCATTTAAATTATAACCTTTTTGTTGAAGACATACTTCCATCCAGCTGAAATACACTGGGAAAAGTCACGTATCATCTGCCAGGGAGAAGAAAGCATAATGAAATGTCAATGGACAGCGAAGGTGAGAAATGTAAGCCTTCTCATCCACTGAGTTAAAAGAGAAAGTGAGTTTGCTTCCATTTAATACAGAGAAGGGCATATGGGAGGGAAGAATCTTAAGCAGTTACTACTCTTCTGCCATAGTAAAATGCTGCAAGTTAATAAAAGCTCTCTATTCATACTAAACCAGCTTCTATAAATTCCTTACTGAAAATGTCAAGCCTGTGGGACTTGCATCATTTCCACAGACATTTTGTCAGCTAAGAACTAATAGTCTTGCTAAAATGCCTGTTATAGTTGTGCAGACTGCTGTGTTCATCTAGGAACTACCCTCCTACAAGCTATCTATGCTTGAAAGAAGACCCAAAATTAGACTTTTCAACGCACTTTGATTTACTGGAGATGTATTAAAAAGAAAGCAGAGATTGCTTCTCTTCCCTCCATGCTGCCTGACAGCTGATAAGAAAATAGAGACAATTCCAAAAAGAGAATGGAAGATCTGGAAAGCTTTGAAACATTACATATTGAATCATGTGGAGTTAATACTATGCTACTTTTGCTCAATTAAAATTTATAAGTGTGGCAAATTGTGATTTGTAGGCTGAAGTAAACTCTTTATCAAAATGTATATATACCTCACTTCCACCAAATGCAGTCACAATATATTTTTAGAAAAACTCATAATTTGAATGGTAAACATATTATTCTTCCTCAGTAGTGTACAGATTCAGCTGTGTTCTAAGCAGGCACATAAATATGGATACGTGCATATCGCAAAGTGATGTTTTGTGCCACTGATCACAAAATTCTTTACCTGTGAAATCTGTCTGATGCATAATGCTTACTCAATGTTGAATTCAAACTGTGAGTAGGTCAGATTATGTTCAGCTCCTAAGTAGTTTATATGGCTCCTGACAATACAGAAGATTGCTCAATTACTGTCTTTGAAAAAATGCCAACCTTAACATAAGATTATTGCAGCATTGTAAACTAATCTATAAAAGTCATTTATCCACAATTTTATTTGTCTGTCTATCCATATGGACTTGAGGCATGTTGTGGCCAGAAAGTAAAAAAAAACCAATCAAATTATAAAACAATTACTTAAGAAAGCTTCTTGCTGAATATTTTCTAACTTTTCTTTCCCAAAGGTTATTTAAAAGTTCAATTGAAATCAATGTAGGTCCAAATAAACATAACCAGAGTAACCCTATTCAGATGGTTTATTGATCATCTGAGGACTCCTATAGCATGCTCATGCCTGCCATATTTAAACTCTTTCCATTAAGAAGCACACTTTATGTTCTCACTATAATTTATTTGTAGTGAATTGGAGGAGCCGTAAAGTTGCAATTCACTACAATATCTATCACTAATAGAGCCTGTTCCATCTTTATCTGTTATCCCCATTATCTGTTCCTTTAATTATTTTCATTATGGGTTTCATTTTGACTCTTATTTGAAGAAGACAGAAGGGATGTGTAAGCTATTTATCATATAGTTAAATATAATATGTTATTACCTATCAGCACTAACAAACCAATAATTTGATGGATACACGTTCTGCAACTCTTGGGAAATTGAATTATATATCAATAGAAGTAAGTTTCACCCAACAATAAATAGCAATGATTTGCCATCTTAAGGATAGCCCTTATCAACACAAGTAAAACTTTTATATCGACTGCCAATCTATAGTTTTCAAGGATCTTGTAATGTAATCTTCTATGTCACATACAAACTTATGGAACCTACAGGATCAGAAATATTCATCATTAACAAATTAATCTGCTTTATTGTGGAGAAGTAAAAAATATGGTTCTGTTTACTGGCCATAGCACTGTTCTTTTCTTCATCATCTTTCTAACTAAAATCAATGTAGTATATAAAAAAAGTACCTAACAGGTCATGGTTAAGAGGCACTACCAAATTTTAAAATATAACACCATAGTGGAACTCCTGATCAATTATTCAATTGGACAGTAATGCTTTGAACAGTATACGACAATGTTCCAGATACGGTGTTCCATCCATTGATGTCTGGGAGAATTTCAAATCACATCTGGATAGTACCAGGTTAGGGTTAGGATTATATTGAAAAATTCAGAGAATTTTCTTTCATGAAAAAAACTAATAAGCAAGCTAATAGACATACAGGTTATCACATTTACTTTGTTTTATGAATGTCAAAATAGAAAAAGAAATTGTTTGAATCTAAGATTAGAATAGTACTTTCCAAACATTTTCCTTCATTACCCAAACTTCCTTATCAGCAAGTCTTATCAAATTTCCAGGACTGGTCTTAAGTTCATTCCTTCAGCATTATCATAACTTCGAATGGTCACTGAACAAATGGTCATTAATTCAAGGACTACCTATATTATAAAAACAATATTATTGAATGATCTTTATGTCTTTTCAGCAAATTACCATTGGTAATTTCATCCATTTTCATCTTAATAGGAATTCTTTGGGACACTTTCAAATATATTTTAGCACATGTGACAGTCTTTAAGTCAATGTAAGTATCCCTGTTGTGTTGAATAAATAGACTTGCATACCATTACCCAAAGAAAAACCACTTTCATCCAATTTTGAGTAATTTAGCCAGGTTTGGGAAGTACTGGATTAGAATAAACAGACTCACCTATGTTAATTCAATGCTATGTGCTAGCTTTTTAATTCTGTGTACTACGTAATTCTGGCAAAGTCCATGGATCTATTTTGCAGTAATTAAAATTCAAAGTAATTAAAGGTGAATCCTTTAATAGATGTAGTAGATGACTCTCACAATTCCCTTTTCTGGTTTTGCAAAGAAAAAGAAAGCACTGCAATTGTAAAACTTCCTTAGTGGTGAGAAGCTCATTTTCTCAATGAAGGGATTTTTGATGGCTAACCTAGCATTACAGCAAAGATATATCTTTTAGCCCACCATCTACTAAGAGCACTTACCCATGATGTAACTCAACCTAATTTTCCAAGTTGGTACAAATGATCGGTTAGCCTGTGGTTCATCAGAATGCAATCTGTTAATTTATGGATATAATATTGTGTCTAAAAACATGTATTACTTCTTGACTGGTCATTGACTAATAGCTCAGACAATACAGAGTGTCTTTTGTTAACCAAGATCATAAGCAACCAGATAATATTCCTGGCACCCTTTTATATTTCCATATCTAATGCCAGGACTCCTTTGACTAGCAAAGCAAGAGAAAGGCATGACATCCAGAATGCCAATTCACAAGAGATTGGCAAATGTCTATGGAGATTCCCAGTCATTCAGGTCACAGTTGTCCCAGAGATGTTTTTGAAAAGGCAACTGGACTTCCTTGTTTCACTTCTCATCCAAGAAACTTCTTCAGTTCTTACTGAAAGGTGGAGAATGATAGGATTGATTTGTGCTTTAGATTGTAAGCCACCCTGAGTCTTCGGAGAAGGGCGGGATATAAATGGGATTAAAGGGGAAAAAAGAAAAGAATGGAAGGATTTATATTTTTTGCAGTCTTCTGGTTGTTAGCCTCATCCACTCTCAGAAAGCTAACGACAGACCAACCGACCTCCAGAGTGCTAGTGACCAGATGACTGCAAAGCAGGGCTTTTTTTCTCATAGAACGCTCAGAATGGAGTTCCGGCACCTTTTTTGGATGGAACCTTGTAGGGTAGGCAAGGCAGGTTGTATGACGTGTGAGTTCTGGCACCTTTTTCTTTTACAAAAAAAGCACTGGTTCCGGCACCTTTTTCTTTTACCAAAAAAAAGCACTGCTGCAAAGAATATCAATCTTTCCATTCCCCACTCTTCAGAAGCTTCTTGGATGAGAAGCGGAATGTCTTCAAGAAAAAGTCGAGTCGCCTTTTTGAAAAAGCACCTTTGGGACGAAAGATTGGCCAGTTGTCCACGATGAACACATGGTAAGCCTAGTTAGCAAAGGGATGAGCTCCAACAGGCGGTCAGCCTGATGAGTGGTGGGAGATCCTGGATCGTAAAGTCCTAGCTAGCAGATGCCCTTTTCGGGGCTTGTTTGAAATTACGCGAAGAAGCCAAGTGGCCCAGCCCCCCAGCCCCCCCCCTTCCCTGCCTTTTGCAAGCGATCCAGCTTGCGGCGCCTGCTCCAGAGCCTTTTCCTGGGCTGCTTCGTAGACGCCCTTCAGTGGGATGAGCTGGTGCCGCCGGTGCGGACCTGTCACAAATTATTTCCTCACGCTTTCCCGCAGTTCAAGCAGAGGAGGCCTTGGCTGCGCTTTTGCACTTTCCCCGGCACCTGCTTGCCATGCCCTTCCGCCTCCCTTCCCTGACCTGGCGAAGAGAGAGCCGTCATCCGTTCGGCGTCGGACAACGGTGTTTTTCGGCGGGAAGTTGGCGAAAGGCGCAACTCTAGCAGAGCCAAGCGACGTCCTGAGCTTCGTCGGGCTGGCAGGCGTCGCAGGTGCCATCTAGGAGCGCTTCTTCCCCGTCCTCCCTGCCCGCAGTAGGTCCCAGCAGCCGGATACCAGACAAGGCCCAGCGGACCCTCGCTTGCCCTTCCTCCCAGCTTCGGCCTCTTGGAAAAGAACCGAGGCTGCTTGCGGTAGCTATTGCTACACAGGCGTGCAATTGATGGAGAAGGGGAGTGTGACTTTAAAAACGGTCTTCATTCCCAGGCCGAGCTAGTAAAGCGCGTGCACGCGGGTGTCAATCGTTTGAAGAGGGAGCGCCTGACATCCGCCCATTCGAGGCGGTTCAAAGGGATTTTTCTCATACGGGATTCATTAAGATCGCTTAAAAAACAAAAAGACGACAAGAAAATGAAAGAGCTCTCACCACTCGTGGTGAGAGAAATGAAATATGCTCTCACTTCTATCAGGGCCTTATTGAAGAGCCAGGCTTGTTCAAAATTATTCGTTGGAAGAATAGCTGGTAATAATCAGCTAAAGTTCTTTGAAGTCAATATGACGTTTGCTTTTTCTCTCGGCATCGCACAAAGGGGATTTTTTTTTAAACGGACGTTAACTGCTTCTCCTTGGCTACAACATATGTTGAAAACCAGGGTTTGTCATTTTTGAATGCAGACTTTTTTCAATCTGAAGTTGCAGCGCTTTTCTAACTAAAGACCCCAAAGTGTTTGTTTTTTTTAAAAAAACAACAACAACGGTTTAAACAGATGGCAATTGGAGGACAAAGAAAATATAGGATTAATAATGATCTGTAAGCTCACTATTCAGGCTGATGTCACTATTCCTTTCCTGCCTCTTATTTTGGCTTCCACTCCCTCTTGTGAAATGCAATACACACTCTTGAAAAGGAGAGGAGGCAAACAATGATGAGGAGACCAAGGGTATCCAACCTTGGCAACTTGTAAGATTTGTCTACCTCCCAGAATTCTGGGAGTTGAAATCCATAAGTTTTAAAAGTTGCCAAGATTGGACAATCCTGCGATAGCCCATCCTGCAGCTTGCTTGCTTATTTATTTAGAAGATTTGCATGCCCACCCATCTTACAGCTCACAGCAATAAACTACACAACCATAAAATCTTAAAAACCTGAAGCCTCAGTCATCCACAGGCTCCTATCACTCTAGTCCAGGGCCTGGATAAAGAACCGGGTCTTGATGGCTTTCCAAAAACCTAAAAGGATTTCATGGAACCGAGCTAGAGTATGCCTACCCTGCTGGATCTGATGAGATGGGCAAATACCCTCAGGGAGGGGTGATCCTGCAAATAACCTGCTCTGGTACCATGTCAGGCTTTAAAACTGATAATCAGCACCTTGAAATGCACCTCTGCTCTACCTAGTTTGGCTTTCCCAAAGCCTCTGGAAGTGAAAAGGTCTTCAAATTAGGAATGGGTTAAATTAATTAGCACCACACTGGCAGACCCGTTCTTCCAAGGGTAGATATCTATCCATAGAGATATAAGAGGGAGGGGAAGATATGGCTGTCTTGACATCATGATGCCAATATTGT
Organism: Vipera ursinii; assembly: GCF_947247035.1. Taxonomy (NCBI): domain Eukaryota; kingdom Metazoa; phylum Chordata; class Lepidosauria; order Squamata; family Viperidae; genus Vipera; species Vipera ursinii. Next base: position 83,403,465 of record NC_139512.1, read on the forward strand.
AACTTATCTATTTGCATCTTCATAGACTACCTCTGTGAAGATCTTACCTGGAAAGTTAATACAACCCAGGAGGCCAGAAAGGCCCAACAGAGACGCCACTTCCTCAGGGTCTTGCAGAAGAACAGGGTAGAACAACGGCTAATAACCTTCTTTTACCCGTCTACTATAGAGAGTGTCCTCTCACACTGTATTGCGGTTTGGTATGCTGGCTTGACAGCCGCGGATAGGAAGATATTACAGAGGGTGGTGAGCACAGCACAAGACATTGTGGGCTGTCCCCTGACACCACTGGATGACATCGCCAGGGCTTGCTGCCTTGGAAGAGTGAGGAAAATTCTCAGGGATGACTCACACCCTGGTTGGTATCTCTTTACCCTCCTACCATCGGGTGGGAGATATAGGAGTATAGCCAGCCGTACCAACAGGCTGAAGAACAGCTTTTATCCATGGGCTGTTAGGTTCTTGAACGGGAAATAATTTTATAAACTTTATGTATGATTGACTTGAGAGGCCGGTGTGTTGTGTGCAATTAGCTCACATGGTGTAATAAGACGGAGGGTTTGTTGTCACTGTGAGTTGGGGGTGGGGGCACGAAAGGAGGCTCAGCCAATCTCAATGTATACATGGTTGTACTTTGACAATAAAAGTTCATTCATTAGACATCAGGACAGGAGTATGTAAGGGCAGGATTTGCATCAGGATTTGCAAGGCATGTGTAATTATTTTAAATCAAACAACCAAGGTTCCCTGCAAGCTCCTATGATTTCTGAAGGTTCCCTAGCAAAAATATATCTAAGGTTCTCTGCCATCAGTCAAGTGAAACTCCTAACACAACCTGTCTGCTGAATTCATAGTTATCCTACCAATGGCCTCTTCCCTCACCTACCCCTAGGAAAACAAAAGGGAATGTGTTTTAGGTTTTTCTGTCCATAGCTCACAAATACAGATCCTTAACAAACTTTAAGCCAATCTTGAAACACAAGAGGTAGCTGTGTTCTGTAGTAGTCTAGTTTGTAGAGATGGCTTTAATGAGAAAGTTAATTGCAAAGTCAATTAAGCCAAATCTCTAAATTAACCTTGGTCAACCTTTTTATCCCGAGCTATTTTTGAAATAACTCAGGGGATGCCTGTGTAAAAACTGCCAAAAATACAAAAACCTCACATGTGATTTGTGAATTTTTGACACAATCACCCTTTTACAGCATTTACAATAACACCAAAGCACGGTTGGCTGGCAGCCAAGTTGTGATAACGTAAATAGTTCCACGATTGGAACCATTAGCATTGCACAGTGCTCAAGGATCAAAAATATTTTTTCCTCTCCTGATCTCTTGCAGTACCCTAGGATTCAAAGGAACCCCATATAAGAAATGTAGTTCTAGATTATATTAAAAAAAATAATGATTAGAAAAAAGGAAAATATATAATTAGACACACCAAAGGGGATATTAGGGGAGAAACGGCATCAGGAATGTTGTAGACAGACTGTCCCATAATTGTGTGACTACCTAGGTCCTATAAAGTTGGCTATCTGAAATTGACCAACTGCTGGGCAATCATATTTCTAACTTCACGGACAATTAACAAAAATCCAGTTTGACATGCTTCACTATTTTCAGGAAAAAGAAAATGTGAGAGTTCTGCATATATTCCAATGATATTTCAGGGTTCTGCAAGTAGGGAAATGAAGAAATATTATCTACTCCTCCTTCAGGAATGAGAAAACTCTGCTCTCTTTTGCTTTACCTGGTTGGAATCAGACTACCTGGAGAGAAAGTGATTTAAAAAATAGGAAGTTGGGTAGGTGACATTCACAGTACTCAACAGAACTAAAACAAAACCCCAGCACAAATTTAAAAGGAAACAGGAATAGGAATAGTGATAATAAAAGCCAGCTTTTGACAAAAGAAACCAACTGTTACTCCCACAACACAGCTTCAACAATGTGATGTTGATAGATTGTAGTGAAGCATTCTAGATTTTATACAGCTTGAAGCTTTAGTAGAACCACAGGGGTTAAGGGAGGAATCTGCCTTTGTTATACTGTAGAAAGTACAAGTATAAGGTTGTTTAAATCATGCCCCAAGGATGAGACAAAAGCCAATGTCACCAGGCCAAAGGGAAAAGGTGGTGTTATAAAGATACTATGGTGCTGCTCTAAACTGCAAGTAGAGAAACAATCTCTCATAAAATTTACTTTTTTGTCATAAAGATAGTATTTATTTTATTTATTTGGAATATTTATGTGGTTCCCTACTCATTCACAGTGACTCTGGGTGGTTTATCTAACCAAGACTATGGGTGAACAACTATTAAGAGTACAACATGGTAGTTATAAGCATCATTTCAGTAAGCTGAATGTCTATATGAATGAATGAAGTATTTAAAAGGATTAGTCTATTAATTTTAATGATAAAAGCAAGATTATATGAACTGAAGGGGGTTGTATTTTGGGTTTTGTAAGCACCATTTAAAATTTTACCATCTTGTTCACTATTATTACTAACCAGGCAATTTGCAAAGTTCTGTTTCTGATTACACCACTGTGAAAAATCTTCATTTTGCCCTGGAGATAAAAGAATCATTGGTGCTCTTTGAGTTTGGTTGTTTGCTTTAATAACCTGCCGTCTTTGTAGGGAAGACTAGATTGGAAACACAGTCAGATGAGCTAATTCTACTTACTGTAAAATAGTATGGACAGAATTTTGCCTCTCTGTAAGTACATTTTTCCCTTGTCTCCTTTTCAGCATGATAAACCAGTGAGGGTTTCTTCTCAGCTTCTTGCCCCTCCCACTATCCGTAGTTTGACCATTCCCTTGACAAGTGTATCTTTGCCCATTTTCCCAAGGTATTCCTCCATACCGTTACATTACCCCATTACATAATATCATCAGTGTGATTAAGTGTGGGGGTTTGCTCCTTGTTTATATGTGGTAGCTTGCTCTGCCAGTTTTTGCGGTCACTATATTTACAAACCAAAAGAAACAATAAAAAGCTAAAAAGGAAATAAATAGACCAGAACGTGGTATGAAAGCCAGCTGTGTTACTTTGAGCCAGTCACTCTCAATCAGCACAACCCAGCTCACAGGATTGTTGTGGGGGGAAATAGGAGGAAGAAGGAGTATTGTGTATGTTTGCCACCTTGAGTTACTTCTAAAATAAATAAAACATTTGCAAGCAAACCATCTCAGAGAGCACCAAGAACCCACAGCTCAACCCTGAACTTATTCTCTTCTAGTGTGGGGAGAAATCACCCATGCAAATTTTACAAAGGCGCCAGTAGCATTCTAGACTTCAAGAGTGCACAGGAAGAACTTAAATGAGTCTGCAACTCATTAAAACAATCTTTCCTCCAAATTTTGTGGCTTACAATCCTGGAAAAACATTCTTCTGCTTTAGTAAATCACCGACAGGTCCTGTCTTCAGATTCTCATGTGTTCCTAAACACTTCTGAATCAAATCCAAGGCTTTGCAGAGCCTTAACATTCATGGCATGCCCGAGTTAAAGTTAAATTCTACTACTGTATTGGCATCAACAAAGCCAGCGGGAAGCCCAAAATAAGAATTAGGATGGCTATTTGGTTGCCAGGAAACTCTACACTAAGAGACTCTTTTAGAAGGGGAAAATCTAGCTGTAAAGAACAACTCAGAGGAGGAGTTGACAGTGAGGCTGTTGTTTTTGTCTCTCTTCCCTGCTCCATTTGATAAAGGCTTAATAAATAAAGTCTGTCACACAGACTGCCCATGCTGCTAGTAAACTGTAAAAATATAAGTGTAAAAAAATGCATGGATTTTTTACTATAACCTTGTTCATTTAGCCTCCTTCATTGACACCTTCCATTCTGTACTTACACACACCTCATATTTCATGGGCATGATTCTTGAGAAAAAGTTTATAAGATCATTCATCTCCTGGGTATTAACACTGGTCTCTGCAATTCCCAAGGAGTCCTCTGCTTAAAAACTGTAAAAGACAGATGTTTTTGTCTTTTTTTGCCTAAATGAAAAAAAATGTGTTGTCTGTATATTTTGAAGAGAAAAACAGTTTTCTTGGGATATGGTTGCCAGATGAAAATGCTAAAAAAAAGCAGAAGCGGGAGGCAAAACTGAGTGCAGCATTTGCTTCATGAAGCAACAATGTTCTCAAAGGCAGGAGGGCTACTATATTTTGCTAGAGCCATGGCACTCTAAAATAGAATAGTTTCAAAGAAGGTACACTTGCAAATATTTATGAGAAATGAACAGTATGTGATTCTTGAATGAAGCTACAATGTGTTTGGATTTTGTTTTCTGTCTCAAAACCCATTGGTCCAATCCAGCTAATTGTTTTTTCAGATTTACTTTTTAAAAATAAGAAGACTGATTTCACCTTCATATCATTCAGGAAAGTGTAAGGGAGGTGGAACAATATTATCTCTGAATTCTGAATTCTGTTTATCTTGCCCACTATCTCATGCTCAACTAAATAGAAAAAATAGGTTGTACACATAATGGCTCTGTATGTATAGGTAAAGGTAAAGGTTCCCCCGCACATGCGTGCTAGTCGTTTCCAACTCTAGGGGCCGGTGCTCATCTCCGTTTCAAAGCCGAAGAGCCAGCGCTTGTCCGAGGACGTCTCCGTGGTCATGTGGTCGGCATGACTAGACGCCAAAGGCGCACGGAACGCTGTTACCTTCCCACCGTAGTGGTCCCTATTTTTCTACTTGCATTTTTACGTGCTTTTGAACTGCTAGGTTGGCAGAAGCTGGGACGAGTAACAGGCGCTCACTCTGTTACGCAGCACTCGGGATTCGACCCGCCAAACTGCCGACCTTCTGATCAACAAGCTCAGCGTCCTAACCCACTGAGCATGTATATGCTTCAGGAAATCTAGTATGATAAGGATTCCTACCTTCAGTCTTTCTGTACTCTTTCTAAACTTTCATTTGCCGTATAGGAGTGATCTACGCTAAATGTTATCTTAGTAAGCATTCCTGTTCATAGTGACTTACTCTCAAGTAAGTATGAATAAAATAGTAGCTTATCTTGTTTTGAATCAGAGTTATTAAATGATGAGATCAATTTTTTGACAATCTATACAAGAGATTTTAACAATAAGCAGGTGACTCCCTTTGGTCTGTCTGGAAAAATAGAAAGGGGAGATGTTGAAGAATTTTATTTTTATTTATTTATTTTTTTGCATGCAAATAATCCAAAGTCCCTTTCTGGACACAACTTGACTGTTTTTTGTAGTCTCCTGCCATCTCATCCTCCCAGGAAAAAAATATATACCTATCTCAAATATGTTTATTCCTCAGATTTATATCATGCCTCTCATTCAGGAATTCACATAACTCCCTATTTTCCCTCAAAACAACCATTTTGTAAGAAAGAGTGACTGGACCAAAGAAACCCAGTGAACTGGCATGGCTGAAGGTGGACTATAATCTGGTCTCCCATTACTGGTCCAAGATCTTAGCTTCTAGGCCATTCATCTATTCAGTTGATCACCACCATTTCTACCTGTGAGAATCAAGGGTTGGAGATTACTGATTTTGCAAGCCTGGGGGAAATTGGGACTCTGATATTTTCCTCTAAACTTGGAGGGATCATTCAAACATTTGCATGCTCCGTGAGTCATAGATTAGTTTTGAAAGGAAATCCTATATATAGGTAGTCCTCAATTTACAATCACAATTTGGTAGAGCAGTGGGCTAATGCCTCCTTAAGTAACACCAGCTGCCTGCAATTAGTGCAGGTTCGCATCCCACCAGGCTCAAGGTTGACTCAGCCTTCCATCCTTCCGAGGTAGGTAAAATGAGGACCCAGATTGTTGGGAGCAATAAGCTGACTTTGTAATAATGCCGCTTGGGGTGTGTGTGAAAGCCCTAATAAGCAGGCATATACATAGAATGAAGGCTACTGCTAAGCTTGTAAGCCGCCCTGAGTCTTCGGAGAAGGGCGGGATATAAATGGAATTAAAATAAATAAAAAATAAATAAATTTCCATTGCTAAACAAGGTGATTGTTAAGTGAGTTGCACCCAATTTTATGATTTTTTTGCCACAGTTGTTAAGTGAATGATGTGGTCATTAAGCAAATCCAGCTTCCCTCATTGACTCTGCTTGTTGGAAGCTGTCTGGGAAGGTCACAAATGGCACTCACATGATCCTGGGACACTGTAACCATTGAAAACGCATGCCGCTTGCCAGGTGCATTCTGCATTCTGATCACGTCACCATGGGAATGCTCCAATGATCCTAAGTGCAAAGGTTGGTTACAAGTCACTTTTTCAGTGCCACTGTAACTTTGAATGGTCACTAAATGGATGGTTGTAAGTTGAGGAGTACTTATATACGTAACCCTACCTGAAATTCTGTTGAACGTTTACATTTCTTGGCTAAATGATGCCTCAGTCGGTCTTGGTTCAAATCATACCCATCTCTTCAAGCTAAAAGACCTCAAGTTGCACAGGTTCTGGTTCTCCAAAAAAATTCCATCCTTCAATTATTATGTGTATTTTGTTTACCTTGGGGAAAGGTGAAATAAGTTCCAGGTTTCATTTTTAGCATAATAGCCTGATGTCTGAAAGTCTCTTTCACTGAGTGCACTATGGAAAAATACAAAATTATCATTTACAAATCACAATGACTGGACTAGAATATGTTACACAAAGACTTATTTTCCCACTTCTCTAGAGCAGCAATTTTACCCATAACATCCCTGAGCCATTTTCCTGCTTCTGTGAAATTAATTTAGTTTCTTCTACAGAAAATATTTAGTAGGTTAAGTGAACCATTCCTTTTAAGTAAAGCCTGCTACAATTTCATGAGAGGAATCACAAAAACATTTTCATTCCCTGCCATAGTAATGAAAGGATTAAATTCAAAAAAAGAGAGCAATGGGGCTTGGCTTTTAATGTAGAGGCTGTAATGCAAGTAACTTTCATCTGATTTGCACAGTAAGGTTTTGTAACTAATTTCTTTTTGGTGAAAAGGCCTCCAACAACATCAAACTCGATTTCTTGCTGTTCCCATATTAACTGATAAGTGATATTATTAGAATTTACGGCAACAAAACGCAATGTACCCTTTCTGAAAAACATCTATTTAAAAATGTTATGAATAAAGAATAATAGTTTAGTCAATATTCCATGGCCATGGAAGAACATAGCAAGCTTAGCCTATTTGCAAAAAACCCCTAACGGTTTATTTTTTAAAAGTTTATAATGAATTAATGGATAGAGGGAAAAATAAAACAAACAGAGAGGATAATGAATTTTATCATTTATCTGTTTAATAAAATAACAGCAAATTAAATGCACTCTCAGAAAAAAAGCATTTTTAAAAAATCTGCAAACATTTTAATCTGCTACTTGACAATTATCACAGTATATTTAATTTTGTGAGCAGCATTGATTAGTCACATATCCTTATATATCCTCTTATGCACAGCACAAAAAGGCAAAGAATAAGAACCAAACTCTCTGTTTTTCTGTTTGAGATTAAACTGTTTTTTTCATTATCATGCCCTTAATTATTGCGGCAAATTGCTTTGTTGTCAATAATGAAATCTTTAAAACATTACATTAAAATAAGTCATCCATTATTTATAAGCTGCTATGGCTTATCCAATATAATTTCTCAGAAATTATTGTTTGCTCTTCCTTTTTTAAAAACATTTGCCCTTGTTACTAGGCAGAAACATTAAGTTAATGGTTGATATTTTTTTAAAAAAAGTATATTAATGAATAACTTAAAAGAAAAGGCCACAAAGGAGAAGAAAATGCATTGCTTTTTATTTTCAGGATGTTCCAATTATTAAATATAATGCCAGGTAGTGATTTTTCTGTGTCCATAATGCTCAACCAATATTCTGAGCATTGTTTTGTGTTAGACCAGACGTGTCAAACACAAGGCCTGGGGGCTGGATCTGGCCCACAAAGTGGTTTCATGCGGCCCGCGAAGCCATCCTGGAAACAGTGAGGGAACAGCCCCCACTGCCTTGGCCCTGGCCCAGAGACCCTCAGATCTGTCCCACTCCGGCCCGGGCCCCCATAGGCACCCTTGATGCCAATGATGTAGAGCTGGCCATGCCCACCCAGTAGGCCATACGCACTCTAGCCACGCCCACCCAGTAGGCCACGCCCACCCTGGCCATACCCACCCGCCCCCCCCTAGGGCAACCACAATGCTGATGCGGCCCTCAATGAAATTGAGTTTGACACCCCTGTGTTAGACAAACACAAAGCAATGTGCAAATCATCTGTAAATCTGCACTTTACTTTTACTTTTGCTTTATTTTCAATCCTCTGGTTTTGGCCTCTGAGAGCCAAAATAGGGTGAGATCATTGAATTTGGGAGGGCTGAGCTATTCAATCTTGTTTGTTCTCTGAGGAAGTGCAACATTTCTTTCTCTATTAATTATTATTATTTCAGGAGCATTTTCTGACAAACTCATAATCACTTGCCATGGGAAGAATCCTAACATACTGCATAGAATTCTAGAATATCCTCAGTCAAAGTGTAGTATTCAACCTGGTCAATGGTCCAAAACCAAAGGCTTAGTCTGCCTTGTTCGCTTAGTCAGTTCCACAAGCAGTGGCATCTGAACCAGTTCCATAACTGGACTTTAGTTTCATTTGAATAAGCTCAATGCGGTCATGCACCGGATCTCCGCTCCTTCCGGCGCGGGTTAAAGACCCATTTATTTGAACAAGCTGGCCTGGCCTGATGGGGAGTTAACTTAGGGTTTTAATATTTGTATATTTTTACTGTTTTACTTGGGCAATAATTTAATTTTTTCTTAACTTTTGTATTTTTGTATTTTTATTATATGCCCTGTTCACCGCCCTGAGTCCTTCGGGAGAAGGGCGGTATAAAAATTTAATAAACTATAAACTATAAACTATGCATCCTTTCCTCTATTTTATTTTGGTATGATTTTTATGCATTGTAAAGTAACAGTTAACATATACTAATACCTTGCTACAGCTTTTCTTTCGTTATAATTCCAAGGCTTTCTCTCTCACAGAAATGGAGATGCTGCTCTTTTTCAGAGAAAGCTAATTTGTTCAGATTTGCACTCTCCCCCTTTGGCTTTCTATTTTATCCAACCAAGCCCACAAATTGATTTTATTTCCTTTGATTTCTTATAAAGGTGCTGTGTGGAGATTTTCACCATCCTATAATAATTCTTTTTATGTTAACCTGTGGTCGGAATAGGACTACAGCTAGCATTTCTACCAGTAATATTCAAAAATAAGCATGCAACCTTTGGGAATCTATAATTGGAAATGAACCCGTTGCGATGCAAGCTTGCTTGGCTTGTCTTTTGTTCTTGTGAACCATTTCAGAGGCCTGCAGTGTGATTAAGCAAAAAATAATAATAATTCCATCCAAAGTTACTATTGGTAAAATGACAAAAGCACATTTATGGAATAATTTAACATTGACAGTGACATGTGGGGGGTTGTTGTTGTTAGTTGCGAAGTCGTGTCTGACCCATCGCAACCCTATGGACAACATTCCTCCAGGCTTTCCTGTCCTCTACCATCTTCTGGAGTCCATTTAAGCTCACGCCTACTGCTTCAGTAACTCCATCCAGCCACCTCATTCTCTGTCATCCCCTTCTTCTATTGCCCTCAATCTTTCCCAGCATTAGGCTCTTCTCCAGTGAGTCCTTCCTTCTCATTAGGTGGCCAAAGTATTTGAGTTTTAGCTTCAGGATCTGGCCTTCTAAAGAGCAGTCAGGTTGATCTCCTCTAGGACTGACCGGTTTGATCGCCTTGCAGTCCAAGGGACTCGCAGGAGTCTTCTCCAGCACCATAGTTCAAAGGCCTCAATTCTTTGGCGCTCAGCCTTTTTTATGGTCCAACTTTCACTGCCATACATTGCAACTGGGAAGACCATAGCCTTGACTATACGCACTTTTGTTGACAGGGTGATGTCTCTGCTTTTTAGTGTGCTGTCTAGATTTGCCATGGCTTTCCTCCCGAGGAGCAAGCGTCTTTTAATTTCTTGGCTACAGTCCCCATCTGCAGTGATCCTGGAGCCCAGGAAAATAAAATCTGTCACTACCTCCATTTCTTCCCCAGGGAAGAAATGTGGGGGGAAAGAATACTAAATACATAATTGTATGTTACGTGTGTATTATTTCCTACAACAATTCAGTTATAATTGTTAGTTATCCGAGTTCCTATAGCATCTGAATAACTTGGAAAACCTTTCTGGGTCAGAGGGCCTGGCCTCTTCAAGGGACTCTAGCATGAAGCCCATCAGTAGACCTTTTAGTCCTTTCTGCTTCCTAATACTTTGAAATATTTAATGCAGGAATTATGGGCCCTAAGCTTGCTTACCTCAACTGTCTACATCAGGTTCCAATAAGTCTGGACTGTCCCAGCCATGATCTATGTATGACAAATCTGAATTATAGAACTGGCAGCTAAGATTCCCTTCCACTGTTTTCATGTCGGCTTTATTTAAAAAGAAAGGTTCTCTTCATTATACAAACTTTTGCTAAGAGTTTTGTGACACTCATACATACAATTTGTAAGGAGAGATGGTGAAATAAGCCCACTGCTATAACCACCTTTTATCAGTCTCATTTTCTTTCTTTGTCGATTGAAGACTTCCAGACACAACTCATCTGTATATTATAATATTTATTGCAGATAAGAACACATGACAGTTGACTGCCCCTGAAGTACAATGTTCTTGACACATTCACATAAATAGACAGTAACCCTCTTCCTCCATCAGATTCAGATTAGTAGATAATGGCAGATCACTTGATATTTTGAGATAAGTTTACATTGTAGTCAGTGCTTTTTTTGTAAAAGAAAAAGGTGTTGGAACTCACACATGTCATACAACCTGTCTTGCCTACCCTACAAGGTTCCATCCAAAAAAGGTGCCGGAACTCCGTTCTGACCGTTCTATGACAAAAAAAGCCCTGATTGTAGTCATTTGTAGTATGGGAACTGTTGCTTGCTGAGTACCACCAGTTGTTACCATTAAAGCATTCCCTTCTTTATTTCCTTTCTCTCTTTCCCTTCTGAGTAAAGAAATATTAAGCATTTCAAATATACTTAGATATTATACCTTACATGAGATGCCTGTTTCTTATGCTAGTTAAAAAAGTAAAAGAGTCACAAATTAAAACAAGAAGAAAATTCTGCCCATCTGACTTGACTTTTTGAGTTTGTGAGAAATCTGTATGTGTTCCAAACTCTTATGGTCTACTTGGATTTGAGATCATATTAGCATTTTGAGGGAGATAGTACCAATCCTAAAAGGTGGTTTGACAACAAAATATTCATTTTTTTAAAAAAAAAATTCTTGCTGGTAGGACTTCCCAGGAGAGGTGAAGAAATTGCCCTCAAACTCTGGAAAGATATTATAGAAAAACAGATCCCAAAGTGAGATTTTGGCTGGCAGAATTAAACCCTCCAAGGCCTTTTTGTGTAAATGGCATCATCAGTTTATAGGGTACTTTAAAGTACTCATGATTTTCTACATTGAATATGCTGAAAGGCTAACTTAGAAAATGCTGATCTGTAACAGAAAGTCTCTAAAGAAAAAGACTATTAAAGAGTTGCTAGCTTTGGTTTCATGGGAAGATGCTTGGTATATTAATATTCTGTGTATTTTGGTGTCCATGCATTGTTCTTTTATGAGCAGTGGATTTCAACAAGATGAAAGATGCTGTACTTGTAATATGGGCTTCACTCTTAATGTTGTCATCCTAACTCGGAAACAATATTTCCATAAAGTTTGGAAAGTTGTGGCTTTATGGAGTTGCATCTGGAGAATCTTATATCTTTCTCTTTTCCCCATTCTTTTAAATAACAAGAGTTAATTTCTATTTATGGAGCTTGGAGTGGGGATGGGACTGTGAATACTATGATTTATTTATAACTCTCTTTAATATACTTTTTCCACAGGGGAAACTTGTTATTGTAGAAATAATGTTACATTAGTGTGATTTCTACAATCAAAATATAGATTATAATTTGGGGGGAATATCACAAAATAATTTCTTTGGGAGAAAATATTCATGCTAGTATAGAGTATTTATTTATTCTATATACAGTCCACATCCAATATTTAAAAGAAGATAGTATTACAACACATCAAATATAAAACAGTAGTATTAAATAAAGCTTATTCTGAAAAGCCTGAAGCTATTAATACTATAAGAGAGGAACCAGAGGATGTTTGCAAGCTTGGCTATTATTAAAAATTTAGCCACCTCATTGGTAATAGCTGAAATTATATTGCCTAGAAGAAAAATGATAATTTCTTGCTCAGAGGAACATTTAAGATTTCTAATTGGAGTTATGAGTTCTGTCCTCCATTTATTGTATAGAGGACACTCCAGCAATACATGTGAAACAGAATCAACACCTATGTTGAAACATATACAAGTGTGACTTTCATATGGGATACTACTATACCAGTTGCTACCCTTGTAGGTAACTCACAATTTTGGGTGTAGGTGAAGAGTTTCCTATGTGTAGTACGGAATATGTTATTAAAATGTTTGGGAATGGAGCAGGCTATGGTAGTTGCTGAGGCTGGTAGTTGCTGGAGATGGAAAACTTTGGTAAGTCCCAGATCTCCACTGAAATGTAACTATAGCTTTATGAAAGATGATACTAGCTAATGCTATAAAAGAAAAGCTGTAGTAAGCTAGATCAAGAGTGATTTGTCTTAGGTAAGATTTCAAATCTATCTAGTAAGATGAGATAGACCAAAATTTTTCCCCAAATTTGCTTCAACCAGTATCTGAGGTTTTAGATCTTTAAATAGGCCCCTAAAGAGATGCGACCTAATTCCAGCTGGATAAGGGAGAAATAAGGATCCTGGATTATAGTTTTGTTAAAAATTAGATTGGATAGCTTCTAATGTAGAAGCCCTTATAAATACATTACTTGGCACCTTTTAAAATTGATTCTAATACTTTAGCCTTGAATAATTGAGGGTAGGTGGTATACAGTTGCTATCATGTTGAGGTACATATTTAATAATTGTAAAGGATGTGTTTTGGGCTTTTCTAAGTTTGATGTAATGAGTAGAAGATTAAAAGCAGATCTCTAGATACTTAATGGCTGTGAGTTGTTCTATGAGTCTACTATTGATCTTCCATCTAACTGGGGATTTGAAATACTTTGTGGAGAATAATGAGACTTTTTTAGAGTAATTGATCTCAATGTGTTCCCCATGACAATAGAAAAATAATCCTTTATGGCCTTTATGCAGGACCACCTGAGTGATGACAAAAATAGTGTCAAAAATAGTGTCAATGAAAACAGGGTGACAGGCAAGAGGAGGAGAGTAAAACTGATTTAGCTAAGATTTCAAACATATCATTAATATATAAATTAAACAGTAATGGAGTTTTACATCTTTTTAGGATAAAGTTCAGTTAGTTTTTTTTTACAATTTACCTTAACTTAGATGGTGGTATCAGAATGAAATGATATTATCAACGTAGGAAGACACTGGTCAATTATTTTTGTGCCACCTTTAGACTAAGAGAGCAGCATAAAGGTTTCCGTTGGGAAAACGAGCATTTCTTGGCTAGATGGTATAATATTGTACAATGATCCATAGCTGAATGACTAGGTTTGAATTTTGCCTTCCCTAGTGCCAAGATGTTCTCAGAAAGAATCCAGTCAAGAAGTTTATAATTTAAAAATCTGGTTATATTCTGTGTGTGGGGGGGTGGGGGGGTGGGTGGGGGGGTGCGCGGGGGCACATGTATGTATGTATGTGTGTATGATAATTTCCTAATTATAGATAAAATTACAATTTGCTAATTATAGATAAATATCTATATAGTACATATGTATTGGTCAGCATAGCTGACTCAGGAATTCTGGGAGTTGAAGTGCATGAGTCATAAAAGAGCCGAGGTTGCCTAACCCCTGGTCTATTCTATATAGACCAATAGAATGATAGTTTGCAGGATTAAACTTGTTCTCTTTTTTGATTACGGGAAGACTATGAATTAAGCCACTGTTTCAGAATCTGGAAATATTTATTGATAGCACTGACAAGAGGAGTTGGCAGGTGGGATTGGATTTTAGGAAGACTGGTAAAACTGTGTCTTTGCCAGGAACTTTGCTGTTTTTCAATTGAAATATTTGTTTGTGAAAAGCATGAATAAAAATCTATCTACTATAGCAACTATGAGAACAATACAACTGCTGCCTCTGGTCCTATTCTGAATATATCCCATCCTTCCCCTAAGCCAGTGATGGCAAACCTTTTAGAGACCAAGTTCCCTCATGTGATCTTCACCAAGGTATAGTTTGGATAACAATAATTTAAAGATTCTTGGGATGGACAAATTCTCTGTATATTTAATGCGTCCAAAGGTGAAGATTCTTATATTTTGAAATCATATTATTCCATGCCTCAAATGACCTTCAGTGTCACATATAGGTAAAGGTAAAGGTTCCCCCCCACATGTATGCTAGTCATTTCCGACTCTAGGGGCCAGTGCTCATCTCCGTTTCAAAGCTGAAGAGCCAGAGCTTGTCCGAGGACGTCTCCGTGGTCGTGTGGCCGGCATGACTAGATGCCAAAGGCGCATGGAGCACTGTTACCTTCCCACCGTAGTGGTCCCTATTTTTCTACTTGCATTTTTACATGCTTTCGAACTGCTAGGTTGGCAGAAGCTGGGACGAGTAACAGGCACTCACTCTGCTATGCGGCACTCGGGATTCAACCCACCAAACTGCTGATCTTCTGATTGACAAGCTCAGCATCCTAACCCACAATCTTTAATGTCTGTGTGTGTGCGCACGTGCATGCATGGGAGTAGTAAAAACACTTGGAAAGATTCTCTTTCCCTCCCTCACTCTCCTTTACTGCGATGCAGTTTTCTTATACTCTAATAATTCTGAGGGGTGTGTGTCTCCCATCCAAATATTATCCATGTCTGTCCCTACTTACATTTCTGAAATCAGTTAATGTAAACTACATTTGTGTATTGTTTTTATATGTCGAATGAATAATACCTTTGTATCAATTCCTCAGCAGAATAATTAAACTGATTTTTGTTTGAGAACTATTTTTTTAATCCCATTTATATCCCGCCCTTCTCCAAAGACTCAGGGCAGCTTACAATTTAAAGCACAAATCAATGTGCTTAGCAATTTACTCTATAGCTGAGACATTTTTCTATTAATTTAATACAAGTAGAATGTAATCTACTAATATACTTCTACATATGAGATTTAAAATGTACACTTTAGTAGTAAATATATATAACCTTAAATGTTCTGTTTTAGCTCTATAATTTTTATTTGGTTGAATGAAGCCAGCCTTCATTAACATACCTGGGGATTCAATAAAACATCAACAAATTGCTCATTGGGTTTTCCAAATATTTGTCAAAATAATGCTTAATTAATTATAATAATTTCTAATATTGCCATAGTTTTTATTTATTTTATGTTACCTCAGTGAGCGTTGCTTTCCATTAGCAATATGTGCAGATTTTTAAAATTCTTGTTTAAATATTCACTTGTTCTTGCTGTCTTCAAAGCATTCAAACACTCATTTGATACATTCAAAGAACAAAGGAAAACCTTTCAGTCCAACTGAACTTTAGAGAACCAAATGCCTGTAAAAGGCAGCAGTATATGGTTAAAAGGATTCAGCACCAAACATATGATGCGTATGATATATGGTCCATTGGTATCTCTAGAAGGGGTCAGATGATCATTTTTAGGAAACTCCTTTGTAAGAATAGCAAAATGGTTAGAGAAGTAATATGAATCAACATTTGATCTTTTAGGATTCATTGCATTGCTTTGCCAGCATTTTGTACATTGTGTTCCTCTTTGCCCTTTCCTTTCTACAAATGAAAAACTATATAAGGTTTCCCCCATCATTTAGACTGGAAGCACAGACTTGAATGTTTTCATGGAATTGGTGTGTTGAATTAGGCCAGGGGTAGGCAACCTTGGCTCTTTTATGACTCATGGACTTCAACTCCCAGAATTCCTGAGCCATCATAGCTGGCTCAGGAATTCTGGGAGTTGAAGTCCATGAGTCATAAAAGAGCCAAGGTTGCCTACCCCTGAATTAGGCCTATTTACGTTTTTGAGAATTTTTAACTAAATTAAACAGTAATAGGGAATATATTGTAAAAGCTCTCCCCCGGGAATTCAATTTGACTTCAATTCAATTCTTCAGACTCTTTTTATTTTTAACACAGTATAAGAGAATTCTTACTGAACTTTTTTTCCTCACCAACATTGGAACAGATAGAAGATTCTGTTCTTTTGATCATCAGAGTCTCTTCTGAAAGTCTATCCACTATCTACTCCTTCAGGTTTTGTAGCCTAAAATATAAAATTGCTTTGTCTCATCAGCAGATCATTTTAGATGTGCTTTACCTGATCTCTGAGATATTTTCTACAGCTCATTGTTAGACTGGAGGAGGTTGTCTTTCTGCAGCTGCATTTGGATCCCACCATCTATTTTGTCAGACTCACTAGTCCCTCATTTTTCATGTCTGGAAAATATACTTTCCTTTAGCCTCAGGGATTGGCAATCCTTTTCTCTTGAAGGTCACATTTCCCCAAAAATAATTATTGGGGATTGCATGGTGGGCAGAGCTGAAGCAAGCACAGATGGGTTAGGACTACAGCCAGAAGTGGACTGAAACTTCCATTTTTTTCTGATATTCCCCCCCCCTCTCTCTCTCTCTCTCTCTCTCTCTCTCTCTCTCACACACACACACACACACACACACACACACACACACAATTATTCTTTGATACTTTCTTTCATTCCATATAGTGGTCTGCATATCCCTTTTACCTGTAATCTGAACTGACTTTTTACACAGTTTGAAATTAGGCTGAGGCTATAGTTGCTTTAGTTAAAGACCACAGCTTCAATAGTACTTTTGCATATTCCAGTACGGGTTTCTCTGCATATTTATTGAAAAAAAAAATAACCTAGTAAGATTAAATTAATTAAACTCATTATATTAAATAAAGCATCCCATATTTCAATCCTTTTGTAGTCCTATTTTATCTTACTGTATTAGTAAAAATAAAGAAAATAAAATGGTGCTAAATATATTTTACATTAATCTGCAGGCACTGCCAACAATACTATTCAGCACTTGGACTGTCCTCTGTTTGCTTAAGATAACTTGGTTGAAATTTGCCTCCGCATGAAGATCAATATGTTCATAGGAAGGAGGGTGCATCCATACACATTGTATATGCCATCTTACTCAGAAGAAAGGAGAAAAAAATACCAGATGTGACATGACTTCAGATTTTGGAAATGGAAGGAGGAAGAAAAGAACTTTCCTTGAGGTGGAGAGATGGCATACAGAATTCTTAATATAAAACTCTAAACAATATCAGTATAGAATACATTCAGTGCTCTGCTGAAGCATGAAAATACTGGCGGCTGTTTAGTATTTCATTAAGGATATCTTAACACAGCAATGCTGCTCTATGCATCACAAAACAGGCAAATAAGCTCCTGTTAATAAGAAGGGAGGACTAACAGTAAGTGGAACAAAATTCGAGGCTAGAGAATTCATACAATATGTTATACCTTCTGAGTATCTGATTGGTAAAGTATCTTACTTTAGGAATATCTATCAAAAATGAAGACTAATGGGACAAAAGTCTGCACCACAAGATAAGGAAAGCAATCAAATCCGTAGTAATTTTGCTGAAAAGTAATTTTCATTGCCTTATGGCAGGTGGCAAAAAAACATTAATACATTGCTTGTGTCACACCCTGTGTGTCAAGAGGAGGGAGCACTGGGTTCTCATGATCCACCAGACAAATTCCAGCACACAAACCATTTTGTGGACTTATAGTTTTGTTATTCATAACAGATTGCATGGTTCTCTTTCAACCATGCAATCGGTGTTTGCAGGTAGTCCTAAATTTAGGACTGTTCATTTATAAAAGTTCAAAGTTATGATGAACTTTTGGAACAGGTGATTTATGACCTGTACCTGCATGATCGCTGCAATCATGTGAAAACAGTTCAGGCACTGGGCAACCAGCTCACATTTGCAGATTTTTTTAATCTCACTTTGCAACCTTTTTGGCTGACTTCTGGCAAAAAATAAATGATAAAAACCACCCATTGTTTTTTGTTCAATAACATCCATTGATTTGTTCAATAACTGTGATTGATTTATGACCACTGGAAAAAAATTGTCATAGAATTGGGTCTAACTCCACTTGTGATTCCAATGACTTGCAACAGAAATTCCAGACCCAACTATGGTCATAAATTGAGGACTATAACTGTAGTTAAGCAGATACATTTTTGTTGTTGTTGTTGTTGTTGTTGTTAGCTGCAAAGTCATGTACGACCCATCATGACCCCATGGACAACGTTCCTCCAGACCATCCTGTCTTCTACCATTTTGTGGAGTCCATTTAGGCTCACGCCTACTGCTTCAGTGACTCCATCCAGCCACCTCATTCTCTGTTGTCACCTTCTTCTCTTGCCCTCAACCTTTCCCAGCATTAGGCTCTTCTCCAGTGAGTCCTTCCTTCTCTTTAGATGGCCAAAGTATTTGAGTTTCAAATTCAGGATCTGGCCTTCTAAAGAGCAGTCAGGGTTGATCTCTTCTAGGACTGACCGGTTTGATCGCCTTGCAGTCCAAGGGACTCGCAGGAGTCTTCTCCAGCACTATAGTTCAAAGGCCTCAATTCTTTGATGCTCAGCCTTTCTTATGGTCCAAATTTCACAGCCATACATTGCAACTGGGAAGACCATAGTCTTGACTATATGCAATTTTGTTGGCAGGGTAATGCACTCACCCATTTTTGCATTAAACTTTCCTTTCATCTCTCCAATTTTCTTGAAGAGATCTCTGGTCCTCCCTATTCTATTGTTTTCTTCTATTTCTTTGCACTGTTCATTTAAGAAGGCATTCTTATCTCTTCTAGCTATTCTCTGGAATTCTGCATTCAATTGGATGTATCTTTCTTTTTCTCCCTTGCCTTTCGCTTCCCT
Source organism: Vipera ursinii (assembly GCF_947247035.1). Taxonomy (NCBI): domain Eukaryota; kingdom Metazoa; phylum Chordata; class Lepidosauria; order Squamata; family Viperidae; genus Vipera; species Vipera ursinii. The sequence goes on from NC_139512.1 coordinate 83,422,470, forward strand.
CCTGTCCTCAGCTATTTGCAAAGCTTCCTCAGACAGCCATTTTGCTTTCTTGCATTTCTTTTTCTTTGGGATGGTTTTAGTTGCTACTTCTTGTACAAGGTTGCAAACCTCCGTCCATAGTTCTTCAGGCACTCTCTCTATCAGATCTAATTCCTTAAATCTATTTGTCACCTCTACTGTACATTCTTCAGGGATATGATTTAGTTCATACCTGAGTGGCCTAGTGCTTTTCCCTACTTTCTTCAGTTTAAGCCTAAATTTTGAAACGAGAACTCATGGTCTGAGCCACAGTCAGCTCCTGGTCTTGTTTTTACTGACTGTATAGAGCTTCTCCATCTTTGGCTGCAGAGCACATAATCAATCTGATTTCTGTGTTGACCGTCTGGTGATGTCCATGTGTAGAGCTGTCTCTTGGGTTGTTGGAAAAGAGTGTTTGCTATGACCATCATATTCTCTATCAGCCTGTTCCCTGCTTCATTTTGTACTCCAAGGCCAAACCTGCCTGTTATTCCGGTTATCTTTTGGCTTCCTACTTTAGCATTCCAATCCCCCATGATGATAAGGACATCATTTTTGGTGTTAGTTCTATAAGGTGCTGTACGGCTTCATAGAACCGGTCAATTTCATCCTCTTCAGCACCGGTGGTTGGGGCATAGACTTGGACTACTGTGATATTGAATGGTTTGCCTTGGATTCGAACGATCATTCTGTAATTTGGGGGATTGTATCCCAGTATTGCTTTTCCTACTCTTTTATTGACTATGAAGGCTACTCCATTTTTTTCAAGGGATTCTTGCCCGCAGTAGTATACCTGATGGTCATCTGAATTAAATTCACCCATTCCTGTCCATTTTAGTTCGCTGATTCCTAAGATGTCTTGTCATCTCTTGTTTGACCACGTCCAGCTTTCCTTGATTCATGGATCTTATATTCCAGGTTCCTATGGAGAAAAAATCTTTACAGCATCAGACTTTCCTTTCACCACCAGACACATCCACAGCTAAGCGTCCTTTCAGCTTTGGCCCAGTCGCTTCATTCTTTCTGGCGCTACTAGTACTAGCCCTCTGCTCTTCCCCAGTAGCATATTGGACACCTTCTGACCTGAGGGTCTCATCTTCCAGCATCATATCTTTTTTTCCCTTTGGTACTGTCCATGGGGTTTTCATGGCAAAGATACTGGAGTGGGTTGCCATTTCCTTCTCCAGTGGATCACGTTTTGTCAGTACTCTCTGCTATGACCTGTCCGTCTTGGGTGGCCTGCATGGCCTAGCTCATAGCTTCATTGAATTATGCAAGCCCCTTTGCCACAACAAGGCAGTAATCCATGAAGGGGAGATACAGTTTACTCACTCCCATTTGGCTTTGACATCAAAGTCAAGTTTGGCATACAGTAAAATGAATGAGATTATGCTATTACTTTAATTGTTTTTTATCATTCAATAATTAACCAGTTCTTTGCATATAAATGAAAGACTTCTGCTTTTGTCAGTGTGCCTAATTTAAACTTCTAGCTATGTGTGTACCAATTTCTGAATTCCCACTCCTTAAGGTTGACCAGAGTTATTAATTACAGTTAGCTGGCAATCTAGTTGGCCTGGAAGAAACACTTGTCTTCTTTCTTTTTGATCCTCTTCTCCCCCTGACCAACTGCATAGAATAGATATGATACCACAAAGTCTGATCCTCCATTAAGCCATATTATTTGGCATTGTTGAGAATTGTACCTTAGAATTACTTGTGTCTCAGAGGTGATGATTCTAAAAAAGTTACTCTGAAAATGCTCAGATGTCCACAAGTGAAATTTCCCTTGAAAAGTATCTGGAAGCTTCAATTGGTCCAAAATGTGCTGACCTACATGGCTTTGTACAAGACTAGATTGTCACCTGTCACCTCTCTTGTGGGAGCTGCATTCATTGCTGATTTGCAATTGTAATGTACTGGCCTTTTGCATGCTGTAAGTGTTTGCTTATGTTATACTGCTTGCTAATTGCTTATTTCAATGGCTAAGTGCTTAGTTCACGTGTATGCTTGTAACGGTTGCTGGGCTGGCTCAGACTGGATGTCTCCAGCCGGCTAAGTAGGTCTTTGGGTGGGAAACCACTGTTTTAAACCTATTGGTTGCCGCCTATCGGCCAATCGTATAAATAACTGAGCAACAGCTCCTATGTTGCTTCTGTTATGTTCTGACCTTCAGTAAAGCCTGTTGCTGTTTTGAACCTTCCGTCTCGCTCAATGCAATGATTTAAATCCCTCCATGACTTGGGGCCAGGTTATTTGAAGGACCATTTTTCCCCAGAAACATCTACCCAACTCACCAGGATGAACAGGGATGTTATGGGTCCTCTCATTCTTAGTGGGGCCAGCATAAAGAGCCTTCTCCATGGTAGCTCCCTCCCTGGGGAATCATCCCAGTGGAAATGTTTACCTCCAACTCTTTTGAAAGGTTCTGAAGATATGGTTCTGCCAATGGGCTTGGGGACCTCAGGGTGATATGGAGCCCATTAAGTGGTTCATTTGATTGTTGTGACCAGGGGGAGGGATTTATTGGGTTTTGTATTGTGGTTTTATTTCTGTGAGCCACCTAGGGTCACCATGAGTGAGTTGGGTAGCCATTTAGGTTTTCTTAAGAAAGAAAGAAAGAAAGAAAGAAGCAAGAAGAACATGTGTTTTAGGAATCAGAATGAAGTTCATGAGACTATTTTTTATGAAATAACTGAAAACTGGGCAAAGCTTCAAAAATAAAATTAGTCCTGCTTTCAAATTCTTTCATCATGTAATATTTTTAATGAGACAGTACAAGGAAAGTATTCTAAGACTGAGTTCCAAAGACCGAACAGTGTCTCTTTTGTTTCTCATCCTTTTTCCCACAGCCCTCCTACAGAGATATAACATGGCTTAAATATGGAATAAGTTGTTATTCCTCTCTGCACCAGCTCATGCTTAATGGTTAAGTTCAGATGAAATGACGCTTTGATAGGCTTTTATCAAAATCTCAAAGGCTGAAAATTGATTTATTTATGGAGCCACCTCCCTTCTTGTTCATTACTCTAGGTCTAGGACCTAAGATTTTTTTTTAAAAAAAAACAACTTTATTTTAACTACATTTAATTTGCCCCCAATCTGGTATTTTAATTTTCAAATAAGATACCCTTAGATTGGCTCTCCGACCTTTTATTACATATACATTTAAACCTTTGCTCTGAAGTTTATGTTAGAGTTTGCTACTATTCTCCACATTCCTAGATCGTATAATTTGACACTGATAAATCTCAGGAAAAAATGATTAACTGCAAAAGTAACTGCTGTATGCATGAATATTAGGTTAATCCACCAGTTGAGAGACTGTTTTAACATGTGAAAATCAAAGCTCAGTTGTATGCCTGAAAACTTACACTGTAACATCTGGAAGACCCATATTTAGAATTCCTGATATAAACCAATCTCACACGCTCCAGCTACAACTCCCAGCTTTTTTAGCCAGCTTGGAATTTAGCTTAGATACAGCTAATATATATAAAATACTAAACTGAGTAGATTAATAGACAAATGTTTGACAGCTTTCTGAGGTCACATGAGTATGGTATGATGAGAAATAAACCCCACTGACTTCGATGGCACTAAATAGATTTTTTTTATTTATTTAAAAAGTTTTACAATACATTTTGACTTTAATCCCCCCTCCCCCACCCCTATCCCTCTCCCCCACTCCCTCCTCCCCCCCCCGACTTCCCAGAGCTAAATACAGGGCATAAAATCAAAAAACAAACATAAACACCCCTATGTTATCAACAATAAACTATAAATTCTATCTCTCTCTAGCTCATATAAAATGAGTACAAACAATATTAATATTACAAATAAAGTAGAAAAGAAAAAGAGGAAAACAGAAAAAGATCTTTACTCAAAATAAATTTTCTTAATCCCATTCCTTATTCATATTAATTTCAAAAAAAGGGAAAAGAAAAAAAAACTTTCACCTGCTATTTGCATTCTACCACCTTTCTCTAATTTCCAAACAAATTCTCAGTTACGCGCCAAAAGCGCTTATCTCTATTAATCTTAATAATCTCCAACCAAACTAAACTATAATCAAAAATAGTTCTTACATGTATCACGCCAAATGTCTCGCAGTTCCAAATCATCCTTAAGTTCAAATAAAAGTTCAAATAAAAAGAGTATATAAAAAAAATTTAGGCAATCTCTAAGACAACTTGTTGTTAATTAGGAGTGTCACGACGTCCTCTGCCAGGAAACAAAAGCACTCCAAAAGGAACGGGTGACCAAGTTTATTTCTTCCACAAAGCAAACCGCGATAAAGTCAGCGTTGAGGCACCTAGCCTCAACGCTCTTTTATCATGTTACCACACCCTAACCCCACCCCTTCAAAGCAAACCGGCATCCGCCCGCCTCCCCATAAACACCCCACCCATCACCGTGCATAGCCACCACCCATCGTGTGCACTGCTGCAGCCCGTCAAAGCCCCTCCCAGGTGAGTTCTGTCCTTCCGCTCCCTCGCGCGCCCCAGTCCGTGCTGGTGTTGCGGGCGTTAAACTCCCCCCGAGTCCAGTAACAGAGGGTGGCGAAATGGGCACAGCCACACCCCCCTCCACAGTTTGCTGGAGCGTGTCCAACTGCCCGCTTGGTTCATCCCATTGCTGCCCGGGCGCCATCCGCAGTCCAGAGTCCAGCCGCCGAGAAACAAACGTCAGCGCCAGACCGGTGGACGCCTGGCACCGTCCCCGATGACGAGGCGAGCGCGCACCTGCCGGCCGTCTGGGAGCAGGCGCGCCGATCAGCTGAGCGCCGGCCAGCTGCTCGGCGGGATTGCGGCGGCGCGCTCCGCGAAGTCCGGGCGAAGCCACGCCCTCTACATGAGCGTCCGGGGTCCGGGAAAGGTGCTGCCCGGGCGTGCCGATCAGCTGGGGTCCGGAAAGGTGCGAGCCGGGCGTGCCGATCAGCTGGGGAGCAGCTGGCTGCTCAGCGGGGCTGCGGCGGCATGCTGTGGCGGCAGACGAAGCCACGCCCATCGACCGAATGCCCGGGGCCCGACGATCCGGAGGGGGTGCGCCGATCAGCTGGGCGCCGGCCAGCTGATCGGCGGAGCTGCGGCGCGCTCCGCGGTGCTCGGGCGAAGCCATGCCCATCATTTTGGTGTCCAGCTGTTCGGCGGAGCTGCGGTGCGCTCCGCAGTGTCTGGGCGAAGCCACGCCCATTACGGCAGGTCCCGGGGCCCGACGGTGGCAATGTCGAGGCCCGAGCGGGCGGCGGACCGGCGGGGCTTGACAGTCGGCTTCCCCTACCACCTGCCCTCCTGCAAAAGAAGAACAACAGGATAGACCTCCGCGAAGACAGGCTGCTGAGTCCCCAGCGCTACCCCCCGGTTTGGATGGATGTGCACGGTGAAAAGCCGTGATCAGGCGAGATGCCTGCACATCCCCTTTCTCCACCCATGAGGCCTCTGCCAGTGGATACCCCTTCCACATCACGAGGTATTGTATCTGCCCCCTCCGTACCCGAGAATCTAAGATTGCCTGTATTTCGTACCGGTCCCCGTGAACAGGTCCCGGAGCATTCCCACCCGCCTTCCCTGGAACTCCTCTAGCGAGCTTTAGTAGGCTACTATGGAAGACATGGTGGATCTTCCCCAGGAACTTTGGCAATCGTAGACGAACAGTCACAGGGTTGATTACTTGGACCACTTGAAACGGGCCAAGGTACTTGGGTCCTAGCTTCCTGCTCGGTACCCGTAACTGCAAATACTTGGTCGACAGGTACACCCATTCCCCGACCTTGGGGGTGTCGAAGGGTTCCCGTTTTCTGTCTGCCTGCTCCTTCACCCGTGCCTGGGCTTTCACCATCGCCTCCCTAGCGGTTTTCCAAGCGGCCCCTAAGTGGTGTGTCCACTCCCCAAACCCGGTGGGTATCGTCGATCCCTGTCCACACTCAGGAACGGGGATGAAATCATACCCCGCCACCACCTGAAACGGTGTCAACCCCATGCTGCTATGCACGGCGTTGTTGTGAGCAACTTCAGCAAATACCAGGAGGTCTACCCAGTCCGTTTGCTGGTACGACACATAACTCCTGAGGAGCCTTTCCACCGTGGCGTTGGCCCTTTCTGCGGCTCCGTTAGTGCTCGGGTGGTAACCAGAGCTGAGTCCCTGGGTAGACCCAATGTGCCGCAGGAACTCCCGCCAAAACTGTGCTGTAAACTGGACCCCACGGTCTGAAATAATCCGTCGGGGGACCCCGTGCAGCCGATAGATGTGAGTCAGGAACAGTTGTGCCAGCCGTTTGGCGGACGGCAACCCCTTGCAGGAGACGAAGTGTGCTTGTCTGGAGAAAAGGTCGATGACTGTCCAGATTACCGTGTAACCCCTGCTTTCCGGCAACCCGACGATGAAGTCCATGGCAATGTCTTGCCATGGCCGCACGGGGTCTGAAACTGTCTGTAGCAGACCTAATGGCTTCCCGACGCGGGGTTTTACTGTGGCACACACGTGGCAGTCCCGGACGTGCTGTTCTACGTCCGCCTTCATGCACGGCCACCAAAATTGGCGGCGTACTAAGTGTAAGGTCTTCAGGAAGCCGAAGTGACCGGCCTGCTTGGCATCGTGACATCGGTGCAGAATGGCGGGGCGTAGCGCCTGGGGCACATACAGCCTATCCCCGTGCCAGGCCAAGCCGTCACGTATAGTTAGAAGACCAGGATGCTCCTTCAGCCAGGAGTCTGTAGTTAAGGCTTCACCCATGGCACGGGACAAATCGTCCCCCACACTGCAAATTGCCTGGGTCGCACTCGGGGATTCGCCAGGCGGGATGAGCTCTTGCACCACTGCTTCTCGTTTGGTGTTGTATTGCGGCAGCCGTGAGAGTGCATCAGCAAGAAAGTTCCGCCCCCCCCCGGTACGTACTTCAGGACGAAGTTAAACCGCCGGAAAAAGAGAGCCCATCTGACGTGCTTGGGCGCCAGCTTCCTTGGGGACTGCAGGACCTCTAAGTTTTTGTGGTCTGTCCAGACCTCGAAGGGATGGGCAGCCCCCTCCAGTAGATGACGCCACGTCTCCAAGGCTGTGCGCACGGCGAACGCCTCCTTCTCCCAAATTGCCCACGAGCGCTCCGTCGGCGACAGCTTTTTGGATGAGTAGGCACACGGTTGCAGCACGCCCTTCGTGTTCCATTGCAGCAATACAGCCCCTACCACGACATCACTGGCGTCGACCTGGACCACATACGGACGGTTTGGATCGGGGTGTACCAACACCGTCTCCCTAGCGAACAAGGCTTTCAAGGTCTCGAACGCCTGTTGACACGTGGTGGTCCATGCCAGCTTCAACCCTGGACGTGGCTTCTCCCTGGATTGCCGCGTCCGCAACAGGTCCGTCAGCGGCAGGGCTGTCGCTGCAAAACCCGGGATGAACTGGCGGTAAAAGTTCGCGAAGCCCAGAAAACTCTGCAGCTGTCGTCGCGTCCGCGGCGCCTGCCACTGTAGCACTGCTTCCACTTTGTGAGGGTCCATTTCTATGCCGCTCGCAGACACTCGAAACCCCAGGTAATCCAGCTTCGTCTTATGGAACTCGCATTTAGAGAGCTTCACATAAAGACGGGCAGCCAGCAACTTCCGTAGCACCTGGCGCACAAGGGCAATGTGCTCCTCCATAGTCTTAGTATAAATTAAAATGTCATCCAGGTACACTAGCACCCCGCGGTACAGGTACTTGTGAAGCACCTGGTTTATCATCTGCATAAAGACGGCTGGGGCCCCCTGGAGTCCAAACGGCATGACTCGGAACTGAAAACTGCCCAGCAGACAGTTAAACACCGTTTTCCACTCATCCCTGGCTCTGATCCGCACCCGATAATACGCCTCCCGTAAATCTAGCTTCGTGAAGATGCGTCCCGTCGACAAATGTGCCAGGAGATCTTTCATGAGGGGCAGCGGATATAGATGTTCTACGCAGATCGCATTGACGCCACGAAAGTCGACACACATGTGAAGCGTGCAATCCTTCTTCTCCCGGAACAGTATCGGCGCTGCTATCTTGGACCGGGCAGGTTGGATGAACCCCCTCGTGAGGTTTTTGTCGATATAACGCCGAAGCTCCTGCATCTCGCGAGGTGTCAAAGCGTACATGCGTGGCTTCGGCAGCTTTACTCCCGGTTCAAGCTCGATGGCGCAGTCCGTCGCACGGTGTGGAGGTAGAGCATCACACTCTTTCTCGTTGAAAACCTCTGCCAGGTCGGCGTACTCCTGTGGAAAGCAGGCTTCCTCCACCCCCTCAGCCCCTTGAGCTTGCTCGCCATCTAGCTGTCCAGAAGGTCCCACATATGCGTGTGGTGGTGGTTGTGGACCTGTCCCCAACCGTAGGTGCCGACAGCCCTCCCCCCACCAGATCGTGGGTCCCCAATTGTCGAGCCATGTCAACCCCAGAATCACTGCCTCCGTCATGGATGGAACAACAAGGAATCGCAAAGTCTCCCAATGGGTCCCCATTTCTAATCGAATAGGTCTCGTCACCCGGGTGACCGGTGCCCCCCCCAAAAGGGACCCATCCACCTGCTGGAAACGAAGAGGAGTCGGCAGGCGTCGCACCTCCAATCCCAGCCGGGCAACCACCGCTTGGCTGATAAGGCACCGGGTGCTGCCTGTGTCAATCAGTGCTGGGCAGGCCTCCCTACGTCCCGTTCGCAGGTTGATGAGCACGACTGGAACTGTGAAGGGTACCACTGGGTCACTCACCATGGGATCCTCCTCCTCCTCCTGGCTCCCGTAGGGCTCTGGGTCGTTGACCTCGGATGTTTCTGCGCCGATTGCTGGTGTCATCATCAGGGTCGCCAACTGGTGAGCAGCTCTGGAACGCTCCACCGACTTTCGTGCTGTGGGGCCCTTTCCAGCGGGAGTTGTTGCGGCGGCACGGGGTGCCGGCAAAGGGCAGGTAGCCACTCGGTGCCCCGGCTGATCGCACCGGAAACATCTTATGGCTGATCGCGGAAGCGTCACAGGTGGGTTCGCCGTTGGAGCCACGGCCTTCCGTTCCTCCTCCTTTGGCTTCTCAGGGGTTCTGCGGGCCCCGACCACCCCCTCCGACTTACCCCTGCACTCGCGCAGCCGAACGTCAAGTTCTACGGCGACCCGGTACCACTCCAGTAGTCGCTCAGGCACTCCACGCACCACGCATGCCCTGCGTAGCGCACCGTCCAACCCCGACTGGAAATGGTGTACCAGCAAGCGTTCTGGCCAGGAGCGGAGCTTACGAGCCACCCTGCGGAACTCACCAACGTATTCCGCAGCGGGCCTGCCTTGTTGTCGAAGCCCCACCACCTCCGCCTCAGCCCTATGGGTGTGGGCCACGTCCTCAAACTGCGTCCGCAGCGACTCTAGGAACAGTCCGACGTCGGCCAACTCCCGGGCATGCTCGCCGTACAGGTCAGCTGCCCAGGCCGCAGCCTCTCCCTGCAAGCTTGCGGTGATGGCCACCACCATGGCCCATTGGGAGGCATAGGCTGCACCGTACTGATCCAGATGGTGAATGGTGTGGCTTAGGAACATGGCGAGCCGGTCAGGGTGGCCGTCGTACGTAACTGGCAGTGGTGGAGGGCCCCAGAAAAATCCCGGGCCCCAGGGGCCCTGGGCCCCCTTATACCTGGTGCTTGCTGCCACCCGCTCCATGGCCTGGCAGACGCCCCGGCCGTTGTTGCCCACCTGGTGGCCTCTGCCTGGTCTGACGCCCCGGGGTGTTGTCGGTCGGCCTGAGCAGCTCCCATCTCCGTCAGCCATGATGATGGGCCCCGAAACCTTGGGCCTGCCAGGCGGAAACTGGGCTGGCCCGACTGGCCAGGTGTCAACCTCTGTAGCGACCATCGCCGCGTCTCCTGAGCCGGTCCCGAAGGCGACCAAGGTGCAGTGTCCTGATATCCAAACTCCCCAAAACGGTCCCGCAACACATCCATTGTATAGGCCCCTGGGGCCGTAGAGTAGCTCCACTCCTCGCCCTCCTCCTCCGTCAGCCGCCGCTCCCTCCAAGCCGACACTGAGGCCCGTGAACGGCCCTCTCCACGAACTTGGTCCAAACGCTCCAAGGGAGGGCTCTGCCACCCCTCCCCACTCTGAGCCAGAGACCCTTCCTCCCAACCATCACCACCCACAGCCGAGGCCATAACCCCCTTGGTCTTCGGCCGCACTGCTGGCCCCTCTGTCACGCCAGGATCAGGTGGAGTAGCAACTGCAGCCCCAACAGCCCCTTCCTCCTCGGCTGCCAAATCAAGCCCCGATGGATCCTCTGCCATGACCAAAGCGTGAGTAACAGCAGTAGGTATCCTGGAACAACGCTGACTTACTGTCACGACGTCCTCTGCCAGGAAACAAAAGCACTCCAAAAGGAACGGGTGACCAGGTTTATTTCTTCCACAATGCAAACCGCGATAAAGTCAGCGTTGAGGCACCTAGCCTCAACGCTCTTTTATCATGTTACCACACCCTAACCCCACCCCTTCAAAGCAAACCGGCATCCGCCCGCCTCCCCATAAACACCCCACCCATCACCGTGCATAGCCACCACCCATCGTGTGCACTGCTGCAGCCCATCAAAGCCCCTCCCAGGTGAGTTCTGTCCTTCCGCTCCCTCGCGCGCCCCAGTCTGTGCTGGTGTTGCGGGCGTTAAACTCCCCCCGAGTCCAGTAACAGAGGGTGGCGAAATGGGCACAGCCACACCCCCCTCCACAGTTTGCTGGAGCGTGTCCAACTGCCCACTTGGTTCAGCCCGTTGCTGCCCGGGCGCCATCCGCAGTCCAGAGTCCAGCTGCCGAGAAACAAACGTCAGCGCCAGACCGGTGGATGCCCGGCGCCGTCCCCAGTGACGAGGCGAGCGCGCGCCCGCCGGCCGTCTGGGAGCAGGTGCGCCGATCAGCTGAGCGCCGGCCAGCTGCTCGGCGGGATTGCGGCGGCGCGCTCCGCGAAGTCCGGGCGAAGCCACGCCCTCTACATGAGCGTCCTGGGTCCGGGAAAGGTGCTGCCCGGGCGCGCCGATCAGCTGGGGTCCGGAAAGGTGCGAGCCGGGCGCGCCAATCAGCTTGGGAGCGGCTGGCTGGTCAGCGGGGCTGCGGCGGCATGCTGTGGCGGCAGACAAAGCCACACCCATCGACCGAATGCCCGGGGCCCGACGATCTGGAGGGGGTGCGCCGATCAGCTGGGCGCCGGTCAGCTGATCGGCGGAGCTGCGGCGCGCTCCGCGGTGCTCGGGCGAAGCCACGCCCATCATTTTGGTGTCCAGCTGTTCGGCGGAGCTGCAGCGCGCTCCGCAGTGTCTGGGCGAAGCCACGCCCATTACGGCAGGTCCTGGGGCCCGACGGTGGCAATGTCGAGGCCCGAGCGGGCAGCGGACCGGCGGGGCTTGACATACCCATTCTTAGTTCAACACATACTTTAAATCCATAACCCTAATATACTTTTGTAGCAAGCAAATAACATCAATCTTAAATTGTGTAAAATATTAAAAAAAAACTTTCTTTCTCCTCTATAATAATTTTACTCCATTGACATTCTAACCTAAAAATTTAATCAGCAATCTTAACGCCCCAAAACTTTTGGAGCACCTCTGTCATGACCCCCAAAACGTCTTTAGACCGCTCTCCTGCCACATCTTCACTGTAAGCACACTTTGAAGATTCCATAACTTTCTGCTGGTCTTGCTCTTGCTCTCGTCTCGCTCTTCTTAGGGCGGCACGCGTCATCTTCTGGCCTCCTGCAGCAACCGATGAGACTGTGGCTTGATCCCCTCCAACACCATTGTCCTCTGTCTGTCTGTCTATCTGCAACATCTTGAAGCTTTCCCACACCGTATCCTTTTGCAGCTTCCAAAAATGATAGGGGGGTTGCTTTTAACACATTACTATAAAAATCACGTGCCTGAGCCACAGTAACCAAACGATGTCTTTTACCTTCGTGCGTCGCCACCAACCCAACTGGAATCTCCCATCTAAACTTAATATCACGTTTCTTAAGTTCCTGTACTAGAAATGCAAAATCTTTCCTTCTCCTTAGGATCTTTGGAGGGATCTCCTTTAAAACCAAAACTTCTTGCTCAGCCACTACCAAATTAGTATCATAAGCAGCTTGAATGACTTCATCTCTAATTACTCTCTTTGTAAAATAGACCACCACATCTCTGGGTAACTTCCTCTGTCTTGCAATCCATGAATTTACACGAAAAACTTTGTCCATATTTCCCTCAATTTCAGATGCTGACTGGCCCAGTACCCCTTCCAGAGCCTCAGAAATCAGCTGCTTTAAATCTTCTTTACCATTCTCCTTTAAACCCCTAATTCTAATAGCATACTGCATCTGATTATACTGAACAAGGCTCAATTCTTCGTCCATTTTATCCCTTATATTTTCATTTTCTAATACCTTTGCTTCTAATATAGAGTTCTTTTGACTGAGATTCTCCACTTTTATATCCAGCTGTAGCACACATTCAGCTACGGATTCAACCTTAGACAAGATGTCCACCCTCATTGCTCTCAGCTTCTCTTCCATCTTCTTCTCCAATTTCTCCTCCAGCTTTTTCAACTTTTCATCCATCATATCAGACATCAATTGTGCATGCTTTCCAAGAGCGTCTTGTAAATCCTTAAGCGTCAATACCGGGGGAGATGCAGGAGGAAGCAAAGCTTGCAATGAGGTCTCTTGCACCAGGGAAGACCCCGCATTCCGAAGAGCTTTAGAAGTTTTAGCCGCCATCTTCCCCCACTTTCACTTATTACGCACTTTCACTTTAAAGCTATAAAATCCATTGAGCTAGAGAGTAAAAATAAAGAGTCCACTTCACCTTGACCTCCTGTACCGCTCTGCCTGCATCTTGATAATCAAAAGTATTTCCTTTTGGCAGGGGTGGTTGCTAACGCCTGGCTCTGCTCCAAAAATCCCAGAGCAGAGGCACCGCGCAGCTCGGAGCAACCCAGGCTTCGGGGGGGCTCATCCTTCAGCCGCCCAAGCTCTCAGCTCAGGCGGCCCCGGAGAGCTCAACCCCTACCTGGGGCCTCACCCCCTCCTCTTCTCCCGAGGAGGGGGCTTCAAATCCATCTAAACAGCTGATCGGCGCTGTTTACGATGGAAAAACACAGCTGCGGAGCGGGCAACCCAAAAACGGCTGTCTTTCGACGTCGCGTCGCCACCGGAAGTCCTAAATAGATTTCTTTATGTAAGAAATGTTCTTTCATTCTTTTTAAGTAGTCTACCGGTATGAAGCTGTGAGAACTTCTTTGTTGATATTTTTATAATCTGCCAAGCATATTTCTGATCTGAAAAGACCTGCCTACTCTAATCAAAAATTTAAACAGGATAACATTGACATCATTTATAATTACATTTCATAATCCAGCAAAACTTTGTGGCTGGTTAGGCTGAAATAAGTCCTATTCTAGGGTCTTCCAAAGATTCATAGAATATGAAAGGTGTAAAAATTAATGAAAGAAGATATAAAAAGTATTGCAACTGCCATTAAGCCTATTCTCTTCATATTGGTTATAATATGAATTCATATTGAATTCATATAATTATGTTCACTGTTTCCTGGTTTCCTAGTCCCAATCCAAAGGTCTCAGATTTGACTGAGATACCTTGCGCTGCAATTTTCCAAGTTCTATTCACTGCTTAGTAACTTGTGAATGATGACTTACTTGGTGTGGACTTATGAAATCTATACTGACTTATGAAATCTATACTGAAATCTACACTTATGAAATCTATACTGACATGCATGGCAATTTCACAAAAACCTAGGTAATGTCTTCTGTTCCAAAAACAGGTGGGATTATATGATGTAATTAGGTGAGACCTGCTAAGGAATTATATTGCTTCCATAGAAGAAGAATCATAATAAGTCAAATAATGAGGCCTCCTTTCCTATGATTTCTTAATTTTTTAATCCTACAGTATGCCCCATAAGAGATTTTATTTTTAAATGGCCAGTTTAAGTTTAGATAGATAGATAGACAGACAGACAGAGAGACAGACACTACTGTTAAATTAGAGGACATCCTATGTACATCTAATATGAGTAATAATGAAATACCTATTTTTCCTGATATAATAAGTCCTTTGCATTTTTGCAACATGCAGATATCCAAATTGTGACAATTTTATACCTTTATCACATTGATATAAATTCTTGAAGAATATGTCAGGGGAAATACATTCTATATCTATCTAGGAAAAACTGTGTCCTTGAAAGTCTTGGTTGCAATGTCTTCATTTATCCTTGTCGACAAGATTTAGATTTTTATTCTAAGACTGTGGCAAATTGTCCTCTCTAAAATAGTACTTGTATATTAAAAAGGGATGAACTACTCTCGATAAATAAATAAAATATTGTGACCTTGATCTGCAATAGCAATATTATTAAAATAGTGCATTATTGCTACTATATTGATTACATTATAGTAATGATAATTTTACATGGAGCTTTACACAGTGGCAATAGTGAATTTTCTAAGGAGCTTGCAATCTAAAATTCAGGACAGGGGAGCTAGAGGAATTTGAAAAGAAGGAAAACTGAAGGCAGACATTTAATTACATGTCTCTGTAGACCCAGTTACAGCACAGTAAGAAGCTTAAAAATTAGTTGTGTTTAATTCCATTCAAACAATAATGTAGTCACAACTGCCTTTCTCCATTGGTCTCTGTTCTCTGTGCCTCAGAAATGATGCTTAATTCAACAGGACTGATTGCACCTAAAGATGCACAGGTTAGCCTTCTCTCCTTCCCTGAAATATACCTGATAAGCAACTTTTTAGGATCTTGTTTAGCATAAACAGCAGTGGTGTAAAATAGATGAGGAGAGGTGACACACATACACAGAAAAGACAAGATTTCTTTGTGTTTTGTGGAGATAGTGACTCTTTGTTTTCTTTAAAAATCTACAAGTAGTCCTGGAGCTATGACTGCAGTTGGGGCTGGAAATTTATAAATCATTTACAGGTAGTCTTTGACTTACGACCACAATTGAGCCCAAAATTTATGTTGTTAAGTGAGACATTTATTAAGTGAATTTTGCCCCATTTTATGACCTTTCTTGCCACAGCCATTAAGTGAATCACTGCAGTTGATAAGTTAGTATCAACTAACGGTTGTTAAGTGAATCTGGTTTCCCCATTGACTTGCTTGTCAGAAGGTTGCAAAAGGGGATCACATGACCTTGGGACATAGCAATGGTCATAAGTATGAACCAATTGCCAAGAATCTGAATTTTTTGATCATATGATCATGGGGACGCTGCAAAGGTTGTAACTATGAAAAATGGTCATAAGTCACATTTTTCAGTGCTGTTGTAACTTTGAATGGTCATTAAATGAACTATTGGAAGTTGAGAACTACCTGTACAGGTGTAGGTTGGAAGTGTTTTTCTGACATTTCAGAATGTAGTGGTCATTAAGCAAATACATTCATCTGAGTAGTGTGTTTTGCTGGAGATCAGCCAAAAATATTGCAAATCACAATCACATGACCACAAAACATTGTGATCTGTCATAAAGTAGTCAGTTGCCAACTACCCAACAAATGATCATGTGACCACAGGGCAGGTGGTGCAACCATTTATGACAGCCAAGGGGGGCTTTACAGTCTGCAAAGCACCCATTGCATGGCCATCATAAATGCTAATATTTGTTAATCTATGGGTCATAAAATGAGGATCTGCCTGTATTTTATGAAAGTCTTTGTTTGTTGCGTATCTCAAAATGCTGAGAATTTGTAATTGTTGATTTTTTGCAACTGTGATGGAGAATGCTGGCAGTATTGTATATGTGAAATGAAGGATTCCGTGCCATTTCCAGAAGGGTCCTAGAACCTTTACTTCTTCCGCTTTGCTTTCACTGGATGGAAATGAATGAGAAGGCCACTGCAATTATTTATGTTATATTTTGAATTTCAAACAAAATCAAACATTGTAAACGATGAAAAAAATCTTGGTATAATTAGAAATTATGAATAAAGATAATCCTTGACATGACAATAGAGACCAGAAAATTGGCCATTAAGTAGTGTGGTTGTTAAATGAGATACCATGTGTCTGTGACTTGCCACCTTCCCTGCTAACTTCCTAATTAACTTTGCTTGTCAGAGACTATCTCTGACATTGCAAATGGCGATCATATGACTATAGGACATTGCTATGGTCATAGAAGAGTTTCCAAGTGCCAAAATCACAATCACATGATTTCAGGGATGCTGCAATGGTTGTAAGTGCAAGAACTGGTTCTCTCTTTTTGCGTACCATTGTGATTTTGAACGGTCACTAAACAAATGGTTTTTAGGTGAGGACTACTTGTAATCATGCTGTTTATTCTAAAGGAAAGGAATCTAAAGGAAAGAAACCCCATAGCTTTGATTCAGTGTGAATGAAAGTTGACAGAAAGTTTTGTTTAGGATTTCAGCTTTCAATCTTAGGCTTCAAACAGTACAAAAAAGTTACTCTTTTACAGTAGCTGAAATGCAGTCTGTCAGCATTCTATTTAACCCATTTGTATATTCCCAGAAATTTTGACATTCTGCAGATCCATGTACATCACAAACGAGTGTGAAAGTTTTCAGTCACTAGGTAAGATATTTCGTTCAGTAGCGACAGGCACCTGAAAAGCCACATTAACATTATTTAAGGAAGGACTACATCCATAACCTGATTTTTTTTCTTCATCAAAAAAGAACAGAGCGTATAAAAGCATTTTAGTACAGCCAAGGCCATTTAAGAATTCTTATAATGCAACACAAGGCCAAGAGGTAAATTAAATGTCAATAGATGTCAGGATTTCCACATTTGCATGTTCAACAATTTATCTGTTTTGGAATCAGGTTTAATTCACCATCAGTCAAGAAACTCATTACATTCCTTTGGATCAGTCTCTCTCTCTCTCTCTCTCTTTGTTTAACCTGCTTTCTTGGTTTTTAATTGTGAGAACCCAAGTACTGAGGTCTGTAAAGCTTAACATTGACTTAGCCCTATTTAACAATCATTGCTTAATAACAAGCCATGCATTAAATCATTGAGTAGCTTTAATTAAATTGCCTGAAACTCTGCTTGATATATTAAAAAAGAAAAGATAGATAGTTGCCTGCTCAAGGACTGCCCTGAGAAAACTAAGATAAATAAAATTTTATTTTCCAGATGTTAAGAAGCAGGCAATCTTTTTGTCCCAATAAATAATATTGGTAAAATTATAACTATGAAAAGCCAATAAATACTATGGTAGTATAGGGAAACAAAACAAGCAAAAAATGAGGATTCATCTTGTCTTTAACTCATCTTGAGAGGATTCTTGAAAGAAAAGTGTATTCTGGTAACACCTCAGGTGTCCCCTAAAATTGTTGCTGATGGATTGCTCTTTCCATCTGAAATAAAATTAAAATGTAAATTTCAGAAATCTTGGGTATAATACAGTGCCTGTGCCCAGACTATTACATTCATTTCAAGACAGCAAGATTAGTCTCTCAGATACCTAATTTTTCACAAAAGAATTGAACAATTCTCTTTTCCCAATGAACATATGTTACCAGGCTGCTTTGGAGTAAATTGTGAGCTGTTACTACCTCTCTACATGCCTTGAATGAGAACTTTCCTCTCCGCTTCTGCATAATTAGTCAGGCCAGAGGTAATACTAACTATGCATTGATTAGTAAATCACACAATTCTGGCTCCCTGCTGGCGTTTGGGGGAAAAACATCAATAATATGTGCCATCTGCTCCACAGAATTTCACTTCTATTTTAGAACTTTCTGTTTTCCACAGAAAAGAAATCTCTAAGGGGTGAAATAATGCCATTTATAGATTTTTTAAAGTGTAAAAACTAATTTTATAACAAGCATTCCATAAAATACCCACACTGGTTGCAGTTAACTAATCGAATAAAAGTTTTCAAGTTAGACACAACTGCCTATTTCCAACTATCTTTGGGGTTCCCACTCTATCAAAGAGGCATTCTGAGGAACTATCTTGCTTGAAGAAAGGAAGATAGGAAACACAATTAAGTAGTAAATTGTAGCAAGTCAGCACCCCTTCCCCAGAGAAGGAAATATTTTTGGGAATATTAAAAAGACAGAATATTATACTTTCCCAAAGAATAATGAAGAAAAAACTTAGGCAGAAAAGCCCTTTCTCCCTTTCCTCCAAGCAGAAACTGAGCAGGCCAACTTTTAGAAATGCAGATTTGATAATCCTATTCAGCAAAACTGGGCCAACTATTCATGAGCAAAATGCCTTCAGCCCCAGCCCCAGAGAAGGTTTGAGCTGATGGGATTAGAGAAACTAAAGATTCCAAGGGCAGAACATGACCTTTAGGACGTAATAGGATTAGCCCACCACCATTAGAATACCAAAAGGGCACACTCAAGCTCAGTTCAAAGTACTCGGACAAAAACAGGCATTTCAAATACAAAGTCCAAGAAGGTTGTTGTTGTTAGCTGTGAAGTCGTGTCCGACCCATCGCGACCCTATGGACAACATTCCTCCAGGCCTTCCTGTCTTCTACCATCTTCTGGAGTCCATTCAAGCTCACGCTTACTGCTTCAGTGACTCCATCCAGCCACCTCATTCTCTTTTGTCCCCTTCTTCTATTGCCCTCAATCTTTCCCAGCATTAGGCTCTTCTCCAGTGAGTCCTTCCTTCTCATTAGGTGGCCAAAGTATTTGAGTTTTAGCTTCAGGATCTGGCCTTCTAAAGAGCAGTCAGGGTTGATCTCCTCTAGGACTGACCGGTTTGATCACCTTGCAGTCCAAGGGACTCGCAGGAGTCTTCTCCAGCACCATAGTTCAAAGGCCTCAATTCTTTGGTGCTCAGTCTTTTTTATGGTCCAACTTTCACTGCCATACATTGCAACTGGGAAGACCATAGCCTTGACTATATGCACTTTTGTTGACAGGGTGATGTCTCTACTTTTTAGTGTGCTGTCTAAATTTGCCATGGCTTTCCTCCCGAGGAGCAAGCGTCTTTTAATTTCTTGGCTGCAGTCCCCGTCTGCAGTGATCTTGAAGCCCAGGAAAATAAAATCTGTTACTACCTCCATTTCTTCCCCATCTATTTGCCAGGAATTGAGAGGGCCAGATGCCATGATCTTGGTTTTCTTAATGTTAAGTTTCAACTCAAGAAGGTATAAAGGTATAAAAGCCCACCTATCCCAACTCCATTTTGTCAGCCACCCCAGAAACATGCTGTGTCACTGAAGTTTTTGTCAAGTAAATAAACAAGAACTTTCCTTCCTAAGCAGATTCCATTTTATTTCCAGCATCTTAGTCTCCATTCCCAGCTTGGAACTGGACCTGATGGTTTTTCTTTCAACAAAATCTTTAAGGTCTAGGAACTAATATTTCTGCACTTGTAAGGACTGCAATGTGAAGGTTTGGCTTTATGTTTTTCCCAAGATTTAAGGGTTGTCTATATTTTCATTTTTGACTCTGTCAACATTCTTTTGGGAGTTACACAGTATTTCCTGTCCCCATAGGATGATGTTGGCAAGGGAAGGGACCCCAGAAAGCTGCCACAAAGAGCCCATTTGGGACTGTATATTTTTCTTTCTCAACTTTCAGAAGTGCTTCTACAACATTTTGCTGTGACACAGGGAAGCAGATGAAGCTTGAATTCATGGATAGAAAGCAAAATGAGAATGAAAAATGGTAGAAGCTGAGGACAGAAGGAGTAGGTCAACGTAGGCAGAGAACAATTGCAATGAAAACTTCAGTATGATATTCCCATCTATCTGGCAGCAGGACCAATAATTACAATTACGCCTTTCATCCTGTCAGTCTCTTGCCATCTCTCTTGAGTCTTTGAATGGTAGAGAAGGGACAGTCTAATTAAAGAATAGTTTGTTGATGGGGAGGAGAAGCATAGGAACATGTGGAATTCTGTGAGGATATAGTGGGTCAATTCACAAAACTCAGGAACACTTCAACAGTGAGATGAGTGGCACATAAATTTAATAAATAAATTAAATAAATAAAACAGCTCTATGGTGGCTATGGCTATTTTAATTCCTGAAAGTAATCTAATCTTCTCAGGATCTTGAAGGACCTTCTGGAACCCAAAAGCATTGCTGCAAACCAGTATGATGGTAGAAGCTAATGCCTGTTTCTCATATATTGATTTGCTTAATTAAAATATTTTCTTTTAAACAGTTGAATGGGACAGAGAACTCAAAAAGCACTATAGCAAGTGACTGACATTACAGAAACACTACTTGGTCTACTTTACCTCTAATTATTTATTTTTGCAGGGCTTGCTAAACAAAAAGTAGTTCAAAATTGGTTCCAATAAAGAAATAAATTATTAATAGCTATATTTTAATACATTTTAGTTTTGCAACAGTTCTCCATTGAAAGATGTACAAATATTTCTAGAATGGAAACATTATGATAGAAACAAAATTTTTGCCACACCAGACACATTTTATTGCATTCTTTGACAATGTGACTAAATTAATGGACCAGTGAAATGCTGTGGACATAATTTACTTGGACTTCAGTGAGGCATTTGAAAAAGTAGACCATAACCTACTACATGATAAAACAGAAAAATGTGGATTAGACAGCACCACCATCAGATGGATTAGTGACTGGCTGACCAACCACACTCAATGTGTAGTCCTCAACAGAACTGCATCTACACAGAGAAAAGTATGCAGTGGGGTAACCCAAGGTTCTGTCTTAGGTCCTGTACTCTTCAATATCTTCATACATGATTTAAATGAGGGGGTAGAAGGAGAATTCATCAAATTTACAAAAGACGCTATGCTGGCAGGAATAGCCAACACCCCAGAAGATAGGCTCAAGATATAGAAGCATCTTGACACATCTGAACACTGGGCCCTATTTAACAAATTAAAATTCAATGAAAAGTAAGATTCTACACTTAGGCAAGAAAAACCAAATGTACAGATACAGATTAGGTGAAACCTGGATCAATAGTAGTAATTGCAAAAAAGATCTTGGAGTCCTAGTGGACAATCAGTTAAATATGAGCCAGCAGCTTGCTGAAGCCACCAAAAAAACCAATGCAGTCCTAGGCTGCATAAGCAGACGGATAAAATTAGGATCACGTGAGGTGTTAGTACCACTTTGTAATCCCTTGGTAAGACCACATTTAGAATATTGCATCTAGCTTTGCTCAGTGTGGTATAAAAAAAGAAGTTGAGATTCTAGAAAGAGTGCAGAGAAGAACAACAAAGATGATTAGGGAATTGGAGGCTAAAACATATGAAGAACGGTTGCAGGAATTGGGTATGTCTTGTTTAATGAAAAGAGGGACTAGGGGTGACATGATAGTGGTGTTCTAATATCTAAGGGGCTGCGACACAGTAGAGGAGATCAACTTATTGTCCAAAGTATCTGAAGACAGAACAAGACGCAATGGATGGAAACTAATCAAATAGAGAACCAACCTAGAAATAAGGAGAAATTTCCTGGCAGCTGGAACAATTAATCAGTGGAATAGCTTGCCTTGTGGGCACATTTTGGGCACCCACAACTTCTGAAGGCAAGTTATTCCACTGATTAATTGTTCCAACGGTCAGGAAAGTTCTCCTTATTTCTAGGTTGGTTCTCTATTTGATTAGTTTCCATCTGTTGCTTCTGGTCCTGCCTTCCGGTCCTGGAGGTCTCTAAGAAGAGGTTGGACAACCATTTGCTTAAAATAGTATAGGGTTTCCTGCTTGAGCAGGGAGTTGGACTAAAAGACCTCAAAGTCCTTTCCAACTCTGTTATTCTGTTAAAATGAAGAGAGAAAAAATCCTTTTCTGTTTAGGATGTCAGTGATTCCTAAATTCTCATTAATTACTTATCTTATGGCGAGTCTGCCTTCAGATGAAACATTTCTGAGCTGATTTGTGCAAGATGAGATATGGTCACTTTTTTTTTATCACAAACGTAAATCATGTATAAAATCTTTAGTAATGCATGTGGAGACCAGAAAATAACATGCTGCATTTTTTCCCAGGCTGAACTTGCTTTTCCTTGCTAGTAGTTTTGATTGATTTCAAGAAAAGTAATTGTTTTTTTTTATGAACCTGCAGATGATTACTACCCCCCTTTGTACATTCTGGAAATAAAAGCCAATGACACAGCAGTTCATAAAAACACATATACGACTATGGCCTGGCTCTCTGAGTGACAACCGTATTTGTCGTATCCCTGATGCCTTGTGGCTGACAGCAGACAAGAGACTGCTCTTTCATTTCTCAGTCACTACTGCAAGTGAAGAACAGAATGAAATCTTATATTGTGCAAAACTCTTATATCTGACAGTGAGTGGGAAGATTTATTTTATAACGCGTTACCAGATGTATGCCAGCAAAAGAATATTTCTGATTCTTTTTCAAAGGTAATCGCTGTATGGTAACTAGAACCAGTGCCAACAATATTAACTGTTTACTGCTCTAGAGCCTTGGTGGAGCAGTGGGCTAATGCCTCCTTAAGTAACACCAGCTGCCTGCAATTAGTGCAGGTTCGCGTCCCACCAGGCTCAAGGTTGACTCAGCCTTCCATCCTTCCCAGGTAGGTAAAATGAGGACCCAGATTGTTGGGGGCAATTAAGCTGACTTTGTAATAATGCCGCTTGGGGGGGGGGAAAGCCCTAATAAGCCCTAATAAGCCCTAATAAGCAGGCATATACATAGAATGAAGGCTATTGCTAAGCACATTGGTTTGTGCTTAAATTGTAAGCCGCCCTGAGTCTTCGGAGAAGGGTGGGATATAAATGGGATTAAAATAAAAATAAATAAATAAAAGATGAATTATAGGCATTCCCAATGCAAATTCCTGGATTTCATAAATCAGAAATTCCAAAAGTCAGAAGGAGCCCTTTAGAACATGGAGTCAAACATTCTTCACTCTTTATGTATATTAAAGGAAATATTTATGAAATAAATGAATTAAAAGAAACATTTGTGAAAGAAATTGTTTACAAATTTAAAAGATAAACACAAAAAATATAGAACTGGGAAAGAAAAATAAAGGGGAAAAAAGTGTCGAAAATAAAAGAAAGCAAAGCAAAAGAAAGAAGTGTCTTGCAACCTTCTTTATAGCAGTTATAGATTTACTTAATAGTTCCACTCTTCCAAATTACATAATGTAATTCCTTTCTCCCCGTATTCAGCACTTTTTAATCAATGAATTCAGAAATCATCAATTCACTTTTGACAATTTTCACCAAAAAGTCCATAAAGGGTTTCCAGTTTCCAGCCATTTCTGCAAGTTCTACCATCTTGACAATCTACTCCTCTGTTGTGTTTCCCATTCCATTCTGCTGATCCCTGTATACCCAACATTACTATCAGGACAGGACATTGAGACTGAAGCAGGAGAGGCCACCCAACTCAGTGAACCACCTTCTCATAATTAGGTATATCAGACAAAGGGAGGAAAATTTGCAACAAATGATCTATACTTCAAAACACTACCTGCTTAGCTTGATCAGCCCAGATGGTATGTGTGCATGCAGCTGCTTTTAAATGGAAAAAAGTTGCCCAGCTGTATTTTCTTTTCTTTAACAATGTTATTGCTGCTGACAAAAATGAGATGATGGTCAACTATCCTTTTGCAGAAATAGAAAAAGTAGTACTGGAATTGCAGCGGGATTCTCATTAAATTTTGCTTCATTAAACTTGGCTTAACCCAGTTGTTGTTCACCACCCCCATTCCCCATTTTGCAGTCATCCCTCTTCCTCGTATCACCCACCTTAGGCACTAAACCTAGAGACAGAGAGAATAATATTATTTTATTCCTCAGAATAGCAACAGGAGAATGGATATGCTTGTTTTTCATGCCAGGGATAAATTTTGCATTTGGAATCAGAGCAAGGGCATGAATTAACTCACCTATGTCAGAGACTTTTAAGATTTGGGGTGGGGTGGGGAGTAAGAAGCATTGGCCTTTCTGATATTATTTCAGTCCCCAATTTTAGCATCTCTTGAATGTCATTATCAGTGCAGGAGATGTAAATCTACTACTAATCTCAATTATCTGTTCCCTCTTGCACTCTATTACTAAATTAATTATCTGCTGAGGCTCATTACATTCCTTTTATAAGCTATCACTTCTAGCAACATGTGTAGTGTTACTGAAGAGTGAGAGACTCCAGTTTCATGCAACTAATCAGTCTTCTCTCCTTAGATTCTCTTAAGTTGAAAGAGACTATTCAGTTGCTCCATGTTGAATGAGAATCTCCTTTCCACTGGGTTTTTAAAAGATAAAGAATTCCTTGTATGGCAAAAGAATGTAGGGAGATTAACTTCTTTTCACCTCCTCTACATCCCTTTTCTTTTCCTTATTGGGGCAGATCTCTCTGAGTAGTTTGTTTAATCATTTAATTTAATTTGGTAACATTTGAATTTAATTTTTAAAATTGAAGACTTCATAGGAGTCTTATGGGAGGCTTAACATTTTAAAAGCGAGCGACAATAATAAGAGTATAAGACCATAAATATTTAGAAAAAAAATATCTGATTTTTAAAATCCCACAAAGATTCAACAGAAACCTTACCCATAAGGCTTGGGAAATGCTGCCTCAAGGCCTGGGAACCAGGTTTGCACAGTTTTGTTGAAGCACTTTGTGCAAGTCCAAGCCATTGTGGCTTGTAAACCAAGATTTATGATATGGTACACGAAACAAACTATTATGATTTAATAAATAAGAGTTAATCATTTAATCATTGTAACAAAGTGATTTCAATAAAAAGTAAGTAGATGATTTCGCAATACTTCATTCTTACATAATTATTTCAATGATTAGAGAATGTTTTTATTTAAACATTTGATCTGCACGTAAGCAAAGGTGTGAACACAGCAAACTGTGATTTAAGAAGCTGTAATTAAGCAGATGATATCTTAATATATATATCCTGTCCCATTGTGCTAAGCCGTACATTTTATTCAACCTCACACTATACGCAAAACTATTAAGCCTTTTTTGCTTCAGCTCCCTGTAAACATCCTCCAGTTCTAAGGAAGTTAAGACTGGAGAATTGAGGTTTTTTTAAAAGTAAAACAAAACAGATATATTGCTCTTGCTTTCCTTGTGAAAAGGATAAAAACAATTCTATATCTTTTATGCTGTGTCATGTTCTGTCAAAGTAATTACTGGCTTACTAAAATGAAGCCACTTATCTTCGTTTGGGTTAAAACTGGATATAGAAAGAGAGTTGGAATGCAAGAAATATAACCAAAAAAGAATTATTTTACACTATTTCATTTTAACGAAATAAAAGAATATTCCTTTATTGTTATAGCAATTGTATTTCTTAAGGGATATAGGATCCTGGAAGAGCAGACGTATTATGCAAAAACATATATAGAATTTTTCTGCAGCATTCAGAGTCCATTTTAACCAGAGCAATACTGTTTGCAATACTGTTAATTTCACCAACTGATTCAGGACACATTTCTATACAGTTTTAACTGGGATTCAGTTTTAACTGAATCTCATTTCATATGTGATGTTTCATTTTTTACTTTCTGTTACTAAATAATTTGGGGAAACAACAGCAACAAGTACTAGGTTCTAGTTTTATGAAAGTAAATCAGAACACAATGCAACACTTGTTTAAAATGTTATTTTGGCTTTTATAGAATGAAGAATGTTTCCAATTCAGTGTCAAGACAAATTCAAAGATAAGCAAGGCTAAGGTTACCTGCCTTATCTTGCCTTTTACCTAAAAGCTGCTGAAAAGTTGATTGTGTCCATTGTCACTAAGTCTCTCGAAAGCCTTTGCCCAGAAAGCAATACTTCTGTTGTTCAAGTTGTTGTCTGAATACAAAACTGCATAAGTTAAGCTCATTGGTAACCTTAGAATATCAGAGGCTGTGAAGTCAGAAGAACCAAACCAAGATCAGTTTACTCAGATCTGCAGTAAGCTTGATACAGAATGTTAGGCTAGAACACAGGTCGGCAACCTACGGCTCCGGAGCCGCATGCGGCTCTTTGAGCCGTATCTTGCGGCTCCCAGCCACCCGGTGCGCGCGCACCTCTTCCAACGGGCAGTGGTGCGCGCGCACCTCTCCAAATGGAGAGTGGCACCGCCCGTTTGGAGAGGTGCACGCGCACCTCCCCGAATGGGCGGAGGTGCGCGCGCACCTCCCCAAACCTTTGGAGAGGTTCGCGCGTACCTCCGCGCGAATGGGCAGCGGTGCCGCTCTTTGAGGAAGCTGCCGCGGCCCGTCTGTGAAGCTGCCGAAAGCGGCAGCTTAGCAGACGGGCCGCGGCAGCTTCCTGAAAGAGCGGCGCCCCTGCCCATTCCGAGAGGTGCGCGCGCACCTCTCCGAACGACCGGAGGTGCGCGCGTACCTCCGCGCGAATGGGCAGCGGTGCCGCTCTTTCAGGAAGCCCGCCGCGGCCCGTCTGTGAAGCTGCCGAAAGCGGCAGCTTAGCAGACGGGCCGCGGCAGCTTCCGCAAAGAGCGGCGCCCCTGCCCATTCCGAGAGGTGCGCGCGCACCTCTCCGAACGACCGGAGGTGCGCGCGCACCTCCCCAAACCTTTGGGGAGGTGCGCGCGTACCTCCGTGCGAAGGGGCAGCGGCGCCGCTCTTTCAGGAAGCTGCCGCGGGGTGAAGCGGGCTGTCGGGAAAGACATTGCCGCCTCCTCCTCCTCCAGCGGCGACACCTCCGGTTGGGTCCTGGTGGCGGAGGAGGCAGTGGCAGAGGCGGCCGAAGCACCGGCAGCCTTCCTAGCAGCGGCAGAGACAGAGGCGGCGGAGGAGGAGGAGGCGGCGGCTGCAGAGGCAGCTTCCTGGCGGTCTTCTTCCTCTTGGCTTCCTGCCTCTCCGCCCGCGGTGCAAGCTCGGATGTTACGGGGCTGGCCGGCCAGGACTGGGTCGGGCGAGTCGATCACCTCCTCCTCCTCCTTCTCCCGCTCCCTCTCCTCTCCAGGATGACCCTCCTGAATGTCTTTCCCGACAGCCCGCTTCACCCCGCTTGGTTTTGCAACTTGAAAAAGGACGCCTCGCTTGGGGGAGGGAAGGAGGCAAAGGCTCCGGCCGGGCGGCACAGAAACGCTTCCTGAGCCGTGCCGGAGACCGCCGAGAAGGCTTGAAAGCTTGCTGGAATCCCATCGCCCTCTCCCGGGGAATCACCCCGAATCCGAGGCGAGGAGAGGGAAAACGCGGGAGCGGGGAAGGCGAGGCGGAGGGAAGGAAGGCAGGAAGGAGGGCAGGCGGGGGGGGGGGCAGGGCAGGTGAGAGAAGCAGAAAGCAACCAGCCGAGAGAGCAGGTGGCGGCGGCCGTAGGAGTGGTGGCGGCGGCGGCAGCAGCCAAGCGGGAGGAGTCCTGATCCCTCGCTTCTGCCTCCCCCCCAGCCCGGACCCCCTCCTCTCCCAGCCTTTTCCCCGGCGTGCACCTCCCCAAACCTCCCCAAACGTCGGCAGGTCTCCCGTTCGCCCGCCGCCCCGCTTTCCTTCCTGAATTTTGCGCTTCCTTACCCAACTCCAAACTCCGCCGGCAGAGGCTCGATCTGCCGTTCTGCAAGCCTCCGCCGCCGGTTAATACCCTGTATTCAGCTCTGGGAAGTGGGAGGGAGGGGGAGTTTGGGGGGAGGGGGAGCTCCACGGTGCAAAAATAAAGCCCTGCCGCTCTTCGCTCTTCGCGTTGCTTGCCCGACTGGCTGTCACGGGACCAGCCCTGCCCCCATCCACCTCCAGTATGGATGGCTCTGCCAAAAGAAAAGCAGCCGAAGCAAGTCTCCCATTGAGAGAATGGGGCGGCGGCGGCTTGCAAAACGGCGGATCCAGCCTCTGCCGGCGGCAGAGGCTCGATCCGCCATTCTGCAAGCTGCAAGCGTGTCTGCCGGCAGAGGCTGGATCCGCCTTTTGCAAGCCTCCGCCGCCCCATTCTCTCAATGGGAGGCTTGCTTCGGCTGCTTTTCTTTTGGCAGAGCCATCCATACTGGAGGTGGATGGGGGCAGGGCTGGTGCACGTTTTGCCTTGTTTTGCGCATGCGCGTGCGTGCATGCACGCGCGTGCACATTTTGCGGCTCCCACTTTTTTGTGTTTGTGACGGAACCGGTTCTGAGTGGCTCTTTGCCTTTTTCCGGTTGCCGACCCCTGGGCTAGAACTATTTTTTCCTCCAGTTTTCTAAATAGAAATAAACTGGGGAAGCAGGAATATTCAGGTATGTCAGAGTCCCACTGACATCTAATGACAGAATATAAATAAACCTCATCAACACCCAGTTTCATAGGAGTCCTAGTGGCTCAGTGGTTGGAATGCAGTATTGCAGGCTAATTCTGCCCACAGTCTGGAATTCGATCCTGACAGGTTCAAGGTTGACTCAGCCTTCCATCCTTCCAAGGTCGGTAAAATGAGGAACCAACAATATGCTGACATTGTAAATCACCCAGAGAGCACTGTAAAGCACTATGGAGTGGTATATAAGTCTAAATGTTATTGCTATTTATCTGAGAGAGCAATTAATTCTGTAATAAAGCATTAAGATCAAACCAAATAAAACCAACATAAAAAATAGGAGCCAAGGAGGACAAAATGCACATCACACTGTATTGTTTAGGTTTGGGCTCAGTATCCCACTATGGTTGTAAATTATTTGTAGCTTCATGCTGTGAGCTTTCTAGGATATTTCTCATTTACTAATTCCTGGTTAAAAGCAGTATTATAACATGATGTCTGAATCAAGTCACTCATACTTCTGGAATCTATACTCCAAATCTTATTGTCCCTCATGTAGCCATTTTTCCACAGCTTGCAGCTTTCTCCCTTTCTCCTCTGCTTTCCATGTAGTCCCTCATTTCTGAACCTACTGTTGGTGTATCATGTAAAATAGTTACTGATCATCAAAGCAGACGCCCTGAGATTCTTGCAGAAAGGTGCAATTATCTGAGACTTAGTTTTGACACCATGGCAAGGAAGATGAATCATCTGTTAAGCCGCCAAAGCCATGATCCAGTTGAGATTTCCAGAATGCTTAAACAAAGATCTTGGGATGTTTACAGCACTGCCTTTTACCTTCACAGATTATTTTAAATGTATGCTGCCACTGCTATATTATTTCAATGTATTTTCATTAGGTGAAAGAATCTGAGGCACTGCATCTGGTAAGCTACAAAACTCATGCTGACATACACGTAAAAAAAATTACACAGTTAAACTCCATATTATCATGTAAATGGCAAAAGAAGCCACATGGGAGCCTGTGCTTTGTGCTGAGTGATAAAAAGCTGTGAGCTATAAATAAGAGTTAAATAAAGAACCTTGTCAATTGAAGCTGTGGAAGGAAAGAGCCTTCTAGGGCAGTTGTAGGATTATTTCTAAATCGTCCATCTCCCTCAGAGATTATAATTTAGTTAAGCATTTGAAGTTCCAGTATTTAATCAGGGCTACCATAGCTGGGCTGCAAAAATATGGATTTCCACTAAAATAGCAAAAAAGAAATATACAAAACACTTAACTCTTTGCCACCATCTAGAGATTGTTCGTAATTTTGCTTCTCAGATGTGGTGCGCCTGCTTACAAAACACCACAATGTTCTTCATTTCTGAGGGAATTATAATCACGAAAGTTCAAAGAGATCCCACCACTGAAAATTTGCCTTTTGAAAGGCTGCAATTTACCAGAAGCTATAGAAAGAACCTTTTTTATTCTTTCCAACCTAATGAAATTTTATCCAGAAATTATGTAAAGGAGCTCAGGATTCTGTCCATCAGTCAGCAGGATTAACTCTGTGCAAGTGGGGCATAACAGTAGCATAGTTGGTTTGGAGGAAAAAGCTGGCAAAATGGAGTTCAAAAAGGGGTAAGATAGTTTGGGGAGCTTCAGAGAGAGAAAAATTCCAGGGAAAAAATGACTTAAATACTCTTAGCTGATCCCTATATGAGAGGCACTGAATCAGAATGTTGCTGGTGGCTCCATTTTAAGTTCTTCGCTCACCTCTTGGTCAACAGAGAAAAAAATTGAATTGGAAAATATTTCAGGAAAGTTTACTATGCAAATGATTCCTATTAATATACATATACATATACACACACACATACACACACACACACACACACACACATATATATATATATACATATATATATATATATATATATATATATATATATATATAGAGAGAGAGAGAGAGAGAGAGAGAGAGAGAGAGAGACTGCACTAGTATTTAGGCTACTGTTTGATGTGGTGGAAGGAAAATGATGAATTTCCTACTTTCCAGTTTTTCGTTTTTGTTTTTTTAAAAAAAAACCCAACATCCCCAGTGATTTTTTTTCTGCATAAAATTTTGTCACCGGACGTTTTTCTGGCTTACATGTCTCCTGATCACATGACCTAGAAAAGCGTACATACAACCTGCCTTCTATTTCCCAGGGCACACATTTATTTAATCAGACAAGATGCCCTGCATGGGGAGAATAGAAATGCTTCTGTACCCCTTTACACAGACAAAAATATACACATCAACTATGGCCGCTGCAGGTAAAGAACTAGAAAGAATCCCAGAACTCATGTTCTGCACACTTATTCTACCTTCTTACAGAATTCTTTCTGCCTCTGATCTCTTAACACTATATATCAGACATGTCAAACACAAGGCCCGGGGGCCAGATCCGGCCCGCGAAGTGGTTTCATGCGGCCCACGAAGCCATCCTGGAAACAGTGAGGGAATGGCCCCCACTGCCTTGGCCCTGGCCCAGAGACCCTCCTTCTGCCAGAGACCCTTAGAGCTGCCCCACTCCTGCCCAGGCCCCCATAGGCACCCTTGATGCCAACAATGTAGAGCTGGCCACGCCCACCCAGTAGGCCATACACACTCTAGCCACACCCACCCAGTAGGCCACGCCCACCCTGGCCACACCCACCCGGCCCCCTGAGGGCAACCGCAATGCTGATGCGGCCCTCAATAAAATTGAGTTTGACACCCCTGCTATATATGCTCCAGATGTGACAAAGTGATTAAAGCTGGTGGGAAATTAAAACTTCCCCCTTTGCTTTCGCTTGTACAGAACTGGTTCTTCAAAGTATCAAAAGATCTGAGCCCCAATATTGTTTCTGATACATAGCATAAGTTATCAGTCCACACCAGTATATCCATATGCAAACATTTCTAAGAAATGCCCTCAGCTAATTCATTAAAGCTCAGAGGACTATCATGAAAAGGATGGAACTTCCATTCATACAGTACTGGATTGAAGCACTGAACCTTAGCAAAAGTCATGATGCTTTTAATTTCAGATTCTGTAGGTACCAGCACCACAGTCAAAAGAGAAACTAAGCTAAAGGAAAGTCCTAAATTATTCTTGGCAGAGGTTTTTCATTTGTAACTTTTGTTTGCCAGAAACCAAAATGGGAAAGAAATTTAACAGCTCCTGAAAACTGTTCATAGTCATAAGTACAGTATTTTGATAGTTCTGAAGGAAGATTTTTTACAGCAGTGAAACAGTCAAGAGTAGGCTGTGCTGAAATTTGAATGGACAGAATTAAATCAAACTGGAATAATTGTTTTCTTGGAAGCATGTGGAAGGAAACTTATAAAGACCAGTAAAA
This sequence comes from Vipera ursinii, assembly GCF_947247035.1. Classification (NCBI taxonomy): domain Eukaryota; kingdom Metazoa; phylum Chordata; class Lepidosauria; order Squamata; family Viperidae; genus Vipera; species Vipera ursinii. Next base: position 83,453,996 of record NC_139512.1, read on the forward strand.
TCTACAAGGCGTATGTTTTATATAGCCTATGATATTCATCTGATTTTGAATACTTTAATGCAGGAAATCCAGCTATAAAAAATAAGTCTATATGCCAGATTCTTCTCCCTATTGTGTGGAACAACTCTATCACTAACTCTCTTGGGCTTAAGAAAAATATCCATTCAAATTATGGAAAAGGAAAAACTTCAAAGAAGAATGAAATCTAAAACTTGGATACAAAAGAGGCAAAACATTAACACATCTTTACTGAAATATCCAGTTCTTTAGTATATTACAGAAAGGCTTAAGAACATATATCATGTACCTAAAATGCAGACTTTTTTAAATAACAAGATTTTGTATATATATATATATATATATATGTGTATATATAAAAAGAAAGTAAAGTGCAAGAAACTGATTTTTCCTTTCTCCAAATTAATGCATCAAACTTTACTACACTGACAATACTATAAACCTGGAAAACCCTCCCCCCATTTTATTATACAACAGTGGGTTACATATAAAACAGAAATGCTGTGGAACCACTTTTTTTGCCAAATACTTCTCACTGTTAAGGGATAAAAGGCGTTAACAGCATTGACTTTTCTGCACACTTGTTATAACTGTTGACTTTGTTGCTGTCCATGTTGGCTGGAAATTCACTAGAAAACGCTAGCGTAAGTGGAGCCACAGTATCTAGATATTAAATTGTTATGTGGAGTTTTCTTTCTCAAAAAAGGGTGTGACAAAGAAACACATGCAGCTCTTGATGTCCAGTGGAAGGACAAGGGAGGTGTTTCATTCAAGCACTGGCCATAGCTTTTTGTACAGGACCTTTTAATTTGATTAAGAACTTTTAACATCCGATAAGGGAAATGTGGACAGAGAGAGTTAATTTTTATGTATAGATTATATCAAAGGCATGAATCATCTCCTAAACTCAGCTATGATTTTAACTCCCAGCTACTCTCAGCATCTTCACAGCAATTCTGACAAAAACTGCAGATTGGGAAGAAATTTTTGACCTTTTCTGTAATAGGCAATAGTGCAGATCCAGGGTAGAAGGTGCAGGGGTGGGGGATTGTTACATCTAATTCTGAAAAACGGAGGGGGGGGGATTATGACATTTTAATCCATGGCACCCTTCTGTTGAACAGGATAACAACTTCTATCACCCTCAGCCACCATGCCAGCTGGGGCACGGTGTAAGAGGTGGTTCAATGCATCTTCTAGGAGGTTCCCAGGGTGCAGAAGGCCATATGAGTGCTTCTCTCCCAAACATCCAGGCCTCCCCAGCTGTCACCAGAGGAGTGGAAATTGGCAGCAAGGCGCTTTTTCTTCAGGAACTGGGAACTTAACACTGGGAGTGGTCAGATAAAGAAAGATCACATTCTGCAGATAAAAGATTCCAGGAACAAAGTATCTGAGAGACAAGAACTAGTTCAGCTACTGGCTATTCATCCTCACAAAACAAAAACTCTGGAATCCTGTTCAGTTTTAGCTGGGCTTGCCACATATTCCTCCGTGAAACCTCAGGAACACTCTGTACGGAGGGGCTCCTGTCAACCCCCAAGTGGGTTCCAGCCTTGATTTCCTTTAGGGATGGATATTGATCCCCAGACCCTTGAATAGGGGGGGTAAGACCCCCCCTTCAGGCGCCCTTCTCCCCTTCCCCCCCCCATTCCTGAATCCCTTTCGAGTCTCATAAAATCCAGGCGGTTTCGCCAAGCCAAAGAGCATCACGGAGCGGCGGCGGCCTTGGCTTTGCAGTGCAAAATGTGCTTGTGGACAAAATCGATGCGCTCCTGGAGCATCTGGGCTTGCTGTTCGGAGAGGAAGCCGAGAATCTCGGCCAGGGGCTCCCGTGTCCGGTAGACCCTGAGCAGCTCGGACGCCGCGTTGCGCAGGCGGTGCAACTCCCGCACTCTCTGGGCGGTGGCCTCGCGGAAGACGCAGACGGAGCGCAGCAGAGGCTCGTTGTATTTGTCCCACATGGCCAGCAGCCGGTAGCCGTGCACTAGGCCGGCCTCGTTGTCGAGGAAGACCAATCCCCCGTTGGGGGCCCGGTGCAGGTTGCTGGTGGCCCGGTGCATTACGCGCGGGTCCCACTGCAGGCTAAACAGGTTGCTGACCAGCCGGTCGAAGTTGGCCGTCAGATAGTCGAAGAGAATCAAGTCGCTCCACTGCACCAGCTCCACCAGCTGCGCCTGGCTCAGGCCTCTCAGCTCCCCCGCCGCCAGGGGCTGCAGCCTCCGGCCGGCCGCCGGCGCCCCCGCCTCAGCTTGCCAGGGGGCGGGGGCCACCACGTCGGTCAGATTGTCCACCCAGCGCGCCAGGCTCACCACGGCCCCCTCGGCCCAATGGGAGCCGCGCAGCTCGTCGCGCACTTCCGCCCACTGCCCGCCGCGGGCTTCCACCCGGGAGAGCGCCAAAGGCGGCAGCCGCTCCTGAATGCCCAGCAGCCCGGCCAGGTGGTAGGAGAGCGCCTCGCCCTGGATCTGCTCCGGGTTGATGCCGTAGCGCACGCAGGCGCGGCTCCCGTCCGATAACCGGGCCAGCCGGTTGGAGCTGCGGCCGCAACCGCCGCGCTCGAGCGAGACGACGCGCGCCTCCCGGGCCGCCCGCAGCCACGAGGCGGTCTCCTCCGCCGGAAAGCCCGGCGGCACCTTAGCCTCCAGAGTCGGGCTCCAGAAAACCCCGCCGCGCACCGGCAAGAAGGGAAAGTGCTCCTCGGCGCCCATTGCGCCTTGCCTCTCCCGCCGAGGGCGAGCCGAAGGAGGCGGCGGCGGCTCCTGCCCGCTTTCTCCCTGCCCTTCCTGGAGCTCCGTCGACTGTCCCGGGAGCGTAAGCAGCGCTCGGAAAGTTTTCTGGGCGGCTTGGAGGCGACTTGTCTGGAGGGGACGGCTCGGTGCTGCCGGCGCTACTGGGATGCCGCCGAACGGCGAGTCGGCCGGCTCCTGCGGGAACTTCGCCTCGATCGTCCTCGGCTCCCCGATCCGTCCGCTCCACAGCCCCACCAAGGAAGCCAAAGCTAGCAGCCAGAGCACGGCCACGGAGCCTAGCCCGGCCAGACCCGCTCGTTGCATTCTCCTCCCGCGGCTGGGGCTGAGCTTGGAGGCTGCCGCGATCTTAGTCCGCCGCTCCGGGACTCGGTAGCTGCGCTAGCCCGCGGCTCGCCCGAACGGGGCTGCCTTGGCTCATGGTGGCTGCCGCTGGCCGGTTCCAGATTCCGGCAGGAGCCTGCCTAAAAGGCGGCACGGAGGAGGAGGAGGAGGAGCCCGTGCGATAAGGAGGAACCCCGATTCCAGACGGACGCCCCAGCCTCAGCTGCGGGGCCGGTGTCTGTACGCGGACCCTCTAGCGATTGAAATTCACAAGAACCGAGACCACGTGGGGGGGGGAAGGCGAGGGGGAGCACCGGGACCCAACCCACCGCCCAGCATGGTCTTCCGCTTAAAGCGGCGATGGCTCGTCGAAAGGTGGGGCCTTTGCCGTCCGATGCCTCTCGGGGAGGGGGGAGGGCACTTCCAAGAAAGGCAACCCCCCCCCCCGAATGCTAGAAGAGCCCTTTGGGACGCCCTTTTTTTGGGGTGGGGTCGTGGCGACGACGAGTAGCATCTCCGCGAAGGGATGGAGCTAGGCGGGCGGCCATCTCCGAGCGCTCCTCCCTCCTCCCATCCGGCTCGGGAAGCACAAAGGATTCGGCCCGTTTAGAATAAAAGATGGGAGAGAGGCACATTGTGCTGCTGCATTCAAAGAGCTCTTTCTTTGAGCGGGAACAGAGTAGGTAGGAGGGCAGCAGCACGGAATGGTGGGAGAGGATTAATCCGGGCGGCAATCTGAGGTCAGTTAATTAGCAGTGAGCAAAGGTCCCCCCGAAGGTTGCGGTGAAGCGCTTAACCCTGGATCAGGCCATAAGAATTCCGTGCGGCTCAAAAAGAAGAAAGAAAGAGAGAGAGAGAGAAAGGAAAGAAAGAGAAAGAAAGAAAGAAAGAAAGAAAAAGAGAAATCCAGCCTGACTGGTGTTTCTGTCTTCTTCTTAGCCAGGCAAATAGACACGTTTGAACTCTACTTAGCATAATCAGCCTGCAACGGTGAATGTGGACTACTTTATGCACGTATGCCTCTATTTAGGATTCGAGTGAAATCGGAAGAAATATCTTATCTCCCCGAGGGTTTTTATCCACCGTTGATTTGAAGAATTATGTAGCCATCCTTGAGTGGGCAGAAAATAATACCTGCGTGAAATTGGCCGCTCCCAGTTGTCAATCCCTGCCTTATTCTACCTCTGTTAACTCTCGGCTTCAAATCGCTGGTTTTCATCCAAGTTAGGTGACAAATGACAAAACGGAACAGATTTTACATAGCTCAAGGCTGTCGTTGGATGATGCCAAACTTGGGGGGGGGGGAAGTACTGCGGGGAAATACCAATACAAAAAGAGACTTCAGACTGTCTCATTCTTAGAGTGGGAACCAGATGAAGGCAAAATACAAAAGAGGTCTTGCAGGAAAAAAAGAGGTCGCAGTGGGGAGTGCCCCCTTTTCATTAGGGAAAGATAAGCTTGAGTGGGAAGGAGGATCCATCCCTTCTAGGCAAAGGGCGACAAGCAGAAGATCCAGAGGACTGGCCAGGACAGAAGCAGCACCTTTGCTCTGCTTCCCCCGCACCCCTGTTGCCCCCCCTCCTCAGATAGTCTGTTCCCCACCACTGGTGGAGAAGCAGCTAACATGGAAGCAAAATTCAGCTATAGTCTGGTTAGCTTCTGTAGCATGGAATTGTGAAATGTTCTGTTCTTTATCTCTACTTGCAGCAATAGCCTTCTGAATCATATTCCTAGTGTAATAAGAAAGCTCTGTTATCTAAGTTTTACTGCTATGAGTGATCCCATTAGTTTTGGAGCACCTAACACACAGGTCTGCAACCCGCGGCTCCGGAGCCACATGCGGCTCTTTCAGCCGTTTCCTCCGGCTCCCAGTCCTCTGCCATGTGCAGTCCCCCCCCCCAAAAAAAGTGGGAGTAAAAAAGTTCAACCAATCAATTCAAATATGCAGGGTAGGTGCATATCTCGCCTTGGCTCCACTCTTCAGTCAAACCCTGTTTTGCGCATGTGCGCATGTACGCACATGCGCACACATTTTTTGCGGCTCCCAGTTTTTCCTTTTGTGAGGGAACCGGTTCTGAGTGGCTCTTTCACTGTTTCAGGTTGCTGACCCCTGGCCTAACAGAATGGGATGGGTCACATTGGATAAGCTAAAGGTGCTCCGGTGCCCCTCCTTTTCCATCCTTGGTTGGCATGAATTTATAGGATTTCTCAGGCAGTTGAAGAGTGAAGCCACTGCAATGCAATATCTCCTTGTAGGCAGTACAGAAGGGCAACATGGTTGAGAGAACCAAAGGTCCAACAGAAAAAGAACGACGGCTCTATTCATCTTCAAGTCCCACCAGATAAACTAATGTATTTCCAGTTGTGTCGTATCAAGGCCGAATTCTAAACTGAAATGGGTCCAGGTAATCTGTTTCCTCCAGAGGCTTTTATAGATGTTGCCCCACTACTTTCTCAATAATCTTTCCAAGAATGGGATTTTGAAGATAAGGAGTTGGGCTGGCCTTTGAATGAATGGGGCAGTGCCTCCAAAGCCACTGAAACTTCTCTCAAAGTGACATTGACCATTGCCAGACCCAATTCCCAGTCCCATTCCTGAATGTTTTCAGGAGCCCCTTCAGATGGATCTTAGATCACAAAAATCCTTCTCCATTTCCTCAAGATCCACAGCAATAGGAATAGCACTTAGACTTATATACCACTTCATAGTGTTTTACAGCCCTCTCTAAGCGGTTTACGGAGTCAGCATATTGCCTCCAATCTGGGCCCTCATTTTCCCAATCTCAGAAGGATGGAAGGCTGAGTCAATCTTGAGCCGGTGAGAATCGAACTGCCAAACTACAGATAGCAGGCAGTCAGCAGAATTAGCCTGCAGTACTGCATTCTGACCTCTGTGCCACAACGGCTCAGGTAAGAGGCTCCAGGTAACATCACAAGGCATCACCTTAGTAACATTGCAGTAGTTTCACAATTACTATTAAAATGTAGGCATACTTTTAAATACTGAAATGTGGAATATACATCTTATAAATAAATATCTATTAATAAACTAGGTGAGTATCATCTAACATTAATTAATGTTTCCTTCTCATTCTGCAGCCAGAGAGCAAAGAAACTAAAGAGAGCAATCTATTCAGAACTCATACCAGAATCTAAGAAGTTCAAGATATTCAGAATAAGTTATATAAGTGTATGCGTTCAATTGAGGCTGGAGGTGGATGGCTCTGGAGAAATCAATTGGTTAATTGTCAGATCAAGCTCTTTTTTATATTTCTAAATCCAGACCTCAAGATTACACATTAAACATCACAAGTATAGGTAAAGCCATCATTCTAACATTGTTGCTACACAAGTGAAAATAGGGTACTTCATGAGCGTCCATATACAGACATTCTAATTTGTGGATGGGCAAAGAGGGGAAATAAACGACAATTTTGATTGTGAGTGATAGATACAGTGTTTTTTTTGTAAAAGAAAAAGGTGCCGGAACTCACACACATCATACAACCCACCTTGCCCTACCCTACAAGGTTCCATCCCAAAAAGGTGCCGGAACTCCGTTCTGAGCGTTCTATGAGAAAAAAAGCCCTGGATAGATAAGTAACAATGTCCAGGAGTTAAGTATGGAATTTTCCAGCATTTATGAATTTGCATGGACTTCTATTTTTTTGCTTTATAGTACTATACCTAAATCATAGTCACAACAAGAGGTGTCATAATAACACTGCTTTATAATACTGATCAGCAAATTCCAAAGATTATATCAACCGAACTCCAGAATCAAAATATATTAACATAGAATTCAGAAATGTTGAGTCTATGAATGGAGAAGTCTTTCCTAAAAGAAGGTGCTTGAAGTTCTAGCAAACTTTATTTTACTTTTAGTAAGGATACGGTAGGCTAGGGAGATATATTTTTGCTGATATTGCTGTTAAATAATTCGGCCTTAGAAACCTTGCTTTGGTTTTGGACATCACGCGAAGTTCTTGTACCTCCTATCTGTAGGGCTGTATTTCTATGCTTAATTTCTTGGGATTAGTGTTCTGTTCCCTTCAGTGAGACACTTGGGTCTAAATAGATGGCCTGTATACTGACAGCTCCGTAGGAATTGCAGACTAAGTTATTCCTCTCTCTCTTCTGCAACATAAGCCTTTTTTCATTTTCTAATATCCTGGTTCTCCTGCATATTATGGATAAATCACACTGCACTTCTGAATGTTTATATCAATATCCTTCTTGACCAGAGACAAACTAAACTAACAATATTTTATCCGAAATAAAATTACTACTGCTTCTAACAGTAATAATCTTCTCTCAAATTAAAGAAAAATGTATACCAGTAGTAGTGGCTGTTTATTAATGGGTCAAGTCCAATCTGTTAGATATATAGAAGAAGCATTCCTGTTTTGCCCATTTTCCTCAATGCTCAACAGTATACAGTTGCTAGGAATGTGCTATTAATTTTCCATTAGCATTGTCATTACAAGGTAGTTACAAAATGGCAGTGACATGAGTTTGCTAATTATTAGCAGTCCAAGAATCCTTCAGCTAATTTGGTTCACTGGTACGATGTTCAATTTTTTAAAAAAAGTTAACCACTTTGTCTACAAAGCTTATAAATCAGTGAGATATCATGGCAAACCTGCAGTGTTCCAGCTGGCCTTCAGCTCATCTGAACCGAAATGCTAGATTTAGCCAATTTTCATATGGGAAATTTATAAGGATTATAACATAAATTCCTGGGATAATTTCAATTGCATACGATATAATGTAATATTGTGATGAATATCATTAAAGTATCAGCCCTTCCTGCCATTTGTCACTAGCATCTCTGAATAAAGAAACAGCTCCCCCAAAATCAATATAATTGCTAATACTGGAATTTACCTGAAGCTTAATCCAGTTGCTGTTACCAATAAAAATGGTCCTCAATTTGATTACTGTAGAAAGTTTCACTAGTCTTCAAGAAGGGTATGAACTATCTGCAGTTTAATTTCCTTCATCACTGATATTAAAATTGCATTATCGCTTCTCCCTGTCATATATTAAAAGGTATTAATTCACTAAACCTAATTCATTATTTACACGACTAATAAAAGTGTTTGGTGTTTTTAATATAAAATGACAAGTTTCATAAGTAATTGGACATCCATATTGTCTTGACAACATTGAGGGCTCCACCAAGTGGAGAAAAGTGGGAACATATGTAGGTTTGACAGAATTGAAGCTTCACACATATGATTTTCATAATCTGTCCAACACTCTGGATTAGATAGATTATTAACCCCTGGGAAGGGAAGGAAGAACTTGCTTTGAGATGGCAGATGGCTTGCTTATCACAGGTTTGGGTTAGAAGTGATGGTTTCATAATAAAAATCAAGAAGGGAAACCTGTAGCCATTTAGTTGTTCTGAAATGCAATTCCCAGCATCCTTCGCCATTAGATATGTGGGAGGACTTCAACTCATTCAGAAAATTGCATATTCCACTGTCACAGTGTATGTTTAAAGTCTTTTTTGAGTTGGACTTCTTGTGACGGTGTAAACATGTCCATATTTTGTTGGGAACCTTACAACCTGCCTTTCACTTCCCAGATCATCTTACAATTTCTTGGATTGTCTGGTAGTCCTCTATCCATGTATTAATCAAGTTGATACTTAGTTTAGTTTTTGAGAGCATCCAAGATGGGTTAAGCGCCCTCAACTGTTCTGGCAGGTTTGCTCAAGCACTGAAACTCCCAGAATAGCTTTCATTCAAAAAAGAGTCCCAAGGGTTGCAAAATGAGCAATTATATTTTGCTAATGCACTGGATATTGTATAATTCTTTTATTTAATAAATGATTAAATCCTATATTTTCAATATAAACAGTGTCAAGGGGAATGACATTGTTAAAATGCATGATAAAATTAAAAATCATGATTAAAACATAAAACTGAAGGAAATAAAAACAGATCCATAAAATGTGAAATTGGCAACATTCACCAGTTTGAAAATAGCTTTAGTAATCAAATGCTCTATTATAATGTTATACTATTTAGGACAATGTAATACAAAATCTTTAAAAAATACATTCCAATTTGATATGGAAAGGATAAGAAAAGGAAGAACTCCACTTTTCTACCATGTCAAGCTGCAAAGAAGGAGTCCCTTTCTAGGTAGAGTTAATGAGCAACGGCATATTCCTAACCAGCAGAACTTATTTTTTTCAACTTCTTGATTATCACTCAAGGCAATATTTTAGTTTAATTGCAGCACTAAACTGTGCCTCCAACAATGTCATGCTTACTCCACCTGCAGGCCAACAGTAACTTTGTCATTAATTTCTCTGTGTGCACAAAATAAATTAAAAGTAACAATAGCTAATAAATGGATTTTAAAAAACCAAGAGGAGGTCATTAAACAGTGCCTTTGAGAGTTTGCCTTTTTCTTAACCAAAGTGGAAGAGACAGAAGGAGCAGGAAAATTATTCTATGAGCATGGACACCCTACCCCCAATCTATTTCCTTTTTGTAAGTTGATATATTGAAAGAAAGGTATGTTTCTTGGGGCAGGGATGATCCCTGGAAAATAAACAGATATTTCTGCTTATGACCCTTTCTAACTGGTCAAAAAAGATGCCCTGTAATTACAGTAGCAAATGATCTGCATTTCAAAAGTCACACCTTCTTGGAGTTGAGCTAACTCCTGATAACTTCATATATTCATATATATTTTCTTGTTTCTCACATTTGAACAAAGGTTTCTACTTGTGCTGGCAATAGTCACACTTCTCTTCACATTCATTTCTATTTGCTGATCTGCTATTATTTCTTTAGTGCTATCAGTGTGTTAAGGGCTGTTAGTTGTGAATTATGCAGTCATTCCTATTTATCACCAAACTTTGGTTTTCCTCTGTGTGATGATATACCAAAACCTTGGGGTTTTATTTCATAAATCTGTAGCCCACCCCCTATCATTCAGAATCTGGTATGCAACCGACAATGTTAGTTACACCATCCTTAGGTTGAGTGTCCTATTGCTTACTTATGGCTAAAATGCCCTCATTTTTTAAAAAAATCATGTAATGATCCAGAACTATGCTAGAAAAGATGGTAAAGAATGCAGGTTTTGAGACTGGAGTCTAACTAGTAATAGATAAAAAAGAAAGTCTGTCTCCCTTTGCAGAAATATTATGCTTGTAAATATTCAAAGCTCAGAATCCCTGGTGGAAAAGAATTATTGCCATTTAATATGTACAACAAATTAAATCCACAGATTGGTCCTCTTGTTACTTTCTAATATAAACTTGTAAGAGTCATTATAACAAAAAAAAACTTCGTCTTTTCTCACTATGATTTGGGATGTCTTTCATGTTGATGTCAGGTCTTCGCTCCTTTCGTCGCGATCTCAAGACGTTTTTGTTTGTACAAGCCGGCCTAGCCTGATGGGGGATTGGTGGGGTTTTTTATTTCTGTATTCTTAATACTATTTTTGGGGTTTTATAATTGTAATATATCAATTGTTTTAAAATCGGGCAATTATTTAATTTTCTTTTAATATTTGTAACTTTGTATTTTATTCTTGCCCTGTAAACTGCCCTGAGTCCTTAGGGAGAAGGGCGGTATAGAAATATTATTAAATTAAATTATTAGTATAGTAGCCCTGGATTATGGTTGGTCACACAGTCAGCCAGATATTTAGACTGGATTTGACATTTTTATCCACCTATAGAGTCCTTTCTAAGGCCTGGGGTAGGTAGATGTTGTTGTGTGATGGCACTGTTGCAGGTGCTGTTCCATGTAAAGCTGTCTTTTGCAATTGACTGATGGTCACTTTGTCAATGACAATTAATAATAACTGGGGGGAAAATCGCCATCAGTCAGTTACAAAACGCAGCTACACTTGGAACAGCTAACATCCTGTGACAATACCATTAGCACCATCAAACCTCCACATCTGCCTACCTCAGGTCCTTGGGAAGGACTCAAAAAGTAGGAAAAAATGCCCCAGTCCAATCTAAACATCTGGCTTACAGTGCGATGAACCATAATAATAACCATTTGCCTGCAAGCAAGAACTGGTGGGACCATAAAATAGACGAAGTAATAGAAAACGAAGAAGCCAAAGTGCTGTGGAAGTTTAGAATTCAAAGGCAGGCACCTGTCACGTAACACTCCAGACTTAACAATTGTTGATAAGAAAGACAAAAAATTCTAGATAGTGGGCACAGCAGTGCCTGAAGACAACAGAATACAAGAGAAATCAGTAGAGAATATAAGAAAATACAAAGACCTGCAAATAGAAATAGAGCGACTGTGGCAAAAGAAAGCAATAGTAATAGGCACCTTGGCTGCCAAAACAAATGGAGCACCACTGAAATACCACCAGCACTGACAGTTAATTGCAAAAGGCAGCTTTACTTGATGATGATGATGATGATGATGATGATGATGATGATGATGATGATAATAAGAAGAAGAAGAAGAGGAGGAGGAAGAGGAAGAGGAAGAGGAAGAAGAAGAAGAAGAAGAAGAAGAAGAAGAAGAAGAAGAAGAAGAAGAAGAAGAAGAAGAAGAAGAAGAAGAAGAAGAAGAAGAAGTAAGTTGGAAGGGACCTTGGAAGTCATCTAGTCCAACCCCGCGCTCAGGCAGGAAACCCTATACCATTTCAGGCAAATGGCTGTCCAGTCTCCTCTTAAAAACTTCCAGTGCTGGAGCATTCACCACTTCTGGAGGCAGGTTGTTCCACTGGTTAATTGTTCTAACTGTCAGCAAGTTTCTCCTTAGTTCTAGGTTGCTTCTCTCCTTGGTTAATTTCCATCCGTTGCTTCTTGTCCTGCCTTCAGGCGCTTTGGAGAACAGCTTGACTCCCTCTTCTTTGTGGCAGCCCCTGAGATATTGGAACACTGCTATCATGTCACCCCTCACTCTTCTCTTTGTTAAACTAGACGTACCCAATTCCCTATATGTTTTAGCCTCCAGTCCCCCAATCATCTTTGTTGCCCTTCTCTGTACCCTTTCTAGAGTCTCAACTAACATCCTGAAACAACTAACATCCTGCAACGCTACCTTTAACACCATCAAACATAATGTCTGCCTATCCCAAGTCCTTAGAAAGGTCTCGATATGTGGACAAAAATGCTAAATTCAGTTTGAACAACTGGCTGACTGGGCAATTAACAATAATAATGTTTATTTCCCTGCTTGTTTAACCAGGAATTTGTTTTACTCAGTTTCATGAACGTCATTCTCAGCTAAAGAGGCATAAGTGTGCGTATTTACAGATTTGATTCTGTGTTTAGAAATGTTTATTTAGAAATGATCCTTATTGAATTCAGTGAGACTTACTCCCAAATCAAACAGCATAAGATAACATTTTTATATTTATAACTAACATTGCCACTGGACTAATAATTTGTACCAAGTGATGGTTTGTCTAAATATAGTTTATTTAATAAATCATGCTTGGCTGGATTTACGACAGAGTGACTTCATGTCATCCCAAAAATTTTAAAACACTTCATCTGACTTTTGAACCAGCTTGCATTTTACAGTTCTACACTAATGTAGCTCAGTTGACCAGGAACATTTGAAAACTGTTCAGTCACTTTCTTTGTCATTTCATGCCTGTCATTTTAAATTGCTGTGCCTAGTTGCTGCTATTTCTCACAATCTCTTAACTGCATTCTGATAAATTTCTCAGAAGTCTGTCATGAATCCTAAGCCACCTTATGGGAATGGCTGGGTGAGAACCATGTGTGTTAGGTGTCTTGCTGTTTTTTTATGCCAAATATTTAAGCACACATTTCCTTTCTCTGCTTCCTGCACTTAATGTCAGTTTTCCAGATGGATCAGAGAGTCATGGGATCTTCCAGTTACTGTAATATCTGTTCTTTCTTGGGGCTCCCCAAAGCATAAAACAGCTGCCATCATGGACTAAATGAAACATCTGACATATTATTCATTCTACAAATAAACTGTAGTAGCAGATACGGTTTCAACAATTGACCATAATTTTGCCTGAAATAAAACAGAAATACAGATGTTAGATTTAGGTCATATGGTATGCTATCTAGTTCTTGCTGAACAAAATACATTTAAGGAAGATTATCAGTTTGCTTAAATTCATGTATTAAATGGAAACACTACTCTTGAAAGTTTCTGCCCCACCTTTGCAAACCAACACAATTAATGAGGGGGGGGGAAGAGTGGTTTCTTTCTCATATTCATATTCAATTCCCCATCAATATTAATATTTTCATGGCAGATCAGTATCATATTTGTAGCAGAACAATTAAAATATAGTCACGAAAATCAACACAACCAGGATGGCTTTAAAGCAGGGGTCCCCAACCCCCTGCCCATGGACCGGCATTGGGCTGCGGCATGCCAGAAACTGGGCCACACAAACAAGCAAAGCCCCATCTGCAGGATGCAGGCAGTACATGAAACCAAGCACCCTCCAGTCCACAGATAAACCTCTCTCCATGGAACTGGTCCCTGGTGCCCAAAAGGTTGGGGAATATCTGCTTTAAAGCATCTATGAAGCTTACTCCCTCCACATCTGCGAAACACAGAAAAGCATAAAGACAAGAGTATGATTCTTTTTGAAATATAAAGAATGATCTTTTGCTGCTACTAATGTTAATAATAATAACAACAACAACAATACCACAAGTGAAGAATGGTCAACAGCTGGTCGAACATACTTGATAATGAAGGACCCAGAAAAGAGCACAGAACCAAGCAACTACCGCCCAATTACTTGTCTGCCAACAACGTTCAAACTTTTTACAAGAATACTGGCAAATTCAGTATTCAGTCTGATGGAAAACAGTTCGTATCTGGTAGAACAAAAAGAAAATTATAAAAAATCAAGAGGAACAAAAGATCAGCTGCTCATTGACAAAATGGTACTTAAAAATGCAAAACGATGGAAAACGAACTTAAATATGGCGTGGATTGATTACAAGAAGACATACAACTCATTACCCCACAGCTGCATTAATGCGTGTTTGGAAAACTTTGGAATCAGCAAAAATATCTGTACATTTCTGAAAGCAAATATGCAAAAATGGAAAATGGCCCTAACAGCAAATGGGGAGAACATTGGTGAAATCAACATCAGACGAGGAATCTTCCTAGGGGACTTACTTTCACCAATATTGTTTAACATTGCATTAATTCCATTGACAATAAACTTACGAAACACAAAACTGGGATACCACATCTCAAACCAGCATGGCAAGATAAATCATCTACTATACATGGATGACTTAAAACTGTATGCAAAAAGCCACACTGAACTTGAATCAATACTCAACGCAGTTCAACTGTTTAGCAGCAACATCAGAATGAACTTTGGACTTGGAAAATGTGCTATATTATCCATGCAATGAGGAAAAATGGGAAAAATAGAAGGAATAGAACTGGGAAATGGAAGTATTGTGAAAACACTAGCAAAGGATGACAGTTACAAATACCTAGGCATATTGGAAGCAGATAACATCTTGAATGGAAAAGTCAAAGAGTCAACGCAAAAGGAGTACATCAAGAGAGTCCACAAAATATTAAAATCTAAGCTGAATGCTGGAATCATAATTAAAGCCATTAATACATGGCCAGCCCCAGTGATATGCTACCCAGCTGGACTTTGGCTGAACTGGAAAACCTAGACCAGAAAACACGTAAACTTTTGAATATGCACCATGCTCTACATCCACAAAGTGACATTCACAGGTTGTACCTGCCAAGAAAAATAGGGGGCAAAGGGTTATTGCAAATCCACCAAACTGTAGAAGAAGAAAAATGAAGTTTGAATGACTATGTGAATCAAAGTACAGAAATATTGCTGAGGCTGTGAAAACAGAGAGCATTATAAAGATAATAGAAACAAAGGCAGAATATAAGGAAAAATGGCTGGATGTCAGATTAAATAGATGGAAAACCAAAGCTTTGCATGGACAGCATTTGAAAAACATTGAAGGAAAATGTGATAACTTGACATGGACATGGCTTAAGATGGGAACCATCAAGAAAGAAATGGAAGGCTTAATACTGGCTGCTCAAGAACAAGCACTACAAACTAATGCCATGAAAGTGAAAATACAAAAATCCACTGACAATCCAAATTGCTGACTTTGCAACAATAAAGTTGAAGCTGTTTCACATCTAATATGTGAGTGCAGCAAAATCGCGCAAACTAATTACAAAGCTAGACATGACCGAGTTGCTAAATTAATCCACTGGGCATTGTGTAAAAAATACAACTTGCCTTTGTCCATAAAGTCATGGGAACATAGGGTGGAAAAAGTTGTTGAGAATGAGAGGGTGAAGATCTTGTGGGACTTTCAAATACAGACATCACCATTTGGAACACAACACGCCGATATCGCAGTTGTAGAGAACCGAAGTGTACAGCTGATTGATATTGCTGTACCAGGAGATGCCAGAGTTGAAGAAAAAGAACTGGAAAAAATTATGAAATATCACAACCTGGCCATCGAAACTGAACGATTATGGATGAAATGTGTACAGTGATACCCATTGTCATCGGGGCACTGGGAACTATGTCCAGAAACTTTGCAAAATACATCAAGAAACTGCAGCTTCCTACAATAACTCCACCAATGATACAAAAAACTACTTGGAACTACTTGTGCTACATGGAACATCTTACATTTTAAGGAGGTACCTGGTTGAGACCCTGGATGCTGGCAGCAACCCATGTCAACCATCAGCACCAGTCAATTTGAATGTTCAGTTGACTGAGGTTCATGTCTAATGAATAAAAGATAATGATGATGATGATGATGATGATGTTGGAAGGGACCTTGGAGGTCATCTAATCTAATGTTATAAGAAACGTTTTTGTTTACTTCCACAAAATTTCCGAGCCAATTGATGGACCTAGTTTGCATGGCACATTGTCATTGTGGTTCATGGATACCACCCTCTTACCCTAACATGCATAGCTCTTTAATCATGATCAGTAGCTTTCAGTTGGTAAAGTTTGTCTTTTAAACCCAAAGACTGAAAAATAACTGATTTCTAAAGCTATTTATGGTAACTAGAAATAGTATTATTCCAATGTTAGATAACACATTTAATCACACATGTACACAGAGACATACATAAAATCACCAGTGATAATTTTGCACCTTAGAGGACAGGACAGGGGTCTTCAAACCTGGCCCTTTTATGACTTGTGGACTTCAACTTCCAGAATTCCTCAGCCAGGCATGCTGGCTGAGGAATTCTGGGAGTTGTAGCGCACAAGTCATAAAAGGGCCAAATTTGAAGATCCCTGGGACAGGATAATGAGGCCATTAAATGAATTCATGTTAATTCAGATTGCTTTGTTAGAGGCTGGTAGGGAAGGTCTCAAATGGTGATCATATGACTGTAGGACATTGTAACATTGTAATTGCCAGCCACCGCCAAGCACCCAAATCACATGACCACAAGGACACTGCAAGAGCCACAACTATAAGGACCTGTCATAAGTCCCCCTCATTCAGCACTAGCATAACTTTGAATGGTTGCTGAATAAGTAGGGAAGAATGTTAATAATGTTCAGTGCAAAACACACGTAAGCACCTGGGTTAGTTCCCTAGTAGGTGGCAATGCACTGAATCTAATTTCATGGCAACTTTCTGCTTCTAAAATTGTCTTTGGCTCTATAAAATATAATTTGCTATAGATCTGCAAAAATACTAGCAGAACCTGAGGTTTACAAGATTTTTGAGAAACTAGTTTAGAAGACTGGTAGGTGGTATCCTGTGAAATAGATCTAACATTGTCCTTTAAGGCCAACGGGTTTCTTCAAGTGCAAATAATTTCACTTTAATGATGGTATCGTATTATTTTTTCTTATTGGATTTAGAAAAGAGACTTGTTAAAGCCTTGAAGAAATTTGTTTGCTTCAAGTAAGGATGGTGACTTGATGCTCTCTATGGATCTTCAAAATGCGGAAAGCCGCTGCAGCTGAAAAACCAGGTAGAAGGCAGTTTCTGACTGGTTTTTATTTTCCTGGATCAGAGATCATGAGATTAACCACATGTGTTCCAGATGGTCCTTCCAATTTAACTGCAGAAACTGGAATTTTTTTTACAGCTAGTTTAGTGGTTGAGTTGTGAGGAACCCTGGAATTTTCCTATCTATTAATCACATTATAAAGCAGTCAATTATAGAAGAAGACATATTTCCTTCTACCATTTCTTGTGGTAAGTTAAACCTTCTTTCAGGATTATTGAAAAAACAAAAGAGATTTTGATGTAAAGATCCAAGTCTTGTTAGTAAAAAGCTTAATTAAGAGAAGATCTAAGTTTTTTTTGCTATAGCTAAGAGGACAGTGTTCATATTTGTATTTTTATTATTTTTGCAATATGACACAGAAGAAATGAAGAGAAATCAAATCTTGATAATACATGAATTAACTAAAGATTGAGACTTTAGGAAGGAATAGAAAGTTGTCTTATTTGATCAAGGTGAAAATAAGAAGTTATTAGAAATCTGGCAACCCATAATGGACTTTTCTTGATGTCCATGCTTAAAAAGTGATGCTTTATAGATTTACCTATAGATAAAGGCTGAAATCCCTTTCATGGATTATTGCCTTGTCTAGGCAAAGGGGCTTGCATAATTTAATGAACCTATGAGCTATGCCGTGCAGGGCCACCCAAGACGGACAGGTCATAGCAGAGAGTTCTGACAAAACGTGATCCACTGGAGAAGGAAATAGCAACCCACTCCAGTATCTTTGCCATGAAAACCCTATGGACAATAAAAAAAGGCAAAAAGATATGATGCTGAAAGATGAGCCCCTCAGGTCAGAAAGCATCCAATATGCTACTGGGGAAGAGCAGAGGGCTAGTACTAGTAGCGCCAGAAAGAATGAAGCGACTGGGCCAAAGCCAAAAGGACGCTCAGCTGTGGAAGTATCTGGTGGTGAAAGGAAAGTCCGATGCTGTAAAGATTCTTTCTCCATAGGAACCTGGAATATAAGATCCATGAATCAAGGCAAGCTGGACGTGGTCAAACAAGAGATGACAAGACTGAACATCGACATCTTAGGAATCAGCGAACTAAAATGGACAGGAATGGGTGAATTTAATTCAGATGACCATCAGGTATACTACTGCGGGCAAGAATCCCTCAGAAGAAATGGAGTAGCCTTCATAGTCAATAAAAGAGTAGGAAAAACAATACTGGGATACAATCCTCAAAATAACAGAATAATCTCAGTTCGAATCTAAGGCAAACCATTCAATATCACAGTAGTCCAAGTCTATGCCACAACCACCAGTGCTGAAGAGGATGAAATTGACCAGTTCTATGAAGCCCTACAGCACCTTATAGAACTAACACCAAAAAATGATGCCCTTATCATCATGGGGGATTGGAATGCTAAAGTAGGAAGCCAAAAGATAACTGGAATAACAGGCAGGTTTGCCCTTGGAATACAAAAAGAAGCAGGGCATAGGCTGATAGAATTTTGTCAAGAAAATATGATGGTCATAGCAAACACTCTTTTCCAACAACCCAAGAGACGGCTCTACACATGGACATCACCAGACGATCAACATAGAAATCAGATTGACTATGTGCTCTGCAGCCAAAGATGGAGAAGCTCTATATAGTCACTAAAAACAAGACCAGGAGCTGACTGTGGCTCAGACGATGAGCTTCTCGTTGCAAAGTTTAGGCTTAAACTGAAGAAAGTAGGGAAAAGCACTAGGCCACTCAGGTATGAACTAAATCATATCCCTGACAAATATACAGTAGAGGTGACAAATAGATTTAAGGAATTAGATCTGATAGACAGAGTGCTTGAAGAACTATAGACAGAGGTTCGCAACATTGTACAAGAGGTAGCAACTGAAACCATCCCAAAGAAAAAGAAATGCAAGAAAGCAAAATGGCTGTCTGAGGAAGCTTTGCAAATAGCTGAGGAAAGGAGGGAAGCAAAAGGCAAGGGAGAAAAAGAAAGACACACCCAATAGAATGCAGAATTTCAGAGAATAGCTAGAAGAGATAAGAATGCCTTCTTAAATGAACAATGCAAAGAAATAGAAGAAAACAATAGAATACGGAGGACCAGAGATCTCTTCAAGAAAATTGGAGAGATGAAAGGAACGTTTCATGCAAAAATGGGCATGATAAAGGACCAAAATGGCAGGGACCTAACAGAGGCAGAAGAGATTAAGAAGAGGTGGCAAAATTACACAGAAGAACTATACAAGAATAAGCTTAACGTTCCTGATAACCACGATGAGGTGGTCACTGACCTCGACCCAGACATCCTAGAATGTGAAGTGAAGTGGGCCTTAGAAAAACTGAGCAACAACAAAGCTAGTGGAGGTGACAGTATTCCAGCTGAGCTATTCAAAATCTTAAAAGACGATGCAGTAAAAGTGCTACACTCAATTTGCCAGCAAATTTGGAAAACTCAACAGTGGCCACAGGATTGGAAAAGATCAGTTTACATTCCAATTCCAAAGAAAGGCAGTGCCAAAGAATGTTCAAACTATTGCACCATTGCACTCATTTCACATGCTAGTAAAGTTATGCTTAAAATCCTACAAGCTAGACTCCAGCAGTATGTGGATCAAGAACTACCAGAAGTACAGGCAGGATTTCGAAGAAGCAGAGGAACTAGGGATCAAATTGCCAACATATGCTGGATCATGGAGAAAGCTAGGGAGTTCCAGAAAACATCAACTTCTGCTTCATTGACTGTGCTAAAGCATTTGATTGTGTGGATCACAACAAACTGTGGCAAGTTCTTAAAGAGATGGGAGTACCAGACCATCTGGTACTCTAAGAAAACGTATCTATTTGAGCAGTCTGACCTGGTCTGATGGGTTAGGGTTGGGGTTTTAAATACGTCTTAATTATTGTTTTAACCTTGGGCATTTATTTAATCGCTTTTAACTTTTGTATCCTGTTTTGTATTTATTGCCCTGTACACCGCCCTGAGTCCTTCGGGAGAAGGGCGGTATAAAAATATAATAAATAAATAAATAAATAAATAAATAAATAAATAAATAAATAAATAAATAAAAATCTTATTTGTCTCTTGGGAAACCTATATGTGGGCCAAGAAGCAACAGTGAGAACTGGACACAGAACCATTGATTGGTTCAGAATGGGGAAAGGAGTCTGGCAAGGCTGTATACTGTCACCCTGCCTGTTTAACTTATATGCAGAGCATATCATGAGAAAGGCAGGGCTAGATGAATCAAAAGTTGGAATTAAAATTGCCGAGAGAAATATCAACAACCTAAGATATGCAGATGATACCACTCTAATGGCAGAAAGTGAAGAGGAACGAGTGAAGAAGGAGAGTGCAAAAGTTGGGTTGAAACTCAACATTAAAAAAACCAAGATCATGGCATCCAGCCCTCTCAATTCCTGGCAAATAGATGGGGAAGAAATGGATTTTATTTTTCTGGGCTCCAAGATCACCACAGACGGGTGGTGACGCTTGCTCCTGGGGAGGAAAGCCATGGCAAATCTAGACAGCACACTAAAAAGCAAAGACATCACCCTGCCAACAAAAGTGCGTATAGTCAAGGTTATGGTCTTCCCAGTTGCAATGTATGGCAGTGAAAGATGGACCATAAGAAAGGATGAGCATCAAAAAATTGAAGCCTTTGAACTATGGTGCTGGAGAAGACTCCTGTGAGTCCCTTGTACTGCAAGGCGATCAAACCGGTCAGTCCTAGAGGAGATCAGCCCTGACTGCTCTTTAGAAGGCCAGATCCTGAAGTTGAAACTCAAATACTTTGGCCACCTAATGAGAAGGAAAGACTCACTGGAGAAAAGCCTAATGCTGGGAAAGGTTGAGGGCAAGAGAAGAAGGGGACGACAGAGAATGAGGTGGCTGGATAGAGTCACTGAAGAAGTAGGTGTGAGTCTAAATGGACTCCAGAAGATGGTAGAGGATAGGAAGGCCTGGAGGAACATTGTCCATAGGGTCGCGATGGGTCAGACATGATTTCACAGCTAACAACAACAACAACAACCAAAGGCTGGAATTTAGAATGAAGAGATATTGTTTGTAATCTTATATGGGTTGGGAAACCATGAAATTTGTTTATCCTTATTGTAATGGATGTTGGAAATCATTTTTTGCATATATTTTTCTCTTTATTATCTTCTCACTTTTCTTCTTTTTTCATGCACTTTTTATTTTTTTTCCTCCTATTCTTTTTTTCTCTTTAAATTTTTGTTTAGATTTGTTTTACTATTGTAATCCATATTTTATTACTGTAAAATATTCAAAATATTTTAAAAAGGAAGAGAAAGGTCAATGAAAATAAGAGAAGGCAAACTGAAAGATAAATAAAGGTAAAAGAGATCAACATGATCACACTGAGCACACAGCAGCTCTTCTATATATCCCAAGTTTATTAATTAGTAGGAAAAGATTACAATTAGTACTAGGTATCACAATTTTGTGAGTGATCTGGGCTCACATTTCTAATGTTTCCACCGTTCATGAATCATCTGGACTGATCCTCTTAGACTCTGAGGTTCTCAATTTTAATCATTTTATCCTGTCTTTATATGCCAAGTCCTGCTAGAAATCAGTTTCCATAGATGAGAAGTTTTCAAATTCAAACCTTAATTTTGGATCAAATAGTTGAACTAATACATAAAGCATAAACTGCAAGCTGTTATGAACACAGGCATCAAGATATTAATCTCCTCATAGACTAGCATGTAATTTCAGTTCTCCATAAAGTTATTTAATCCCCAGTATATTTATTAGATAATTCAAGGTGTCAGTATTCATGTTATTGTTTTCTGAACCTCTGGTTCCCCCCCCTCAAAGCCCCCCCCCCCACATCCTATTTGCAAAGTCTGAGAACCATATTGGAAATTTCATCGAAGTGATACACCATTGCTTGTTATCACATCTTTAACTACAATCCTCTCAGAATGCCATCTGTGGAAAATTCGTGCATGTCTTCTTCCAAGCAGGATTATTAACATTTGTTAGTATATGGGGCATTACAGAATAGTATCAGAAGCAAAATAAAAACATTTCCGTATCCTAAAATATTTAGTATTGGACCTGCTTCTTTCATATATTAATTTTTATTGTGCTTTTCTTTATCTTGAGCATATGAACGTCAACCAATAGCTTAATTGGCTTCTCAATATTGTTTTAGCAGATCCACATCCTGATGGAAGAATTAAATTGACTTGAATGCTTGTGATGACAATGAGTAAACTTTTGTCCTTCTGGAATTATTCTCATATAGAGATCCTCTAGTGTGTTCTTGGATGTGTGGTTTTTTGATGGGGTCTTTTTTTAGTCTGTATGGTCTACAAATATTTCTCCACTAGGGACCTAGAATCCTTCCCACTTCATGTATATGGTTTACACACACACATACACATGTGAAACAAATGTCTTCTTTGACATTAACCAAGAAATCTAAGCTCCAGATGTAAGACACCACAGCTGTACAATTTATGTACAAAAGAGTTTCAGGTTACACAACACTTCATAGGTATAACATGGCCAGGAGCCATCTTTAATTTCAAACTAGTTCATAAACTTGGTACTTGGCAGGGTTTCATATTCCTCAGCTGGTTTGATGAGACACAGTTGCTTAAGAGCTTATGCTCATTTCTCTTCAATATTATCCACAAAGGTAAAAGAATATATTTAGTCTAGTAGGAGGCACCAAAGGGTCTGCCATGTGTGATTAATTTGGCACAATGAAAAAAATATATGTGGATAATTCATTTGCATGTAAAATACAGTCTGGAATCCCAATCTAAAAATGTATTTCTTTGGAGGCAAATGCTCTGGATTTTTGCCCACCATATTTCCATATTATGTCTTTAGCCAACTTACGTAACCTATTTGGAATAGCAGGAATGCACATCATATGTGGGTCTGTGTAGTGTTAATCCCATGGCTAAGTGATTAGGCAGTTGCTTCAAACACTCTCATTTTGAAACCGAGCCATAATTATGCTATCACATTCCTGCAAATTTGCTGGAAATGAAATAAGCTCTTTTTTTGCAGTTAAGTATGGTTTGTAAATAAATCAGCAAGATTATTAATTCACCACATGTCTAGCTACATAATGCAACTTTCCTGATGTCTGACACATTGTATGATGGGGTGAGCAACAGGTTTGGGCCACAGGAGGTCCTCAGTCTAATTTCAGAAGCCCTTTGCTAGCAATCTGTTTTCTCACAAGAGGAATGTCCCTTTCTCTTATTGCCTGCTGTGTGAGGAGGAAGGAGAGAGAGCTGAAAGAGAATTTTAAGAAGCAGTGGGATAGGGAAGAAGAGAACAAGAGAAAAATAGGTACCAGAGTGACAGAGAATTACTGGCACGATTGTGTCTGACCCCATCTGCTCTTGGTATACTGTGCAGCTTCCAATTATTTACTCTAATGAGAAAAATTATCACCCACCCTTATTGTATGACTTATCTTTAAAATCCTGAATTGTTCTCAGTAAAAGAATTAAGTTTCCATAGAACGCAAATATACATTATTTGCTTATCACTCAGTGATTAAAGCGGGGAGAATCTCATTCGTACTCAACATCTAAACAATAAAAGACAACTGTGTGCAGTATAGGAACTTCTTGATCCATAAGGCTGTCTCTGGATTTTAGTACTTTGGAGAACCAGAACGATGAAATCTTTAACACAGTTTCTTTTTTTATTAAAGGTCACTCTTAGTATCTGGTTTTCTGAAACAAGATTTCTTCCCCCTAAATTCAGCCTATAGACCTGGGCTGATTTTGCATATTTTACAAAACTATGGTTTGTTTAAATATGATTTGTTGAATAGTTAGCTAAATTCATACATGGTACTACACAATCCTAATTAAAATCAGTTTGGTAGAGGGGTTAAGGTGTCAGATTAAATGACAGACTCAGGTTCAAATCCACCTTCATAATAATAATAATAAGTTGGAAGGGACCTTGGAGGTCATCTAGTCCAACCCCCTGCTCAGGCAGGAAACCCTATACCATTTCAGACAAGTGGCTGTCCAGTCTCTTCTTAAAAACTTCCAGTGTTGGAGCATTCACCACTTCTGGAGGCAGGTTGTTCGACTGGTTAATTGTTGTAACTGTCAGGAAGTTTCTCCTTAGTTCTAGGTTGCTTCTCTCCTTGACTAGTTTCCATCCATTGCTTCTTGTCCTGCTTTCAGGTGTTTTGGAGAATAGCTTGGCTCCCTCTTCTTTGTGGCAGCCCCTGAGATATTGGAACACTGCTATCATGTCACCCCTCATGCTTGAGATCTCTTAGGGATGAGATCTGTTCCTCTCTCTCAAACTAAATTCCTTCAGAATTGTGAGAGATATTGCAGACGAGGGTTCTCTGTATGCTACTGCAAGCTCCTGCAGGCAAGGTAAAATATAATTTTATTAAACTAACTGTATTACAGCTGAGTGCAGTGTGTAAATCTATACACAGATCAATAACTTAAGAAATTTTTAAACATGAGTATGATCATTTCCCAAACTGAGGAGAAGAATTGTTTTTCAAAGGTTCTGGCACTCAGAAATGGAACCAGCCAACTGAGATGGCTAAACATTTAAAATTCTTGTAATAAGTTCGGAGTGAGGCACTTTTGAATACTTTCTCCACACCATTATCACATTTTCCCCTAAGCATAAGGTTTAATTTTGAAGCAGGCCAGCAGGGCTCAGTTAGGAGGATCAAAGAGTTTGATTAAATAATAATACTAATACTAATACTAATAATACTAATACTAATAATACTAAATAATAATAATACTAAATAATAATAGTAATTAATATTAAATAATAATAATAATAATAATAATAATAATAATAATAATAATAATAATAATAATAATAATAATAATAATAATAATCAGCCAGCTCGGTGCTATTGCAGAAAGCAAAATATTCTGGCTGTATTACTGGCTTCAAAACTTTTGACGTGTAAAAAAAAACTCTTTCTCCCTTACCTGAAAAAAATACTGAAAACTGGTACCACAGGCACTTGGAGTGTTTTCGCCCTGTAGAGATAGTGCCTAACTGACAGGAATCCTTTAAAAAAAATTAAAGGCAAAGAAGATATTTCTCATTTTAAAAAAAATGAAAAAGGAAGCAACAAGAAACGCCATCTCCAGTTTTCAGTATCTAGTATTCTCAGAGTCATAGGGGAGACTTTAAGACATAGAAGGAGATTTTAGACATAGATCTAGTCCACCTCCCTGTTCAGGACAGGAATCCATTTCCAGGAGATGATTGGTGGCTGTTTATCCCTTCCTTGATCATCTCCCTGAGACAATCCTCCACTGTCAGTTTTACCACTAAGGAAGCTTTTCTCCTCACACCCAAATCTGCCTTCCCAGGTTCTGTTCAATTACAATGTTGACATTAATATTGGTGCTGCTGATAGAAAACAGCTCTTTTTCTGCATGATACCTTTTAGATAATTGAAATGTGTAATAATTCCCTGTTCGGACTTTTTTTTTCCTCCAGACTAACAAAATGGCTTGTTCCTTCAACTTTTTCTCATTAGACCTAGGGCTCAACCACATGTGGCCTTTATGCTATTCCTGAATAGGTTTTATTTATTTATTTAGCTAGTTATTTAATTATTCAACTCAACCAAGTGACTGTAGGAGGCTCATAACTCTAAACTTATAAAACAGAACAATTTAAAAATATTAAAGCAATAAAAATAAAATTCAAATCCATGTTGTCATCACTAATGGGTACCAGAGCCAGTTAACTTCCAGCTCAGCAGCAGCCCAGGAACAAATGAGTCTGGGCCACAGAAAACTCGCTTCAGGACAACTCACTACAGGACAATTCACATGGCGTAACTCAATCTGATAAATGTTAACCACCATTGTTTCTTCAACATTACTTCCATTTTTGTCAATAGAAATAATGTTGAAGAAATGGTGGAGGATAACATTTATCACGTTGAGTTATCCACATGGAATTGCCTCACAACAAGTTGGCCGTGGCAAGTTGGCTGATGGCACGTTAGCCATGGCGAGATGGCCATGGCCACAGTGAGACAGCCACACCAGGTTGGCCACAGCAAGATGGCTGCGGTGAGTTGGCCATGGCGAGTTGGCCATGGCAAGATGACTGTGGCAAGTTGTCCCATTCTGGGAACAAACTGCAGCAAAGGCCATACTGTCACTCAAGAATGGATGCAGATGTTTGTTTGTTTTTTCCAAAAGAGGAAACTCTAACCTCCTCCTTCTTCCTGATGCCTGTTCTTGTCTTCCTCCTCCTGAGGTTAAAGTGTCATGCTGTGGTGAGATCCTTTCACTAATCTTTTAAAGTGGGTAAGAGATGATTTTGCATCCTCCTTATTTTATAAACAAACACAGTGTAATACTAGGAGAAGGATAATGAGCTGGCAGGCTGCCTATTTTGCTGACTCCCTATGGCCAGCTGAAAGGTGTATGGTTGAGCAATTTCAGAACAGTGACAATGAAAACAGGAGATGAAAAACAGGGTTTTCTGTGTATTTTTTTAAAATAATTTGTTATTGTTACAATTTTAAGAAAAAATTAAAATAATGCTGATGCAAGCTAATATTTTAAGAAATACAGTAAAGTGGGGGGAAAGGGAAAGGGGAACATGTAAGTATTAAAATATGGGTGAATAACACATTTCAAATGAACAGCATTTGTGAAATATCACATGGCTAATATAATTTAATACGCTGTTAACAACTTGGGGTATTATAAAACATTTCATATCCAGTTTCTAGTCAAAACATGTTCCCATTGAATTGTCAAAATATTTAATGGGCACAGTTGATATCAATTAAGAAGAAAATGAAAAACAATATATAATAAATAATACATTAAATAATACTCTAGGTAGCATGTAGAAAGGTAAGCTCTAGAACCCAAATTTATAAAGTCACACAATTCCATGTATAGAACTATAACTGAAAAATAGTTTCCAAATAATACCAAATTGTACATCACATTTATTTGTTAGATATAAAGTTATTCTACACATCAAAGAATATTCCCACAGTTTAATTAACCATTCTTCCATAAAGGGCAACAAAGATCTTTTCTAGTAAAAAGAATATGAAATTCTTGCAGCTATTATCATATGTAATGCCAGTTCAATATATTCTGAGGAAATGTATGGTTTACTGAAATATTGGTTAACAGAAGTATATCCGGTTGAAATGGAATTATAGACTTCAAAGATTTCTTCCATTTTATGATGAATTATTACATTGTTCCTCCCTGTACTGTTCTACTTTCTCTAAATCTTTCCTCACTGGATGTCAAGAACTGGACCCAGTATTCAAAATAGGCCCTGACCAGTGCAGAGTATATTAGTATTGTGTACTGGGTTCGTTGTGCAGGAATGAAGACGAGGCGAGTGAGTTCAGCAAAGAGCAGGATCTGAACTGGAGAACTGGGCTGTAGCTGCAGCAATTTATAGCCTGGCCCCTAGGTGGCTGCCAATAGGTTTAAAGCAACCTATTGCCACCTAGGGGCAGCCAATAGCAGCATTGGAGACAGGATGTCTGTGGTGCTGAGAGCCATTAGCTAGCTCCAGCTTACCACATGGTGTTACAATCAAGCCCAATACATTACACCCCTCCCCTCTTAGAATGAACAACATCATAGCAACAACAAAAGTGATTACAGCAATACAGTTTACAAGATTTAACAATAGTGTGAATAGGATTCACTTAACAGTAAAATAACACACTTAACAACATTATAGCTCCTTTATTTTTGGTACAGTCTCATAGGTCAACAATTAACACAAGGTACATACAACATTATAGCTCTTGTTTTATCACATAATCTGCTAAATAAGCAGGAGGTTTGTGTGCCCTTGTGGAATGCCTGAGGGATCAATTCACTTTCTGGTCTACCAGCTTACCCGCCGGGCCGAGTAGACCAGTGTCCTTTAATGCAATTGAGTCAGAATGATTCGGTGCTCTCTGGCTGGCCTCTCCAGGTTGGCCCACCCCAGAGTCTGTTTGTTCAGCAGAGTTAGCACAGTGGCTGTGAAAGTCAGGTTGGCTTGCTCCGACACGGTATCCATGTTGCACTTCTGGACTCACCTCCTCTATGGCCAACTCCTCATTGCTTGTGCTGTGAGAGTCTTCAGAGTCTATGCATGGACCGGCTTGGTTGCCAGTTTGGGGACATTGGGAGGGACTTATGATGCAGTCCTCACTTAGTGGCCATTCTGGAAACCACTTTCTGAGTTGATCAATGTGGCGTCTGACAACTTGCCCTCTCTCCAGCCCCATTTTGTAAGAGAGGGGGCCAGACGATTTATTAATTTTTCCAGGAACCCACAGATTCCCATGCCCATAGTTTCTGGCCCACACCCCATCGCCCACTTGCAGCCCCCTCAGGGGTTTTGGTCGAGAGGCTTCTGTTGCCACTCTATCTGGATGCAACCTGTCCAGTTTCGTGATCAGCCACCTTCCCCAATGTAGTTCTGCTGGGCTTTTTTCAGTAGCAGTGCAGGGCGTGGAATGCTGGCAAAGTAAAAAAATCTGCCAATCTGTGATGCCAGTCCCCAGTCACTATGCACTTCAGTGACTCCTTTGTGGTCCTTACCATGTGTTCAGCTTGACCATTACTGGACAGATGAAATGGGGCCGACGTTGCATGCCTGATGAAATTTGCTCTCAGGAAAGCCTGAAATTCAGCTGCAGTAAATTGGGCCCCATTGTCTGATACTATGACAACAGGCAACGCATGCATGGCAAAGAGTTTTCTAAGCACCTGGATGGTCCTAGCAGTAGTCATGTTTGCAACTGGAATTACTTCAAGCCATTTGGAGTGGCTGTCTACCACTATAAGGAAGAGCTGTCCCTGAAAGGGCCCAGCGAAGTCTATGTGAATTCTAGACCGGGGATTGTGCATTTCCTCCCACCTGTGAACTGGAGTGTGCGGCATTTCAGGCCTTGATTGCTGGCATGTATAACATCCATGCACTTGTGCCTCGATGGCCTTGTTTAATCCAGGCCACCATAAGTAGCTTCTAGCTAAAGCTTT
The DNA here is from genome assembly GCF_947247035.1 of Vipera ursinii. Lineage (NCBI taxonomy): Eukaryota > Metazoa > Chordata > Lepidosauria > Squamata > Viperidae > Vipera > Vipera ursinii. The sequence goes on from NC_139512.1 coordinate 83,483,100, forward strand.
CATATGGACAATACCCAGATGGCCTTCACATAGTGACTGTAAAACTCTATCTCTCAGTGAAGTGGGAATTATGACCCTGTTGCCCCATAGGATACAACCCTTCTGAGCTGATAGCTCATGTCTTCTTGCAAAATAACTCTGGAATTCAGAGCCTGGGCTTTTATCTAACCACCCTGTATGCACCCATGAAAGCACTCTACTTAGTGTCTTATCGGCTGCTGTTTCTGCAGCTATGTCCCCTGCGTGGAGGGGAAATTCTGGCAAGTCCTGAATGGACAGGATTCTGGCCGCAGGGGCCAGATTTGGTTCGATTAGTGGCAGTGGGAGTCTGCATGGCCCATTTCTTTGCCAGGTTTGTGAACCAGCTTAAACATGTAAGCTGATAGGAAAATAGACCATCTCAACACTCGGAATGCCTTTAAGCATGCGTTCCATGATTCCCTGAAAGATACCTGGGGCCACACTAACCCCAAATTGCAATCGCTTCACTTAGAAAGCCCTCCTGTGAGTCATGATCATCTGAGCTGCGGCCGTGGCCTCATCAAGTAGTTGCTGATAGGCCTGTGCCAAATCTAACTTCGCAAAAATGGTGCCCCCTTGCAAAGATGCCAAGATGTGGCTCACCACTAGGACAGGGTATGCATGTTGCTTAAGGGCCTTGTTAATTGTGCATTTGTAGTCTGCACATATTCTAATTTCCCCATTGGCCTTTAGTGGTGTTACAATAGGAGTTTACCACTCCCCACCATCTACTGGTTGCAAAACGCCCTGTTCAACAAATTTGTGTATTTCTGTGTCAATTTTGTGTTTGAGGGCAAAGGGAACCCTGCAAGGCGTAATCCCAATAGGGACCATGTTGGGGTCTAGCTTGAACGTTATAGGTGGGCCTGTGTAAGTTCCTAGAGCTAAATCAAATACGTCTGCAAAGTCCTTGCAAACTGACGCTAGACTCACGACTTGTGTCCAGTTGATACTAGTTACTTGGATGCCTAACGCATCAAACCAATCAAGCCCAATTAGGCTTGCTTTCTGGCCCCCTACTACTACGACATCCAGGTGCCAAAAAAATCCTTTAAATTTAATGGCCAAGGTAGCTACACCCTTGACTGTGACTTTAGCATTTTGAAAATCAGTTAAAATTATGTCAGAGAACCTTAGCTTGGCCCATTTTCTACTGCGACTGCACACAAAATTAAGTGTGTCCAGAGAAATAATAGAAATGGCTGAGCCTGTATCCAGCTCCATTTTACAGGGCCTTGGTACGGCAGACACTTTTGCAGCTTGCACAAAACCCCACGCTGAACGGCCCCGGGGTCCCGGTACCTCTCCTGGTCAGATCTTCTGACTAGCACTTCGATGGCTGGTCCCTCTGGTGACCTCTGCATACTGCTGCGATGTGGCCAGCTTTGCCGCAGGCCCAGCACATGGCTGACCAGAACCTGCAGTCCATGCATTGGTGGCAGCCACCATAACCTGAACATCTAGGCAAGAGATCTGCCTTGTAAGTGGACTCTTGTTTGTTGCTGCTGTGGGACTGTCGGTCAGGCTGCTTCTGCAATGTGTCGACTTCAATTTCTTCTTCTTCTGAGTCTCCAGTGAGCTCTGAGTCCTCGTGGTGGACAGCTTCTTCTCTATTCATTGATTTGGTGGGCCGGATTATTCAGACAGCTCCCCCAGTGGCTTCATCTGCCATGACCTCATTCTGGGCATCAGCACCAGGCAATCACCAACATCTTCAGTTGGAAGTGTTCTCCTAGCATCTTCTTCAGATCAGAGTAGGAGATGGATTCCAACGGCATGGGCGCAAACAGATTTTTGACCAGATCGAACGTCGCTGGGCTACACACACAGAGCAGCGTGGCGGCCTTCAGTCCATCTTCTGCGATCTGGTTCACCCAGAGGTAATTTTCAACTTGGGACAGGTATGATGGCCATCATTCTGGTTGCTTGATATAAAATTCTCGCAGCCTTCCAACCTTGGGTATTCTTTCAGTCTTTGCGGCTGGCTTCTGCGTCTTCGAATCCTGCTTCTCCGTTGCTCAGGGACTGGTCCTCTGAGTGCATGGTCGCTAGCGTGGCTTGCTAGCCGACCGAAGTGGGGGGGGGAATTGCTTTTTCCGCCAAGGCGTGCGCTGCCTCTCTCCCTAGTGACTTTCAGCTCTGACGGAGAAGCAGGATCCCACCGTCACCAGTATTGTGTACTGGGTTCATTGCACAGGAATGAAAACGAGGTGAGTGAGTTCAGCAAGGAGCATGGTTTATTTCTTGCAGGATCTGATCTGGAGAACTGGGCTGCAGCTGCAGCAATTTATAGCCTGGCCCCTAGACGGCTGACACTAGGTTTAAAGCAACCTATTGCCACCTAGGGGCAGCCAATAGCAGCACTGGAGATGGGGTGTCTGATGTGCTGGAAGCCATTAGCTAGCTCCAGCTTACCACGTAGTGTTACAATTAAGCCCAATACATTATAATTAGTATTCCTTCATGTGCTTTGGAAACAGCTATGGAGGGGTGCTTGGTTGTTTGGATTCAAACTTCTTTAAGCCAGCATAAAAGAGGCTTGCCAAGCTAGAACATATAACTTTCTTGATAGGATGTTTGATTTATTTGAAATGATCTCTGCAAATGTGTAAAAGGATATTTGCTGGAAATAGACACCTGTGGACATGTCTAAGTCTAAGTACGTTATCAGGGGTAATCCCTTGCATTGTGGTGGAGTCAGGGCAACTGAATGGATTTTTTTTTCTTTGCATGATGACTCAGTTCCTCGCTAAGAATTTCTAATTTGTATCTGTGTTTTACTAGCTCAGCAGTTTCAGGAATCTTTTAGGCCAAGCAACAAATAAAATATTAAATTGATCAATAAAAGAGGGCTTGTTGTAATGCTTTAAATTAATTTACAATTACACCTGGGAGATGGACATGAATGGAAATACATATCTGTGAATTGCATTCATGAAAAAAAAATTCTATGGGGAATTTTGATTGTGCAAACTGACCTATACTATCATCAAACTGGATAAATATTATTTGCCTCTGTTATGAAAGGAAGTAATCTTAAAGTTCAAGTGTTTTTCTTTCCTTTGTTTCTCGTCCCAAACATAGCCTAGTTTTATTCTCTTTGTTTTTGCCTGTATGTCATCCTGAGTCATTTTGAGAGAATGGATATATAAATCAAATGAAAACAAATCAAATCAAATAAATAATGAGGCCCTTGCCAGTTGTTTAGCCCAGGAAGATCATTGCATTCTGTTCAATCTACAATAAATAAACAATGAGTCAGGCAGACAAATGGAACACAAATAATACCCTGGTTGGAAAGCTGAGCAATCATTTTTGTTTTGATTTTGTGCATTTTATTTTGCAAATGGCTTTGAGCTGGTCCCCTGAGCATTCAGTAAACACTTTATTTAGAGTCATAAAATAAATCCTTGCAGAAGGGGGGAAAAGGGGGGAGGGTATAACCCCAGAGAGCATGCAAAACGCAAACTTGTACTATGAATAATATGAGTTATAGCAACAGCTTTGCGATCACCATCTTTAAACTAACTTCTCTGAATAAAAAGTCATCAAGCGAAAGGAAGTATTTTCTAACCAGTTGATAGGGATTTTAAGAAGAGTCATTGCGCATGACGGGTGTCATTTTCAGAGCCAGCATGTGGATTTAGAAAAAATGAAACAGTTCAAGAACTGTTCAGGAATTGCAAAATGTGGAAGGGAACTCTGTTTTGCTACTATTCTTAGTGTTCTCATTGGCCAGAAACACAGGAATACAGATTTCCAACAGTGGGACCATAACTAGGCTGGTAGTCAGGACAGAGGGCTCATCGTCTGAAAGACAGAAAAAAAATCTGTCAGCTGTTGGATCATTAATAGTCCTTTCTTTCTAGCCACGATATTATTTTTGATCCAATATTGGAAGGGGAGTCACCCAAGAACTGAAAACATTAAGAATCATGAGGACAGAGAATTGCCAGATTATATACAAAGCAAACAACACCCTGGGGAAAAAAAGTCAATTAAAACATGGAATTCCCAGTTTTAAATCCTTATTCAGCCATTTTAAATCCTCATTCTTGGGCCTATTGTCATCCCTCAGGTAGCTAATAAAGGGATAATCATGTGTACTGCATGCAACTACTAAAAAGAAGAACAAGTCAATTGTTTGAAACCTTACAATACAATCTTGAAATCCAAACCAACCAACCAACCAACCAACCAACCAACCAACCAACCAACCAACCAACCAATAAATAAATAAATAAATAAATAAATAAATAAATAAATAAATAAATAAATGGATGCATACAGGCAGGGGCAAAAAGCACTTTGGAAGACTATTTGTATTGTTTCTGGCCACTAATGCAAAGTTATCCCTTATCAAGCCAACCATATGTTTTGTTTTTAAAATCTGGCTTGGCTGTAAACATTATACGGCAGCTCTCTCTTCCTTTAGAAAGTTAGAATGTGACACCCCAGACATTAATCTCATGACAATGTGTGAACATGTGGAAGGGAAAATATATGCAACTGTCATTTGAAGCTCATTATGTAAGATCAGCAGCATTTTTAATTTGTTGTACTCAATTTAATTCTCAGCAGGAAAAGTACTGAAGGAAGTATCAGTGGAATCTCTGAGCCAAACAAGATGCTCAAGAAAAGAAGGCAGATAAATGCCTCTTTAGGATGAAGCTAGGAAGTCTATCTAAAGCAAAAGAATACTTTTTAAGGCTTCTTGTTAGAAAAATGTGGTCATTGCTTGCTAAATCTCTCTCCATCACCCTGTAGTCTCACTGATGCCTTTTTAGCATTTTTCTTTGGGATCTAAAACTCAGAGGGGTCTGCAAGCCACTGGAAGGATAATGGTGGAATGTATTTGTTGTGTATTTACTTATTGTTATGTATTCACACATTGAGTTAAATAGAAGATTAACAGGGCTGAGGTAAAACCGCGGCAGCTTTTGACAGCTGTCAAAAGCTGCCGGGCGGAACTGCGCAAGCACCAGCGACTGACAGCTCAACACGCGCTACCGATGACAGCTCCGAGCTGTCAAATCCGGACGGCCCCGATTGGCGGAGACAAACGGCGCGGGAATGGACTCACCCCTGATTGGTCAAACTGCCGGCAGCTGTCAGTATAAATAGATGTCTTGTTCTCTTGTTGTTTGCCTGGTTCAGAATAAAGAGTTGAATGGTTAACTTGCTGTCTCGCCTGCTTATTAACTAAAGCACTGGCGACGAGGATGGGATGCCTGCTTGCCTAAGCTGAAGTCACTACCTAAGGGGAGAAGAGATTTTTTCCCTTAGCCGAGCTGGTCACTTGCTGAAGTCACTCGGAAGCCGAACTTCCATTCAACGCAAGCAGCGGCACCCAAAATTACAGACAGCATGACGAACCATGGCCACATTCGGGAATTCAATACCCGCCACCCAGAAGGCTGGGAGTCTCATCTGGGCCAGGTAGAAGGATACCTGGTGGTCAAGAAGATCACAGACGACCGGGCCAAGGCAGCCGCCCTCCTTTGGCTCAGCGGGCCCGCCGTATATGATGCCGCTGTGGGAATCTTCACCCCGGAGCCGATCGCCACTATCTCCTACGCCGACCTTACCGAGGGGCTGAGCAAATACTTCATGCCCATCAAGTCAGAACTCTTTTGGAGAGTGAACTTCGCCCGGAAACTACAGCTTCCTGACGAGCCAGCAAATGACTTCATAACCCGGGTCAGACACGCCGCACGTCGGTGCCGGTTCCCGGACTTAGAAGACCGAATCCGGGACCAGATCGTCATAGGGCTCAAAGACGAACGGCTGAGGAAGAAGCTGATCGCCAAGCCAGAAATGACAATGACCGACGTGGTGAGAGAAGTCATCGCATACGAGGACTGCCATGGAGACAACCGACGTGCACCTGACAGCGGGCCCAGCGGGTCCGTGCACCAGGAGGACGGCGGGTTCAGCGGTTCCGAAGATGACGACGGCCCCACAGACATAGATGCGGTACAGTGGCGGTTCGAAAAGCTCAGGCTGCAACGCAACTACAGAGGGGGCCTGCCAACAATCAGAGGGGCGCTAACTTCCAGCCAAACAGGGCAAAGTGTGCCAGCTGCGGCGGAAGCCACCCGAGAGCGATGTGCCAGTTCCACAGTGCCAAATGCCACGGGTGCGGGAAGACAGGTCACCTCAAAGCCGTGTGCCGCAGCCGGAGCCGGGAAAACCTGCATGAACTGGAGGTGACAGCCGAAGGTATGACCCCACACACACCCAGAGCCAGGCACAGTCCCAGAACCCTAGTGCTTAACGTAAGGGGGAGGACGGGAAGATATACAGTCCACAGCACTCTTAAGCCCAAAGTCAAGGTGGACGTTCTGATTCAGGGAATTCCCTGTGAGATGGAAATGGACTCTGGGTCCTCCGTCTCACTCATTCATGGCGAACCTACAGGGACATTTGTAATCAAAGTAGAAAACGGCCCGCCCTTCGACCCACCAAACTCCGCCTAGCTGACTTCCAGAAAACGCCCATTAAACTCCGGGGAAAAGCGTCCATCCCCGTAGAGTTCAAGCAATTTAAAGGATCCCTCCCTATTCTTGTGACCAAAGAAAACAGAATCAGCCTGCTAGGATTAGACTGGTTTGAGGCACTAGGGTTGACAGGTGTCAACGCCATTCAGCTGTCAAACTTAGAATCCGTCTGCCTTCAATTCGCGGACGTCTTTGACAGCTCGCTAGGGAAGTACACTGGACCACCCATATCTCTTAAACTAAACCCGAATGTAATGCCTGTCAGAATCAAGGCTAGAAGAGTTCCCTTCGCCTTGAGGGAAAAAATAGAAGCTGAGCTAGACCGATTAATGAACTTAGGGGTCCTAGAACCGGTAGAAGGGGCAGAGTGGGAGACACCCATAGTGACCCCAGTTAAGCCAAATGGCCAAATAAGATTATGTGCCGATTATAAAGCGACCCTCAACCTTGCATTAAATGCACATGCCTACCCGGTCCCGGCTGTCAAAGACATCCTCGCGGCCATTAAGTCAGGCGCCATATTTGCCAAGTTAGACTTGGCGCAGGCGTATTTACAGCTGCCTGTCACCCCTGACACCGCCTTGGCTCAAACAATCGTCACCCACAAGGGAGCATTCAAAATTAACCGCCTTCAATTCGGCATCTCTGCAGCCCCGGGGATCTTCCAGGAAATCATGGAAAGACACTTAAAGGGATCCCCGGGGTCTGCCCATATTTTGACGACGTCCTAATTGCAGGGGAATCAGAAAAAGACCTAGCTGACAAATTAACTAAGGTGCTCCTAAGGTTCAGGGAAGCTGGTCTCAAATTAAAAAGAGACAAGTGCTCCATCGGGGTGCCCTCAACAGAGTTCTTAGGTTTTAAAATAGACGCTAAGGGAATTCACCCCACTGACACAAAAATTAAAGCTATTAAAACAGCACCAACCCCTAAAAATAAACAAGAACTTCAAGCCTTCCTAGGTTTAGTTAACTTTTATCACACCTTCCTGCCTCATAAAGCCTCCATTGCTGAGCCCTTACATAGGCTATTAGACAAAGGCAAAACCTGGACTTGGTCCTCTGAGCATGATAAAAGTTTTAATCTATTAAAAAACTTACTCTCCAGCAACCCAACGGTAGCCCTGTTTAACGAACAGCTGCCCTTATGTCTAGCTTGCGATGCCTCCCCCTACGGCATCGGAGCGGTCCTAAGCCATTTAACTAAAGAAGGAATACAGACCCCTGTAGCGTTCTATTCCAGAACGCTGTCAAAACCTGAGCGTAATTATGCTCAGATCGACAAAGAGGCGTTAGCTATAGTAGCTAGTGTAAAAAAAATTCATGATTACCTTTACGGCCGACCCTTTACCATTTTTACAGACCATAAGCCCCTGTTAGGACTTTTTACAGTAAACAAGCTAACACCACAAATATTATCTCCCCGCATCCTGAGATGGTCTACCTTTCTGTCAGCCTATTCATACAAGTTAGAATACAGGCCAGGGAAAGCCATGGGCCATGCTGATGGCCTGAGCAGACTGCCCCAACCAATAGTTGACCCAGACCCAGCACCAGCTGGAAGGATACTGGCTATCTCAGACCTCCCAGAATGCCCATTATCTGTTAAAGATATCTCTGCAGCTACCGCTGCAGACAAAATTTTAGGCAGAGTCTTAGGCTATGTCACGACTGGCTGGCAATACACACCCCCAGACCCAGAATTCCAACCTTATATTTTAAAGCAAAAGGAATTATCCACCCATCAAGGATGTTTACTATGGGGCAACAGGGTAATCATACCCAACAAACACAGACTCAAGGTGTTAGAAAGCCTCCACGAGGGTCACCCTGGTACCGTCAAAATGAAGGCTCTGGCCAGAAGCTATGTCTGGTGGCCAGGATTAGACAAACAGATTGAAACACACGTAGCCGGCTGCTATTCCTGCCAACTTGTTAGAGCCGCCCAGCCACAGGCTCCCATACATAGATGGGAAACTACAAAGACACCCTGGTCTCGTATTCATATAGATTATGCGGGTCCATTCCAAGGACAATCATTCTTAATTGTCGTGGATAGCTATTCAAAATGGCTAGAGGTAGCACCAGTAGCTAGCACAACTTCATCAGCCACAATACAAGTTTTAATGGGATTATTCGCAACACATGGGCTTCCTGATGTTATAGTTTCCGATAACGGCCCCCAATTTACCTCCTACGAATTCCAGAGTTTCACAACGGCGAACTCTATTAGGCACACCACCACGGCTCCCTTTCACCCATCGACGAACGGCTTGGCAGAGGTGATGGTGAAATCAACCAAGGAGGCACTGCGGAAAATCATCTCCGGCAACTGGCACCGAAGACTGGCACAATTTCTTTTATCACAACACACCACACCATGCACAACTACTGGAAAGTCCCCAGCAGAGCTTCGCTGGGGCAAAAGATTAACTACCAGACTAGACCGTCTACATCCAGACAGATCCCCTCCAGACCCAGAACCACCCCTCCAACATAGAACTCTCAACACAGGGCAAGCTGTCTGGGCAAGGAATTACGGGGGGGGGCAACAAATGGACACAAGGGGTGGTCATCGAACAAACAGGCCCCCTGTCATACATCATAGACATTGGACAGAATATACATGTCCGCAGACACATAGACCAACTTCGGCGGCGCAGTCCTCAAAACATAGGGGGAAGGGGTAACGACGAAATGCTGACAGAAGCACCGCCGCAAAGCCTTGCACGCCAAAATTCCCCCGATCGGAATATACCACTTCAACACCCCGCTCCAAGCGACGCGGAACTTTCGGAGCCAGACCCCCTGCCCCCGGAGCCAAACCTTGAAGCCCCTGGGGAAAAGGAACAACCAACCGAGACAACCCCCCAGCGCTCCAAAAGAATAAAAAGACCTCCCACCTACCTAAAAGACTTTGAATGGGGAAACCCGAAAAAGAAACAGTTGGGGAAAAATCAACTCAATCAGAGGGAGGGGTAAGGGGTGTTGTGTATTTACTTATTGTTATGTATTCACACATTGAGTTAAATAGAAGATTAACAGGGCTGAGGTAAAACCGCAGCAGCTTTTGACAGCTGTCAAAAGCTGCCGGGCGGAACTGCGCAAGCGCCAGCGACTGACAGCTCAACACGCGCTACCGATGACAGCTCCGAGCTGTCAAATCCGGACGGCCCCGATTGGCGGAGACAAACGGCGCGGGAATGGACTCACCCCTGATTGGTCAAACTGCCGGCAGCTGTCAGTATAAATAGATGTCTTGTTCTCTTGTTGTTTGCCTGGTTCAGAATAAAGAGTTGAATGGTTAACTCGCTGTCTCGCCTGCTTATTAACTAAAGCAGTATTCACATACACCTTTGATTACCTTGGAATTAAGGTAAGAGCAGAACCCCTGCATTTCATCCTTGAGAATTTCCTAAAGCTTTTTATCCTTTGAAAATAAATTCCAAAGACTATTTACCTTATCAGATGGAATAAAAATGTTTAAAGACATTTGTCTAGACATTTAGATAATAGAACTAATTATGTTACTTATGTTTCACTCATTCATACTAATCTTATTGACTATACGACCCCGTTCTCCCGGCTCTACTAAACTGAAAGGTGTTCTTCCAGTTTATAGATGCACAATGTTTTGAATAAGCAGCACAATGAACTCCAGAGAAGCTAATGTCTTCTCTATATGTTTCTTTTTGTTCTGCCTTGTCTTATAATGTAAGCTATTTATATCAACTCACAGATGGGATTCTGGAAATAAAGCAACTGACACACAAGAGTCCTACCTACTGCTCCTAATTATTTTATTACCAAGATAGAAATTGGTTATTATCATTTTAAAATTGGATATGCAGTATAATAGCACTAAAAAGTGAAATACAATAATGTACCATTATGAGAGGGATAAGTGTATCTTCAAATTGATGCATGTTGTTGTTAGCTTATTTTCTCAAATGAACCCTGTTGAATAAGTCATCTTTTGTTATATAAACAGTTTTGATTTTCACGTCTGCAAAAAAGGAATTTTGCTGTGGATGCTGATTTTATTTGTAAAGGCCATACATGAAATTACATGTAATGCAATCTGAAATATATCTGTAACAGAAAGTCTTAAAACTCTGATGAATCTTTACAATAACAACCTCAAGTGCATTTTGTGAATAGTTAACATCACTACATTTTTGCTTACTTTTCTGACTTACACAAGTAATTGCCAACAATGCAGTAGACATAAATGGACTAGACATTCACTTGTCTGAAATGGTAAAGGTTCTCCTGCTTGATCAGTGGGCTAGACTAGAAATCTTCCTAAGTGCCTTCCAGATTCTATTCTATTCTATTCTATTCTATTCTATTCTATTCTATTCTATTCTATTCTATTCTATTCTATTCTATTCTATTCTATTCTAGTCTAGTCTAGTCTAGTCTATTCTATTCTAGTCTAGTCTAGTCTAGTCTAGTCTAGTCTAGTCTAGTCTAGTCTATTTCTCTAAAGAATTTAGATGGAACACTGACTTTTTTTTATCATTCAGACAGTTTGATGTCCTTTTTTTCTGGAATGCAACAATGAGTGATAGGATGGGGTTAACTGGACACATAGTATATCTCTGAACATGCCAAGTCTGAATAAAATAAAATCTACTGTCAATTGCAATTGTTTTTCTTCCTAGGAGACTTCTTACTTACAACAAGCTTGGAGATACATTATTAAATGGCTTGCACTGCCTGTTCTCAAGCCAAAGAGATTCTCCCAGTCCAAAATGAATGTAAATAATGAATGTAAATGAACAACACCATCTTGTAAAGACTTACTTAGCAGTAGGTCTTGGTGTATTCAATAGGGATAGCTTATAAATAATTATTCATACTATTGCAGCTAGCAAACTAAATTATTTTTCAAAGAGTGCTTTCTGAAATATAAGCAAAGTATAAATGATGTTAGAATCTAAACAGAAACTAGTAATATAATTTAGCACTTTGGGGGCATTTTTAAAGACTTATGAAACTTCAAACATAATTATTAGTTCAGTAATTTAAGAGGTGCCTTTGCACTATATTCAGCTCTTTGACTGATATTCCCCATTTCCCAATGGATCAGTACAATGCCATTGGGAAATAATGTGATGATTGTCCAAGCTAAGGCAATAAGATACCAATGATCTAGTCAGTGCCAATCAAATGATCTAGCAGAAATTTTAGCTCATGGAGAAAATGCCCTTCTGCTTTTCCTATAAGCTAGTGAAACAGCCTTATAGTACAAATAGTGGGACTCCAATTGTCTGTGCTTGGCCCCCAAATCACTTACTGTATTTGTGTCAGCCCTACAGACCAGGAAATCAACTCTACTGGAAAGCTAAAATTATTTTATTGAGATTGGGGTTATACAGTAGCACCTCAGTATTCAACCTTAATTGGTTTGGTATGATGGGTACCAAAAATGATGAGTACCAAGCGTGAGAGAAAATCCTCAGAATATGAAGAAGGAATGTAATATTTAACATCAATTCATTGGGGATCAGTCTGATAATGGACTATGTTAATACTTTGAATGTAAGAAGACCCATTTAAGAGTGTGACACAGATATTTCATTTATTTATTCATTAATATATTGACCAACATGTCAAAAATGAGGGAGAGGGTCATCCTTGGTGAAGGCTTTGGAAATTGAAAGTGAAGTTTTGGCACAAGGGAAAAAACTCCATGGTCCTTAGAAAAGCCCAGTTGAATACCTCTTTTCATAATACTGTCATTTTCCTTCATGCAATAGAACAGGGGTCCCCAACCCCCTGTCCATAAACTGGTACCGGGCTGCGGCATACCAGCAACCAGGCCATGAAAACAAGCAAAGCCCCATCTGCAGAATGCAGGCAGCACCTGAAACCACACTGCTCCAGTCCACAGAAAAACCTTTCTCCACGGAACCAATCCCTGGTGCCCAAAAAGTTAAGGGCCACTGTAACAGAATGCAAAATTTGCGTGGCTTCAGATTGAATCTAGATTTAATCAAATATTGTTTTTCTCTCTCCAAAAAATTCTTGAAAGCAATTTTAACATCCCCCAAACCTATTTCTTTTTCCTCACTTTTAGTAGCAAGCTATTACCCCATTTTCCCAGATGTGGATTTCTGTAATACTTGGAGCTCCCTGGACAGACTTATTGCTACTGTGCATTCAATCATCATTAACTCCTGGATAGGCTGTTTGCAAAACTGAAGCAAGCACCATTACTTCCCTGAGACATTACACCAAAGGTTTTTGCTAACCTAGTAAGATTCTACGGTTTGATATATACATATGGGTTTCATTTAAATGGAATCTGGCAGGATTTGTTGTTCCTTATCAGTGTAGTGGGGAAAGCATTATTTCTAGAATTAAGTGAAGACGTCCCTAAAAAGCATCCAAGTGGATTATGGAACTTCAGCTATTAAAAGATAGCAAACTATGCAATTTTATCCCAAAGAACTTGGCAAAAAAATAATGCCTTCTTTCAAACATGTGGATGTACAAGTTAACATCTTTTATTTTCTTACTTAAATATAGTAGGAGAGTCAAAAATCAGAAGCCTGGTAGAACCATTTCAGACTAAGAAATGTTATTAACAGGCATAAACCTTCACGTGCTACAGCTCGTTTCATGAGATGAGAATCTCAGAGACAATGTCTTATGAATGCCAGTTTAGTCTGCAGGATATACAATTAGAAAGTAATGTGAACTCCATTCCCAAACACCTGAGGAGTTATTGCATAAATGATGGAATGAATTTATTTTCTTTGGTTTCCAGGAGTATGCTTTGTGTTACTATTTGTCTTGGACTACGTCCTCTATACATGTTCACTATTGTCTATGCTAGTTGAGATCAATAGACTCCATAGTCCATAACTGTTCAGTGCCACTAGGAGGGCTACATTGTTCCAGAAGGATCTGCAAAGAGGCCTACGTGACACAGAATGAAACCTCAGCTAAAGATTAACGGTCAAGCACCAGGGAAAACAGAAGATCTAGGCCCTTCCAAAGAGCATGAAGATTTATTGCAAGCTTAAGCACTTTACAAGAATCTGAACTACTAAGGGACAAAGCAAATTGGCAGTAAATAAGCGTCAAACAAATTGAAGGTGGGCTGGACTTAGATCTCTTGTGGGCATGAAGGGACTCATGACTGATGATGCACTTGACCCCTCCCTCCAGCTCAGCCTGGTCATTTCCTACACTAACTTCCTTATGGCATGAGCTATTCAGTTGTAGAAACTGCATTGGACAATAGCAATAGTGCTTATTTATATACCACTTCATAGTGCGGTATACAGCCCTCTCTAAGCAGTTTACGAGTCAGCCTATTGCCCCCAACAATCTGGGTCCTCATTTTACCAACCTTGGAGGATAGAAGGCTGAGTCAACCTTGAGTTGGTGAGAATTGAACTGCTGGCAATAGGCAGAGTTAGCCTGCAATACTGCATTCTAACCACTGCACCACCACTGCTCTGGTTAGCATGGGTTAGAAAACAGTGTATGATAGTATTATTCTAAATACCAACTGTTAATATCCAATATTTATTGATTGATTTGTTAAATTTATTTGCTAACCATTTCACCATGGAGCTTCTCTGGTGGCTTACAACAATAAAATGAAAAACATGATGTTTTTCATTATGTGCAAGCATAACAATAGCAAAGGGATAAAACAATAAAAATAAACAATGGAACTACACTATATGAAATTAAAGAAGATGGGTGGAGGAGGAGTACAAAGTGCAGGGGGGACATGGGGATCAGCTAATTAGGCCAATAGCCACCTCCAATGATGTACTCGCCTACCGGGTCCCCAAGCCAACTGGTAGAGCCAGGTCTTCAGGTCCTTGTAGAAGGATAGGAGGGAATTATGTATGATATATACTGTAAATACAGTCCTTATCTTCAGATAATTTTAGCAGGTAAGCAAACACTTGTGTGCTCCTGAAATCAATTGAGATATTAAAAAATTGCTTAAAAAGTGTGAAATTCTGACTTGCACCTTTTCTTCTTTGATGACAATTTCCACAGGTACAAGTAGGTGCAATTCTTTGTTTTCCGTACATTCAGCAAACAGATTGCAATGATGAAACACAGAACCTAATTATTCATCACACGGCCCTTTTACAAAATACAGTATACTTAACTGGGTCAATGGAGGAAGGCATTTATGTCTCACGAGAGTCTTGAAAAAGAGGTCAAGAAACCTCCAGGCTTTCACTGGAGTTAAACAAACTCAACCCCTTCTGCTGAATCAGAAGCTATATAATTGGTATACATAGTCCTTCCATAAGAAAGAAAGAAAGAAAGAAAGAAAGAAAGAGAGAGAGAGAGAGAGAGAGAGAAAGAAAGAAAGAAAGAAAGAAAGAAAGAAAGAAAGAAAGAAAGAAAGAAAGAAAGAAAGAAAAAGAAATTGAAAAATAGAATCTTTTCATAATAGGGCTCATCAATTTATATGGTCAACTGCAATTGTGCACATCTAGAAACACTTAAAACAATATAAAAGCCAATATCAATAAAAGATAAAAAATCTCTACAATTATAGTTGTGAACCAACCCAACAAGCACTCAACAGTCCAATAACCCGTAAATGGATTTCCATGACTGAAACCAGCCTAGTGCTTCCCCCTAACCAGGGAATGAAGCAGTGATGTCGTAAACCCTTGTCAATACTGTCCAAGAAATGGTTCATGTCCATCTCATGCATGGAAATTCTTGGCCTCTGTTGACATGCAACTTAACAGCGTCATGAGCACAATTAGTATGACACATGACCATCTAAAATCCAGTCATGTTTGGAGCTAGAAAGGGGCTTTTGTCAGACTACAAGTCGGTAATCTGATTTAGCAAGTGCCTTATAAGGACAATACAGTACATACCCAGGACAAAGAACAATTCATGGTATAGCATACTGTGAACAATTACGTATAAATGGATACGGCCCTCCCTCAGTCAAACTGCTTGCAGACATTCCTTCTTCAAACTTTTACAACCCACAGTATCTCCAAAGAGGGAGGGAGGATGAGCAGAGCTTCTCATGCCTAAAAATATTCACGTTTACTCCCACAGGCTCCCAAATGAGCATAAACACCCACACGTTGGAGCCTGCTGTCTTGTTGTCCAGGGTCTGACACTCCTTGCTGGATGTGGTTGGTTATTTAGAGTCATAGAAGTTAGAAAAAACCCCACCCTGGCTTCGAGAAAGAATCCACATTCAAGTATCACAGAAAGGCAGCTTCTACTTAAATACATCTGACAAAAGGTAGCCAGCCCATCATCTGTCTGTGTTATGGCATGTGCAATACAGCTTTGCTCTTTAGAGATCCCCCCCGCCCCCGATATTCAATTTAGTGTACTCCTCCACCCAATTTCTTCCCATAATCTTCTGTCCCAGGGAGAAAGCCATACGAGAGAGCCTTGTTTTCGTTGCATAGTGTGCCACCCTTTCCCTCTTGGGACACCAGCTTGGGAAGAATAACAGCTCATCTTTTGCCTATCAGTGGTGTGTGGGGAGGAGAAGGAGGAAATGCATGAGGCTAGCCACGGGTTGATGAAGCCATTGTGTGGAGGAACTGGAGGAAAAGTCAGCATGAACAGGCAGCCCAAGTGAGTGGGAGAGGTTGTGTGAAATGGGGCTTGGAATGCTGCCAGCCCCATTTTTTGTTTTCCCCCTTTTCCTTCTGTACTCTTTTCTGTCTGCCTGATTCAATGCAAAAGGGGACTGGTGATAATCATGAAACTGGGTCCAAACTTTCCTGGTGCTGGATCTTGTGAAATGACAGGCATTTCCCGGAAGAAGTGGGCAGAGGTTCTTTTCTCACATGACTTTTTTGATCAGCCTGAACCTGAAGGGACATTTGACTGGGTTACTGGTTGCCTGGCTTAAGCATGTGATGGGAGCTGTCCCAGGATGCGATTGCTAGTTTTCCCAGATAAAAGCATCTTTGAAATCGGGTAAGAGTTGAACAGGAAAATAGCAGGGAAAGGAAAAGACCCGGGGGGGGGGGGGTTGGGTTGTTCCACCACTTTTCCGCTTCCAAATTACTTTCCCACCCTGCTAGATTCAAACATCTGACTGAGTCGTGCCTGAAAGTACACGTGGTAAGAAAAATGGAGAAGCGGATGACAATTTCCACTGCAGATGTTAAGAAAAGGATTAAGCAGCTTTAAATTCACTCTTCATGTTGCTTTTGCCTGGAGAAAAAGAACGGCCAAACTTTTGTTATACAGCATAAACAAGTATAACTGTATAACAAGACTGAATGGCTGTACGTACCGGCAAGCCAGGATACTCAGAACATCCCATCCCTTAACATCGGGGACAAGTTACTACCCCCTGTTGATAGGGCCCGCAACCTGGGTGTCCTCCTAGACTCGCAGCTCTCCCTGGAAGATCACATAGGAGCTGTGACCAAGGGGGCCTTCTCCCGGGTTCGACTAGTTCGCCAATTACGGCCTTATCTGGACCTGGATGCCTTACGTACAGTCACCCATACCCTTGTGACCTCTCGCCTAGACTACTGTAACACTCTCTACATGGGGCTGCCCTTGAGATCCACTCGGAAGCTTCAACTGGTGCAAAGTGCAGCGGCACGGACACTCTTGGGAGCCTCCCGATACTCCCATATCACACCTCTCCTCCGTGCGCTGCACTGGCTTCCAGTTGCCTTCCGTGTGAAGTTCAAGGTGCTAACAATGACATACAAAGCCCTACATGGCATGGGTCCGGACTACCTACGGGAGCACCTTCTGCCAATGTCAGCACCCCACCGTCCTGTGCGCTCCCACAGAGAGGGCCTCCTCAGGGTGCCACCGCTCAAGGAATGTCGGCTGGTGGCCCCCAGGGGGAGGGCATTCTCAGTGGGTGCGTCAGCCCTCTGGAACAGCTTGCCAACCGAAATCCGGATGGCCCCCGACCTCCGCACCTTCCGGCGCGACTTAAAAACTTACCTGTTCCAGCAGTCCGGCCTGGCCTGATAGCTCTAATTGGGGTCCCAGTTTGTTTTTACTATTGTTTTTTCACTATTGTTCAATCTGTATACCTACCTTATTCTGTACACCGCCCCGAGTCCCTCGGGAGAAGGGCGGTTTATAAAAACAAATAAATAAATAAATAAAATAAATAAATAAATAAATAAATAAATAAATAAATAAACACATGTAGATTCTATCTTATAGAAATTCTGTTTTGGCAATGTAAATTTTGGGTATGGC